>NC_142501.1:46783787-47436287 GCF_057876585.1 Rhinolophus sinicus | reverse complement strand
TAAGATACTGAATAGAGAAATTAATGAAGATACAAATAAATGGAAACAAACAAATGGAAACCATGCTCATGGAGAGGAAGATTTAATATAAAGTGTCCATACTACCCAAAGCAATCTACAGATTCAGTACAATCCTTATCAAAATACCCATGACATTTTTCACAGAACTAGAATAATTCTAAAATTTATATGGAACCATAAAAGACTCTGAAGAGCCATGGCAACCCTGAGAAAGAAGAACAAAGCGGGAGGTATCATGCTACCTGATATCAAACTATACTACAAGGCCATAGTAATCAAAACAGCATGGTATTGGCATAAAAAACAGCACACAGATCAATGGAACAGAATAGAGAGCCCAGAAATAAATCCATGCCTACATGGTCATTTACTCTACGAATTTACATTGGGGTAAATAAGTCTATTCAATAAATGGTGCTGGGAAACTGGACAGATACATGCAAAAAAATGAAACTGGACCACCTCCTTACACCATATACAAGAATAAACTCAAAATGGATTAAAGACTTAAATGTAAGACCTGAAGCCATAAAAGTCCTAGAAGAAATTATACTAAGTAAAGTCTCAGACATTACCTTTAGTAACATTTTTACTGCTATATCTCCTTGGGCAAGGGAAGCAAAAGGAAAAATAAACAAATGGGACTACATGAAACTAAAAAGTTTTTCACAGCATAGGAAACCATTAATGAAATGAAAAGACATCCTACTGAATGGAAAGAGATACTTGTCAATGATACATCTGATAACAGCTTATTATCCAAAATTAAAAAAAAAAAAAAGTCATATAACTCAACACCAAAAAAACAATCCAATTAAAAATGGGCAGACAAACTGAATAGACATTTCTCCAAAGAGAAGATACAGATGACCAACAGACATATGAAAAGATGCTCAACGTCACTAATCAGAGAAATGCAAATAAAAACCACAATGAGATACCACCTCACTCCTGTCAGAATGCCCATCATCAATAAATCAGCAAACAGCAAGTGCTGGCGAGGATGTGGAGAAAAGAGAACGCTTGTGCACTGTTGGTGGGATTTCAACTTGGTGTAGCCACTATGGAACACAGTATGGACGTTCCTCAAAAAATTGAAAATAGAACTACCTTATGACTCATCATTGCCACTCCTGGTTATTTATCCAAAGAAACCCAAAACACTAATTCGAAAAAAATATATGCACCCCTATGTTTATTGCAGCACTATTCACAATAGCCAAGATTTGGAAACTGAAATGCCCATCAATAGACGACTGGATAAAGAAATTGTGGTATATCTTTACAATGGAGTATTACGCTGCCATTAAAAAAAACCCGAAATCTAACCATTTGCAACAACGTAGATGCACCTAGAGGGTATTATGCTAAGTGAAATAAGTCATGACGACTGAGAAAGATAAATACCATATGATCTCACTTACGTGAAATCTAAGGAACAGAATAAATGAAGACACAAAACAGAAACAGATACATAGATATAGAGAACAAACTGACGGCTGCTAGATGGGAGGGGGATTGGGAGGATGGGTGAGAAAGGTAAAGGGATTAGGAAGTACAAATTGGTAGTCACAAAATAGTCACGGGGATATGAAATACAGTATTAGGAATCTAGTCAATAATGTAAAAACTATGTAGACTAGACATATCAGAGGATCATTTCACAAATTATATAAATGCCTAACCACTGTGCTATATACATCTGAAACTAATATAAAACAATATTGAATGCCAACTATGATTAGAAAATACATAGTCATGGGATGCGAAGTATAGCACGGGAATACAATCAATGGTACTGTAATAGCTGTGTAACAATGTCAGATGTGTAGTAGACTTGTTGGGGTTATCACTTTGTGAGATGTGTAAACATCCAATCATTATGTTGTTCTGTACACCTGAAACTAAAAATTAAAAAATGGCAAAAAGAAAAAAAGGAATAAACTATCAAGCCATAAAAAAGATACGGAGGACCCTTAAATACTTATTGTTAAGTGAAAGAAGCCAGTCTGAAAAGGCTATACAATGCATGATTCCAACTATATGACATTCTGGAAAAGGCAAAACTCTAGAGACAATAAAAAGATCAGTGGTTACAAGGGAAGAGGATGGGATACATAAGTGAAGCACAGGTCATTTTTAGGGTGATGAAATTATTCGGTATGATACTGTATGTATGATACTGAATGATACATTTTGCATTTGTCAAAATCCACAGACGTATGTGACACAAAGACTGAATGCTAGGGACTTTAGTTAATAATAGTGTATTAGCATTGGCTCATTATATAGCAAATGTATCACAGCAATGCAAGAGGTTAACGATGGGGCAAACCCTGTATGGAGAGAGAAGGCATATGGGAATTCCCTGCACTTTCTTGCAACTTTTCTGTACTTAAAAATGCTCTAATAAATAAAATCTATTTTTAAAAAAAAGAATCACACAAAGAAAAAAGGGAGGGAAAAGTTACTTGCCTTCTGTGCCTCAGTTTTAGTACCTACCGACTACGCTGCTATAAGGATTAAATGAGATAATAAAGAGCACTCAGAATAGTGTCCACTGTACAGGAAGCATTTAATGCATGTATTTAATATATGTTAGATATGGTGGTGCTGATCACCTCAGGAAGAACTTTTGTGATTTTATCTAGAGAGGGTGTATTAGACAATCATGTTAGAACTGATTCTTTTTTTTTATGTTTAACATCTAATTTTCACATTGAAGACTATAACGTTTTATCATTAGTGCTTTTATTGTGGTTCTAGTTTTACCTCAAGTTCTCCTTTACTTTCTGCTGATATTAATCATGTACGTATTTAAAAAAATCATTATGATGGTAACATTTGCTGTGTCAACATTTGCTGATTCTTTAAATATGAGAAGTTCACTCTAAGGAAACGTGAAGTAGGAAAAGAAAATGGCATTTTGGGAATTGAAGTGGCTTAGCACAGCTAACGGGGTGTGTTCACCCTCAAAGCGGATCACAAAGAGCTTTCTTTCAAGGAGTTTAGACCTCAACCTATAAATTAGCAACTGGCAAGTGGAAAAAGAGGTACAAGGAGGAAAACAATCCTTTCGATGTATCAGGGAGAGAAAATGGTTAGGATTCAATGCTATGGGCTTCTGTGAGCAGGGACAATGAATGTGACACAATGTGTTAAAGATGAAATTAGAGGCTTTACAAGTAATTAAGAAACAATATGGACATGATATTGGGATGGGGAAATTATGGAGTTGTGCTGTCTAATACAGGAGCCACTAGCCATATGTAACTATTTAAATTTTAATGTTAATTAATTAAAAATTCAATTCCTCAGACTGACTAGCCCCATTTCAAATACTAGTAGCATCCATATTGGACAGTGCAAATATAAAACATTTCCATCATCACAGAAAATTCTATCAAGTGTTGTTAAAGAGGATTGAGGAGTGAAAAAAGGGTGGAGATGTAGTGGTAAGTGTTGAACTGGTATATTAAATTACACAGACACACACACACACACACACACACACACACACAACTATTTTACCGTTAACGTGGAAATAAAAGCTTACCACTTTTAAAGTAGCATTGTGAAATATAATTAGTATCTGTGAAGTGTTCTATAATCTTTTGATGAAATGCAATAAAAATGTAAGTTAAAATAAGTAAGTCTAATTCAGACTTAATAAACAAGGAAACATTCATAATGTCTTGTGTTGATGAGGTCGGGGAAAAAGTGACAGCATGCTTATGTTAAATACTGGAGACAAATTTAAACCCTTTAATTTGCGTCTGCAGTAATGCAAAAGGCATCAAAGCTATTATAATTTATGTTGCTCCTTGGGCTACATTAATAGAAAAAATATCTTTGAAACGTCCTCCTCAAAGCTGCAACTGGCTCTTAACAGCACAGATCCTAAAGAGAACAGTGGTAGTTGCTAAGAAATGCATTATGAGCACATAGATTAGATCTCAACTGCATGTACATTCAATATGCAGGTACAATTACTATAGCCACATAAAAAAGTAAGATCTAAGTTAATGATAAAGTGGATAAATGCTAAAAGTCCTTAGCTATCAATGTTTATACAATTCTCATCCATAAATGCAGATCAATTTATAAATTTACAAGATTCAAAATACTTAAATGATTTTCTTTTTATCCTTCACAGCTTACTAGCTCTTTCAATCATAATACATTAAACAGACAAGATTAAATGAAATAATTCCAAAGAATCTACAGACTTTCACTGATGCCAAAAGCAGGCCCATGGATATTAAATACAAGAACTACACAAATCTGAAATTAATACTGAAAAAAGTTGCAAAGGAAATATGCAGAGACACCATTTGTGTATATTCTTTTAAAGTTTATACAGTTTAGGGATACATACATATAAAAATACAAAAACATACATAAGAATGACAGCTCTAAGAGAGGGAGCCAGCAGGAATCTGAGAGGTTTTTTTTAAATCCATATCTGTAATATTTTACGTTTTTAAAAAGTGGGGGAAAAGCCACAACTATTGATCTCTAGTTAATGGCATACATGCTGAAGCATTTAGGAGTGAAATTTACAATATACCTTGACATGCATCAAAAAATAAGATGACTTAATGGGTGAATTAGAGGAATGGACAGATATGTGACAAAGCAAATAAAACAAAATGCTAATTATAGAATCTAGGTGATGAATATATGGGTGTGCACTGTATAATTCCTAATGCTTGAAATTTTTCATTAAAAAATGCTAAGGAGAGACCTAAAGCAAAATGAGGCCCAATGGTGGGTATATGGTTCTGGTCATCTCAGCTTACAAATGAAGATGGCTCTCTGTTTTGCTTGGATCCTGGATAGAGAATTGCAAGTATTGTTTTAGATATTAATGAATCTGTAAATGCAGATATACATTTGAATGAAAGACACCTGTGACTGCCAGATAAGTGGAACTCACATGCACAAGGCACTGGATTTGCACAGCAATATAGCACACCATGCTCAAGGAAATCAGATTCGAGGAAGAAGAGTAATACATTTAAGATAACCATAAGACAAGGCAGAATATAGTAATGCCATGAGATAAATGCAAAATATTAATAATAATTCCAAAGAACGGATAATAGGTGGAGTGGGAGGGGACTAAAAGCACTGAGAATGCTGGCTATTCTGTGCAACTTGGAAGCTTGCAAACAAAAAAGCATAGCATGTTTAAAGAAGAACGAATCTTAGAACATAAGGAAGTTTTGGAAAAGATGGCTAATGGATAGACCAGAATCAAAATGGAGTTAGATACAAACAGGTTGGACTTTAAATAACTTATGGTTGGACTTATGGTTTAACTCCTCCTTGGACTTAAAATTACTTGTTACACTATAGGCTTTTTTTCCTTATTCTTCAGACAATAAACCAGTGAAGATTGCTGATTAAAGGAAAACTAATATATTCATTACTCAATATCCCCTCCCCTTCAAATCTGCTTCAACAGGCCAGGAAAAGTAATTTTGTATTTCAAGTCAGTTACTGGTTTGAGAAAAGAACTTCTAAGATTCAAAACATATAAAAAAGGTTAAATCTAAAGAAAAATATTTATAATAAAGACAAAAGGCAATTAAATACATTATAAAATAGGTTTAAAAATTCTAGTTGCTGAGAAAATGGCTAACAAATATTTTGGAAAATCATAAAAATTTTCATGTGGTTTTTAATATTTTCATGTCTGAGAACAATAAAACTTCTTTCATAAAGACAAGGCGGGAAAAGCTTAATTTAGACTTAATTCTCCCAAGTTAATGTCTAAAACATTCATTACCATGGAACAGATTATAGATTAAAATGGCAAGTCAACTCCTTAAAAGGTATTTGTCACTTAGAATGTATTTCCTTTGATAAAAAGAAAAATCAAGTTAATAAAGTAAACATTTGTATGTATATATTGAACTGACTTTTTTACATATAGCTATTTGCTATGAAAAATTATATTGGGTGAGAAATTAAATGAAGCTAAGGAATATACAAGTAGAAGAAACTAACATACAGTTTAAGTTAGTTATCCAAAGAAAATTTAATTAAGACTACTTCCAAATAAATCTTTTTAGAAATTAATACATTTTAAATTGCTCATGAGTTAAGTCTAATCCTCAAATGATTTAACAGTAATAAGAAAAACAGTAATAACAAAACATGGAAACAACCAAAGTGTCCTTCGATAGATGAATGGATAAAGAAGTTGTGGTATACATACACAATGGGATTCAGCCATAAGAAAATATGAAATAGTACCATTTGTGACAACATGGATGGAACTCAAGATTATAATGCTAAGCGAAATAAGTCAGACAGAAAAAGTAGAGAACCATATGATTTCACTGATATGTGGTATATAAAACTGAAAACAACAAAAGAACAAGACAAACAAATGAAGAAACAAAACTCATAGACACATACAGTAGTTTAGTGGTTACCAAAAGGTAAAGGGGGAAAGGGATGGTAGATGAGGGTAAAGGAGATCAAACATATGGTGATGGAAGGAGAACTGACTCTGGGTGGTGAACACACAATGTGATATATAGATGATGTATTACAGAAGTGTGCACTTGAAATCTATGTAACTTCACTAATAATTTTCGCCCCAATAAACTTTAATTAAAAACAAAAACAGAAAACGACAGTCCTGACTGTACAAAAGGTCACATTTTGGATTTGACTAAGGTAAAACAGAAAGTAAATAATTGAAACAGCCTTTTTTTCCTTAAGTGAAAATCTTACAATGGTTTGAGGTCTAAGAGGAGCAACCTCCATCCACCCAGTTACCCTCTGATAGGAGAGATGTATAAATAGGACTAAGCCAGAAGCAGCTTCAAGACCCTCTTCCTCTTCTTCCTCCAGGCTCATTTCTCAAAAAGGAGGTTAGAGAGAACCCAATATTAAGGTTGCTTTAACCTTATGAAGATATGGAAGCATGGGTCAGAATCAAGAAGTATTGAGTTCCTGGGCCCAATCAGTGAGTCCTCAAGGGAGGCTCACCACACAGGAAGAATTCCAGGAGGATAGGGAGGAATCCTAGGCAAAGGTCTCTATGACTACAAATGGTTCTGGGTTACAATTCTGAAGGATTTTTGTTTGTTTGTTTAAGCATAATAGCATTTAGAAATTATTGGCATATAAGAAACAGTAAGTCACTAACACATAAAGGCTTTCATATTATTTTAGGTATCAGGAATCTTCATAAGTACTATCCTCATTTTATAAAAACAATGAAGCAGAGAGGTTAAAGGGAGTTATTAGAAGTATGATTAACACAGCCGATCGTGTTTCCCCGAAAATGAGACCTAGCTGGATAATCAGCTCTAATGCATCTTTTGGAGCAAAAATTAATATAAGACCCGGTATTATATTACCCTATGCTATAGCATATATTATATTACATTATGTTATATTATATATTATACCTGGTCTTATAGTAAAATAAGACCGGGCATTATATTACATTATATTATACTTGGTCTTATAGTGAAATAAGACTGGGTCTATTATACCATGTTTCTCCGAAAATAAGACCTAGCCGGACAATCAGCTCTAATGTGTCTTTTGGAGCAAAAATTAATATAAAACCCAATTACATTATATTATATTATTATTATATTAATTATAGACCCGGTCACATATTATAGTAAAATAAGACCAGGTCTTATATTAATTTTTGCTCCAAAAGATGCATTAGAGCTGATTGTCTGGCTAGGTCTTATTTTCGGGGAAACACGGTAGGTTTCTAACTTACCCCTTATCATACTGCTGCTATAACCCATGAGAATTATGTAAATCCAAAACAGAAATGAAGCCTTAAGTGAAACTAAATCCTTGACAAAGATAAATTAATCTGTTTGGTTTTAAAAAGTGGCGTAAAGAAAGTGCCTTGGAGGGGCCTGGAAGGTGGGTCATCTCATCATGATTCCTATCATGAGACAATGAGACATTATTTGTACATGTGTGCTTCCTGTCTAATACGTTAAGTCAGATCCCCAGTGAAACCTGAAACTTGGATTACTTTTCCGTACAGCTTCAGGGATGCCACTAAGATAAATTTATAAAAAATAAATAGGCTGGATTAGCCATCTTCACCATGCTGGGGAAAGTACTACTGTTCTATAAACTGCTTATGCTATGCTTGGTTAAAGAGCATTTTATGGTTGGAATGGGACATTTTCAATGTATCCTGCAGGGGAGGATAGTTCTTTAGCTTTTTTCTTTGCTAATGGTAGTTTGAGTGGGTTTTACAATTTGTAACCAAAAGGAACTTTCTCCAGATACCTAGATGATAGCCTGCTACATGACGTACATGTTACCTGGCCTTCTGGGCTGGGATGGCAGCAGAGTCCTGTACAATTACACTCGCAATGCAGCATATCTACTCATTACCAGTGCTTTAACACTGGCATGAATGCCAAGGTGATAGTATAAACCATTTTTTCTTCAATGCAATTGCAAACCCATGAAAGGTGCTTCACAAGGCTTTATTCAACATAGTTAAAGATAGGATAGGGGCCGGCCCGGTGGCTCAGGCAGTTAGAGCTCCATGCTCCTAACTCCTAAGGCTGCTGGTTCGATTCCCACATAGGCCAGTGGGCTCTCAGCCACAAGGTTGCCAGTTCAATTCCTCGAGTCCCGCAAGGGATGGTGGGCTCTGCCCCCTGCAACTAAGATTGAACACGGCACCTTCAGCTGAGCTGCCTCCCGGATGGCTCAGTTGGTTGGAGCATGTCCTCTCAACCACAAGGTTGCCAGTTCGATTCCTCGACTCCTGCAAGGGATGGTGGGCTGTGCCCCCTGCAACTAGCAACAGCAACTGGATCTGGAGCTGAGCTGCGCCCTCCACAACTAAGACTGAAAGGACAACACTTGAAGCTGAATGGCACCTTCCACAACTAAGATTGGAAGGACAACAACTTGACTTGGAAAAAAGTCCTAGAAGTACACACTGTTCCCCAATAAAGTTCTGGCCCCCTTCCCCAATAAAATCTTTAAAAAAAAAAAAAAAAAGATAGGCTATACTTTTCCATGGTGAAAGCTCAACAATTACCAATCCTTCGAGCTTCCAATGAAAACACAGCTTTTGTTACTCCTACTGGGGGGAAAAAAAAAAGCAATGTATCTGCTTTCAGCTCATCATATGCAAATGCAAGAAATAGAATATTATCAGTCTACTTAATCATACTTTTACCAGAGAAAGGCTTTTCAATTCGACAACACATAATACCACAATGAATACTTCTAAGATGGGTTTTTTTCTTTCCAGAATAAAGGAATTATTCATAATTGACATAGAGGAATTGCAGGTTCAGGTATATAAAAAGTAGGTTAAAATTAATATTTAAAATAATTCATTGTTTTATTTTTATCTCTGAAGGCCTTGCATACATTGGGAAAAGTCCATAAATCCCATCACATACGAATGAAAACACATTTTCAAAGCCTATCTGCAGATATTTTCTAGTCTGTACTTTTTAATAGCAAGATTTGTAGAGCAATTGGTATATTATTTAAAATGAATCTTAATCTGTCCATTTGACAGTACAAATAAAATCTCAAATGATACTGAAATTCCTTCCAAGAATCAGAGCTACACTTAATATCATGCACCCAAATGAGTGAACCCATGCTAGAATCACAATGCTGTCACCAGTACATCAAGCCCTGCTACTTCCATGTTATGCTCAAGATAAGCACCAGGCATTGATCACTAAGGATGGCATTACTAAATATTAGTAAATTAAGATACAAATCTGGCCCTCAAACAGCCATTTTGAAGATATAATTTAGCTTACAACCAAGGATTTGAGGCAGGAATCTAGTCAAATGAAATTTTTTGAGAATGTTTACAGATAATTTTGGGTAAGCTGGTATTACTAAATACAACTAAATATCTCTATTTATTTGAAATTATGAGGGCAAAAATGATGTAACTATGAAATTCTACTGGAATCCTGAAGGTCTAATGAAACTTCCCACATGTACTTTCAATATGTAGCACATTTATTAAAATGGTTGTTTAAAATTTGAGTTATTAGTTTAAAAGTCTATACTTTTAAACTGATAACATTTTTTGGTTGGCAAAATCACTAAGACTACATTGATTGGTACATTTTAGGTAAGAAAAACAGAAAACCAGAAACAAAATCTTTGCTTGGGTTAGCAGCACTGGACATTGAATTGGTTCAGATAAAATAAGGGTCAAAAGGCTGACCACCTTACTACAAGAGCCAAAAGAAACAGTAGACTGTGGTTTCCCCTTTAACCTTACTTCGTGCACAATTTCCATGTGCTCCCGTAGATACAACATAGACAGAAATTTTTCATATAAACACATCCTGGAAAACTGCATTAAAGCATTCCTCTCCTCATAGATATTTTCAGTGTCCTACGTCAATGAAAAGCATAAATATCAAATTATGGCTTCATTCTGGGAGAGTTCAGTGTGCTTCATGTTCTAGTATTTAAAAGTCCAGAAATTAATGTTTATGGTTAGGACTTACTTCCTGAGTAAACATGAAATCATTCATAAAATTAACTGCTAACTTATTCTACTTTTAAAAGGGACTGTTCACATGATTTGAGAGGAGTCACAGTGCTGAAATCTGACTCTGTTTCACATCATCTACACCATCATTTCTTGGTTTTGCTATTTCTAAAGTCACAATACTAGTGTGGAACTAACCAATACAACCCTGTCATAACACAGTAGCCTTCTTTCTAATTATTTTGTTTCTAGTCTTTTTATTCTAAACTTTCCCACTCACAGATGCCATAATCCTAAAGATGGAAAAACCTTTCTCAGAACACTGCTGCTCTGGTTTCTAACATCTGACCCAATTAAATTCTTCAATAAAATCTCAGCTACTAAAATCTTCTCATCACCGACCAAAATACCATTCAACATACATTTTTTCAGTGTTTTAGCTGCTCTTGTATGCCCCCTGCACTCCCCTGATTGCTTTTCTACTATTTTAATTTTTTCAAGTTTGTTCAAGATACCTTTCACAAAGTTTTTCCAGATCAATTTTCCATATTACTCTAAGTATTTAAGAAATGTATGTTTCTTTCTGCCCATCACCTCTTTCATTATATTGAGGGCAAATATAATTTATTTTGCTTCCTTTGTTAACTGTCTCCCATTAAGTATAAGGCTGGGAACAAAATGGATCTTTAATTATCTCTAATTAATTTAAAAGCTTGAAATCATATATTCTACTCTTAGCTCAAACTTTAGACATTTTGGTCATCCTATCCAATTGATTCCACATGTAAATTCTTAGAGATGAATCTGTTCACAGGGGTTGTCAATAAATATTGTTCCTTTATTGAGTAAATATCCTAATTAAATTTTTAATTGATTTGGCATTACAAGGAAGGTGAAGTATAACAAATATTCTGAAATCAAGTAGGGAAGAAAGTTTACATTATAAAATAATTTCAAAATAGTGAAAAGCCTGAAACACAGTACCTTGAAAAGTATCCTTCTATTATTTTGTGAGAATCAAATCTCCTAACTAGAGTCAAGATAAGTTTTGGTCTAAAGTTTTTTGTTTTTCCCCTATAAAACATTCAGATTGTAGGAAGAGAATAAAATTCAACTAGAAATATCTTGCTTCTTTGTACATTCATATAGTTTTCACTACTAAAACCGAACACCAAGAAAGAAAAGTTTTTATAGAGTATTATACAAGGAGACAAGTTTCAAAATGTCTAAAAACATATTTATTGTCTTTTGCAAAAAACAAAAACAACATACACACACACACCCAAAAACAAACCCAAAACCCAAAACAAAACTGGACCAGAAATGGTCTATTCAAGATGACATTATTTAAGAAGTCAAAAAAATTGTATATCACTAGGATGAAGCAATAATTAAAATGTAAACATATTACATATAAAACAAAAGAAAAATTTCCAGTTCTACCTCTGTCTCTATTGTGTAGGTGTGACAGGAAAGCTGTAAAATTTTTCCTCAAACACTGAATCATCGCCAGTGATTCAAGCCAGTATTTATCCCACATAGCTTCATTGTATAGCATCTGCACTCTGTATTCTATTTTTTCTAATGGCACTTGAATTATTTCAGTTTTAGAGACAAAAGAAGCTATGTTAAATTGGAACAACCAAAATACAACTTCAAGTCAAATTTTGACTAAAAATGTCCTATACTTCTGTTAAAAAAAGAATATACCATTCTTCTCACATTCTGAACACACTCAGAGCTACCCACATAGAAATCAGATTAAACTATGTTTTCTTAGCCTTCAAGTCATCATATGTGGATATAATTACACAGTAAAAGCTTCAAACTCAAATCCTGTGCACAATAAAAATCAGTATGTTATGACCTTGAGGAATGAAACATTCATATCCACAGGTATGTCAAAAAAGAAAGGAGAAATGTGAAAAATTACCATAGGTATAATTTCTTATCATTTTCTTTATAGAAAAGAAGTGATTTCTCATTCATAGTGAACAAATGTAACTTAAATGTAACTCAATCTTCAAAAGTGCAAAAAAAAATAAAAATCCAGAAAACACCTTAGTCTTCAACCCTTTAAAAAAATTTCCATAGATGTAATTACCATAGAAAGGTAGGCTCATAAGCATTTTAAATGCCCACTTTTATTTTGTCTTAACTTTTAAGATATGGATGAAAGTGGTAGGAGAGGAATATGGCAGAGTGATGGCGATCATGGATTTTATGGCCATGGAGCCCCTAGGTTTGGGTTGCTGTTTGACCCTTTGCACATTACATAATCCTAAAAGCCCCAGTTGCCTTATTTGTAATGTGGGGGTTGTAATAATATCTTACTTCACAGGGTTTTGTGAGGATTAAGTGACTGAATAAACATAAAAGTACTTAATATTCAGAAAACATTCACTTAAACATTTGAGGGCCTACTAGTCAACAAATATTTTGGCACTAACTATGTGCAGGCCTTGTACAAGTAGTGAACAAAAAAACCCCATATAATCCCTATCCTCAGGAAGCTTTTTTTTTTTTTTGTGGTAAAGATATACAATAAAATGTATGAAAACACATAAATGTGTAATTCTGTGAAGTATTATAAAGGAAATAAAGTAGATTCAATGATAGAGAATCTACTTTGATTGGTCAGGGGGGATAAGGAAATGTTTTAGTGAAAGGATAAGATTTCAGCGGGGGCCTAAAAGATGAGAAGAAGCCAGAGACAGCATTCCAGGCAGAAGTAATACCATCAACAAAAGCCGTCAAGAAGAGGAGGCCAGTATGACTACAGTGTAGTGAACCATGACGGTAATTTGAAAGAAATATGGAGGGAGAGGTAACACACAGAACCAGCACGGTAAAAATTTTATTCAGATTTTTATTCTAAATATAATGGGAAGCCACTGGAGGGTTTTGAGCAGGGAAACCATTATATTTAACAAGTTTAGAAGTCAGGAAATAACCACAGTAATATTCCATTTGGCTAGGGATATCTAGATTCAAAGCATTCTAGGGCACTGAAACCCACCTTTGTTTAAAAATACTACTGTTTGTTCCTTTTAAGTGGAAAATTCTAAAATATATTGGTCATTTCCTGCCTTAGTTAAAAAAAAAAAAGACATCTCAAAAACACTAAAACTAGAGTACTTTTTTCTTTCTCCCCCTTGTAAATGCATCATGATCAACTGCTATTCTGAGTGACGGATATAAATTTAATTTTTATAACTTGCCTCTTTAATTCTGAAACTGCACAATATGTAGCTGCTCAAAAACCTGGGCGACAGAACTAGTCAAACTTCCTGGTACATAAATAACTGAAATAAAGACTAAAAGAGACTAAGTTTGTGTCATTAATTTTTTTCCCTAATAAAATCATCACCTTCACCATTTCATCAGTGAGCATTTTTGAGTAACATTTACGGTGTTCTTCTTGTTCAACTATGGATAAACAATCCAGTTTGCCTTTTCTACTCTTACTCAAAGGATGCTGTGAAGTGTTGGAAAAAGTCCAAAACTGCAATTATTTGATCCATCATGAACCCCTTAATCTCTCTTGTTGACTTCCATATCAACATACACCATATGGGTATTTTAAGCCCTTCCCACACCCAATTCAGGAACTCCAACTGCTGATAGGACTCTCCCCTGCCTATCCCATTTCCCCTCACTTTTAGCAAATCTGCCTCTCTCTAAACTTATCTCTTCTCCACCTCAAAAATGCTGCCACTTTATTTTATTTTGCCCTAGTCCCAGAAAAAGGTTTCTCTAAATTTTCAAGATTAGTACTTCTACCTGTGCTATTGATAGCCCTTGTTGCTTCATCAATCATTCCATCTGTTTTTTATCTTCAGTCTCTCTCATATTACCCTTACCCTTTCACAAGTGGTCAAAAATAAATAAGTAAATAAATAGATTGCTGGGTTTTATTTATTCTCCTGCCACACACTCTCATGCACTTGTTCTCCATTTCTGACTCTACCAATCTCTTTCGGCCTCTCATTAGCCCTCATCTGGAAGAGTAGCCAAACATTTTTGTACCATCAAACTAATTTTCAAAAAAAATCTTGATCCTAACTCTCACGTATTTGAAATTCATCCATAAACCATAGTGCCTATCAACAGAATTCAAGCTCTTATCTAGCATTTAAATTTTTCAACAACCTGGCTATAATCTACCTATCCCTCAGAAAACTATCCTGGGCTTGCTATCCACTATCTTTCCTCTCCCAACACACTTCCATAAAATGCACTCTGTCATCACACCCTTCCTCCCACTACCTTAGTTTCTCATCTACTACTTGGGGAGTGTGCCCTTTAACTTGCGGCGTTTGCATGCATGAACAAACCCTGAGTGGTTAATGCCAGCACCGAATTGCCATACCCCAGTTGGGGCCAAAACAGAATACTTCCTTCCTGATTTTGTATCTTTTATAATAAAACTGTAATCGTAAGTACAGCACCGTCCTGAGTTCTGTCAGTTGGTCAAGCATATTATCAGACCTGATGGGGGTCATAGGTACCCTCACATTTGTAGCCAGTTGGTCAGAAGTACAGGCGGCCTGAGGAACCCCCAAAGTGTAGCAGATGTCTGAAGTAAAGGCAGTCTTGTAGGACCATGCCCGTTAACTTACGGGGTCTGCACTAACTTTGGGTGGTTAGTGACAGAATTGAATTGCAGTACACCACTTGTGGTTAAAATAGAGTACTTCCTTCCAAAGCCTTTCTACCAAATCAAGACAAAGTTCCTGAGCCTATTACCCAAGACTATTCAAGATCCTTCTAAAATATCACAATAAATAAAATTTTGTCAACATCTACTCTATGAAATCATAGCAATAAGTGCTGCGACCGGGGGGTAGAATGGGGATGAATGAAGGGTACGGGAGATTTACATACTTATGCAAGATAAGATTTTATATGAACTACACTACTGGTAATTGTTGATTACTCCCTATAGTTCCCTATTTTCCATCTTATGGTCATGTCATTCACCCCATCTAGAATCTTTTACCTTCTATCTTTACCTAGGAGACTTCTACATGAATTTTAAGGGTCTAAGAAATGTCACTTCCAAAATGAAGCTTTTTTGGTTCTCCTAACTGAAACTAAGTTTTAAAATCTCAGTTTCAAAGCAAACAAACATAATCAGAAGCAAAAAGTAAGAGTAGTCACATTTCCAACATTTCTAGTATAAACATGAACAGGCACTTGAGCTTTTAAATATGTAAAATGAAGATAGGGCAAAACAGCACACTATATTTCCCAGAAAACTCTCCTGCCTCAAAAAAGTTAGAAACACATTCTTTTAAAAGCATAACTAAGCTCTTAAAGTAAGAGGAACTGTTAGCAGTCAAATGAAGAAGAAACCAGAATAATAAGCTATCATGGGCCACAGCCGCCCCAAAGAACGTGAACTCAGAGCCTGGTGGGGAACGAGAGGCATGACCTCTGGCCCATTCAAGATACAGTTGGATCTGAGGCCTCTGCATAAAGCTAGGATTTTTGTGAAAGGATGAACTAGAAAAAAAGAAAACAAACAAAAATCACCTGTCAGTACTAAAAGACAATGACAGGGAAACTTCTTGGCCTTGATCTGGGGTCTAGGGGAGGAATGCTGTTTCCTCTGAGAATTCATGAGCACAGGACTACCTTCTTACACACATTAAGTTCTAAATATAAGCTCACAACTCCAAAATACAAATATTATAAAGGAACATGCTACTTTGAGCAAGAGTCAGCATAAAACAGCTGCCAGAATAAAACTCTAAGACTTTAGATATTAAAATTATCAGTTATAGACAATAAAACATTTAAAGAAATGAGAATAGGAGTGGCAGTTAGCTCAGCTGGTTAGAGTGTGGTGCTGATAATACCAAGGTTGCTGGTTTGATCCCCGCATTGGCCACTGTGAGCTGAGCCCTCCTTAAAACAAACAAACAAACAAACAAACAAATAAAAAGATTTTGGGGGGAAAAAGAAATGAGAATAAAAACATGAGCAATAATCTAATTCTAGGCAGATACACAAAGAAAACCAAATTGAACTTCTAGAAATGGAAAATACAACTGAAATTAAGAACTCAATGGATGGGTTAAACAGCAAATTAGATACAAATGAAAAAAGACTTAAGAGTCCTGAACAAAATACCCATAATTTCAGATTTTTTAAAAAAAGAGAAAAGATGAAAGAAAAAAGCTTAAGAGAAATGAAAGATGGGATGAAAAAAAAATCTACCTATGTCCAATTGAAGTACATAAAATTAGAAAGAATAAGGATACACAAAAGTCAAAGAGATAACACTTTATAATTTTCTAGATCTAATGAAAAATGTAAATTCTCAGAAAGCATAAATTATCTTAAACAGAATAAATTTTAAAACAATCAATATCTAGGCACATTATAGTGAAATTGCACATCAAAAGTAAATCAATTTTAAATTAAAAATAATCTCTTGCTCCTTCACAGGCTGTCACTGAGATTCAATTTTTTACATCAATAATTTTTACACCAATCTTCTCACTATATAGTCACATGTAGTAAATTTATGAGAAATTCTCTTAAACTTGTGGACTTTGAAAATCATTAAAATCTGGCTGTAATTTTGCAACCAAATGAATGAAGATGGTTTTGCTTCTTCCTTTACTACCTAATTCCTTGAAGGAAAGATTCTTGAAGATTTATTCTAGGGCTTATCTTCAAGCTAAAATGGCAGGGCTAAACTACATGGGACTAAGGGTGCTTCAGGCACTCCTTCCAGTTCCATTCATTCAACTGCTAAACATTTGCTGTGAGCCTACTGTAGGCAAGAAACCCAGATGATTCAAAGATGATTAACTGGGTAATTTTCTTTTCAACCTATTAAAAAGGTAAGTAGTACTATAGGTGAACACAAGCTAGCTATGCGTAGGAGGAAGAGATGTTATTAACTTTTAGCTGCGCAACTTTCATGGGCAAACAACAGCTGGCTGTGCAACTGATGAATTCAGTGACTGAAAATAAGTTTTTAGAGTAAATAAAACAAAATTTAGAAAGTTAAACATGCTGCAAACAAACTCGCTTAAAACCAGGTTTCAACTAAAAAGCCAATTAATTTAATATCTTTTACTTTTTCGCTTTATATAGGGTCCTAATCTCTTTCATAATCACAATCAAGAATGTACTATGTTAGAAAACATGGAACGGAAAAAAATTGTTATGTAAGAACAAATCCTTTACTGAGAGAATACATTTCTTCAAGCTTGGTCCCAATGGTACCAAGAATTTTTACTAAAATAGCTTATGATTAAATATTTAAGTAGAGTAAGTGGATACTACTTAAAATCTCTAGATTTAAAAAATCTTTATTAAGACCCCATCTGATCTGTAAATTTTAGACAACAGATATAAAGGGTAGAAAAACACATATGGTGTAACAGTGGTGGAAATACATGTACGTACAAATGTTTTTTCTTCTTAGGTCTTCTCAAACAGTGCCAATGAAGGTTACTAATAATAGAATAAAATTTCAGGGCAGAACAATGCAAACCATAATTAGCAATCAATGCAGTATAAAACTGTCAAAGGTCCTGGGAAAAATTATAACTGAGAACCCTCAAAAGAAGTGTGTGTATGTATATGTACATATGTGTGTGTACACACACATACATATACCACGTTTCCCCAAAAATAAGACCTAGTCACACAATCAGCTCTAATTCGTCTTTTGGAGCAAAAGTTAATATAAGACCCGGTCTTATTTTACTATAATATAAGACCTGGTCTGTAATTAATATAATATAATATAATATAATATAATATAATATAATATAATATAATATAATATAATATAATATAACATAATATAATATAATATAGTATGATATAATATAATATAATACTAGGTCTTATATTAATTTTTGCTCCAAAAGACGCATTAGAGCTGATTGTCCGGCTAGGTCTTATTTTCGCAAAAACAGGGTACACAAACACACATACACACACTATATAAGCCAATGAAGCTAATGAAAAGATATAAAAAGTCTTCAAAGTTAGAAAGATCCTAAAGGTAGAAATAAACACCACAATTCAATACAGTCTATATACAGCAAAAGATAATGGAGTACATATGTTTAGGAAAATGTTCTGGAAAAAAAATTGACAAAAGAAGTGATTTGATGGGGAAAAGATAACTACTGTATTTGCTGAAATGAAATTTAAAAAACTTTGTAATTTGAATTTATACACCATAAAGGATTACCTCAAATTTACCCTGAAATAAAACATTTCCTATCAATCTAACATGGGGATTGTATAGATAAAATAAATAAAAGGCAAAAGCCCTACATAAAACATAACATTGCTATTACATATTTTAAACACTGTATCCCAAGCAAATTAATCTTCAAAAGATATATGTACAAAAATCAAGTCCTACTAGCCTCAGTACAATGATAGCCATCATAGATAAGTGGAAATGACAGTATAGCCTCATATTATCACCATCCTACACATTTCAGTTATTTAATATGTACTTTGCCTTTTACCTTTTACTTCTAGTAAGAGGGAATCACTACATGTAAGTGACAGGAAGCGTCATTTTTTTCCCTTCTTGGTTTTAATGACATCAATTATAATTTCAATCTATTCGCAAAGATTATAATTTAAAATATAAGGATCACCAAAGGAATAGATTATTTTTCAGTGTGACTTGTAAGTTACTTGGTCGGAGTTTGGGCCTTATTTTTCTAAGTTGGTATTCCAGGCTAACCCACAAAACCCTGTAAGCACACAAAACTAAAATACTTTTCATCTACCATGAAAAATAGTACAGAACAATAATAGCAGACATTTTGATTGCTGACAATGTCCTGGGCAACTTAAATACACATTCCCACTTAATGCTAACATTACTATGAAATGGATAATATCACCATTAGTGCATTAGTGAGCAAAGCAAGGCTCAGAAAAGTGACTTTTCCAAAGCAAATAGTAAGTGGCTGAACTGGAATTCAAGCCAAATCCTCTAACTCCAAAATTACGGCACTACTTATTCCAACTACTAAAATAATGCAGCAGCAGCATTCTGACAATTCTCTCTAAGTCCTTCTAATGCTATATAAAATTCCATAGTGTGGATGCACTAGAATCTACTTAATCACTGTTCTTCAGGTAGAAACGAATGATCCTGATGGAAGTTAGAGATGCAAGAAGCAATGAAAATAACAAAAAGGGTAAATATTTAAATAAACCTAAATTAATATTAACTGCATAAAATACTGTCAGTGTCCTGTGGGGTTTAAAATATATATGGAAGTAAAGCATAAATAGTAATAGACCAAATCAAGAGGAAGTTCAATAGAGTTAAAATGCTCTAAGGTGCCTGCATTAATCATCAAGAAGTAAAACTACTAGTTTATATTAGACTTTAATAAGTCAAAGACGCACGGTGTAAAAGAACGTATAACTACCAAGAAAATGTTGCTGTATGAAAATGAATAATAATTTTTAAAATTCCAAAGAAGGAAAAAAGGAGTGAAAAAGGATTATAAAACAGGAAGAACAACTAAACATAAATATATCAGTAATTGTATTAAGTATCCTCAACATCATCAGTAATCAGGGAAACGCAAACTAAAACCGTAGGAGCTATATTACATATAACAATATTAATGAACCTCATAAACACAATGTCGAACAAAAAAGCTAGATACAAAATAATATATACTGTATGATTTCATTTGTATAAAGTTCAAAATAGACAAAACTATATAATGCTAGAATTCGATTAAGTGGTTACTTTTGGGAAAAGGGGAATAGGGACTCCTGGGGTGCTGGTAATATTCTATTTCTTGTCCTGAATGGTAGTTTTCACAAGTATTTTCTTTGTGAGAAATCACTCAAAGGTTAACAACTGTGTTTTCAATTTCTTTCTGTATATTTGTTATACATCATTAAAGTTAAAACTTTTTTTTTTTTTTAAGGCAGAATATAACAGCAAACACAGAGGAGTTCAGCATAGCTGAACTTCAGCTAATCAGAAAATTAAATGATGCTGAACTGTTTATTTCCCCCAAGTCCAGGTAACTGAGAGATTAGAAATCTTAACATTCAGCTTTGAGGCAGACAAAAAAAAGCTACAAATAATCTCCCAGCTAATTCAAGTAAACAAGTATTCTAAACAGAAATTATATATATATATGCATACTGCATTGTCCAATTTTCTGTAATAGTTTTTTTCTTAAAAAACAACAAAATAAAAAGAGAGGAAGAATATGGGGAGAAAAACAGCACAACGGATAACAATATAACTGGTTTCCAATGAACCAGACACTAAACAATCATCAACTCACTTCCAATGTTTAATTTCATGTTACCTAAGTAGAAACATAAGATTTTTCTTACTGTAAATTTTAAAACATCTTCTATAAATGAGCTGAGAATATCAATTAACTCACACTCAGCACATGAGTGTATAAGAACAGACAAGCTTGTTATCACTAACCTTGCACAATACCTAACTTAAACAACAGTTAAGATAACAGATGTCATAGGCGGGATCACTTCTTAAAAATGAAGGATGACAAATGAAGAAGAAAATATAAGAACAATTTATATTTTAGGAATAGGAAGAAAGAGCAGGGAATTCTAAGGAAAAGGAAACATTAATCTTTTCATGGTACTTCTTATGTCTAGAAAAATAGATAAGGACCAGTGAGATAAAAAGCAAGCCAAATGGAAAATGTGAAGGCAAAATTACAAAGCCCCCCAAAATAAACAAAACACTTCATCATAAAATTATTTTTATATTTTATTTTGAACAAATAAGGGTGAAAAAGAAAAACAAAAACAGAAACAAAAGGACAGAGGTAAACAGCCCCAACACTGACAATGATGAGAAAATGGCCTCTCAGAGTTAAAGCTATGTAAAAAACTTGCTATAAAATATTCCTAAGAAGTCATTTGAAAGTAGTCACTATTCCAAAACTGCGAAGAAACAGGCAGAGTAATACTTCACACTATCATAACCACTTCGATAGTGATTTTCAATACACAAAGGGCTTCCACATATAATAGTTTGTTAATTTTAAGGGAGAATGTATAATTAATCCCATTTAACCAATGAGGAAAAGGGCTCTGGGAGATTAAAACACTAAGTCAGCATCTAGTGTTGACTATGCCACCTACAAATGTCCTTAATGTAAAGTTCTCAAAGACTAAATAAAATTGTCATCTTACTAAAGAGGAACTGAATAGCAAAGGACAGTAGTTTGGAACCATTAGAGAAAATCTGTACCGAACACTGGCAGACAGTGGACGAGGTGAGACAACGAAGCCCACGCTGGAGTGTATACCACAGGAAATGCCTGTGTTGGAACTGCCTTATAACTGGATTCTTTAAGGGATGACATCTCCAGGGATAAGGTCCAAGATGGCCTCATCTCTTCTGGTACTTGTAACATTTTAAGTATGGTTCTTATTAGGCTTGGTATCTGTATTGTCAAATTTTATATTTTATGTAAAAATAGTATTTCAACAGAGTCATCAACCTCCATATTTATAGCTTTTATACATCAGGTATATTTTATACATCAGGTATAAAATAACTAACTTACCTTTAAATTTAAAGGCTGAGATACTTGGATTTGACATTTCAAATATGATACAAATTACTTTATGAACTAGTTTTCAGATTAAAGTCCTTTAAAATGAACACTTTATAACTGTATTTCAGCAACAAGTTTCCATAGTAAGAGCATGACCAAAATCTGACTGATAAATTATAACATTTAAAAACTTTGAAATTTGGCCAAAATAAATTATGTATTTTCAAAGTGTTTTGGGAATAAGAGATTTTTCAGAGGTAAATCTTATGTGAGTATATTTTACTAAAACTATATATGTAAAGTCTGAGTAAGTGGTTGGTAATAATGGATTGTTAAATACAGTAGGGTAGACTTGATGTCTAGACAAGATAGTGGTGAGAGCTGCACTTTTAAGAAGTTCGTTACTTGCTCTGATAAAAAGGAAAAACAACGAATGTTTCTATTATGTAAGGCTAGCATGAAATGCTTAGATCACGCATATACAACAATAGAGTTACCACTACTTTGAAACCAATTTCATTTTAATCCAACATGTGTTAAAAGCCAATTCTTTTCCATGTCCCCAACTCTAGTTAACATTTCAGGAAGATGGCACATTTGATTAATCTTCTAGCCTTTTTATTTTAAAAAGCAGAACAAGAATATCTTATTGAGTGAGAAACAGCAAAAGCTAAGCGAGAGTGCTGGGAACCACCGGGCTACTTAGGTCGTGACTGAAACTAGACACTGTAAGAAGAGAAGAGGGCCACAGGTAGAACATTGAATAAATGTATTTACTGAAGAAAACATTTTCTGCACAACTCATTAGCTCAACAAACATTAATTAACTACTAACTGATCATAGCAATGGTACATCTGAGTTTTTAAAAAAACATATTAACATAAAAACTCTGTGTCTTTATGAAAAGGTTAAAAAAATCAAAACACTTAAAAATCTATAGATAAATCTGAAATTAGCTACACATAACAGTGTGTACAGAAGAAGCAATACTTAGCTGTTAATTTTTAGTATGATTTAAATTAGGAAGGGACCTAAGATTATTCAGTCCAACTTTTTTATTTTCAAGAAAAAGTGAAGTAAAGCTAGTGAGCAGTCCATATGGTCACAAAAACGGTGAACGTGTAGAATTCAAGTTAAAATAAAAATTATATGTTAAATAGATTTATCTAGACGTACAGTAAAACCTTATCAACCTATATGAGTACGACTAACGGTCTAGAACAGGCAACAAAATGTTTCACGAATTAACTTGATATTTCTTAGCTAAGTGAAGTAAGGAAAGGGGTTCCTAGATGGCTAAGATATAAAATTTCTTCAATGTAACAAAACTGGCATAGCTATGAGTGACTATAAAAACTCGTCTTTACTAAAATAAATGTATATTCAGTTTAAGTCTTTTTAAGTTAAAAGAAAATAAAAATAATCCCTTGATCAACTGTCTCTTAATACTCTACGTCTACATCTTTTAGAACATCAGACTGGCACCCTTTCTTGATCTAAAATGATTCCCGTCTACATTTTAATTATAAATACCAGATAAATATATAATCAACCCTTCTTTCAACAGAAAGACTTACTTATAGGTAGAAATATCAGCATTTTTATAAAACAGCATTATGTTAGGACAGTATTCTGAAATAGCCAAAGAGGTTTTAAAAATGAATTTGACTTCATGGTACTTGTTTTTTAGTTATTATCCACCAAATAAGAAAAGACTTTTTCCCATACAGATGACAAGTTTCTGTGATTTGAGGAATACCGTGAGTAATGCATTTAAAGAATATTTTCAAGCATATCCCTGCAATTGTATTGGTTGAGAGTTTATAATAGTAACTGCATCTACTAAGGTAATTTTTAAGAATGGTTAACGATGAATAGTACAAGCAAGAAATTAAGATTCTCTACAATCATATACTCGAGTTATTCTCAAACATGGCATGCATTAGAACCATGAGAGGTTAACAGGCACTCCGGTGATCTCTTATGCGTTATTAAAACCTGCACAGCACTTCGTTAAGTCATAAACACAGGCATTTGACACCCATAGTATTAAACCACACCCCCAAACTGCTCATTTTAAGTGTAACACTTTGTTTATTTAAACAATACACATATAAAACTTTATTTTTAATGTGGAGAAATCAGAGGGACTGTATTTTAAAACATAGTTCACAAGGGATTATAAATATTAATTAACAGGGGGCTAGTTATATATACCGATATGGAATGGTCCCTAAGATATATTGAATAGGGAACATGGTATGTCACCATTCCTATTTAAAGAAAAAATATGGAGACACACAAACCAACTCTTATCTCTAGTCATTTGGATCAATCAAGCTCCAGATGTGTGGGTGTATATGTTTAGGTATACTGTGCATGTATACACAAATACATAAACACTGTATATAAGCTATGTGTATATACATACATATGCATATCACAAGTGAGTGTATCTACATGCTGGGGGGAAAAACTGGGCAGCTAAGAGTCATGGATAAGAAGCAAACTAACTTTTCACTGCATAATCTCTTGTGCCTTTTGAAGTTTATGCTTGTATATGCTAACACTTAAAATACAGCCTTCAAGAGATGGGCAGGAGGATATTTAACATAAACCAAATCAAAGCACATGCTTTTGAGACGTGACCATAACTTTAGTTCCTAACTAAATCCCTATTAAAGTATAATCAACTGTTCATATCTGATAGTCAAAACTCAACAACTGTCAAAATTCATCCAACTGAATATTTAAGATTTATGCATTTTATTGCATATCAGTTACACCTCCATTAAAAAACAGATCAACTAGAACTTTTCTAATTTACCTAAAAGTAATGTGGTAATAGATTTCAACCACTTAGCATAGCAGGAACAATGGAAGAACTTAAGAAAAAAGTCACCTCCTTCCAACTCCTTTTACAATATGGTCCATAGACTAGTAGAATCAGCATCTGGGAGAATGTTAGAAATTCCCATTTCAAGCCCCGTCCCAGAATCTGTATTTTAACAAGATCACCAATTGAGTTGTTTGCATATTGAAGTTTGAGAAACTCCAATAACCTACTTAGGGGAATATTTATGGTAGAAATCCAAGAAGCTCTGCAGATGTACAGCAAAGGTAGAGAGAAACACAATATAAGCACTGTGCCTTGAAAGTGGATATGGAAGGTTCTTTCAAGATGACTTTGCATAGCAAAATATCCTAATAAATTCCCATGGCTCACCAACTATCCTTAGTAGTTGTTTCATTAGGTAACTACATCTCTGCTGCTTGTCTTCTTTTTAGGAGGATTTTCGCCACCCTGACACTTAGTCATATGATCCACTAGGCAGAACACGCATATGCATATTACATATCCACCCCAAATCTACTGATTATCGGATTCCATCTGAAGTCAGAGGAAGATAGACTATCTAATCCAGATCTTGCTAGTGGGAAATTACAAAGAGACTTTTAATATCATTAGATGCCAGGACCCAAAGAAAACAGAGGATCTCACTGACAGGCTTTATCTAAGCACAATTTTATCAGAGTATGAGGGACCTTACAAATCTTAAAAATGATAAAGTTCCAAAGAGTTAAAGTAAATATTGCTTTATCCCTGAAAGTGCAATAGATGGAAGAGGGTATGTAATAATGGAGAATTCCAATTTGTGTGGTTCATTCAAAGTAACAATTTATTAAAAGAGAAGATTCCTTACCGGTAAAATAGTAAGTAGTAGTGGGATACACTTTCAAATCTAATAGTTCAGAAATAGTATGTTAGGATTTACAGGATACCATAGTCAAGGGGTTAATGCCAAACACCTGAACCAGAATATGAATCACCCATAATTTTGTGGGTTAAGTCTCTCTAGGAATTACTATAATGACAGGAGAAATTCTGAAATTTGACTTTCTAAGCTCAGAGGCAAGGAAGCCTCTGAAAATATTCCAACAATTCAATGTAAAAGGTGGCCCAAATTGGGTAAGAGGGGGTAGGTAATCTGGGGAAATGAGTGGGGGGGGGGGGGAAAGAGACAGCAGAGAATCCAAGGCATAAGGAGACTAAGTGTGCTGTGGCAAAAGAATGGATCATATCCACTAAAGGATATTTGAGTCAAAGTGAGATGGTTCAGATGATTGCTAGCAACCCAATATTCAGAGATGCGACTTGATGTCTTCTGGCTCAACGATTTCAGACCAGTGGTTCTCAGCCACATCTGACCATAACCTTGGGGTTTTTTTCAAAAAGCACTTGCACCCCCAAACCTACCAAATTTTTATATGCCCAGGGATGAGATGTTGATAATGTGGCAAAGCACATGAATTTGATCCCTCATTGACTTGATTCTGATACAATCTACCTCCATATGCATGCCCTTATACACCAGGTAGCCACATTCGTAGGTGTTTTGAATTATTAATAAACCAGATGTTGGCCTAGAGATTAAGTTTATTTTATACTGTAATACTGCCTCAAGTTAATGACTTTCTTGGGATTCAAGGGCTGAAGGACCTGATTTATAAACACTCAAAATATTGTATGTGCTAATTTATCTTTACAAGATACCTGAATGTATTGCAATTGACATAACAGAAAGAAAAAGCATATTGAGTATTACACCAATATTCATATTTTTATATATTCTAAGCTTGATCTGTTGGACTCATCTATACAGGTATTTTGGGGGGCGGGGGGGTGTTATTCTTTTTTTTAAAGTATTTCAAGCACTTGAAAAAGATGTAAAGAATAATTATTAGACAGCTGTGTAACTACCATCTAGCTTTCTCAAGCCTTAAAATATTCCTATCCATCAGGTATTTAACCCCTAAAAATAAAATGTGCAAAAGTTGGAAATGGAAAAACGGAGGAAAATATCCTCTTAAAACTACTTGCTTTCATTTTCAAAATCACTGTTTCAAAAAACTTTTAGACACAAATTTATGAAAGAATTATATAATTATTTGCTAGCTTTCTGACATTTTGGGGGCTTTTGGTTTGATTTTTTTACCAGTATATAAAAACCAATGTATCCTAGCAAAAACACAGTAATTATATTCCAATATTTAACATCGTTTAATTTTCTAATATTTCTAATAGCTGTTTTACTTCTATGGAACATTAGAATACAGTAACGTGCTTTTAGATTTATTTTTCTTTCCTTAAGTCATCTGTCCTTGCTGTAATAAAATCAATATATTTTAGCATCGAACTTTTTTAGGTGTTTGAACAATGGGCAGATAAAAAATAGAGTCATATTTATAAGTCAGATATATGTGGGTATCTATAAAGTACTATAAAAACTGGTTATATATTACATAATTTCATGTGTGTACTGCCAAGCTAGCTTCTACATCTGACTAGTAACCCACCTTTTCAAGATCAAATAGATCAATAATGAATAATAACAAGAGCAGATGGTACAGATAATAAACCACAACCCAAAATAATACTGCCTCCACAGTTGTTTCAGTCAAGTTTTTCTATTAATTATATTCTTAAGAGAACTTCTTTAAAGAACTGCAATTCAGGTGAAAAAGAAAAATAACATTAAACCATTCATTCAACAAAGACTTATCAAGCACTTACTACTAAATGCCTAGGCACTCTGCTAGGTGGTTAGGTTAAGATGCAATGTCTTATTTCAAGTGATTCAGAGACTGTTTCAAAGGTCCCGTCTAGTTTTATCACTCCATCCATCTCCCATACAACAAATATTTCTTGTAAAGCTATTTATCGCTATTCTAGGTAATAGAGATAAAGCAGTAAACAAAACAAAGTCCTCGCTCTCATGAAGCTTCCATTACGGTGAAGGGAGACAAGCAAACAAATAAAAACATATGCCAAGTGGCAAAAAAGTTATTTATGCTCTCCTTTAACTGATACCTTGAAAGGCACCAATCCACATTCACATCACCAAATTAAAATTTTCCTCCAAGGGTCAGATACTGCTGATTAGCTCCATTTTGAAAATCCACTGGCTTACATGACAAATTTCCTATCCAGGTTCTTAGCATTAGCCACTGGGGTGTTATCAATTTAAGCTGCACAATCACACCTAGGATTTAATTAAGATCTCGTATCCAACCAAAGGGAATAGACTTTAATTGATAAGGAATGCACAGCACCTTGAGAAAAGATTTAATTTGTTTCTTAACTTCCAATAGTTTTTAGAAGCTTATATAACAATATAATGACATTTACTCTAGGCATTTGAGAAAAACAACATCAAAAACAAATCCTTGTACATGTTACATTTTATAAAGCCCTTTCAAAGTTCTTATCATATAGTGATAATACCCTATGAGACAGGTAATATTTCCATACTGAAACACTTTAAATTTTTCTATGCATCATAAGCATAGTGAGAAGCATTAAAGAAAAAAAGATTGCTACTTCTGAAATCTTATGTAAGACAAAGCCTCTATCTAGGCTTATTCCATTCCAAAGTTCTATTTCACACTGTATTAAGATACAACTAGAAGGTTTTGTCCTATAACTCATTCCTTATTAAAAACAAGATCCTAACTTTTCAGTATGACATTATTAAAACTGACTTAAATATACTTACCCTTTATGTTTTTTTAATATCTGAAAAAAATGCTTAAAAGCATAATGAGAAACATAAGAAACTTCTGTAATCCCAATATTCAAAAAAGATGCTAACATTCTGGTATCTTTAGTAATTCTTTCAGCCCACTCCTCGTAATCTAACAGTTTTTAAATTGCTTCATACTAACCAGACTATTAATATTCTCTAAAAAAGCTTGCTTTTTTTAAAAAAAAAAAATAAAGTAAACACGGGTAGGGGAACCAAACTGAAAAAAATTACTGTGAAATCAAATCAAACAATTTGTATGACTTTTAAAATTATAATTTCAGAGTCACAAGTGGAAAAAAAAGACAAGATGAAATGTATTTATTCAGTAAATATTTACTATAAGTACCATGTGCAAAGTGATAGGCACAAAGGATTATGTATCCCTTGAAGAAGGCTGGGTTCTCACCTGTTCAATCTCTTTGGTTTTCGATGCTATTGCTTTGGAGCGACTGTTCAGCTGACTATCTTCAAATAATTCTATGCCATCTGTTGCATTTGACTCAGGTTCTTCTGGCTGGTCAATGAACAATGGTGCTGTGGGTCCTGCCTTTAAAAAGATTAGAAATCTTTAATTGCTTTCTTAAAGGACATATTGTATTTCAGGTAATTTGTATAGGCACTAAATGGCAGATTATATCAAGAGAAACTGCTAAATTTAACCTGTTTTAAGAAAACACTTTCAATTTCATTATTCATAATGAGCTTACATGAGGAGAATTAAAGAGGAAATGATTGCTAACTTTTTAAATTTTAGGTAAGACAAAGCCTCTAGGCTTATTTCATTCCAAAATTATATTTCACATTATATTAAGACATAGCTATAAGGTTTTGTCCTATGACTGCTCCTTAATCAATCTATGTAAGAAATTGAAGAGAAAAAGTCCAATTGGAAGTGAGGGGTGTGTGTACACATAAACAATTATATTAAAAAGTAACATGGGCTCTACTTTCAAAAGTTAAATATTGAAATAACTGAAAACAATCGCCAAAAGCAATAACAATCACTTCTATTTTAGAACAATTCATTAATGAATAAATTATCCTACAAGAAGCCTACAGTTGATTATCGTACTTTCTAAAAACACTTGAAGAAAAGAGAAACAAATGAGGGAAGACTATTATTTAACTACTCTCATTAGTTTATTCAAAATTTTACTGTATGACAAATGCCACGCATGGCTCTAGGAACAAAGGATACCTCAATGAACAGAACAGACAAAAGTTCTTGCCTTCACGTAGTTTGCAGTAAGCAATAATTTAGAGTTAACTGTAAAGTTTGAGCTCATGTATTTACTGTTGCATATTTTAGGTGGGTGGGAGGTAAGGGAGGAAATAAGGAATGTGTATTTATTACAAGTTTATAAAAAATTTAGGGTTTTTGTGATTGAAGTTGTAGCAAACAGCAGTAGGTTTAGAGAAGTCACAGATATATACACTGATTAGTGGTACTTTTCACCAGTAAAAGCAGTGTCATTCCAACACCTAGTGTGATGTATACTGCCACACTTCATTAGAGAATAATTTGGCAACATTTATCAAAATTTAGCACCTGTCCCTTTCACCCAGAAAAGTCACGCAGAGAAAGGCAAGTACTGTATGATCTCACTTTTACATGGAATCTTTAAAAAGAAAAAGAAAAAAAAAAGAAACAACTTATAGAGAAAGAAATCAGGTTTGTGGTTACCAGAGACAAGGAGTGGGAGTGGGAGGGGATTGGATGAAGGTGGTCAAAAAGCACAAAGTTCCAGTTGTAAGATAAATAAGTACTGGGAATGTGTGAATGTACACACTGATGTTTGGTATATTTGAAAGTTGCTAAAGAGTAAATTGTGAGATTTTTCATCACAAGGAAAATAACATTTTTCTCTTTTTTGGTAGCTACATGAGATGATGGATGTTAACTATTAACGAAACGTATTGTGGTAATCGTTTCATAATATATGTAAATCACGTCATTATGCTGTATATCTTATATATGTCAATTATATCTCAATAAAATAGAGAAAAAGCATATTAGTAATTAAATTAATTAGATATATTATCCAAGGTACTGTACGGAAAACAAGAGAAATGCTAGTTATATTCAATATAGTTCAATATATTCAATATAACTAGAGAAGTAAAAAATTTTTTAATAAAGGCAACATAAGGTCATCAGTGAAATACAAATGATAAAACATTTTACAATAGGAAGGCGAGGAAAGTGCACTCAAGAATGATCTTGAGTCTTATTATTTCAAACACTATTGCTTCAACTGAACGGATCTGAAAGAGGACCATGAAGATGAGCATTCCTCACTGGGGACAGAACAAGCAGAGATATTGAAGTCGAAAATGACACCTTATATGTGGAAAAAACATAATTCCCATTTTCACAATTAAATACAAATGTTTAAATTTTCTTCTACGGCAAAGCAATCTGTTCTATTGGGACATTCTAACAGCCTTTAAAGAATTTGCTTTTCATTCTGATAGCCAAAATCAAAACTCTCCTGGTCACTTGTTTTAGGATAGCAAATTATATCTTTATAAAACTTGACTGTAAGCTCCTTGGTAGCCAGGATGATATTCTAATGCAGTATTTGACACAAGTAGGTAAAGAATAAATATTCAGTAAATTTAAATAAACTAAAAGAAAACCAGTACAGTATTATTTTCTGAAAATAGGCACCTTAAAACACTAATCCTAAAATATATACTGTGAAAAAAATTTCATAAACGTTTGATAAATTATGCAAACTTTATTATTCATCTTCCTTTCACAGACCATGGATGAGCATATTAACATATTAAAATCTCTGAAAAGTTCTGAATTATCAAAATCAACCTACCTTTTTTCAATCTAGCATTTCCCAAACATACAGACTAATAAAATCTTTTTTTTTTCTTCCTCAGACCATTAGGACCCCTTTAGAATTACTATTCTATCAAATACTTTCGTAATTCTCTATTAGTGTCCAAAAGGTAAAAGTACAAAACTGAACAGAGGAACGAACTATAACATTCCTGAATATTTAAGTACATAACTGAACATATCTTCAATTTCACTGGACTTTACCTATAAACTACCTGGTCTCCCAACCAAATTGCTTAACACAATATTGATGGCAGCAAGAGAAGATTAAACCAGAAACCTAAATATTTAATCTCTCAACTCATAAAAATGAATCCACACCATATTTCTGAAGTACGTAGACCATTATTTAAATAGCTAATATAAAGTAAAATATTGTCACAACTAGATTTAGACACGTACATAAACTCTTTCCTAGCATCGAAGTCCTTTTTTTTCCTTCCAGCTTATTCTTTCAAATCAGATAGTTTATAGAACCAAGGTCGAAATTCTCAGAAAGTCTGTATCTCAAAGTGCATGCATGTATCACTGAAATTAGTAATTACTTAAAAACTACCCAAGAACAAATGTTAACTATCTGAGCAAAAAGATATGATGGAGTTAAGCTTCTAAATGAAAAACAGTATCATAAAAATTTCCCAACTGCTTTATTTCCAGTATGAAAAAGTATCAGTCTAACTTGAAAAACATTTTACACAATGCTACAAAATTGATCTGCACCTCAACATTAATTATGTACACCAAGTAACAAACATTCCAAAGTCATCTCAGTCCTACTTTCAGTCACCTTTGGTTCAACAGATCATATCTGACCTATGACCCCACTTACGGATTTTTAGGGTTATTTACTTCCCATTAATTCAAAATTTAGCAAATTCTGGGAATATTTTAGAGAAAAAAGAAATCAAAGGTTAAAAAAAGTCTTTCTAGACTCAATGTTACGGACTATTCAGAGTCAAGATCCAGTCAATCAATAATGAAAGAATATAAGTGGAATATTTAAAATCTGGGAAAGGTAGTTAGTGAGGTTTGTTTAAATTAAGAGATATAAAAAATGATTAAGGAAGTAGGGGAGGATAAGTACATTTTATTAAAACCTTACTAATTGAAGATAAAGTACTTAACAAACAAGAATGAGTTTCGGGAGGTTTCTGATTTTAAGTACACTGAAAAAAATTACCAGTTCTCCAAAACAGCAATTTTGAAGCATTTATATCCATTATAATATAAAAACCATTATTCTAAATTATTAAAGAAAATAAGCAAAATGACCCTATTAAATGTATTACTGTATTGGTCATACTTTTAAATAGTTCTGTAAAGTTACCAAAGAGAAACAGCTTAATGTTTTTGATACATTTATTTGAGAATATGCATAAATATTATTACAGATACACTAATAAAGGAAACTTTGACCTATTTAAGAATTGAGGTCAAAATGACAGATAGCACTTTTAAAAAACAGTCTCTAAGTACGGGTAGGGTCTGTACTGCTTTCTCCTTTCTGTGAGCAGTGTACACTGGTTATTTTGGAAAGGCTTTTTTCACAGTTTATGAATACGCATGTAGACATATAATTTATATATCGATTTCCAATGCTTGATTCTTTTTATCAAAGGACATTCCATGAAAGGCATTCAAAACCATGTTGAAAAGCCCTAAATCTCCTCCAAAGATACATAATTTGTCATGGCACAAAGATTTTAATATTCTCTGCCAATCATGTCAAAATAATTCCTCAAGTACCAAATCCTAAATCTAAAAGCTGAATTTTGCCCATGAAATGTCTATATTTCTCTATTAGAGATATTATAGGGTATAAATTGTTCAGTTCATTTTCAAATATTTTAATACAAACATTTCATAAACAGTATTCTGTATACCCAAAAATTCTCTCATCTTTTAGTACTCAAGACTCATCAAAGGTCCTAGGCAGCCCAAACAACGCATAATTTCATTTCTTACAATATTTGTGAGATAATTTAAATAGACTAGAACATGCAATATAAGCATAATCCAAGGTCTAATTAGATTTTTGTTCTGAATTCACTGGTTCATGACTAGTGGCTCAACATGAATTCTAGAGATACTTTTAACAGCGAGGCCCATAAAAAAATATATAAATAATGCATTTTCCTTTTATTCCACATTTACACTATTCTTACACTTCTAAACTACTGGAGACATTGATATTGTATAATTATTGAATTCAGAGTCATTCATATTTATACTATTGCTATGTGTGGTAAGTTTTAATAATCTATGAAGATATTTTCCCCAAATATACTTTAAAATACTAGAACAAACCAAGTATTTTCTGCCCACAATTTAAAACCCAGACAAAACTCCCAGATGTGAAACATAAAGGAGAAATTATGCCTTACCTCATACTCAGAAATTTCAGGTAAGTTACTTTCATCTGCCTTCTCTAGCTTTTCCGCAGCCCACTTGCTTGCAGCCTCAGCAAGCTCCTTTTCAGTTAGCCTACTGGGTTTGTCTAGCACCTAATAAAAACAAAAGAATGGTTCTGTTACAATTCTCAAGAGCTTTTAAACTTCAAATACATCAAGAAGTACACCCAGTTACACTTAAAATCATATACATCTTCAAATTTATATACAAAACAAGTACATTCTTTATTTGCTTTTTCAAAAATATTCAACATGGAATTTCTTTACTAAGTAACAATTCTTTTGGGACATATAAACTAGATCTCTTAATTTAATTTATATAAAACTTCAGAAATTCATCTAAGTCACAAAATACTGACAAGAAAGTCACTGACAATTTACTAATAATGTTTAGAACATAACAAAAACTGATTTCAACTTTCTATCTTCAATTATATTCAATGAAATAAATTATGCCCAAATCCCATCAGGGTAAATTCCTAATTAATGCAACAGAAAGGTCCAGATATGCTGTTTTTATAATTTGTAGTAATTTATATAAATCCTACTCTTTACACAAAGTTAATAGACTTAAATTTCATTTTTTGATACCACTCCTCCTCCTACTACTCCTACTTCCCTTCTTCAACCTCATACAATACTAAACAAGGAATGGGATATGGAGTTACAGACAGACATGGGTTTGAATCGCAGTTTTATCACTTGCTAGGTCGATAATTTTATACATATAATTTGTGACACTGAGTCTTGGTTTCCTCATTTACAAAATGGGGATTAATAATATTCATTGTTTTACAAAATAGTTGTGAGAATCAAGAGAGATAACAGCCCCAAAAGCATCCAGCATAATGCCTTGGGGGGAGCGGGGTGGGGGGTAGCGCAAGGCTCATAATACCAGCATGGGCCAGTGAGCTGTGTCCTACACAACTAGACTGAGAAACAACAGCTTGAACCGGAATAGAGCAGGGGGAGGCGGGGGGGGGGGGGAATAAAAATAAAAAAGCATGCATAAACCAAAGTGGTTGATGTATAACAATCACTTTATAAAAAAAAAGAAAAGTCCTCCACCAAATCAGGAAATCTAGGTAATAAAGCTCACCACAGCTACCATGTAACCCTGGGTGAAGGACACAGGAGGCTGCACTTTCTAAATACATAAAATGATTACAGATCAAAAATTCTGATTCCATTTTAAAAACACAAAAATTCAAACATCGACATAAACTGTCAGACAAAAACATCTAAAATCCATTACGGTTGTTTCACACTAAATAAATTTTACATGTGCCATAAAATTTTATATTGTAGCTTATATTTACATTGCAATATAGTTCGGGGGAAATGAATATTTCATATATCAAAATTTAAATATTCACAGTGACTTGGATAGGCAGGTACTATATACTCTTTTTTCATTTCCACCTGACAAGAAAAACAAGCCAGTTTTTCAGGTGGGTAAAGCACCCTTGATATGGTAAGACAGAAACAGAAAATCCAATCAATCTTTCCTATCCAAAACCCAGAGAAAATCCAATCAATCTTTCCTACTCAAAACCCAGCATTCTAGAATCCTCAGACTTCTGGGAAAGTTCTAAAGACACAGTTTGTCATAAAGACATCTTTTGCTTTTTCTTCCTTTGAAGCAGAGAAGACCTGCACCTGAACACCAGCATATACTGCCTAGTGATATCTACTCTTGCTGAAAAGCCGTTTGGTATTTCTCTATGGTGTTGGCATAAAAACAGACACATAGATTAATGGGACAGAATGAGACCTCAGAAATAAATCCATGCATAGATGGTCAATTAATTTACGACCAAAGGAACTAAGAATATGCAGTGGGAAAAGACAGTCTCTTCAGTAAATTCTTGGGAAAACTGGGTAGCCACATAGAGTTTTGGTATCAGAGTAATGCTGGCCTCATGAAATGAGTTTGGAAGTGTTCCCCCCTCTTTTATTTTTTGGAAGAGTTTAAGAGATATTGGGGGTTATTTAAAAGTTTGGAAAAATTCACCAGTGAAATTATTTATTAGAAAAAATTATTTAACTTCTGAGTCTTGTCTTCAAAAAAATGGAGATATATACTTACTTGTGTCATAGGATTTCTGTATGAATTAATGAGAAGAAAATAATATAGTATCTAGAATCAAGTAGTTATACAATAAAGGTTTGCTGTCTCTGCCTAAACCACACTCCAAAATAAAAGCTCAGTCTATCAAATATGCCCCATATGAATATTCATTCTCACCTAGTTATGGTCAAGATGAGGAAGGACAGCAGTAAGCACTAATTTTAGCATAATCTGTGGAAAAAATTCTATGAGAAAACTACTCATTTACTCTAGTTGTTACTTTCAAGTTGTAGTTACTTAAAATTCAAGTTTTTGAGTGCAGCAAATTACCCACATTAGGTATGACAATAAAGAATAAAAGCAGGTGTACTAGACAGACCATATCATTTACTTTGTAATTCCTCTTTAAATTGATTTTGGAAATATAACAAACCTTTGATGAAGGAACTGCTGAAGAACTTGAGGGTGAAGTGTCTCTTGATGTTTTCAAAGACTGAACAGGTCTCTCTTTACCTACAGAAGAAAATATAAAATGCAATCTTCTATCTAACTCATTTGTTTTCAATTAGTTATTTTGTACCTGAATAAGAGGGGGCATACACTTATTTAGCACTGAAATCTTCATTATATAACTAAATTAAACCAGTTAACATCTAAATCTTCTTATCTCTCCCGGAGGCTGGGCACGACCAAAAATTTCAAACCACAGAACCAGTGGACATCATCTAGGGCAGTCTAGGCCATACCAATGCCAGTTCTCAAACACAGAAGCACTGAGAAGACCTCAAGAAAGGCAAAAAATACTTTAAAATCATAAATGCTTCCTCCTCCAAGTTCCTAAAATCTTTTAATATATCACAATAAAAATCCAAATGTAGTTGTTATACAGAGATCACCAAAGAGAACTAGTGAATTAAGCAGTAGCTCAAAGAGAAGCATGTAGGAAATTTAGCAGGTATTCCTGAAATGTTTAGACAATTTAAAAAATAAAATAAAAAGCCAGAAAACTTAATTTAGAGCACTAATCCAACACCTGGTATGAATGAGTACCCAAATATATGTTAAACGGCTAAAAATAAATATGTGTAAGATAAAATCACTAGCTTTTATCTTTAGTCACTTCAGATAACTCATGTAGTGCTCTATATATACTATTGTTTTTATAGAAACTTTAGCCAGAAAATAGATTTAAATGTTACTTTAGCCAGTTCAACAACCACAAAAATGGATTTAAATATAATCTTAAAAATAAGTGAGCTGTTCTTGACAGAAAAACATTTCATTAAATTGCCTATATGTGTCAAATATAACATAAACCCCCTGGCTCTTAATTGCTAGGAAAACTAACAAAATTCATTATGAAGAACAGGAAAAAGTGACACTAAGTTTGCAGTGTCACAGAAGTTGGTCAAGACTGGATAGTGGGTTAAGGCCATGAAAGCACTCAAGAGCAAAAGCAGAGACAAAACGACCTTGAAACTGAGGCAAAGCCAGCGTCTTGCTACCGTGAAGAGCTAAGTAAGGGCCTGGAGGCGCAAAGGCTTTTGAGGACTTCACGGCAGTAGTAAATAACATCTCTTTCCAAGGTCCTGCAGACCAGAAAAGCTTTCTCAAGACCCTCCTCCCAGCTCCCCAGGAACATTTAGCAATGTCTGAAGATATTTCTGATTTCACAAGTGGAGAGTGCCACTGGTACTTGGTAAATAGAGGCTAGGGATGCTGCTAAACATCCTACAACCGCACAGGACGGCCTTCCATAACAAAGAATCAAATGTCAATAGTGCTGAGGTTGAGAACTGCTGCTCTAACCACAGTATTCCAACTCTGAGGCTCCAAGAGTCTTAAAAAAGACATAACCCTAGAATCTTTTAACTTGCGGGATCACTAGGAAGCTTTCAAGGAACTAATGAGTAAGTTGACAAGTTCTTGCAGACCTTAAAAATCAAAAATAAAATGATGTTAACTTTCACTACATCCCCAAATGATTAATAACATGGGCTTTTCCCTACTGCTTTTCCACTGCACATGGCAAATTCCACATCATATTGTGACAGTGTCAGTCTATTCCATGACACCAAAAGCTCCTAGAGGAACAAGTGTCACAGCTTATTTATTTCTGAATATTCAGGATTCGCCTAGCTCAAGTACTTTAAGTAAAAGAGCAGGCACTCAAAAATTCAGTGACAAGATAAATTATTTTTTTTACACTTAGGATGCAACGACTTCCCCATCTTATGCAGATAAGCCATTCCTTGACAGAAGAGGAGTGGAACCAATCAGCACAGCGCACTATACTCATTAAAGGCATAACTGTAGGCTCAATTCTGACACACAGCAGCTAGACACAGAAAAAAACCCTTTCACAAGCAGCTGCTAATCTCTTACCTAGCATTTCTTTTACAAATAAGACATCAGCATTACAGCTATGCCACATATGGTACCAAGTAGTCTCAGAATGTTTCCTGATTTTAGCTGTGTAGGGGCTAATTTAGGCCAATTTAAAGTAATCTCAGTGTGCTGAAGCAAAGGAACACTGAAGGTCAGGGTAGGTGTTTATCACATATCCACACGTGTTCATGTGTACCTATCGCATGAAAGAGACGGACAGGCAAGAAGCAAAGGATAAAGAAAAAGGATGATACAGATGGCAGCAGAAGCACAGAAAAGGTAAAAAGAAACCCCCGAACTTACTGTTGTCAGGTCCTATCTGCCAATGACTTGTCTATTCTATTTACGACCAGAAATGGCTAGCCCAGACAATCAACCCTCATATCCACCCAAATCCTACTATCTCAGTCTACTGCTGTTCAACTCTGGTTGGTTCCAGCAGTAGGCTACTAGAGCAGTTACAAACTTTTCCCATTTCTATAATATCGATCGATTCAAGCTCCCACCCGTTCACAATCCCAAATCAAAATCTAGCTCAAAACTCACCTCTTTCTGGCTTTCCTTCATTCTGCCGTTTGCAGGAGGCACCAACACGCACGGGCTCTAGGGAAAGGTGGGCAGGGAGGAATTACCACCAGCACCTCTGTGCCCAGGAGCAAAGAGAGAAGAACCCAGAAGCAGGAGTGATGAGAACAAGAACTTCTAAGCTTTTGCTGGACACCCTAACCTCTTTCCTAACCTGCCTTCAAGTTGGGCTGCCTGAGCAACCACCACTGAAGAGGAATAAATAACAGGAGAAAATCTCTGTTTAAGTAAGATCAGAAGCTAACTGGGTCCAACATGAAGTATGCAGATGAGGCTAACTAAGGATAGCATGGGCAGAAAAGAATGAGAAAAGGATCATAAAATAAGACACCAAAAGATGAAGATGGGGATCATGTCTTTCTCATCACTGTAAGCACCTAGTCTAATCTCCGTAAAGTCGACATTCAAAGGATTGGTTAAAGAATGACACATACAAAAAAAATCAAGAGTGAAAGATGAATCACTATTAGAAATCCAAAAGAATACTGGGAAGGGTTTTCATAGTACATCATGTCAGTTCCCTGGATTTGCAATGGTTATCTGCGATAGTCATCATGACATGTTCTCAACAAGCAGCCTATTACTAAATCTTGTGAATTCTTTTTATACAAACTTTCTCATATATGAATTTTCTTTATAAGCAAATCCATAGCCAATGTCTTGGTTGAATCCCCAATTATCCCATATTTAGACACTTGTAACTATTTTATTAGCTTTCAGCAAACTCTTCAGGCAGATGAAATCAGCTTTCTAAACAGCCTAAATATACTAGCAGAGGCTTCCAGATAGCTTTCCAATAAGATACAAACTCCTTCTTCTTTCACAGATTCCAAATTGCCAATTTCACCTTTTTTCCTGGGAAAATAACACTTTTTCTGAATCGTTTTGGCACTTTGCATTAAAAAAATTAAGAAATATTACATAAATATTGCCACCTTACTTTTACAAGAATGTTGTTGAAGATGCAATATCCCTCTCATGGTTCACTGATCTGTCATCAGGAAATTTGTGTTCCTCCTGAACAGTTGATATGTTTTGAACCAAGGTACACTGTGAACACTGTTATTGCTCTTTTCCTCTTTGGTTTAGGCAAATCTTTAGTCCACCTACAGCAACTGCTGAGAGCCTCATCACAGGTGCTTATTTCATATACTACTGACTTTATTACTTTTATTTTCAGGTCCTTTTTTCCCTTTTACATAAAATTCTTCACCCATTTACGTACTCTTGTTTTATTAAGTGTTTATTTTGTTAACCTGCCTCAAATTCTTTATAGATGAAGAGATTTTACAAGCGCGTCTGGAGTCTGGGACCGGCTCATGTTAGCTAGTGGGAGTGCACTGTCCACATCTCTTCCAAAGTCTAATTTCAGTGACTCCATCAACATCAGTGGCCTGAAACAAGTCACAGTAGTAGTATTCACTCCATGGATACCCGCAAATATCACAAATTGGATGTTTTGCCCTTCAGAAGAGTCAGTTTACTAACACACCACTGGTGCTATGTTTGATTTTGATTCCAAATTTCAGAGTCACTGTAGGAATTACCACATTGAACTACAGATTCCTATCCACGCTGCCCTAAACAAGCCTGGGCTATTTAATCATATCCTAACAGACTAGTAAAACGACCCAGCTGAACCTGCAGAATCATAAACAAATCAAATGGTTGTTTTAATTCACTAAGTTTTAGAGGTTGTTTTTTTTTAACACAAAAGATAATAGCCCCACTGTGCTTAAACTCTTTATCTCCGAGTTTCCAATGATCTGTTTATATTAAAACCAAAGCCTTCTTGTCATCTACTACAGCATTTTAACGATTCCTAAACAAGTTTTTCTTAATATTTTGCCGTTTGGCTTTCATGCCATTGTACTTCTGTGTTTATACTTCCTAATTACACCTTTCTCTTTCTCCGTTGTTGGTTATTATTCCTTAAATGTGAGTATTCCTCCCAGCCTCAATCTTTTTTGCTCTTATTTTGCTGTTATTCTTATGTGGCTCCAACCAACACTATGAATACATAAGTCTCTCAAATCCGCTTCTTTCATTCATGCTTCTATATTTCTAACTGACAGTATGCTGCTACTCCTTAGTTATTACCTCAAATTAATCTCATATATGATCTGAGTAAGCAGCACTGACTCCCTGCTTGAGAGCGGGGCAAAAAGGCTCAACACATTTCTGCCTTTGCAGTGACTTGCTAAAGAAAATGAGTTCCAAATTAGGATTAAGGAAAGAAAAAATCTGAATGTGGCAGTATGGAAATAAAAATCCAAGATCATATATTGGTGAGTGAAAGAGTAAATGGGAATGAAGAGGAATTTCAAATACTCGTTCCACAGGACAGGTATGAAGTTCTTCTTATGCAAGTGATACCAAAGCTGGAGAAGCAGGTGATGTTCCAACAAACATTCAGAAGTTCTATAAGAATGTCAGAGGTGTAGTAGCTTGCGGGGGGGTATCACTTCATGAGGGATTTAAATGTCTGACTATTATGTTGTTTTGTACACCTGAAACTAACAAAAAGAAAAAAAAAGTTCTGTAAGAATTTAACAATATTTGGTGACTCTGAAATAATAGCTAATATAAATATCAATAACAATATATAATGACTCTCTGAATAGCTGTAAATGTGATACAAACTGTCAGAAATATGCTTTCTTCCTGATGTGTCTTCCTGGTGATAGTAATGATGAACCTAACCAGACTCACTCAATCTTAAGCAAGTGTTATTATTGATAACCCATGTAGGAATAAAGAATACTGCTAGAAAAAAAAACCATCATTAGAGATGATAAAATTAGGGACTACGTATTACAAACTATTGAATTCTTGGTACAGTGCCTGACATATAGGAATGAAACAGATAGGTGTGAATGAAAGTTTTATAAATAAGCAAAGAAAGTCACACAGGTAGTATATTCATTTTTCCTTTGAAGCTTTGAAAGAGAAATTAAGATATGAACAAATGAAGATGTGGTAGGTAAACAGATGCTAAGAAAAGAATTTATTTTTCTGGATCATGGAGAATGATATACAAATTTGGGGCTCTTGGTTAGAAAGAACATGATTTCCTAGAGATCAACAGATTTATTCAAAAAGTTGTGAAACAGAAAATGGAGGGGACACAAGAAAATGTTCTTGTGGTAAAGACACCAAAAAAATAAATAAATAAATAACAGGGGGGGAAAAAAACAAAAAACCAAACAGATAGAGGGGTAGAAAAGGCTTTGTACCACTTCCGCTTCCCCCAAATAATCATCTTTAGAAGGTTAATGATGCAACGAGTTGAAGTAAAGGCATATTAGCTATGAATACTTGGAAGGGTACTTGTAAATAGAACTCTCCTTTAACACATCAGCTAAAACCACATGGGCTCACTTTTAAAAATATAAATAAAACATTACATCACCTGTACATATTATGAATGTGTGATACTGACAGAATATACCAAGTCCTACAACAGGGATACTATAAATGCCTACACATATGGAAACGTCATTAACTGATTACTGTTTTAGAACTGCAATTATTCAGATGCCAGAAAAGCTATAGCCGTACTCCTAGGATTCAGGCAGATAACTCACAGCCAAAGCTCTCTTGTGAGTAAACAACAGATTCTCAAACAAAAAGACTATATTGTAGACTCTAATTCCACAGCACATTAATAGCCTGGATCAGGAAATAGTCCAAGATTTTCCAGGAAAATATTAAATAACATTTCAGGAACTCCACATGACACAGCTCATAACCCTTCTCCACTTCATCCTTCCAACATCTACCCACCCTTCAGATATGACCTAAAAACACTATTCCTGTATAATAACTTGTTTTGATCACTAGACTATAAACTCAGAGGGCAAAGACTGGACCTCTCTTGCTTGCTTGGCAAACCATGTATGTGAAATATACTACTGTTGAATGAAAGACGTACGGATATTGATCATAAATACAGTGACTTTCAGCAGCTACGAGAATGGGTTTATCCTCCCTTCCTATTCCCTAATATACATAATCTAATGGCAAAGCCTTATTTCCATATTCCTATTACCATCTAAAACCTGCATAGCAAAAGTGTCTTTCTAAAGACAGAATTAAGCTTCTAAATTTTATTGGGATTTAAGCTATAATCCAAAAACTCATGTGGACTTTCAAATTTATTTATAGGCAACAGGTCTTTAGACTTTTGTCTTTTCCAATTACACTGAAATTCAACAATGGAGTCTATTTTCCAAATACGAGTATACTCTTGTCATAATAGTATTTTTTAATTCTTGTATATTTTCAGGTATATTAGATGTGCTTTCCAGATGGAATAAATACTGATGAATAATAGTATTTCTTTAAAATATCTGCTATTTTTAATAACAGTTGTTGATATCAAGAAAATAAGGGGAGGCTGGGCCCAAACTCAGAGCTACAGAAAAACACAAACCAACCAAAAAAATAAACTTCCAAATCTTCATAGTAATGATATTTTTAAAATGCAATCAAAATGTCACAAAGCATACTTCATATATGAGCATAACTGTAATTCTGGCATTAGAATGAATTAACATGAGGCAGTTTATAAGCATTTACATAACCATTGGGAGCCACAAAGCTCCTAATGTGAAAAAACAAAGCAAGGACATCTTCATGTCGTTGTTTTGATAGAGTAAATGCTTTATAACTTGAATTTCAGTAAAGTACCTGACCAAACAAGTCTTCTATGAAATCCTCAAGTGGAAAGGAAGACATGATGGGGGAATGACAACCGGTTGAAGAACAACAAATAATACAGAAATGGTTGAGGTATCTAGAGGTTTCTATACGGGGCCTTATGCTGCTCAACACAATTATTAATGATTACTACAAAACACATGAAGCATACTTCATTTGCAGATAAAACAAAGCTATTCTTATCTGATACTACTATATAGGATCACTAAATTAGATTTTTAAACCTCTACGGAAGAGAACACGCCAAAGTTTATCAGATGAAATTTAGCTTACGCAGATTTTTTAATGCATTAACCACACACAAACAATTGCACCCCGAAATGTACAGGCTGAAGAGCATTTTGTTTCATAGCAAAATACGTGAAGATGATTCAGGTTTCAGTTGCCAACAGTCTCAACAAGGGCCACTAATACAAAATAAAAGTTCACTTCTGGCATCACAACTTGAAAGGAATAGAAAAAAAGATTTAGGAAAGCAAAAGGCTTGAAAACCACACCAAATAAAAGGAACAGTGGAAGGAACTAAATATATTTAAACCTGGAAAAAGAAAAACAAAACAAAACCAAGATTATGATGGGACTCTTCAAATACATAAAAGGGTTACAACATAAAAAAATGAAATAGCTTTATGGACCTAAGACAAATAACTAGCATTACATGGATGCTACAGAGGAAGATTTCAATTGTTTTATGAAAAATGAGCTATACAAAGATGGTAAGACTAGACTGTGACATAGAAAATATCACAGGAAGTACTTTAACAAAGAATAGGTATGGGACACTGAACTTGGTGCTCTTTGCTGTCAATATTAATGCTGTTAACCTAAACAAAAGACAAAAAAAAGTCAAACAATGGAATACATTTGAGAAAGGGGAGGGAAAAAAGGAAATATCTGAGAGAGAGCTGACAAATAGGAAGATGTTTGGTTAATTAAAATGAAAAAAACTTCAAGTAAAAATATACAAGGTATACATAACAAAACAATTTTAACTTAAACAGTATCATAATAAACAAGGGAAAAAAATATGAGGTTACCTAGGGCATCCTACCCTTGTAGCATGTAAATACAGACAACAAAAAGGAATGAAAAACACTATGGTAGTCACAGCTATGACCAGGTTGGTCCAATTAAGTTATAGGCAGAAAATTCTTATACGTGAAGCAAAATATATAAAAACAACAGTTTGAGAAGGGTAATTAGTCTAAAGCAGTACAAAGTTCCATAGGATTAACCCAAAAGGCTAAATAGAAGAAATCTAATTAAATACATGTGTGTATGTGTGTGTTCGTGTGCACACGGGTAAGCACAAAATGGGAAATAACTAGTTGAGATGAAAAAGGAGTAAAAATCATTCTGTGGATTATAATTAAGCACATAAGAGATATATTAAATGCACAGAAGAATTTGTCCTTAAATCGTTACCATGTGCCAGGTGGGTACTAAATTTATCAGGGGGATCAATTTGTAAGTTATATAAATGTCTAACCACTATGCTGTACACCTGAAACTAATATAATATTGAATGCCTACTGTAATTGAAAAATTAAGAAAAAAAAATTTTTTGGGTACTATGGTTACCATGGCACAACTACTAGTGATCATTAAAATAAGATTACTCTGAAAAGTATGAACAAAAAGCAAAACATTAAAAATTAAAGAATTAGCAAAATGAGGGTATAAGGAGTAAGAAAATTATTTTTGTTATTTACAGAAACATTTAAAATCATTATCAAAATTTTAATACACATTAGAAAACTAAATTAACACACTACTGCTAACTAACCCTGATAGTTAAGTGCCTGATAATTGAAGGATCCTGTTTCTCAGTACCTTTTTTGAAGAAAAGCAAGGTGCTGTCAATATTTGTGACATTTAAAGCAAAAATTGGCATCAAAAATATGTAAAATAACAATTAGTTTTCCCATTTATTATTTAAAACAAGACTTCTTTGTTAACTTTTTGAAGATGATCTCACATAAGTATTCTAAAAACTATTTACATGAAAGGAGTATAGAAAGACATTTAATAGTTCAGCCAAAATAGTTAAAGAATCAACCAAAATAATTTGTAGAGAGCTTCCCCAGAACAAACTTTTTTTCTTGATTAAGTAACTTTACTTTCAAAAAGCTAAATGACTTAAGAAACATAAAGGTATTAACAAAGTCAAATGCTCTATTTTATTCAATTTATGAATTTTATTCATATTTCAGTTTCCCACTTTTCTTTGCTATCGTTTCATCACTACAGATATTAAAGGCATTAGACCTCAAAGGATGAGAAAAGGATATGGAGACTCTGTAACAAAGGGACCATTAGGCTTCTCTACATTTCACCCCAAGATTTTAGAGTTTTGGCTACTAACTTACCAGACCAAAAGTAGATAGAAGATGCCTCCCAAGAAATTTTTAGAGGTGAAATGTAAATATAAAGCTAATTCACCAATAACTATCTTAAATAACTTCATAGCTCCACCATAAGCTGTCAAGTAAGAATTTCAAGCTTTTATTTTACTCATGTTTGTTTAAAAGCCTCATAATTAGTTTCCAAAGATATGTTCTTCCTCTTAATCAAATCATTAATAGATTTGTACTTAAGTCATACACATCCAAAAAAAATACGTTCTTAGGTGAATGGCTAATTTTGGATATTTCTGTCTGTGCATGTGAGCACACATTAGAACTTAGAGGTAGTTTATCCTCTTGTAGGGGGAGAGAGGAGTGGGAGAGAAGAAGGAAGTGAAGCAAAGGAGAAAACACCAAACTGTTAACACTAAACTCCACAGTAAAACTTTCAGTTACTTGGAACTATTCTGAAACATTTTAAGCAATCAGGCATATATAAGTACATGACTATTCATACAATTGTATCCAAAAATATATTTTTGGAAGCCCACTCTACCCAGCTCTGAAAACAGGAGACAATTAATAAATGTTTCTGAACCACAAAAATCTAGCAATAGCTACAATGGAGACAATCTGATGATGTGAAGTGTTCTTCCATCACTTTTAACATGCAAGAGGCAAAACCTGTGAAACTAAAAATTTTATTTGAAAAAAACAGTTACTAGAGGTTAAAATGGGGGTGGGGGGGAAGAAGGACCCTAGACTTTTCTAGTTTCTGTACCTTAGCTTATAATTCCTTCTACCTAGAAGATACTTCTTCACTTACAGAAATCTGAAATAAAAGATACGTCCAAATGTCATTTCTTCCATGACATGTTCTTCCATCTCCAGAGTGAGAATCTCTCTTACCTTGACCTGCTCATGTCATGTTAACTCATTTATGCCACATCGATTCTTGTATCAAAGTTATATTTTATATGTTATATTTATATATTGATAAAATTGCTGTCAATTGGGGAAAATACATATATATGTTTATATTCTAGTTCTTTGGCGACAGGGATATCTTTCTATATAACACAGTGCCTTGGATATAGAAGGCCTGAGGAAATGTTTTGTGGATGAGCTCAACTGCAGGTAGTAGAGTCTAGAAATATAATGCAGGAAGATTTCATTTATTCCAACACATAATGCGTAACGCAGCCAGGATGTCATGCTATGATTGCATAGAATGCATGCTTGTCCAGGCACTCCAAATTTAAAGAAAACAAACTGACGGCTGGAAAAGCGTGAACCTAAATTAGGTTTAGCTCTAAATTCTATAAAGCAATACCTTATATTTAGGGAAAACCACTGATATTTTTCATGAAAAATATACTATCATATATATAGATATTACCTAGTGACAGAAGGTTAAAGAGGTTGGACTGGTACAGGAACAGAAAATACAGGAGTGTGTGACTTTCCAAAATGATTACAAACACACCTCTTCCATGCTGAAGAATTAAAGTAAAATGTCACATAGACAGCAACTTGAAATGGTTCAAAAAATATGTGTGTGTGTGTGTGGTGTTCATTACACTATGCTTTCAATTTTTCTCAAGTTTGAAATTTTTGAAAATAAAAAGTTAAAAAATGTATCTCTTACAAACCTGTAAGGCAATCTGACTCAGTACATTCTCATCAGTGGAGGTTGTAGAAGAAAAAGTGAAAGTCTTAAAAAATACGTACTTCTGTGTTGAGACTGATGGAAAGAGTAAGTTTTGCTTCTCTCTGGAGAGTAGCTTCTACTACTGACACTGGAGCCAGATCTGCTGTGTGGAGAATCCTTTCGGCTTACAGGTGACTCTCTGAGAAAAGAACTTTCTCTTTTATGAGGAGACCGGTCTCTCACATAAGGGGAAGGGTAGAAACTTTTTCTTCTAAAGCCATCCCTCGTGTCCCTTTGAAGAGAGAAAATAAACTAAGTTAATCATATCCTGTACACTGTTTACAAACACGATAGGCAAAAGTTCTGATTACAAGCTACTCTTTATGTAGTAATCTTGGATCCCTTTTTCTACCACCACCTAACTTCTGAAGTCAGTCCACAAAATGAAACTTTATCGTGGAATATGCTTTAGGACACATCATTTTTTCGGTTTGGGATAGACCCAGGTGGTAAAGTGCACAAGTTACTTTATTCTAAGCAAGCACAGAAATTTTAAAATGTGAAAAACACACAGTCATAAAGTCTCTACTTCTATTTGCCATTAACAATATACCACACAGCTATCATACTCTCAAAGATACCTACAGGATGCCAAAGACTTCCCAAGTGAGACATTTCATGGCCTATTATCCCCTTCTAAGTACAGTATATACTGCTTTTCAAATGGTGCGATTTTGCCCCCCACATGACAATTTAGCAATGTCTACAGACATTTTTGTTGTCACAACTGGAGAGGAGAGGGTACCACTGGTGGGTAGGGGGCAGGGATGCTGCTCAAGTCCTGCAATGCCCAGGACAGCTCCTACACACACACACACACACACACACACACACACACACACACACACAATCCATCCAACCGAAAATGTTAATAACGCCAAGACTGAGAAACCCTGGTATATACCTATTAAATCCTTGCTCTCTGAATTTGTATCCTTAGTATATAGATTGTTGCCCATCTCCAAAAACCAACTTTTATAAGTCACCTCTACTTTTACAAATTAAAATTCTTTATTAAGGAATACCATTAACTCAAAGCAGAAAGTAAACCCAGGTAGTAAAACTTTATAAAGCAAAACCATCTTTAAAACATCAAAGCAAACCAAAATTATTAAATCAAACTATCAAGACTTGAGCCTCTATTTAAAAGAACACTTGAAGTCAAACGAGTTTTAATTGAAGATTTAGCAAATGTACCTCCACATTAAAATGAATGAACTTTAAATTTCAGACAGAAGCACGCTAAGAGACAAATGACATGAAATTTCAACTGCTCAGAGAACAATTTCAACATATTGATTGGCAGTCCCCAGTATAGAAGTAGGTTGTTGTCATTAGCTGATTAATACCCAAAATATATTGCCTTTATACATACACCGAAGTTTCTCTAGGCAAAAAGAAAAAATAGCTAAAACTCACTTATGATGAAACTCAGACAAAATACTAATACTAAATAAAGCATTAAACAAATTCTAATATATTCAAGTTCAATTACTAAAACTACAGGAGTCATGACAACATCCCTGAGAGCCAGAGTGGCTACTGAAGTATCACACGGGTTTCAGGAACTCTCCCGGGTGCCAAGGACCCGATGGTGAACCAAATGTACGCAATCTTTCCCATCACGGAACTCAGGCTTTTAGGAAAAGGCTATTAAAAAACAAACCATCAAACAACCAAACAAAAAACACAAAACATGTAAATGCAATCAAGAGTGTATGCAGGTAGACTAGTTAGGAGCCCATTCAGTGCAGGCAAGAGACAATGGTAGCTTAGATATGACAGGAGCAGGGGAGGGGTCATAAGTTTCACAAGCACAAGAACAGACCTTGATAGACTCAATGGGACATGGTAAATGCTTGACTTCATAAGTGTGAATAGCAGGAATGTCCAGCTCATTTCCAGAATTCTGGCATGATGGATTATTAAAGTGAGAAAAATGGATTTAAGAAATAGGGATGGGTGGGGGAATCCACATTTTACACTTGAACATGTTAAATTCTAAATACTAACGTAACATCTTGGTATGCAACTGATGACAAGATCAGAAGACATTTTTTATTGTAACCGTAAATTTGTCTGTAAATAGGCAGTATTTAAAAGCTTGAATATGGATGAAAACAAAGGATAAAAAAGAACAGCGGGCCCAGAATCTAGGGCTACAAAACCACCACACTCAGAGAGAAACGGGCTTTCCGAGAAGAATGAAAGAGAATGGCTACAGAAACATGAGGACAACTGGTGTGGTGCGGAAGTTAGCAGGGAAGCCAAGGAAAGAGCGCTCCAAGGAGGAGAGCAAAGGTTTTATACACTGAAGTTAAATGAGTTCTTACTGTTAACTCACTTTGGGGATGGGTAAAGAGCAGGCCCACACTGGGAGGAAAGACTGCCTGAAATGCTGAACTACAGTTTCCTAATCCTGACACCAGATGGCGGTCAAATCACAACAGCACAGTTCAGAACTCAGGGGGCCTGGGTGGCTGGCTCCACTTGAGGAAAAGTACACGTCAGATTTTTACTATCTCAGAGCACAGTAATGTCTCTCCTCCCCTTCGCCTCAACCTTGCCTACTGCCCATGACATTAAGCAAAAACTTCACAATAGGTATCATCTACCATAAGTAACTCTTTGCTAACGTGGCAATATTAGCCAAGTCATTAATTCATGTGTGTATGTATATGTATTTTTTCATGTCCCTATCTCTGTATCTGTATCTATATCCCAATAAATGAAAGGAACTACGGGGAATTACCCTGACTCTGAAGAAGCTTAGTATCTAATTGGGAAAATGGGGTGTAAATAAATTTTCCAAAAGGCTGGTACTGTAATTCAGAAGAGAAATGTATATTAGTAGATGGAAACTAATGTGGGGGGGGTCTTTAAGGAAATATAAAATTTAGAACAACACTGTTTAACAGAAATATAATTGAGCCACAAATGTAGTAATCATATTTGAAAAGAAGATAAAATTAATTTTAATATTTTTACTATAACCCAGTACATTCAAAATATTATCACCATGTAGTATACATTATTAAAAATTTTAGTGAGGTATTTTATAGTCCCTTTTTCATCTTAAATCTTGAAAATCTAGTGTGCATTTTATACTTACAGAATATCTCAGCGTGAACTGACCATACTTCGAGTGCTCAATAGGCACAGTCAGCTAATGGCTCCCATTATGGGCAGCTCAGATTTAGATGGTGGAAAAAGCATTCCAAGTTTCAAGATAAAGCTGAGAGGGATTAAAGGGTATTATGCGAACAAGAACAGAAGTGGTCAGGACAGTGAAAAAATTTAAAAAGCAATGACTGAAAAGCAAAGGAAGGAAATTTTTAAAAGGTAAAAGAAAGTAATATATACTGCAGAACCCGGAGGCCATCTCTGCATTGAAGACTAAGAGTCACGTGATCAGTGAGCTAGTGGGGCTGTCCAGTGAAGCTTTGGAAATCAAAGCAGATGATAAGAAATTAAAATATTTTTTACTAAAGGAGTTAAGCCATTACTTTTCTAACAACAAAATTTGACAGAGGGAAGAAGGGAAATAACTGGGACAATATTTTGAGGGAAGAGGCTTATTTGATCATATCTGGAAGTTGAGGGAAAAGGCTAATGTCCTGGACAAGGAGAAACTGATAATACAAGACACAAGAATGTTAACTGATAAAGGAGCCAAAAAGCAAGAGATAAAAATTAGACAAACTAAGTAGAAGAGAATGGCATTGAAGGAAAGAAAAGAAAAAGGATAAAGAGGAAAATTCTCATTTTCACAAGAGAAAATACAAGAAATCTCTCTTCAGAAAGCTTTTACTTCACTAAAGTAATTCCAGAAGTCATCAATAGAAAACAAAGTAAGAATGTGAATAGAAGCTTAAGGCTGAGTGGAAAGTTTTGATATTCATCCTTTGGGGGAAAGGATTAATTATAGCAGTGTTCCTCAAAATGTGTAGGTCCCCAAAAATGCATCAGCATTACCTGGGAAAGTGACAGAAATGCAAATTCAGGGGCATCCAACCATACCTTTTCAATCAGGATCTCTGAGGGTGAGACCCAGGATTCTGGGCTTTGATAAGGCTCTTGAGGTGATTCTGATACACACAACACTTTGAGGAGGACTGAATTAGAGAATGGCACTAATACCTAAGCGCTGTATACAAAAATGTTACCTCTGAGTCAAAAGAAGAAACTCAGAGCTCATTAAAGAGGCAAAACAATTCCCAGTGATGATCCTAAAGTGTGAGCATGCCTGTGGACAGGTAAAGATCAGAGCTGAAAAACACAAGAAAGACCTGGTGTTAAAAGTATCATTAAGTCAGGATAGAAGACTGCGAGCCAGAAACTACAATCATCAAGGAGGAAGGAATGGGATCCTGGAAATTTATCAGAGTACAAGAATGAGGAAAGGATGGTATAAATGAGGAATTTCAAAGATGACACTGGAACAGTGGCTTAGAGAAGGTAATAAGGAGTAAGAAGTATGCCCAGAATTCATCTAAGAATCAACATATGAGGAGGCAAGTGAGCTGGGAGGGAAGTGGTTTCATCCCTGGGAAGTTTGTTTCCAGTTATAGAAGACGGATGGAAAGAACGGTAGAAAATATATACAATCCATTTTTATACTAAAAGAGCAGTCTTTGCCCTTATGAAGCTTATATTCGAATGGGGAAGACAGCACACAAATAAAACATTTCAGAGTGACAAGCACTATAAAGAAAGGGAGGTGTGAGGGGGGTTATTTTAAATAGGCTGCTCAGGGAGGGCTTCTCTGACAAGGTGATATGAACAAAGATGTGACAGAATGTATGGAACCCAAAAAAGAACGAGGTGGTGAAGAGATCTGATTTACATTTACAATGATCACTCAACCTGCTTTGTGAAGGCATATGTTAGTGAAAAGAACACAATGATGAGCCAGAGGAGCTTCGTGTTTACAAAATTACGCAGCACCAAAGCGTCACACATAATATAAGTCCTATGTATAAAAACATAACAGAAACAACACCTAGTAGAGGAAGGAAAGGGGATTAGGGCATGTTGAGGCCCTCTATAAACTAGCCTCCTACATACTGAAAGAACCTTCCAAAGTAACTACTAGTGACTTTATGATCTTGAGCAAGTTACTTAACCTCCCTACGCCTTAATTTCCTCATTACAAAATGGAGACAATCATAGTACCTACCTTATAAGCTTCTTGCAAGGAGTGAATGAGATATTATATGTAAAGTGCTTAGAACAGAGCCTGGTACACAGCACTCAACGGACTTTAGAGATTCCTATTGACAGTATTACCTTATCATTCCCATCAAATCAGTAAAAGGTTTGCAGCAAGAACTTATCTAAGTACGCAAATACAAATGTTTGATAGTTATGTCATTCAAAAAAGCAAAACTTTGGAATCTTGCATATTTATAAGAGTTTCAAACCTACTCATAATAACACCTCTAGAAAACTTTGACTTTGCAAGGAATTTGCTTCACAGAGGTGAACTGTGGATAATTCAATGTCAAGAACTTCAATTCGAGTTCTTTACACAGATGAATCACATATAAAGTGAAAAGTAGGCAGAAAAGCCATTCACTAAACTAGGCGTCAACAGACATTTCCTATAAAGGGTCAAATAATAAATATTTTAGGCTCTGGACCATTAGATGGTCTCCATCACAACTCCTCAACACTCCACTATAACACAACAGCATTCATAGACACTACGTAAACCAATGTACATGGCTGTATTCCAATAACGCTTTATTTACATAAATAAGACAGCTGGTCAAATTTGGCCCATGGGTTGTAGTTTGCTGACCCCTGATCTGAACAATTATGTACTTCCTGAAAGTTTTCAAATGCAATTTATTAAAGAATAAAGAGGTTACCTACAGCTTCATATTTCTCACAGAATACAAAGAAAGGTATGGGGATTTTTTTCCACACTATCTCTTACCAATAGCTCAAAGATTTTTGTGCATTAGAAGTTTAATTGTAGTTTGGAAATCAAACTAATTACACAATGATAGAAATACGTTTTGGCTGATTCATATGTTCTTTTCTACCACAGACCTGAATTTATAATATACATTTATAACAAATTTAATACTTATATATTTATAATATAAAAAGACCTTTCTCAAAAAATGTTCCACAAAATGCTAATCCAAAAGATGTCTTTTTTTATTTCACGTAAGTACCAAAAAGAGGTTTTATGGGTAAATAACTTTGGGAAACACTGAGTTTAATAAAATTAAATCCATTTATTGACAGTGGCATTTCTCAAAGTATTCCCTACAGGCAGGTACAGGTTCAAAACTTAGTTCATCTGCTTGCATGTGGCCGTTGACTTTAATTAATGTATCCAACCTCTCTTGAGCTTCATTTTCCAAATTTCTCTGAACACAGTAACTCTACAAAGACTGGTATCTATTATTATAATTTTAGGTTTTTGTCTTTTCATCATCCATTACCTCATTTTTAACCTTCTTTTACATGAACTTAATGGTAACCATGCAAAAAAAATGCAGAACTGAGATACATAACATGAAAAGAGAGGAAACAGAGGGAAAAAAAATCATAGAATACCACTAAATTAAAATAACAGACAGAAACACAAAGGCAAAGAAACAATGGAGACACCAGGTTACCAGAAAACAAAAGAAAGTGGCTATACGAAATCCTTGTATCTCAATAATCACCCTAAATGTAAATGGACTGAACTCATAAATAAAATGGCACGGAGTCACAGATTGGATCAAAAACAAAACCCAATCATATTCTGACTTCAAGAGACACATCCCGACTGCAAGAACAAATCTAGACTCAAAGTGAAAGGGTAGAAAACGATACGCAAACAAATGGCATCCAGAGAAAATGAGGTGTATACAGACTTATACCTGACGATAATGATAAAGGAGATAATACAACAAGAAGACATAACACTTATCAATATATATGCCTCTAATCAGCGAGCACCAAAATATATAAAGCAACTACAAACAGAACAAAAGGGATAAACTGACAAAAAACAATTATGGTGGGGGATGTAAATACCCACTGACAGCTATGGATAGATCATCCAAACAGAAAATCAATAAGGAAATATCAGCAAATGACACATTAAACCAAATAGATATAACTGACATTTACAGAACCTTTCATCCCAGAACACCAGACTATGCATTCTTTTCTAGTACACATGGAACATTCTCACGGATAGACGGTATGTTGGGACACAAAACTAGCTTCCACAAATTTAAGAAGATTAAAAATCATACCAAGCATATTCTCCTATCACAACGCTCTGAAAGTGGAGATCAATTGCAAAAAGTGGGAAAAATCACAAGTATGTGGAGATTAAACAACGTGCTACTAAAGAACGACTGGGTCAAAGAATAAATTAAAAGGTAAGATCAGAAAATACATAGAAACAAATAAGAATGAAAATACAATACATCAAAATTATTGGGATACTATGAAAGCAGTAATAAGGGGCAAATTTATCATTATAGGCCTATCTCAAGAAACAAGAAAAATCCCAAATAAACAATCTAACACTACATCTTAAAGAACAAGAAAAATAACAAATGAAACCCAAAGACAGCAGAAGGAAGGAAATAATAAAAATCAGAGCAGCATTAAATGAATAGACAACAAAAAGAAAACAGAAAAACTGGTTCTTTGAAAAGATTAATAAAATTGACAAACCCCCTAGATTCACTACGGAAAAAAGAGAAACGACACAAATAAAATCAGAAATGAGAGAGGAGAAGTTATGATGGATACCACAGAAATACAAAGAATCATACAACAATACTATAAAGGACTATATGCCACCAAATTCAGTAACCTAGAAGAAATGGACAGGCTCTTAGAAAAATGTTACCTTCCTAAGCTGAATCATGAAAAACTAGAATATCTAAATAGACCGATCAACAGTAAGGAAATTGAAACAATCATCCAAAACCTCCTCAAAAGCAAAAGTCCAGGACCAGATGGCTTCACTAATGAATTCTACCAAACATTCAAAGAGGGTCTAATACCTGTCCTGGTCAAACTCTTCCAAAAAACTGAAGAAGAAGCAATACTTCCTAACTCATTTTATGAGGCCAATATAACCCTGAAACCAAAACCTGGCAAGGATAACACAAAAAAAGAAAACTACAGACCAATTTCTCTGATGAATACAGATGCAAAAATCCTAAACAAAATTCTAGCAAATTGAATACAACAATGCATTAAAAAGATTATATATCATGATCAAGTAGGGTTCATCCCAGGGGCACAAAGATAGTTCAATATTCACAAATCAATGTGATACACCACATTAACGAAAGATAAAAATCATATGATTATATCAATAGATGATGAAAAAGCATTTAACAAGATACAGCATCCATTTATGATTAAAACACTTAATAAAATGGGTATAGAAGTACTTCAACATAATAAATGTCATCTAGGACAAACTCTCAGCTAATAACAAACTTCATTGTGAAAAACTAAAGCTCGTCCTCTAAGATCAGGAACAAGACAGGGATGCCCCTGTCTCCACTATTATTCAACACAGTATTGGAAGTCCTAGCCAGAGCAATCAGGTTAAGAGAGAGAAATAAAAGACATCCAAACTGAGAATGAAGAAGTCCAATTGTCACTTTCTGCAGATGACATGATTCTTTATACAGAAAACCCTAAAGACTCCACCAAACAAAAAAAATGTTAGAAACAATAAATAATAAACAAATACAGTAAAATTGCAGGACACAAAATCAATGTACAAAAATCCACTGCATTCTTATATACTACCAATAAAATTTCAGAAACGAAATGAAAAACAAATTACTTTTGCAATTGCAACAGAAAGAGTAAAATACATAGGAATAAATTGAACAAAGGATGTGACGGACCCATACACTGAAAACTGTAAGATCTTATCAAAAGAAATTGAAGACACAAAGAAATGGAAAGATGTCCCATGTTCACGAATTGAAATAATTAATCTAGTTAAAATGGCCTATTACCCAAAGCGATATACAGATTAAATGTAATCCCCCCAAAATCCCAATGGCATTTTTTAAAGAAAATTTTAGAACAAAAAATCATCAGATTTGTATGGAATCACAAAAGACCTGGAATGGGCAAAGCAATCCTGAGAAAAAAGAACAATGCCAGAGATATCACAGTCCCTGACTTCCAATTATACTACAAAGTAAAAATAATCAAAACACAATGGTATTGGCAAGGAAACACACAGAGACCCAAGGGAATAGAATTGAAAACCCAGAAATAAAACCACATACATATGTGTATGGGCAAATAATGTTCAACAAAGGAGCCAAAAACATACAATGGAGAAAAGAAAGCCTCTTCAATAAATGGTGCTGGGAACAAAAGAATGAAACTAGACTGCTATCTGTCACCATATGCCAAAATTAACTCAAAATTGATCAAAGACCTAAATATAAGACGAGAAACAAGAAACTGCTTAGAATGGAGCATAGGAACTAAACTTATGGACCTTGGTTTTAGAGAGGATTTTATGAATGTGACCTCAAAGGCAAGGGAAGTTAAAGCAAAAATAAATGAATGGGACCCACCATGTTTCTCCGAAAATAAGACCAGGTCTCATATTGAGTTTTGCTCCAAAAGACGCATTAGAGCTTATGTTTAGGGGATGTCACCCTGAAAAATCATGCTAGGACTTATTTTCCAGTCAGGCCTTATTTTCGGGGAAACACAGTATATCAAACCAAAAAGCTTCTTCACAGTAAAAGAAAGCATCAAAGCATAAACTGAATGGAAGAAGATATTTGCAAATCACACTGCTGATAAGGGGCTAATATCCAAAATATATAAAGAACTCATACAACTTAACAAAAAATAAACAATCCAGTTAAAAAATGGGCAGCGGACTTGACCAGACACTTCTCCCAAGAAAACATAAAAACAGCCAACAGATATATGAAAAAATGCTCAACTTCACTAGCTATTAGGGAAATGCAAATCAAAACCACAATGAGATACCACCTCACACCTGTTAAAACGTCTATTATCAACAAAACAAGTAATAACAAGTGTTGGAGAGGTTGTGAAGAAAAAAGAACCCTCATACACTGCTGTTGGGAATGTAAATTGGTACCGCCTCTATGCAAAACAGTATGGAGGTTCCTCAAAAAATTCAGAATAGAATTACCATACCACCCAGCAAGCCCTCTTCTGGGTATCTAAATACACATATGTGAAAACATTTACCTGTAAAGAAAATATTTACCCCTATGTTCACTGCAGCATTATTCACAGTGGCCAAGACATAGAAACAACCAAAGTGTCCTTAGATAGATATTTGGATAAAAAAGATGTGGTACATATATACAATGGAATATTACTCGGCCGTAAGATGAAATACTTCTATTTGCGACAACATGGTTGGATTTTGAGATTATCATGCTATGCAAAATTAATTAGACAGAAAAACCTGAGAACCATATCATTTCACTCATCTGTGGGACATAAAATGGAAAACAAACAAACAAGACAACAAAGAAACAAAAACTCCTAGAAACAGACAACAGTTTAGTGGTTACAAGAGGGTAAGGGGAGAGGAGAGATATTTCACAACAGTGAAAAGGCTAAGGATGAAATGTTGGAAACTAATACAAACTTAGAATAGAATATGACAATTCACTAAGGCATAAAAAGAGATGTTTACTCTACATCTTAAGTTATATGGGAAGCTCTGTTCAAACTACTCTTGATAAGTTTTTTACAAAGAAATAAAAGTCTTTAACTCTCAATGTTTGTAACGCGTTAAATTACGGTGTACTGAATATTAGTTTTACCATTTTTTTCATTTCCCTATACATTTCTAGTTAACAATTTAACAGTTTACAGTTTGGACAAAAAAATTTTAAATGCACAATTGTAATTTTTCCCATTGAGTATTAAGATTGCTGTAAGTCAGAATAATAATCACCTTTGGGGAGGAAGAAGGTAATTCAGTAGGAGCATAATGAAGCTTCTAGGATGCAAGTAATGTTCCATTAATGTAAATTGTGATTACACTTATGGTCATTCATTGAGCTGTACACCTTGATTTGTGTACTTTACGTATGCTTATTAAAAAGAAAGTTGTTTGTTTTCCTCTGAAAATGTGATACATAAAAATACAGCTCCTTATTTAACATAATCTGAAAGAAGTTAAGAAAATAAACAGAACTTTTCATCTTTGGGAAAAGAATTTTCATTCTTTTTTTAAATTTTTATTTTTATTGGGGAATATTGGGGAACAGTGTGTTTTTCCAGGACCCATCAGCTCCATGCCAAGTTGCTGTTTTCAATCTAGTTATGGAGGTTGCAGCCAACTGGCCCGTGTGGGAATCAAACTGGCGACCCTGGTGCCATGAGCACTGCGTTCTAACCAACCAAGCCAACTGGCCGCCCCGAATTTTCATTCTTAATATTATTTTAAGGAAACACAAACTGTAAAACTAACTATTATCTGAAAATCATTAATACATTTTAATGATTTCTTTTGAACCCCCAAATAGCATAGCATTACTTGACAAGCCCAACTGAAACCTTGTCAACTTCAGCTATCAACATGGCATTAAGTCAACTTCCCAGAATATTACTAAGAAATCAGAGCAACATGATTAGAATCCTCCAACTCAGGATATGCTCTCTGCAAAGGCAAATCTTTCCATATGTCTTGACCAAGAATTCATTTAACCTGTATTTTTCTGTTATTTATTTTTCCATTATTCAGAAAAATGCTATCTCTTAACACAATTCTTAACCAAATATTATGATTCTCTTTACCCAATCTGTAGGAAAAGTCAGTGAACAAATTCAAAGACCATCTTTTATAAATAAAACTATTAAGAAATAATCCTTTATAATAAAAAAAAATATTTAAAGATTTTTTTTTTTGGTCCCATAGTGTTTCTTAAATCTTTGGTGCCTATTAATATATCTATGCAACTAAACACTATGAGATGACTAATAAAAAAACACAAAGTAATTATTAATCAAAAAATTTAAAGTCTTCTGTTATCCTTGGTTTAACAATTTGTATTTCTGTGCACTCACAGACATTTTATACTTTGTATTTAACAGACATTTTCTACTAATAAAATTTTTGACATATCATTTAAAAAATATTTGTATTTCATAGTTCAAGCGAAAGACACCATTACTTTAAGGCTCACCTCAATTTGTACTACTAAAAAAAACACCACTATTACATTCTAGATCTACTTCTACATTCAAAAACGGAGAACTAAATTAACTCTAGCTCAACTGCTGAAAAAATCTAGAACAACTAGACAAAAAATTTTTTTAGAAATCTGCTCAGAGTTATTAGAACTAAGAATTCAGCAAAGAACTGTGGAACTAATATAATATGCAAAAGAAGTAGGAAGCCCAGAGAGCTGGGCCTGTCTTTTTTGGGACACTTTTCCCTTTATATATCTGCCAATTTCAGAAGCAGCAGCTGAAAGGATAAAAATCTGAGAAATAATTTTGATAGCTTCAAGGATTAAGATATAAAAATAGAATTCAGATCTTCTAAGGAAGGAGGATTGAAACCCGAAGGGCCACAGAATAGGGTGAACCGGAAATAGTCCAGCCTCGCTTCATTTTACCTAAATTCCTTAAGGTGACCCTGGATTGCTAATTACTCAAACCCTCTGTTTGATATACACAGAGATTTCTGTTTTCCTGACCATTAATTAAGATTCCTTAAATTTATTTCAGATGTAAAAACCCATTTTTAACAAGAAATTTTATGTACTACAATTATATAAGCAAAATAAATCTAAGCTAGACATTCTAAATACAGAACTGTTTCCTGAAAAACTGTACAAATTAAAGCAAAGTCACATATTCAACTTTCAGAGTATTTAAAATGTAAAACATGAAATCTCTGTAGATTATCATTAGTTTGTCTCAAAAAGATTAAAAGGGAAAAATCAATTAATAGAAATATCACAACTTTATTCATATCATTTTTCTTTAAAAACGTTAGTCCCAACATTCATGATTAGATATAAAATTCAATCAATATCAACTAGTATAATTTTTTGTGTGCAAGTACCATCCTGATTTTAAAGAAATAATTTTGTTTGTTTGTTTTAACAATGACCCTAAAGCATGCTGAACAGAGTAAAAGGATATTGGGAACTTGGGCATATTTTTATGCCATTCCACAAATCACAGAGTAAAAACTACACTGCAAGAAACACAAAATCCATTTACCACACAAAGAAAAGTTACATGAAAGGCCTTCAAACTATAAAGTTTCTACTTATGTTAAAAATGAGGATATCAACACACATAATAAAATGGGTTCAGTGCAATGAATTATCAGGCAAATCAAAATGAGCCATTGAAGAAATGTGAGTAATAGTACAACTAGAATGCTTACTATAAAGCCTGAAAAAAACCCCCAAAAAAACAAACAATCCACATTTAACTGAACTGATGCTTTTTATTTTCAGAAAAGTACATAATTTAAGAGTTAGGACAGCATCTTCAGCTGTATCACAAACATTTCAGCCATAATGCTGGGCCCATGCAGGAGGCCAAATCACCTGGAGAATGGAAGACGGGAAGAACTCATGCCCTATAGTGCACTGTTTTTTATAATGTGGTCCTGAAACCAAATGAACTATAATTACTTTGGATGCTGGTTTCAAAAGCAGATTTATGAAGCTCAGGATTCTGCCCTGTTAATACAGCCGCTCCCACCCCAGAAATTCCAACCCCTCACGCCAGTAGAACCAAACAAGCTGTGACAGACCCCTCAGTTTCAGCAGATGTATGTCTACTGGTTAAGAGTAAAATTCAATAAAACAGAAGGCAAGGATATAAGGGGAGGGAAGAAGGGAGAGAAAGAAAGCATTTTACTTCGTATCCTGGACCTCATTTTTCTTTCCTTCCCACATCCAACATGTACAAATATTCCACACAAAATACTGACTACTTCATTGCTAGTCAACATGAACTTCAAAAAGGAATTAAGATTTTGGGAATCATTTTGAGAAAGCAGCTTGGTAACTAGCAGGAAAAACATGAGAATAAGATAAGTGCAGACCTCAAATACCTTGTTTAAAATATGGAAACAAGAGAACTAGGTTACTGTGATTTAAGCTAAAGGATTTCCCACTTACCTCTTATTCTATACTACCCCAAAATCAAATAACTATCTTGCAGCAGAGTTGAAATTAGAAGTTTGATGACCAAGTCCAGAGCTCTTTCCACAAAATCACACCTTTACAATTAAAAGTATTCCAGGCATGAGACACGAACTAAGAGATCTATCTCTCAGCTAGACTAGAGATCTTAACTGTGTAACTCACAGTTTGATCTCTAACACCTAAAATAGTGCCTATTGCTATAGAGGTAAGATATGCCTACATCGCTATAACAAAAATACCAAAAAATATAATGTTGAGTCATTACACTTAAGAAGTCTATCTCACTACCAGGAAACAGTCTAGGACAGGCATCCCATGGTGAGAGACTGCTCCATGCAATAATCCAAGAACCCAGGCTGGCCACTCCATTTCAACATGTATCTTCCCAAGTCACAATCTGCTGTCACTCCATTCCAGAGTCCACCCTGCAACATGGGAAACAGTAAATGTGTGTGGAGGAACACATGTGGAAGCAGAACTCCTACTTACATTACACTGGAGATAAATTAGTCACATGGCCGCACCTAGCTGGAAGGAAGGCCAGAAAATGCAGTCCACCTATCTATATTTGCCTATCATGTGTGGAAAAGAGGCAGAAGTCTTTTCAAGAAAAATGTATTTCATTTCAATGAAAAGTTTGGGATTCCCAAGTGAAGATGTGCCTAACAGGCCGTTGGATGTAGAAATGTAGGGCTCAGAAAAGCAGCCCAGGATATAGACACAGATTTGTCCATCATTAGCAGCAGACAGTACAGGCCAGTGATTCTCAGACGTCAGCCTGCAGACCCTCTGCATCACAATCATGCAGGCAGCTTATGAAAAATACAAATCCAAGGCTCCACTTACTGAATCACAATCTCTTGAGATGAAGCCTGCAAACTTTCATTTTTAAGGAGATTCTAAGTAAGGAGCTTCTGTGTAGACAACTTTCAGACACATAAGCAAAGGGAATAACAACTGCCAAGGATAAAGATAGTTGAAGTTACCATAAAGAGGAAAGATGCCAAGAACTGATTGTGAACACGAGCCAGTGGTTTCTGGACTGTTGTCACTCCATGTTACCTATTAGACCAATCATTCTCAAGACTAGCCTCACATTAAAACATCTGATGAGTTTTTAAAACACTGATGCCCAGGCTCCACCCAAGCCCAATTAAATCAGATCTCCAAGTGTGAAGACCAGGCATTAGTATATTTTTTAAAAAAGCTTTTCACCTAATTCAGAGTACAGCCAAAGTTGAAAACCACTGTATTAGACAAGCTGCTATTATACACTCTTCATTTCAGAGTCCCATTGTTGCCCTACTGCAGAGAGTATAAACTCTGGTTTTAATTAGTTATGAATATTTAAAAATCAAGAGTTTAACATTTTGAAAACTCTGGATTTCTGACTTTTGAAGCAGGCCATGATCGGCTTATATTCCCACTAGCAAACATCAGCTAGTACCAAGTAGCAGCTGTTCCAGTCTGACCCTTCGCATCCGTTTACATTCCCTGACTGGCCACTGTAGGTGCATGAGTTACTTCCACAATGCAGAGGGGCAGTATCACCAAAGGTAAACAAATACGTTAACTGCTTACCTGTTAAGTATTACAAGTACTTTATGTTTAATAACTGTACTTGTGTATACTTAAGTAACAAAATATAGTAATTTGAGTCAATCTTGTAAATGTTTTCATATCCTCAGCCTCTTCATAAACCAATCCTTCCAACTTCTTCCTTTAATGGAAATCTGTTTGAATGCAAATACAGGTTTCCCTGGCTATTCCAAAGTAGAGAGCAATTAAAGTAAACAAGCAATTGCCATTAATATTTATGAAAAAAATTTTGCATATTCCAGATCCAAAATTCAATGCAGCCACAAAGTCTTTTTTTTCGTTCTCCATGATCAGAAAGCTTAATTCTGTCCAGTTTTATCTAAGGATAACACCCTTACGAGTTCTTAGGCTTTTCTGGTATCTTCGGACACATCTTGCTAACGGATGCACAAAATACATGGGGATAAAGCACAGATGCTCACAGACATGGTTCAAAGCTATGGTCTGATGCGAGTGTAGTTCCGGGGAAGGAGCTTGGTTGTGCTACTCTCGCTGCTCGGGGTGCACTGTGTGCTGCCTATATAACAGGTTGCTGCAAAACAAACCCTGAACGCTATTTTCACATTTCACCTTTTTTTTTTTATAAAAGTGAAAACTCCTCTTTGGATTTCCTTCAGTTAGAGAAAACAGGTACTAATGTAGGTTTTTCATAAAAGCAAAGTGGCATAAAACAAATTTTAGAAAGCAGGGGATATCTGTACCGCCTCCCCTTAAAGTCTTGAGTACAGTAGGTGCACACTGGTAACTCTGCCTCAAGGTCTAAGGTATATGGGGCATAAGATTATGTTCTAAGTCCTCCATCCACTAAGAAAAAGAGAAAAGAGCTCAACAAACTCCGGATTTAAGTGTCTGCCACCCCACTATAACCCCACATTGCCCATATTACCAACATTTTGGTAACTTTCCCACATTTCCTAAAGCCTTTAACCCAATGACAGACAGTCTGAACTGTATGTAACATCCTGACCCTCATCACAGATGACTTTCATAATTCTTGTGCATCCTCTGTGCAATACTGTATCAATTCCTTGTACCTCCTACTTCGTCACAATACTTCAGCCACACAATTAAATCCTAAATCTTGCCACTTGTTACCCAGAGGTGCCCTTCATCAGAATCCAATACCGCATTTTTATTACAATGTCTTATCCTTCAGTTTTCTCACTCCTGCAATAACTCCACCTCCACTTCATGGACACCTTTCAAGCTCGTATTTTCCAGCAATCCATGAACCCCATCCTGGCCTCATGTATTGCCCTTCCAGCCTAATACAGTATTTGAACCACTCGATGAATAACAACTTTCTGTACTGGCAATTCTGATACATCACCTCAGCCAACCCAAAGCCCAAATTAATCCCAAAATCTGTGATTTCTTCACTGATATAATTAGATTGTCATAACCTAGAAGAAATCACACAAGCTTACAGATTAGGCCCTCTACAGATACGTGGTCTCTATCTTCCATTGTTCCTTCAATTCCCCTAGTATTATTTTCATTTATCATTAGTGAGCTCAATCTCCCACTCACCTCAGCAACTATGTATGTATTCTATATATTGACAACTCTCCCGAAGCCCCCTCACCTAACTTCAAGCTTTTCACTGTCAATGAGTTACCTCAGTTCCTGAAACATAGTAGTCTTCATGCATGAAATTCCTCAACTGCCAGCCCAGCTCCCCTCTCCCCCAATTTGCCTTCATTTGCCCCAACCCGAATTTTGTCCTTTCTTTCTTGATATATGATCCCAACCCCGCCCCTGTTAAAAATTAGCCCTTTAATCAATGGTCTTCATCTTGGTCCTCATTTACCCTGCTTGCATTAGTTGTCCCTTTTCTGCCTGCATCTTTAAACTCTATATTTTCCTTCAACCTATAAATATGCTCAAGTCACTGGTCACCTAAAAATAAAAAAGTTTTATATGATATTCCTTTAGCTAGTGTCCTTCTCCGGCTAACAACATTCCCAACTTTCCATTGCTGTTAAGTATTTTTTAAAAAGTTATCCACCCAGGTTGAATCTACCCCCTCACATCTCATTCATCCAGACACAGCCAAACACAATAGATATTTTAATCTTTGCATTACGGGAATAGTCAGTTGCATTAGACATTGGTGGCATCTGATGTTGTTTAAAAAGTTTTATTTTCCACCACTTCCATACAGGTGTTACCTAGAGTTCTGCCTTCAGTCCACTTCTCTTGTCTAACTATATCTTCCCCTTGGACAATCTCAATTTTGAATGCAGCTTCTCCCCTCAAACGATCCCTGCAGTACTGATAATCTCATTAATGGTATTGTTATACACACAGTAAACAAAACTACAATCCAGATGTTTCCCTCTTCTTTATTCCCAAATCCAACAACCACATCTTGCTGATTTTTCACTTCCCAAGCAATTTATCAAAGTTAACACTTTTTCTACATCCCAACTCCACTTCTCCAATTCAGATATTCATGATTTCTCCTTCTATCTCCAGTGCCATTTTTAAAAGTCACCCTCTGTACTGAAGACAAAATAAATTACCCTTTGACTGGGTCATTTTAGCCCCTCTATCCCTACCTGGTTAAAATTTTTCAATAGCTTTCCAGTGTTAATAGAATAAAACCCAGACTTCTTACAGTTTAATCCACAATTCCCCAGCTCATGTGTATTTATCTATAACTACAGCGATACATCATGCTTTATACAGCTTTGCTCATGCTCTTCCCTTTGTAGGAACATGTTCCCCATCACTTTTTCTGGTTAACTCTTACTTTTTTTTCCAAATTCTATTTATATTATCTGTTCCTAGAGGAAAGCTTTAAGAAAACCCCAGCATAGGATAAGTGCTTCTTTATTTGCCTTCTCACAGCACTTCATGCAACTTCACATGTCATACATATCATGCTATCTAATTGTATATCTATTTCATTCACTATCTAGTTCATAGACTATAAACTAGTGATATAAGCACAGTGGCCTACACATAGTAAACATTCAATAAACATTTGTACCACTGAACTAGACAAAGAAGATGTTTATAGCATTTTTTTTCTGTCAAATATTGCCTAAGAAGAAAATCACTGTAATAAAGTTAAAAATCAAATCTATTCTATTTTTCAAAAATACCAGTAAGTATAAAATACTGAACTACTAAATTAAAATTTTACATATGTGAATACACTAAAAAAAAAAAAATCAGCATTTAAAAATAAAGTATAGTGGCCACTTGGTGACACTCTTGGTTCTATATGTTTAGATATTATTTAATACTTTAAATCAGTTCTGAGTCTACAGTTCATTTTAAGATCTCGTAACTGCAGGAAAAAAATGACTGTTAAAAACAACCTCATTCTGTCTAAATCAATAACCCTTGGTAAAGTCTTCCTTAAATACAAAATTAAATAAATCCTAATATATTCTGAATTTCATCTACAAGAGATAATCAGTGTGTAAATACAGAACCAAGATTAGTAGGTGATGATATACTTGAAATGTAGAAAAATTATCAGGTCTGTGGTTCTATTAAATAAGAAAGTGATAACTTGCAGAGCAAGGGGAGGTGGAGGGGTTTGCATGAGCATGATAGAAAACTTGATACATTCTCTTTTCCTCTGTCAGCTGTTATTTAATACAGTTGCTTCCAATAATTCCATACTCCCATTAGTAAAACATATTTAAATATGAACCACTAATATATGTATGCTGAATTTATAAAGGACATAATGTTCTACAACGTGAAACACATAAAACAGAAAGTGAAAAAGATAAATTATAAACAGAAAGTTCCACTAGGCCTGTGGAAGATGGGGTAAAAGCAAGACAGCCCCTCAGCAGCCAGTGATAGCAACCTACAAAAGGAAGGTGCCGGCGCAAGTAAGAAGGAAGACTCACGGGGTCAGAAGATTAAGTACAAGCATATAGGCAAATGCATTGAGGCTACAGGTTTCAGGACCTAGTTATAAGCTAAGAAGTTAGACTATTACTGCTTTACAGTGCTGGCAAAAGACACAAGACCCCTGGGTCAGAGACACAGGACTTCAATACTGTCAGCACAACAAACAACATAAGCACTGGCATGTTTGTCTCTTCCCCCTGGTCCCAAGTCCCACAGGGACGATGTGATACAAGCCTAGATGGATGCTGAACATGTAGGTGATCTGGTTCACAGCTGAGGAACACTGATCTTGAGGAACCCACTATTTTCACACCAAGTGATAAACAAACCTGCTTGTTGACACAGAGGGAGACATTCCTTATTGTTCAAGACTGTTCGTTACAAACTCAAATCTGAGAAATAACATGATAAAAAATGGTCAGGGCTTTACATTCGTGGCATATCTTGACAAGATGTGTAGGAGTACAACAGACTCATGGAGAACTCTCTCTCCCAACAACTGGAATACAGGACTTTCACTAATGGAAAAGGGAGGTAAAAATATGGAAAAGATGAAAGGATACTGCCATGAACCCATGGTCTTCAATATATGTAAATACTGTATAAAAACAAATGCGGATGTAAAAGTGTGTGTGTGTATATATATGCACAGTGTCCACACCCTGATTTCAAGAAACCACGCTCCACTAAAGAGAACCTGTGCTTTTTAGAGAAATTGACGACTTTAAGACCAGGACAGGGAAAGTATAAGAAAACCTGGAACATCTTTCTTCCAAAAGTAAGGAAGTGGACAAATCAAAGCAACACAGAGGACCTTGATTTGTCAATGGATTCTTATATATGACACCAAAAGCATTAGCAACAAAAGAATATAAAAATATATTAGACTTCATTAAAATTTTGTACATCAAAGGATGTTATCAATAAAGTGAAAAGACAACATACAGGAGAAAATATGTGCAAATCATATAGCCAAAAAATTTAATATCCAGAATATATAAAGCAACTCCTAAAACTCAAAAACAAAAAGACAATCCAATTTTTCTTAATTTTATTGTTTCTTGGGGTGACATTGGTTAATAAAATTATAGGTTTCAAGTGTACAATTCTACATACATCATCTGTATATTGCATTGTATGTTCACCACCCAAAGTCAAATCTCCTTCAGTCACCATATTTGAGCCCCTGTACCCTTTTTTACCTCCCCCAACATCTCCTTTCCCTCTGGCAATCATCATACTGTTGCTGGTTTTTATTTCTTTGTCTTGTTCATTTGTTTTCAGTTTTATATCCCACATGAGTGAAATTATACTGTTCCTGACTTTTTCTGTCTGACTTACTTCACTTAGCATGATAATCTCAAGATCCAACCAAATTGCCACAAATGGCAGTATTTCATCTTTTCTTACAGTCGAGTACTACTCCATTGTATATATGTACCACACCTTCTTTATCCAAACATGTATCAAAGAACACTTGGGCTGTTTCCATGTCTTGGCCACCGTGAATAATGCTGCAATGAACATAGGGGTTCTTATATTTTTGTGAGTAAATGTTTTCACATATTTTGGGTAGATACCCAGAAAAGGGATTTGCTGGGTCGTATGGTAATTCTATTCTGAATTTTTTTGAGGAAACTCCACACTGTTTTGCATAGTGGCTGTACCAGTTTACATTCCAAAGAGCAGTGTATGAGGGTTCCTTTTTCTCCACAACCTCTCCAACACTTGTTATTACTTGTCTTGTTGATAATAGACATTTTAATAGGTCTGAGGTGGTATCACATTGTGGTTTTGATTTGCACTTCCCTAATACTAGTGAAGTTGAGCATTTTTCATTTATATGTTGGCCATTTGTATCTGCTCAAGTCCTCTGTCAATTTTTTAATTGGATTGTTTGTGTTTTTGTTGCTGAGTTGTATGAGTTCTTTATATATATTGGATATTAGCCCCTTATCAGCAGTGTGGTTTGCAAATATCTTCTTCCATTCCGTTGGTTGCGTTTTTGTTTTGATGGTTTCTGTTGCTGTGCAGAAGCTCTTTAGTTTGATATAGTCCTATTTATTTTTAACTTCCTTTGCCTTTTAGGTCAAATTCATAAAATCCCCTCTAAGACGAAGGTCCACAAATTTAGTACCTATGCTTTCTTCTCAGCAATTTCCTGTTTCAGGTCTTATATTTAGGTCTTTGATCCATTTTGAGTTAATTTTGGTATATGGTGACAGCAGTCTAGTTTCATTCTTTTGCACATGGCTTTCCAATTCTCCCAGTACCCTTTATTGAAGAGGCTGTCTTTTCTCCATTGTATCTTTGTGGCTCCTCTGTTGAAAACTACCTGCCCATATATATGTGGTTTTATTCCTGGGTTTTCAATACTATTTCATTGGTCCGTGTGTCTGTTTTTCTACCAATACCATGCTGTTTTGAGTATAAGACAGTCCAATTCTTAAATGGACCAAAAACTTGAATAGACATTTCTCCAAAGAAGATACAGAAATGGCCAACAATCACATGAAATATTGTTCATCATCACTAGCCATTAGGGAAATGCAAATCAAAACCACAATGAGACACCACTTCATACTTACCAGGATGGCAATAATAATAATAACAGTAATAATAATAATAATGATAGGAATATAACAAGTGTTGGCAAGGATGTAGAGAAACTAGGACTCTAGTACATCATTAGTAAGAATGTAAAATAGTGCAGCCACTATGGAAAACAGTTTGGTGGTTCCTCAAAAAGCTAAACATAGAATGACTACGTGACCCAGCAATTCCATTCCTAGGTATGCACCCAACAGAATTAAAAACAGAAACTCAGAACTGATACTTATGCACCAATGTTCATTGCAGCATTATTCACAATAGCCCAAAGGTGGAAATAATCCAAGTGTCCATTAGAGGATGAATGAATAAACAAATTGTGGTATATACATACAATGGAGTATCATTCACCCATAAAAAGGATGAAGTTCTGATACACGCTAGAACACAGATGAACCTTGAACACATCCTACGTGAAAGAAGCCAGACACAAAAGGACAAATAAAATACCTATCTAAAATAAGCAAATTCATAAAAACAGGAAGTAGAATGGTGGTTGCCAGGGGCTGAGGGTAGGGGGAATAAGGAGTTAATGCTTAACAGGTATAGAGTTTCTGTTTGGGGTGATGAAAACATTTTGGAAATAGTGGCGATGGTTGCACAACACTGTAAATGTAATTAATGCCAGTGAACTGTGCACTTGAAAATGGTTAAAATCGCCTATTTTATATTATAGATATTCTACCACAACAACAACAAAAAGTTTTTTTAAACACAGAAGCTATCTTGAAGGGAGTTACAGTGGCCAAATTTGGGCATCAAAATAATGATAGCAACAAATAACACACTGAATAAAATAGGAATCCATGAATCTACACTGATATAAACAAAGTTTGATTTTTTTGAAGGAGGTGGTGAAGAGAAGAGAAAGTTCTTCCTTACAACAGAATGTCAGCACAATAAATATAGAAGCAGTCTATTTACAAAAGCTTCCATTAAAACCTATCATGTTGGAGACACCAGTTAGCTCAGTTGGTTAGAGCGTGGTGCTAATAACACCAAGGCTGCCCTAGTTCAGTCCCCGCATGGGCCACTGTGAGCTGCGCCTTCCTTAAACAAACAAACAAACAAAAAACCTATCATGTTAATAATCAAATCAGGCAAGAAACATCAATGGATGCTAAAACTAGCGAGTGAAAGTGGGATCTAGAACAGAATAGTCAAATAATTTCAAAGTATCTCTTATTTTGAAGAGATACAAAAGACTTATTAATTTTATGGGAGGAGGCTAACTTCATAGTGAAGAAATTTTGCAGACTCTATCTTAATCAAGTGATAAAAGTCAACACCACCAACACAAGGATAAATCAAGAACATGTGCAACCTAACAGGATTCAATGAAAAGAATACAGCATCACTTCTGGGACGGCCCTGGCAAAAATGCATCACCTGGATCTAATCATGAAAAAACACTAGACAAACCTAAATTGAGAAACATTCTACAAAATGTCTGCCCTGTAATCTTGCCATAAAAGTCATCCATAAAAGTCAAGGAAAGACTGAGGAATTATTCCAGATTAAAGAAGTCTACAAAAATATGACCTATGAGCTCAGATTAGATCTTTTTGCTATAAAGCACATTATTGGGGCACTTTTGGAGACATTAATGGGGTCTGTGATGAAGGGTTACAGGGGTTCTTTAATTATTTTTGCAACTTTTCTTTAAATTTTAACATTGTTCCAAATAAATGTTTTAAATGTTCTAATATTTTCTTCCCACAATACAAAGAATTATTGAGTATGCCCTACTAACCAAAACAAAATCATCGATTAGCATGGTTTTCCTAATTATTCAGAACCATATTCTCTTACCCATATACACAACTACTCTCTGCCTGGTTTGCAATGCAGTGATTATTTTTTCTAAAACAACAGCTATTCTATTCACAAAGTCTTATAGGTATAGGTAGGAGCTCTTCAATGAGCCCACCTGACAGAGAGTAACTTATAGCCAGTAAGAGCTATAGCTTCTGTGATAGCATAAAACCTGGGATGTTACTGAAGACATCCACATCCAGACATCAAGAGAAGGTGCACAAAGGTATTGAAGTGGAAGTACTTTCTACTCCTGTGCTGCTTTTTTTTTTCATAAAAATTATCTGTTTTATCTGCTTACTATCTATAATCCATACTAAAATGGTAGGCTTCATGAAAAGTGGGAGTTTCTTATCCCCAAAGGGTAGAAGAGTAACAGACATCTATCAGACACACCATATTTATCACATGAATGAATATATCATATAGAATGAACTTTATATCCTGAAAACAGGGAATATACCTTGTTTTAACGCTATCATATGGTTAAGAAAACTGATCTAATAATGGCCAATGAATTGAAAACAGTAGAATGAGAGTACAGGCAACACTCTCTGATCACAGAATAACTAGAATATACAATGTCAGAATCACTATAAAACTGCTATATATCAGAATCAATGGGCTACAGTTACAGCAATCCTTAAAGGAAATATCAAAGTCTTCTTATACGGGGTGGCTGGTTAACTCAGTTGGTTAGAGCGCGGCGCTCTTAACAAGATTGCTGGTTCCATCCCGACATGGGCCACAGTGAGATGCGCCCTCCACAACTAGACTGAAACAACTACTTGACTTGGAGCTAATGGGTCCTGGAAAAAACGCACTTAAAGTAAATTTTAAAAAGAAAAAAAACACGTTTTCTTATACTAATTAGAAGGAAAGAAAAAATAAAGTGAATATCCAAATTAAAATGTTAGACTTCTTTTAATGGAAACAGAAGTGTTATAGGCTTTTAGAAGGCAAACTGAAAATATCTATAAAAATTTAAAATACATACTATGCCCTTCGACCCAGAAATTCTGCTTTCATAATTGATTCCACAGAAACTGAATAAAGTACTGTTTCATAAAGAATTGATGTATTTGGATTTATTGCAGCACTGTTTTATACTGGAACCAAAGTGAATATTCATCAATAGGTGAACAGTTAAATTATTTAGTATATCCACATCATGAAATATTACTTGGCCATTAAAAAGAATCAAATTAAAGTTAAACCAAATAACTTGGAGGGATTTCCATAAGCCTCTCAATGAGAAAAGCAACTTAAGAGAAAAGTATATATAGCATGATCTCATTAACGACAATCAAATACCATGAATGTTTATGAATACAGAAACATATACCAAGCTGTTAACATGGCTGTGGTGATTAGAGTCATATATATGATTTATATCATTTATGTAACATTATATACATAAAGAGGAAAACATAAAATGCTAATAAAAACAGGGAGAGAGAAAAAAGGTAAAAAGAGAAACTTATCTAAAAAACTGAAAAACAACAGAATTAAAATAAACCTAAGAACTGTTTCTTTGGGGGGAAATATTAACCATTAGCTAATCTAATCAAAAAGCTTTATTTTTATTTTATTTTTATTTTTTTTGGCAGGGGGGCAGTTTTGGTTTTCTTATTTATGTCTTTATTGTACCCAATATTTATTTTGACACACAAGCTTCCAATTTCACATCATATTCTTTTCAAATGAATGACGGCTGTCCCAGCATTATTTATTGATGAGTTCATTCTTTCCCCATTTGATTCGTAATGCTACTATTGCTATATCACAAACTCCTAGACATATCTAGGTTTACTTCTGGACTCCTTATTCCATTTTACTTTCTATATTACTACTTTTTAAGTTTTGATATATGATGTAATGAGTCTTCACATTTTTTTCAAGACTATTTTTGCTATTTAGCCCTTTACTCCTTCATATTAATTTTAGAATCAGCTTACCGACTTCCATGTAAAAAAAAAAAAATCCTGGAATTTAGACTGGAACTATATTAAATTCATACCCAAATGTGAGGAGAAATGATAGCTTTATGATTCTCTCTTCCCAGCCAAGGATGTCACACATATGTTGCTCCTTTTTTTCAGATCTTTTTAAATTTAAATGTCCTTTAGAAATGACTTGTAATTTCATTTATGTAAGTTCATACACTTTTCTTTTTATTCATATTACTCCTTATAGCTTTTATGCTATCATAAATATTTTTTAAATTACATTTTCTAATTTATGCTGCTAATATTTAATTTTATTATATTGAACTTACTCATTTCCTAATAGTTCTAATAGTGTATAGACTCTCTTGGTTTTCTACATAGATAATCGTATCATCTGTAAATAGTTTTGTTACCGTGTGGGCTGAGACCTCCCTAACGTGATGAATAGAAGCACTGAAAGCAGGCATTATTGCTTTGTTCTGATTCCAAAGTCAATGCTTCTAGTTTTACCATTCAGTACGGCATATCCCCATTTACCAGATAAAGGAAATTCTCTTCCATTCTTAAAGTTTTTATAATTACTGTGTTAGTTTTAACACAGTAATTAAACTTTATCACAGTATTTTCAGCATCTATTCTTTCTCCTGCTTCTTTTGGGAGAGGCAGTGCACCATGAGTTCTAAACGTCCCTGTACATCCCTGCCATGTACGTGTAAGCCCAATTGTAAGACCTAACCATCCACTGATACTGAATGGTTTCTGTAGCTGGTCACATACAAATTAAATAGGTCAAGGTCACCACAGTCTAACTACTGTGTGACTGCTGGCTCCCAAGGAAAGAAGGACCGGCTTGCTTCCTGCTTGCTACAAAAGGTACCAAGGTCTTGGCCCTGGGTTCTTCAGCTGCAGTGCACCCCACTGTGTGCATAGCCACTATCTCTGCCCATCACATCACCCTGTGGGCCTTGGGGACAGGAAATCACTACTACCATAATGATGTCCCCGCTGATGGCTGTGCTTCCAGTAATAAATGCCTTCCTCTGATCCACTGAATCCTGTTGTCTACTTTTGGCACCTAGGATAGTCTATGGCAGTTGATTCCTTTCCATTCTCTATGTTGTTGGGGCAATTCTCTGACAGTTCAAATGAGATATTTAAAAAGCTCCTTTTATAACTTCTACCACTACTATAAAGTAATTTTTCAAAACTATCATTCTAGTTCAATCTGTCCATCTTTTTTTCTAACTATTCTATCAGATGTCTCTATAAGTAACCAAAGTTCACAATGATTGAAGTCCTTCGAAAATGTGTTTTCCCAACAGAATTCTACTGATCAGTATAAAGCAACTGAAACAATACCTTATAGTAGGAGAAACTTTGTAATGATGTAAATATTCTGAAAAAAATGCCTTACCTTCCAATTAACATATACCTTATAATACAATTCACTTGATAATATATCAATGTCTCAAATATTTTTAAATATGTATTATAAATTATAAAATGCCAATAGAACAATAGCTATTAGTGCTACTGTTTTATTACAGTCACAAAAAATATACTACTTGTTGCTTTCAAAATTTTAAATCCTAATAAAAAATATTTCATCTGCATGTCTTGAGGTTAGATTTTAACAGGAGATGTCCCAGTGAGTCAAGTAGCAAAGCCGTTACATTATTTTCATCTTTTTACCTGTATTCAGGCTGACGACTTGTAGAATGATCATCTCTTGTCCACTTATAGCTAGATTCGTCCTGTAAAATAAAATAAAAAATACTTAGATATTTGTTTACAATTACTTTGGTCAAGTAGGATATATCTAAGCATACTCCTGGAAACTAGTCTCTAAGGCCAATTTAATACAAGGGCAAAAGTACCATTCTAAATTTCTCGGAGTTTAAAAGGCATAAAATAAAAAAGATACAAATCATCCATTTCAACAACTAATTTAGTAAGCTGAGAACCTATAGAACCACTTATCTCTATGAAAATGCTTTAATATTTCTTTAGTAGGCCCTAACAGCCTTATTGCCAAAGACACATATACTAACATAACAAAAGCTAAGGGCTGTTAAATAACAAAGGCTTGATGTAAATTTAATCAAGCATATATTTTTCGACCTTCATTTTATTTCATATGGCAAGTTCTCTCACCAATTTTCAGATTTAAGCCCAATGAAGAATTCGCTACTTTCCCCCTTTTCTCATTCAAGTTTTTGTTTTTTTCTCACCTTACCTCCCATTAAAAACCCTAACTGGAAACAATATAAGAAACCATCACTTACTGATAAGCTACATTAGAGCAAAATGTAGCACTACATTGAAAATTAATCAAAGAAAGCAAGCAGATTTTGTCCTCTAAGACAGACACATTTGAAAACAGGCATAACAAGGAACCACATAGAATTCACATCCAATTACTTTAAAATTATATGCAGAATAACATGTGACTGACTTAAAATCAAACACTATTCAGCTAAAATAAATACTATCTTCATCTCCCTCTTTAGCATCGCATCCCCTACGCTTTACATAAGTAAAATGTATTCATCATTTTCCTTCAAACATTAAGTATAAACAAGCAAAACAAAAAATTCAACAGCTACTATGTAATGTTTGCTTTATAGACCCAAACTCTATATAGGAATTAGTGTCATGAAAGTCCTAAGGATGCCAAGTGGGCTTTAAAGAGAAAATGGTGTATACAGTATGAACAAACACAATTTGTAACAATAATAGAAAAATTATTGTTAAGGCACTTTTATGCCACAAGGTTTTAGAAAAAAAATCATGTTTGTGAGGATTCAAATACAATCAGTCTAATGAATCCAAAATTCCCTCTCTACATTAAAGGGCCACAGGGTTTTCACCGATAACAACTTTATGCAAAGGTCAAACTATTTCTGAGACTACCTGGAAAAAGAGCTCTGATGGCAAAATCGAATATTTTTAGAATAGGGATAATGCATAATGCTTACTTTTCAACACTGAATCCCTCTTCCTCAAGGAACAGTATGACATTTAAAACTTAAGCAAAATAAAAATTAAATCTATGAGAAGTAAGGAAGCTGTAACACTCCAAACTTTAAAAACAAGCATAAGAAAACACTGAATAGTCTCATTACCACCATAAAATTGTCAGGGTCACCATGATATAATCGTAAGAGAGCTGGACTCCCACACATACCCACCCTCGGTAAATCACCTTAGCTCCCTTTCTTCAAAGATTAAAGTATGAAAACTAATTCCAACAGCTTATGTGAGGTCAAATGTTATGATAAGTAATGCTTGAATATGCACTGTTAATTACAATATTATATAGTAGGGAAAGGGTAAAAGAGATTATGTAGGAAAATGGTCTAGCAGAGGAATGTTGTAAAAATGCAAGCTAGGGCAAAGGAATAGTTTCAATCAAGTTCAATGACAGATTACTGCAACATTAAATACACACTTTTAGATTCTTAAAGATGATCCAGAGGAAAACATATAATAGTAATAGTAATGATAGCAGCTAACATTTTATAAGTGCTTACTATAGGTCAGGCAACGTTTTCAGCACTTTCTAATCTGAGTAAGTAGACTTTAATAACTATAACCAAAGTAAAACTGAGTCTCAACAACCTTAACCCAACCTTGCCTACAGCATTTCATCATGACAAAAATATCAAAATAATTATAAGTGGGCACATCAGTAAGAGATGGTAACCACCTGCTTATCACTTATTAAGTACCAAGGCAATAAATAGATTACCTTTAACTGCTTCAGCAAATCCCTGCCAATTTGGTGGATAAAAAAGCAAGCTAGTTAGAATTAATGTCATTTAGATAGAGCTATCCAGAGTGCTTACCCACTCTGTCCAGCACCCCAGAATTCTTGACTACCAGTTCCCATTTGACAGCTCCAGTAGGCAATTCAACAGAGCCATCGAGCAGGAAGTGTTTATTTAACTGCCTTCATGGCCAGTCACATAAATTTCAAAAATTACATGATTTTTAAACTTATGAAAAAATAACAATTAGTACATGGGGGAAATTTACATACTCCTCTGTGAGGTGGACCACTTCTTCGATCATGAGAAAAACTGCGGCCCTCGTCATATTCTCGGTAAGCAACATGACTGCAATATCTATTGTAGTTTCCTTCACCAGGTCTGTCTAGTAGTGGTGGTTTCTTTGGCACAATATTAACTACTCTATGGCAGCCATCCTAAAACAGACAAAAAGAAATATATAAAAATCACTAATTTCTCTACTTGGTTTTGGAAAGGTTTTTTTTTTTTTTTTTTTTAAAGCACAGGAGTTCTTATCCTTAATCAAATAGAGTAAATGTAAAAACAAACAAAAATGCATTCATGAAATAACATGACTGTAACTAATAGTAAGGTCTTCATATGGATTAAAGGAAATAAAATTGTTCAATGAAGAAAGCAAGGTGTTTAATAAAATAACATGCAGCAATGCAGAAAACTAATCATACGTAAAAGAAAAAATACAATATTATTGTTTTAATAAAAAATAAACTACAGAAAGAGTGTTACAGTAGCTCTAATCTCTAATTGCCTAGGAATTTTAGAAATAAAATCATTTAAGATAGCACACATCTTTGGTCTACTATTGAAGTATACTGTCCAGAAGAAATACAAGATTTTTACACATAAGCAACAGCAAATAGGGAGGTAATACTGAGGTGGGAAGATTATGAGGAAACATTTTGCTATTTCTCCACAGCAATGGATAGAGGTGAGTCTGACTTCATAGGTTTGGAAGCAAAATAAAACCAATATAAAATTTGAACAGATTTTCAAAGTATTATGTTAATATTTTAAAATTTTAGCAACTGAATGGATTATTTGTAGGGGTTGGGAAATTAGACAAAAGGAAAACCATACTGTGAAGTAACTGAACAAAAATATTATCAACAGTAAGAACTAGAGAGATACAGAGCACATATCTGTAAATAATCTGGTCTTTAGAACTCGTGCTTTCTATCAATATAGATAAGATATACGTGAAAGAAACTGGCAAGCTATCAAGGTATAAGACATGATCAATATGAGCTAACCAACACGGCAAAATAAAAAACCAAAACATAAAGCCTAACAGTCAAAGCTGGATACTTTACCATACTAAGCCTCAGTTTCAATATCTGAGAAATGAGATTAATACTAACACCTACCTCATGGGGCTGTTGTGAGGGCTAAACAAAAAAGATTGTAAAGCATTTAGCACAGTAGCATAAACTAAATGCTCAAAAAAATGTTTGCTATTTTGATTACTACTTTGTAAGTCTAAGTGAAACACTAAATTCCTCAAAGTGTCTATTTCCTTAAATTACTTCTTAGCATTAATAACTACAACTATTCAGTTAATAAATTATTACATCTTATTAAAACTTCCCAATAGGTAGGAAATCTGTCAATGTGCTGGGGAAAAAAATATTAATATTTCATATTTACTTAATAGCTGAAATGATATACTTAATTATTTTCCATGGGGATTAAGGTGGTTTCCTTCTTTAATATGCTAGATATTAAACTGTAAGATATATGTTATGTTTATATAAAATATAGTACACAAATGAATTCATTAACTCTTCTAAACACTATCTTTCACATAGACTTCAATTATATTTAAGCAAATAGAGCATCTTAAAAAATTGGCATTAAGCCAAAATTGGCAACCTCACAATTTATAGCATTTTCTAATTCAAAATTTGTTACTCAAAAACTTTAATTAAAAATTTTTTATAGAAGTAGAATCACTGTTTTCTCCAATTCCAAGAAAATTCCATTCCACAATATCCTTGTTTGTCTGTACATGCTTATTTGAAGGGATGGTAGAGTGAGTGTGCTGTCTAAACACTACTATGAATAAAAGGAGAGCTTCTTACTTTACCAAGCGGGCTGTTCCTTTGTTCAACTCCCCGTTACTAGAAAGTTATTTCAGGATTTAAAAACGTATATGGTAAAACTTTCAATGAACTAAAACTCAAATCACATTTAGTTATGTATTTAACAAATTATTTTTACCAAATAATAAATTAAAAAAAAACAAAAACCCCTAATGACAGCTCTTGTGTAGAAATAAGTGTTCAAGCATAAGTACATATACCATTTCTGCTCTGTAAGCATCTAATCTTAAGGAAGACTCACTGGCTATCTGAAAAGATTTAAGCAAGCAAAGATGACTATAGGAGATGTGACAAAGCAAGATTGTATTTTCAGAGACAGTTCATGTGTTATCCAGATATACCATTCATGGATTTCTTTTTCTTTCCAATAAAATCCATGATGAGAGGCAAAGATTTTAGAATTTCTCTTCCAAAAGCTTATAGTATTGAGAAAGTTCAAACAATATTTTTTCAAACAGTAACAATGCCAGACCTGAATGGAAATTCAATCACTGTTTGAAATTCTTGTACAAATCTTACACTGAGCTATAAACATGTTAACGAAACTACACAAGGCTTCAGGTATTGATATGTTTGGAACCTCCTTTTAAAAAATATCTTAGAAAAACAATGGCACCATTACATACAAACCAGAAATTAAAATTATAACTTATAAAGTACATCTCAAAAGGTTTCTAAGGATAACAGGATCGTTTGCAATTAACTAGAAAAAGAACTCAATGGAATTAAAACGTCGATTATGGAAAATGCGGGCATTTCAAATCTTAAATTTGAACATAAAATCTCAATTTACCTCCATGAAATCAATTTTCATTGCTTTTTTTCATTATGAAAAGATCTACAATATCACCATTAATTTAAAAGATCACAGTAGATTAAGTTAATACAATTGATGCATATTTATGCCATTATCAATTTTCTGTGTGTTACTAGAATTTCAGAAAATATGCATAGAATCTATCAGATTTGCCCCTCCAAAGTTAGTATTAATGGTATGATCAGTCGGCTCAAAAGTAAAACTTATACGTAGCTCATTAAAAACACAATTAAAAAGCCTATTTTACTTAATGATTTATCTACTCAGACAGGATGTAGAAGGCAAAAATTTGCATATAAACTTAAATATTTTTGAAGTTATACTTGTCTGAAATTTACACTTTCGTATTTGTCATCATCTTAGGGGCGAGGCAATTACTACCACAAGGTCTTCTGAATTTCTGAAATAAGGATTGTTCAGTCTGCTTATGCTAATGAAAATCTGATCAGATTAAGATAAATATCAAATTAGCTTGGCAATTTTGAAATCTGAAATGGTGATTGTTGTTACAAAATAAGCAATTATTTTTTAATTTACTATAAATTCCAAATTAACATAACTACCTGTTATGAGAAATGCTTTCATTTTAGTAACTTAAAGCACCAAGTTTGATGGTTTTGTTTGATTATATACCTAAATCTATGTCAAAATTTCCATACTAATGTTTATTCTCATTATTAGGATGGGTAAAAATTATGAGGATTACTGTTTCTTTCAAATCATTTATTTTTCAATGTCATTAAAATATACTTTGCACTCAACACAAAAACATTTTCTTTAAAATAAAACTTTAGGGCCAGCCCGGTGGCTCAGGCAGTTGGAGCTCCATGCTCCTAACTCCGAAGGCTGCCAGTTCGATTCCCACATGGGCCAGTGGGCTCTCAACAAGGTTGTCAGTTCAACTCCTTGAGTCCCGCAAGGGATGGTGGGCTCCGCCCCCTGCAACTAAAATTGAACACAGCACCTTGAGCTGAGCTGCCGCTGAGCTCCTGGATGGCTCAGTTGATTGGAGCTCAGGCTCTCAACCACAAGGTTGCCAGTTCGATTCCTCCATTCCCGTGTGCCCCCTTGCAACTAGCAACGAAAACGGCAACTGGACCTGGAACTGAGCTGCGCCCTCCACAACTAAGATTGAAAGGACAACAACTTGAAGCTGAACGGCACCCTCCACAACTAAGATTGAAGGGACAACAACTTGACTTGGGGAAAAAAAAAAAAGTCCTGGAAATACACACTTTTTCCCCAATAAATTCCTATTGCCCTTCCAATAAAATCTTAAATACATAAATAAATAAATAAATAAATAAATAAATAAATAAATAAATAAATAAATAAAAGTTTAATACATAAGCACCCCGCCTTAAGTATTCTTAGCTTTTAGAGACACATACTGACATATTTACTTGCATCAGAAATATGGTATCTTGGATTTACTTCAAAATAATCTGAGGGGGAGGGAAATTGTGAAGGCATAGACAAAACAAGATTGACTATGAGTTCACAATTGCCACTTGAATGATTTGCCCATGGGGAGTTCATTATATCATTTTGTCTACTTTCATATGCTTAATTTTTGCCCTTATGAAGTCAAAAACAACTAAAACACACTAAACTACCAACAAAGTAACTAAGTATGATGGCACATGTAGTCAATGTCATTCTTTCCTAACACAACAACTTAGAGTACACATGCAAGCCTCATGGGCAGAACCTTGTTGGTCTTATTCACTGCTCTATCCCCATCACCTGAACAGCACTTGGCACACAGTAAGCACAGCATACATAATACATACATATTCTACGTGGATATTGCAATTTTATATCACTTTTGGCATCACATGCTTCTTACTAGAAAAGTACCAAACAAACCATACCTGACTAAAAATTCCTATTACATAAGCTGGTAACTTTGGCTTTCATAAACTTGAGTTTCTTCGCTCTGATCTCTCACATAAAGGACAGATGGGAGGATAAATAAATGATAAAGCTAGTTCAGTAAAATGTTAATAGTTAAATCTAAGTGGTGAATATTTGGATATAAAATATATCACTATAAAATTCTTTCAATTTTGCTGCATGTTTGAAAACTTCCATAATAAAATATTGGTTAAAGTTGTACTTACATAACTTAAAAGTGATTATATAAAACAATAATAAAAATGTGAGGCATAAAGAGAATAGGGGGCCGGCCCGGTGGCTCAGGCGGTTAGAGCTCCGTGCTCCTAACTCCGAAGGCTGCCGGTTCGATTCCCACATGGGCCAGTGGGCTCTCAACCACAAGGTTGCCAGTTCAATTACTCGAGTCCCGCAAGGGATGGTGGGCTCTGCCCCCTGCAAGTAAGATTGAACACAGCACCTTGAGCTGAGCTGCCTCCCGGATGGCTCAGTTGTTGGTTGGAGCGCGGGCTCTCAACCACAAGGTTGCCAGTTCAATTCCTCGAGTCCCGCAAGGGATGGTGGGCAGCGCCCTCTGCAACTAAAGATTGAACATGGCACCTTGAGCTGAGCTGCCGCTGAGCTCCCGGATGGCTCAGTTGGTTGGAGCACATCCTCTCAACCAAAATGTTGCTGGTTCGACTCCCGCAAGGGATGGTGGGCTGTGCCCCCTGCAACTAGCAACGGCAACTGGACCTGGAGCTGAGCTGTGCCCTCCACAACTAAGACTGCAAGAACAACAACTTGAAGCTGAACAGAACCCTCCACAACTAAGATTGAAAGGACAACAATTTGACCATTGTTCCCCAATAAAATCCTGTTCCCCTTCCCCAATAAAATCTTTAAAAAAAAAAAAAAGAGAATAGGAATTAAGATATGCATGGGAACATTTAAAATACGTGTTTCATGAAATAAGAGTGGGAAGAAAAGGAATGTTTCCACATACTGTATTTTAAACAGTAGTATACAAGATATGTATATAATTGAATTGCTAAATGAAGTAGATTTGACTATTTCAATTTGAATGAAAGAAAGATTTCTGGATTACATTTTGGGTACATTTATATTTGAAAATATATGGAACAGGTATGTTTCATATATTCTCTACACAGCCTCAGAAATTAACAAAATCATGTTCTGAATTCACTGAAGAATTTAGTTTTGATTGGCTAAACTCTCTAGGAGAGAGAAAAAAACCAATGACAAGAATTGTAGAAACATTCAAATAACTCAAGAAAATACTGTTAATATAACTACTTTGTTATAAAGCCTAATTATGTAACTCTAAATTAACTGAATGTGATAGAAAAAAAATAAACTGTTGTTGACATCACTACCCTCAATCTGTACAATTCCCATGGCTATTAGAAAATTTTTGACTTAACATGTGTTTGTTAAAGGAACAAAAAAAGGCAGGTAGAAGCAGATAGGACTCCTTCAGCCCCAATTTTACTACTATGCCTAGGGTATATGCTGCTAAGCGTTTTAATGCTAATTTCCAAACTTTATAACCCCTAAAATTCTGAAACTGAAACTTGTCCTCCATTTTAAAATAAGCAAATGAAAAATGAACATTTTATGTTGCAACTTCATTGAAATGTTCCATAATACCTATCTGTTCTCTATCAAGCTAATAAGATAGACTCCCAAACTGGAAGTTGACTGGTTATCTAAAACCCATTGTCACAAAATTTGATAAAGCCTAAGAAATCAGATAATCAAGCTCGTAGAAATTACCAAAATAGTAGAAAGTATGCCTTCAAAAATAAGGGCCTTACAGACATCTGGAACTTAAACAGAATTTCTGATGACAATTTCCTCCCAATAGAGGAATGTACATGCTTACATTTAGATTCCCTGCAGTGTACCTCTTTGGGCTTTATCTTCTATCTACCCAAGTTTAAAACCAAATAAAAATTTCTGTGAAAGCACCTTACAAAAGTAACTTATTATTGATTCAGAAGTAATTTTTAAAGTGCTGTAAAGTCCTAAAGTAATGATTGGTACATTTGTCAAGTTGTACATGGAGGATAAGCTTTCCAATACTCAAATTTAGGGTGATTTCATATGGGCACCAAAATATATGAATGTTCAACTGCCTTTCCAAGTTCATCAAGACTAGAAGTTCACAAAATAGCCTCTTTTATTAATGAAGTCATACTAATATAGTAGGTATCTCCTCAAGTATCCCCTTCATGTCATACTTTATGTCATATCCAATAGTTCCTCAAATACATTTCTGATATATCAGAATTGGGAATGAATGGGCCAAGGGGAGAAGAAAAAAAGAGAAATGCAGCAAAATCACTTTTCTATTAGAGAACAAAACCCAAACATAAAAAGTAAAATAGAACACTACCTTTTTCTATCCCAGGCACTAATGATAGTGGGTTCTCACTTTTTAAAGAATTAAGTAAGTTATGTATTTAGAAAAATATGACACGCCTTTTCAAAACGTTAAGTGAGTTATGACATACACACAAAATAAGTATACAAATCATAAATGTACTTTTGGATACATTTTCACAAGTTAATTACTCTGTAATTACCGCCCCAGTCAAGAAACTGACCATTCCTAGCAAGGCAAAAGGCTTCCTGTGCTCTCTCCCACCACTACCTCTGTCTCCCCAAAGACGGAGCTTTCCTGGCTAGTTTTACCTGTTCTGAAACTTTATATAAAAGAAGACACACAGGGTATACTCTTCTTTCTTTCCGTGTTACGTCTGTGAGGTTCACACGTATTGTTGCATTTGGTAGCGGTTCTTTCATTTCCATTGCTGTATGACTGCACAATTAATTTATCCACTCTGCTGCTGGACATTCAGATTGTTACCATTCTGGAATTCTTATAAACAATGCTGTTTGTCAACATTCTGTGCACGTCAACAGGATAAGCCAACATATGGTAGTTTTTAAAACAACATTAGATGATCTCTGCTTTGAAGCAAATATTTGAAAACTTTCAATAGTTATGTCTTTATTAGAGCCAAAGTCAATTATAACTTTATTGATTTACATTTCTAGTTTTAGTGTCACTTATCAAACTCTTTAACCCAAGGATTCAGTGAGTCTATAAAATCAGATGTGAATATAAAATGACTTTTTCACCGAAATGTAGGCAACAAACACAACAGCAATAGCAGTAGCTTCATCACTAACAGAAACCAGAGATGTTTTTATATCATGTTACTGCTGTTGCAGATATGTATCTTGAAATATCATTTACACTTATCACTTCTTTGAAAACATAGCAATGAAAACCCCACCATGAACTCTTGCTTTTCAATGACCTGCTAAAGAAGTATGTATTACTACATCACAAATTTGGCTTTAAATAGTTTAATAATTATATTCAAATTAGAAGTGGTCTCCTTTAATTCTGTGTATTTTGTTTTATAGTTTTAAAAAAACGCTATTCTGAGAAGAGATCCATAGGCTGCCCCAGACTGCTAAAGAGATCCATGACACAAAAATCTTAAGAACCTATGCCTATCCTTTATTTAACAAAAATGGAAGGTGTAACACAGAAGGCAATGGTATAATTTCCAAGAACCATCAAAAGGATATATTGAGGGGAAGGGGAAGGATTTAAATTACTAACCAAAACAAGGCATAGTTCACCAGGAAAAAAAAAAAAGGGATCTGAGTCTTGAGGAGGTGGGAATGTGGGAATGCACAAGGATTTATAAACTAGGAAAGGCTGACTCCGGGGGACGGAGAGACCAATCTAACGGAATTAGAAGAAAATGGAGACGAATGAACCTGTACAAGGTCTGGGCATGTTCTGTGCTCTCAAAAGGAGAAAAGCTATCTAGGTTCCTGCACCTCTAGGAGAAACTAAGTAGCCAGAGAACTTAAGTGAGAATTCCCTTTAGGCAGTTAGAGACAGTTGAGCACAGCTAGTCTGATTTCAAGGGCCACTGAGTATAAAACATATCTGCTTACTGCTGTTGAAATTATTTTACAAAGGAAAAGAGCCTCTGTTTCACGTGTACACACACAAATATGGTACAGAATGAAAATGGGTTTCTTTAGATTTTACTACAATATCCTCATTCATGAAGGACTTCCATCACCTGTTACCTTTACCTTGTCATCATCAGTGACTTCAGTGTTCAGCCATGAGCTGCATTTCTTAACTCAACATGTAAGAATCACCTGATGTACTTTTAAACAACACTGATGTCCAGATCCTGCCTGCAGATGGTTATGACTTAATTACCTGGGATGGGGCCCTTACGTCAGTATTTAAGAGCTCCCTGGGTGATTTTAACGTACAGCGAGGATCGAGAGCCTCAAATCTAAATCACTGACCCAAAAATCTAGGATTAAAATTTTCTTGATCTCACATTACCTTCATCCACCCTATAGTCTCACCACCATACACTCAACTTCAATCTCCCTGAACTTGGAAATTCTATACTCTAAAATACCAATTGTCTATCTTTCTGTCACATCCAGGTCTTCAAGCTCACTAAGTCTTTCCTGTCCCTCAACCTTCACTTCTTTCAATCCACTTCCCTTCTCACAGCCTTACTCCCCTTCTTAAACAGTCCATATCACATAATGTATTACCTCAATAATTATCTGGGTCAGAACCTTCAATATCCTTATCTCCCTGGGTCCACCACTCATCTTGCAATCTTAAATCAATACTACTGGCTTTCCCCACTCCTAAACTGGGCTACTTAGGTAATACAGCACACAAGGGCCCCTATAGTTTATGGTGCATAGACATACTGGCCCTCAGCAAGTCTTTTCAAACATCCCTGGTCAGGATATGTCTACTCCAGTAGGCACAATGTCTACTCCAAAACTTCAATGCTGGCCTTAAGTGCCCCTCTAGCTCCTCAGCTTTGAATAGATGATCTTGCCATCTCTTAACAGAGAAAAACAAAGGGTATTAGACACGAACTTCTCAAATTCATTCTCACACAAACCATGACCCAACTAGAGATCTGGAGGGCCCCTCTTATTGACATTGATATTACTGATTATTCCCACCTTAAAACAAACTATTCCCCAGCTTGTTTAAACCAGCTCCCTTGCCTAGCAATAGCCTCCTGACAGGGCTCTGTGTGTCCAGTCTTAATAACTCTCTAAGTTTCACTGCAAAATGTTCTATGATATAACATAGCATGCATACATACTGCAGAATGGTGTAATAAAGGGTTTATATCACAACTTTGTCCATTTCATCATGAGTATTTCCTATTGTTGTCTAATACTATATTTCTGCATATAAATCCCTTCCTACATTTTATGGTTTCTAAACATTCTACTGGGTTCTATAAATGTTGTACCGTTCAACAAGAAGTATTATTTTGAAGATTAGGAAACATATATATAACCCCTCACTTATAGTGAACAGTCACTGGTTAAATGTATAATTATAATAAATTACCATTTAAAGTAAGTTATCCCCTCTCTGAATGTACCTTATTTTATAATTTGGAGCCATGTAAATGTGTTCAATTAAAGAAACCTAATTAGAAAAGAAAAAAAAAATGCAATCCCTCAAAACTAAACATGAACTAAAACAAACCCAACTATATATCCAACTGGTGGCATAACCACGCAGAAAATTCTTTTAAATATCTTTGAAAAACAAATTCCTAATGGGATATATCCTTGGACAGGTGAGGTCCTAAAAAAAACATTTTGTTTTCTTAAAGTCATCCTTTTTCCCATCTCTGCATTAGTCCTATGTAGTGTTTATCTATATCACTTGTTCGTTGTTCTAGGTAAACTATAAAACAATTCTATCAAATTGAAAACAATTTTTAAATTGAGATTTTGATTAGAAACACAAAGTCTATAAATTAACCTGAAAATAAGTGACATACAGTAATAATTAAGGCTGCTCATTCTAGAGTGTGGTAGGCATTTCCATTTTTTCCATCTTAAGTCATTTTGGATCAACCACAAACTAAGCTGTAACCGAGGCCAAATGACAACCTTGAAGATAACATCATCCATCTAAATGGGCTGTAGGATTTACTGACAGTATGTAAGTAAAAACCAACTAACATATAAACCAATATTTGTTCCCCTTTGATGGTGTATAATGAATCCATAATATACCCATATACCATGACCACAAGCCCAATCCCCTGGTACTTAGAATGGGCCTGTGCTAAAGTTTAAGATTGACAGCTTCCTGACCTTCTCCAAACCCTCTCTTGGGTCTCTATAAAGGATTCTGGGGAGAGAGTGCATATATTTATTCAATAAACACTGAGCTCCTACTATGTGCCAGGTACTACACATAGCGCTGGGAATAGTGATAAGCAAAACAGCAGCCTCCTTGAGAAAAGAGCTGGTTCCAAGTCCCCAATTCCCAGAGGCATAAGGAAACAAGCAGCAGGACAGCATACCAGAAGCTGCCTACCTGCCCCTGAGCTGCCCCTACTTTACAGTTTCATCTAGCCAGCTTGCAAACGTTTGTAGGAATACAGAAAAACAGGTGACAGCCAATAGTAGAAACAGGTGCTCAAACACTTCTTTGTTAACTGATGGTCTGACATCTATCAAATCTAAAATTTTCTTCACAAATTCAGTATGAACCCTCCATTTTAAAAATATAAACAAGAAATATAAAATATGGATTTTCTACATAAATAAAAGGTTGGCTTTTACTTTCAAACGTTTAAGTTTTAAAAGATAATCTCAATCTAGCTATATTTCAACCTAGAGTGGTAAACTTCGGGCACTTGTGGATTTTGTGATGAGGTGTGGCCTTGGTGGACCCCACTCCCCTAGACTCCAGGTTTTGGGACATTCTGCACATGGAGAAGCGACTCACACTGGGGTGACTTCGCGGAGGTCCCCGTTCTCTCGGAAGCCTTTCATAGTCATATCGTCCCTCAGACCACATCTCATCTCTTCTGTAAGCCACTACAGAATAAAAAAGAAACCAGAGAATTACAATTTTTTTAGTTATTAGGAAGTAACAGAGAAGATAAGGAAGGAGTAAATGATTACTTTCCAACAAAAATATTTTCCAGATACTTAAGGAAAAAATAATGTAAGTGACTAAGGGTAATAAAGAATGATTAAGGCAATTCTTCTTCCAAATAATGCTGATATTTTCTTTAAAAAAATATACTAGAAAGCCCCACCTTCTTTTCCAAGGCTATCTAAAGCTTCAAAGAGCTTATTCCTATCAATTGTGGAGAAAGACCCATAAGACCATAAATATTTCTTCATTCTCACGTAGTAAAATCTAGAAAACATTCATTTTTTTTATTAGTTTCAGGTGTACAAAACGATGTAACAGACATTTATACCCCTCACAAAGTGATAATCCCCTCCCCCCAATCTACTACCCCTCTGACATCATGTATAGCTGTTACAGTTCCACTGACTCTATTCCTTATGCTGTACTCCACATCCTGTGACTATATATAGCTATACATATATATATACATAATTCTTTTTATGTATTTTATATATACTTTATATATAAACTTATAGTTGACATTCGTTATTATTCAGCTTCAGGCTCAGGTGTACACTGCAGTGGTCAGGTACCTACACCGTCCATGAAGTGGTCTCCCTAATAAGACAAGTGTCCATCGGATACCCTACAAAATCTTTACAATGTTATTGATTATATTCCCCAAACTATATTTCGTATCCCCAAGGCAGTCTGGTGGATACCAATCTGTGCTTTCTAATCCCCTCACCTTCTCATTCATCCCTACCCCCTCCCATCTAGCAACCCTCAGTTTTATTCTCCTTATCTCTGAGACTGTTTCTGATTAGTTTGTTCATTTATTCTATTCTACAAAAGATTCATTTTAATGAATAGCTTAAAAGGCTGATCAGCAAAGCTACTCCTACTTTCTGGGGGATGGTTTGGATAACATTCATTTTTTTCCTTTTCTTAGAGCTTACATCTTTTGTCCATATGTTCAACAGGGATTTTAACTGAAAAAGTGTTAAATAAACAATCCTGTAAAAACACACTCAACAAACCCTGAAACAAACCACTCTTGATTTTGTTTTTATTGCTATAAATATACTTTTAAGATAAAGGCACCCTCATAAAATTTGAAATTAAAATAATAGTTCTGTCAGCATTTTTCAAATCTGGGATGCAGAGAGGCTTCCTACTTCGAGAGTTGACACATTCTGGGTAGAGACTAATGTAATGCATTAGAGTCCAGCTGAAATGGAATCTGTGAACAGGCAGAAGACAAGGTAAGCAAGGCAAACAAGAGAGAAGACGAGAACAGTTTGCAGGGAACAGCCCAGAAGGCATTTATATGAAATGGTAAGGGGGATCGAATATATGGTGATGGAAGGAGAACTGACTCTGGGTGGTGAACACACAATGGGATTTATAGATGATGTAATACAGAATTGTACACCTGAAATCTATGTAACTTTACTAACAATTGTCACCTCAATAAATAAAAAAAATGGTGAGAGAGTAGATCAGGGGTGGCAAACTGTTTTGTAAAGGACCAGAGAAATGTTTTCAGGCTTGCAGGTCACAGGTCTCTGTCACAACTACTCAACCCTGCTGTTATAATATGAAAGCAGCAATAGGCAACGTATACAAATGTATGGTGTGTCATGTTCTAATAAAATTTTGTTTACAAAAACAGGCAGATGGCCCACAGCTTGACAACTCCTAGGGTAGATGACAAATGGTTGACAGGGCAGAACCAGGAGACAGTGAAGTAATCATGGAGCAGGTTCTGAGCCAAGCACGGTGAACTATCCTGATATGCAGAAGGATGATCATGAACAAGAGGTGAAAATGGGACAGCTAAGTTAGGACCTTTTCGTACACAGAAAATAGAGCAACAAGTCCGGATGTATGGGCCACAGATCTGTGAAGACGGAAAATATTTCAGAAAATACACGTCAAAAGATTTCTGGTGGCTCTTTCTGATGCAATACTAAGGGGGTAAGGGATAGCCATCCCATTTGGCAATACAGAATTCTAATAGTTTACGTTAATGTGGGCTAATGAAAAAATAAAGGCTGGAAGATAAGAACAGTATTTTTTGACATTATCATAGTAAAAATAATCTTAATTTTCTCTGTAAAAACAAACCTATATTTTCTATTACAGACACAAAAAAATGAATTAACTAACCAAATATACCTAAATAAATTTTCATTTCTTTAGGTTACAAATTAGCTTTCAACAGTATGCATAAATCAACCTGAATTCTAAGTCTACAATCAGGTATCATTAGCAATGTTATTTCAAAGAAACCGGTCTATTAGGTACAAGAACTGATGGAAGTTTATAAGTTAAAGAGTTTGTCAATATTAAGAGGGTTCCACCTTTGCTGAACCCATCAAAGGTTTGAGTCTAACGAGTAGGTTAGGTTTTATCCTACTTAAGATACAGTACAGAGAAACAGTAACAGCAACAAACTGAAATTATATTACAGGGAGAAAAATCAACAACCCAAAAGAAAAATGGATATAAGATATGAAGACAGTTCACAAAAAAGTAAATACAATGGCTCAATCTTTTGAAAAGATGACCAACTTTCTTCAAAATAAAGGTGAAAACTAAAACTATAAAGAAGTACTAATTTTCACCCAAAGCTCTGCAAAAACCTGCTTTGACAAGAATAAAAAACAACATTCTAACACATTAATGAGGGACTAATTTAGTACAACTGGGAACAATTACGCAATATCTATTAAAAATGTTAAATGCATACACTTTGACCTGGCAATTCTACTTCTACGTATAGTTGCACATGTGCACAGCAAAGATTGAAAGCAACCTAAAATGTCCGTCAGGAGGGTCCAGATTAAATAAAGTGTTGTACATTCATATAAAGGAGTATTGCGCAAACCATTTCAAAGCAAAGTAACCCCATATGTAACAATATGGAAAGATTGCTAAAGATACACTGCTAAATAAAAAAGAGTAAAGGGCAAATTAATATGCAGAGTATGGCGTCACTTTTGGAAAATAAAGAGGCAGGGCCTAAATAGATATGAATCTGCACAGACTCCTTCTAGGAATATAAGCAAGAGAATGTCCCAGTGCCTGCTTCTGCTGAGATCTGGGTGGCTGGAGGACAGCAGGGTGAGTACTTCCACTGCATAATGTTTTCTATATCCTATAATTCATTATAAAAATAAGTAACTGTTTTTAAAGGTCCTGAAAGTCATTCAATAAGCATAATGTGTCAAGCGATAGCAAAAATTATGAATATAAATTAATGAACTAAAGGAGAACATAAGTAAAAATAAGATTTTGTTATTAATAAGAAAAATAAACTGTAAGAGCTCTAAAAAAAGACTATATCATTTCTTAACTAGACATAACACTAAATTTGAAATTTATTGGCTCGTCACAAAAATGTAAGAATACTATACTACTTACTTGAGTCCTTTCAGGAATCAAATTTAAAGTTTTCAACAATCTCCTGTAGGAGGGGAGGAAATACAGACATAAGGATTTGTGTCTGTAATAAAGCAACCAATGGAGAAAAATAATTAAAACTTCATTACTTGTATAAATAAAACTCTCAAAATAAAAAATTATGGGCACTAACAAGTAAACTCCCTTTAAACACACTTTTGAAAATAGAAGATATTATTTTTACCACCAGAGGTCACCTCATTTTCATAAGAACAATAAAATTATGTTTAAGAGAAGTGTAGTCCTAATTTTGCCAGTTGAAAGCTGGACAGGGCATCTCTCTTACCCTTATCTCTAAAAGGATTATACTAGATGTTTAAGACCATTTTATCTAGAATATTAAGAAGATTGGATTTAAAACACCACTTTTTAAAAAAATCTGTTATCCTTAGTTCTGAAAGCCCTACAATTTTATATTGGCTGTAAATGTCCCCATATTTAAAAGTAATCCCCAAAATTAAGGCAACAATCATTAACCTTCAAAAAAAAAAAGGATGCTAAACTTATTAGGTAAAAATTTGACAGACTGTTTTAATGACTTCCCCCCAAAATAAATAAAGTGCACTGAGTTAGCTTAGGTAAAATAAAAAACAAAAAGAAAATAGGCAATGTGTGATTCATGATGAAAACTGCAAATCTATGAAATATTCTTACCTTAAAAAAAAAAAAAGTGAATCTAAATCTACTCAAGCCTGTAGCTCTACCTACTACTTAACATGAAATTCAAAGGACAGAGGAATTTGGCTCTATTATGGAAAGAGTAAGCTCAATTCAAAGCTCTCCTAATTGTGGCACAGAGATTTTGTGAAGTGCCTCACTAGCAGAGTGCAGAAATAAGACTATATTTATAGTCTTAAATTTATAGATCATTCCTCATCTAGTTGCCTTTTTCTACCTGGCAGTTTGAGAGACACAATTTTATTTCAATAACCTCAAAGTATCTCTACTCTAATTAGTTAATCCATAATTCATCGAAGTTAAAAAAAAGCAGCAAAGAAATTAAAAGTATATAAAACTCTGATGAAAACCTAGCAATTAGAAACAAAGCAGCTAGAACAAGACAAAAAAAATAGAAATATAATCATGTAGCAATTCAAAGTAGGATTGTCTAGAATATATATCAAGAGACAAGGAACCAATTAAATTCATTTGTGTAAGATCTAATTGAACAAATGAATCAAAGAGCTACAATCTGGGAAGCCTCAACAAATGGAAGCAAAGAAAAACCTAAATAAAAGTACATTTATCTGATGTGGAGTTATCGTTTAATGGGCATATTGTTTCAGTTTGGGAAGATGCAAAGTATTGAATGGTGGTGATTGCTATAAAACAATGTGAATGTATTTAATATGTACCACTGAATTGACACTTAAAAATGGTTAAAATGGTATATTTTATGTACAATTTACCACAATGAAAAATTTTTGTTAAAAAAAAAAAAAGAATTTATTTGGCAAACTCCCAACTAAATTTGCTACATGAAAACTCACTTCTGTAGGGCATCAATTTGTATATTGAACTTATTTTCTACTAGAAACAAATAGCATCCAGGAAACAGCTAGAAATTGTAGTACTGTTATCACATTTTCAAGCCTTACAGTTAATCCTATAACAACTTTGCATATTTGACTCTATACCTGATGATGTCCCAATAGGGTATTGACCTGACAGGGAAATCACAATTTCAAGTAGAAATGTTTAGTAAATAAAGTAAATTCTATGTACCTTAAAAATTGAGTTTTTAAAGATCTTAATTTAAAATTACTGTATATATGGTGGATAATTTTATAAAAGGAAATTAGTTTCCTCTACAAATAACAATAGTTAAATTACTTAAGTGTCTATAATACAGTGATTAAATATAGACGTTAGGCTATAAAGTAATCTCCTTTAATCAAGTATCTCTTACTGATAAGCCTACTAAAATATTAATATCTTTACAGAATCTGCAGGTAGTTTTTAAATGTCCTCTTACCATACCTATGCTGCTTTTACAAAAGAGCAATATCAGAATATAAGGCTTCATTGTTATCTAAATATTTTCAGAATAAAGAATATAAAAATAGAACACAATCTAAAGGTGAAATAAATTACAGAATGGTATAGCAAAATAATTAGCATCCAGGAGTATAAACCTCCCACCCACTCCCCCCAAAAAAACCCAAGCAGTACTGGTGAGGTCCTTGTCAAATTATTAAACTTCCTGCATCCTTAAGAAATCTATATAATTGGGTAAAGAATGTAAATAGAAGATTCCATATTCAACTTTGTTCTGTTAGTAAAACAAAATAGAAGACACAGTTTGATGATTACATACAAAAGAAAGAATATTGGGCTGTAAAGAAGATGGGCATTTAGCTGGATCTTGAAATTAAGATAACAGAAAAGGGAAATGGTATAAGAGGAGGAAGATATGATGATGGTACTGTAAGTAGGGGAGAGAATATGCTAATGTCACCTTAAATTCAAATAGCACCCACTAATTTTCAAAGGATTTTAAAATAACTGATGAGCACTGCAATTTTCTGATTAGTGGCACATGTTGCTTATGGTATTATCCAGATTTAGGAAATTGACCCATCCTGCACTAGAAGCCAATCAACTAAATTTAAACAAAGGGGCTCCTATTTCCAAGTGAAGTGATCACGTTACTTACCTTGTCATCACTTCACTAATCTCCTACTAGTGGAGTCTCAGAAGTACTCCAGTAAAGTTGTCTGATCCAACAAGATATGAAAACTGAAGAATACAACTGAAAAATGAAAGGACCCTCTACATCACAATTAGGCAGACAGCAGATTTTGAATTCAGTGTCAAGAACATAAGTTTCATTTAGAAGTTTGCTAGTAACCAGTTCTAGGTTTAAAAAAAAAATCTCATTCTTTTATGCCATATTCAATAGAGTATGCTTAATATGCCATAGTGGTATAATTCCAGAAAGAAATAAGCCTTTCTTAGAGCAAGCACTCCAATCCATTGAACTATCCAACCATTCTTATGTTAACTTTAATTGAGGGCTAGCAGGATAGGGATGACTTGAATTCTCAGTGACAGTCGCCTGGAAATTGAGAAAACAGTCACAGGCAACATTCTCCTGCTACACCATTCACACTTTGGATCTACAGGCAAGGTGAGAGAAAAAGATCTGCTGTTCATTTTATCCAAACTAGTTACTGTAGCAGCTTAGATTACAAAGTAACTCCGCACATGGCTCTAGTCAGTTTCCAGTACTAAATACACTCAGGATAAATAGCTTTCCCTCCTCCCCAAACTCATTCCTTTCACTCTTTACATTCATTCAGTAACTATTTTGATAGCCAATCATGGTTAGTGAATAGAAAGGTTACATTTGACCATATACTTTAGATGAGCAATAGATAGGCCTTTGAGCTGGCAATTCCTCACCAAGAATGCTTTTCTCCAGGTGTCTGTACAAACCACTTCTTCACCCTCCAATGTTACCTTCTCAATGTCTTATTAATATCACCTATCTACCAGACCCAAAAATCTTGCTATTTTTTTCATAGCACTAATTATCTAAGATACCATATAATTTAAATTTGATGCACTGATGTCTATTATTAGTCCCTCACTACCAGGATTATGAGCTACGTGAAAGCAAGGACCTCCATTTTGTTCATTGATTAGTATTAAGCCACTAGAACAATTTGCACGACATATGTGTTCAGTACATGGAGTGAATCTGTTAATGCTGGTAATATGCTCTATCTAGATAAACGATTCCTACACTTTAATTTCATCCTGAGTCCTTTCAAGAGGATGTCTCACAGACACCTCCAACTCAAAATGCCAAAACAGTTCTTCACTTCTCAGAAACCTGCTTTATAGCTCATCTTCCCCCTTTGGCCAATGACACCACCAGGTACCCAAAGGCCCAAATCAGAAACCTGAGTCATACAAGACCCAAAACTTTTCATATCTAATTATTTACTAAATCCAGTTACTGCTATCACCTCAATATATAAAGCACATGTATCCACATTTACCTATCCCTCCTCTCCCTATTCCAATGTTCAGATGCTCTTAACCTAGCCATTGGACTCCCCAATAGTAAGATACTGGTCTCCCTGCTTCTGGGGTCACATTCCCCACCAGTAAGCTATAGTGTTCATTCTGATAAGACACCTGATTTAAAAATCTCAGTGGTTCCCTATATCCTAAAGAGTGAAGTCTTAATCCTAAAACTTGAAAAAGGCTTATTTAGGACCTTGCTCCTGCCTTTCCAGCTTCACCTCCTACTATTTCCCCAACAGTCTCCAGAATCTCCAGACATACCACCTACATCTTGTTCTGCAGGAATGCCACTACTTCTCACCACCACACCTCGGCATGCTTTTCCCATCTACAGTATCTTTCTTCTACTTATCTGCCTTCACCCTCTAATCTTCCTTAACCAGTTCAAATGTCAGCTTTTCTTATACTCTTTAGAAAGACTAAAGTTGTTCCTTCTTTGGGACTCTTCTTTGGGACTCTTAAAGCACCCTGCTATAATAGCACTATAAAACATCTTATTCAATTTACTTGTTTTCCTCTTTTCTCTCCCAAACTAAATACCAAGGCAAAGGCAATGACGGGTACCTCCCTTACTCCTGTTGCTTAGCAAAAGTTCTTAGTAAATATTGGCCAAATAACTAAACATGATATTCATATGACCACATGAACCATTCTGGGAAGCATTAATATTACTATGTACCTTTTAATTATTCAGAAAACTTCTAATGAGCACTATTAGATTATGGTTCCTGTCACACTTCTCATGACACTATTACCATTTCATTTTTGAGCAAAGGTACCAATGAGAGTCCTTCAGCTCTAGCACCTAAAGCAGTGATTCTCAACCCTGGCTGCACATTAGAACCATCTAAAGAGCTTTAAAAAAATAGCAATGTCTAGGCCCTATCCTCTGAAATCCCTATATAATTGGCCTGGCACAGGGGAGACCCTGACACTTACAAAATTTTATCTCAGGATGAGATCCACTGACCTTTAAAGCAAGGTAAACATATTCCTAACATATTAAATTGAAACAAGAAGCTTTTAAGGGCTGTCTTGAACCTAAAAACTACATAATACTATTTGTATTGGGAAAAAAAAATGTTTAGAATTCCATACTACTAACTTAAAAATGAATTTTAGAACATAAGTAAAGTCTGTGGGGAAAAAACTAACATTGATGCCAATTAAAGTGATTATAGAGCAGAGTACCTACTAGAATCAATCATAGTTCAGTGTTCAGGGAGAGAGAAATGCAGGCAATGGTAGTTAAGACAGTCAAGAAAATTTGAACAGAATCTTGAGAGATTTCTCAAATGTGGATGAACAACAGTGAATAGAATCCAAGAAAAGGAAAAAAATAATTAAAGAAGACAAAGTGTACATAAGAAAGAGGGAACTGAGAAGAGCAGAAGATTCACACTGCAAAGGAGTAGGAAATAGGCCTGCATGGGTATTCATTTCTTCCCCTGAAGTAGGTATTATCCCTCCCATTCCAGATAAAACATGGAAGCTCTGAAAAAGCTCAAATCCCAGACCCAAATGGAGCCTGAAATCAGACTGAGGCCTGCATGACTTTAAAGCCCAGGCCTTTTCCATCGTATCACATTGCTTCACAAATGAAACAAGCAAGGACAGAGAGAACAAATTCAAGGGCATTAAGTGGTACAACATAGGAAAAAAAAGAAAAAAACAACAGTAGAGAAGTTTACTATACGCTTTTAAGTCTAGAAATATGGTGAGGGGTAAAATGTGATTCCAGAAGATTACCCTGGCAGTAATCAAGATGGATTAAAAGAGAATGAGGTGGGGCAGGCCTGGTGGTTCAGGTGGTTGGAGCTGTGCTCCTAACACCGAGGTTGCCATTTCGAGTCCCACATGGGCCAGTGAGCTGCGCCCTCTACAGCTAAGATTGTGGGAGGTCGGTATATGCTGCTGTGGGCTACCATGGGCCAGGGAGGGAGCTGTGTCCAACACAACTAGACTGGGAAACAACTGCTTGAACCAGAGTGGGGAGGGGGGAGGCGGAAAGAGGGCAAAAACTTTTTTTTAAAAAAAGGCAGAGGTTAGAGAAAAGACCACTGACTGCTTCATAATGAACCATGTATCTTAGCACTGTGAAAATACTGCATTGTCTACTAGTTTCACAAGTTACTTGACTTTTCAATGTTTTAAGGATACTTTTATAAGACCCACCACATTGTATTAAATATTTATAGTAGGAGATTCTTGATTGTCCATTGTAAGTGATCAAGTAACTAAAATTATACAAGTAAACAAAAATACCAGATGTTTGCTTATATATAATATTTACAAATCAAAATCTTATTTCACATCTGGATAGAGGTTACAGTCTTAATTGGTCAGCCTCCTTCCAGTCTTTTACCGTCCATTTCACCCTTTAAAAAAATAACACAATTCACTTTGCTAATACATCATTCATATCTGAAGTTTCCCTGGATCAAGAGCCCACAGTTTCTTATGAGCTGTAACAAATCCAAACTTCTCTGCCCTCCATATGCCCCCTCTATCACCTCACTTAACCTCCTGTTCTCTCCAAAAGGATTATTCATACCAGCCTCCTCACTGTGCCACAAAGTAACACATGCTATGCTGGAGCTATTTGACTTATTCCCAAACTGGAATACCTCTTTCCATTCTCTTATTCAACTTCCAATCATACATCAAGGCCCAGTTCAAAATCTGTTATTCTCACGAAGACCATTTCTAAAGCTATGACACTTAAAACATACCAAACTGGTGACGGGGCCACATGTGACTTGTGTTTGGCCCAAGTTTTTTGTTTTGTTTTGTTTTTTTAATAAAATTTAATTCCACTGATAAAACTTAAAAACCGGGAGCTATTAATTTTTAAAAAACTATTTCCAGCTTTCCTTGAAAAAACTGGATGCTCTGGCAACACTGGAATCATATAGTTACATAGCCACAATGAGCTATAGCTGAGTAGCAGCTGACCCTTTTCGAATGGTTCTTACATCTTAAAGTCAGGAGATGACAGCTTGACTTCTGACACCACCTGCAGCATTGCAATCATTCAGGAAATACCTGACCACCTTTCAGGCACTAGAGTTACAAAAATAAACAACAAAAATAAAACAATTACAATGCCTCCCCCACAGCCTTGCTTAGCAGAAAAGGCAGAGACAAGCAATTAAGATGATGTGATAAGTGCTACGATGAGGAAAGTAGAGGGCACTTAGCACATGGCTAGGGTACCTAACTGTGTCTATGGGAACTCAGGGAACACCCCTCAGAGAAAGTGATGGCTAAACTGATCTTTAGCAGGCACAGGAATGATCAAGGGAGAGGTCAGGGAAATAAATGCCACAGAAAAAGAAAAGAACCTTTGCAGACTGAGGGGAGACAACTTTGAGGAAGTCAAATCAGTTCACTATGGCTATAGCCATCACCCAACCTTAAACGCAGATATCAGAGAAAGGCTCAATTGAAAGAGCTGGAGGGAAAAGCCAAGTGTTAGTTAAGGCTAGGTGATGAAAGAGACTTTCCACCAAGTGGTTTAAAAATGAAAGAGAGTTTGTTAAGCAGTGAATAGAGGTTTTGGCGAGCACAGCTGTGTGGAGGGGTGAACTGTGGAGGAAAAGGGGAGAGAAGCAGTAATAGCCTAAATCACCGGAGGGGAAGCACAAAGCAGCACGGAAATAAGGGTGTAGCATAGAAGATCAAAGGGGCTTACATCTTGGGCGGTAACCAAGGATAACGGGGATGTGAAGCATGGTAGCTTTGGCAGGCCACAAATTTGCCAAGAGAATAGTCCCAGCGGTCCCGATGGACGCCGAGGCATTCAAGCCTCTCAAAATTCAGCGGCGCCCTGGTTGGATTGCACTTCCGTCTCTCTAGAAGACATCGGCTTCAGGCTGGATTGATTGTGCAGGCTCCAGGATAGGCTCTGGGTTCCAGGCTGCTGGCACGCAGGCTCCCATGGAGTGGTGAGAGGCCTGGTCTGTATGGGCTGGTGGGTAGAAGTTAAGTATAAACTGCCTTGCATTATTTTCTGATTTTTGTGTAGGAATGATGGGCCCGTATACGGCCTCTTAGAGAAAAAGGAATGTGTGCCCATTACAGATTTACAGGAAGAAAAAAGGTGCCAAGAAGTTTAACAGTTGTCCATACCAATACTCTAGATGAGTCATTCCTGAATCCTGAATAAGGTGATCTTATCTCCCCAACGAGATTAAGATATACAACCAGCAAAAGGCCTGTGTTACACTTTGTTGTAGCTCTCAAAGTGCCTACTACCGAACTGGGTACGTCAAACACATTCAGTAAGTTTACCGACTTCCTAAATGATACGGAGTCATGGAAGTTACCTGGTTTAGACCTCTTTTTGCATATCAGGGCGCTAAGGATAAGTGAACCTATGTTTCAGTCTGAAATATATTTCAAACTCTACGGCATCTCTTCACCCTCAACCGCCGGGGCAGAACAGTTGCACGATTCAAATACAGAGGGAGACTCCAAGTCCCGCCACGGAAAACGCCCCCCCGCCGCCACCCCCACTCGTCCACCCTCGCGTCTATGCCCGTCCACCTGTCGCAAAGGTAAAACGCGCTCACCAACGCTGGACTACGCGAAGACCCCGTAAACGTGATGGTCCGCTCGTCGCCGCTTTCCAGGCAGGCACTTCCGGCGCGCGCGGAAACGTCACACAAGCGCCCGCCTCTGGGCCCGCCTCCGGGGCCTGGGTCTAAGGAGAGCCCGGAAGCGGCGCTGCTGCCGCTACTGTCTCGTCAGCGGCGCCTGACCCCCTCCCAGTACTCGTGATGCCAAGGCGGCTGCCAGGGGTGAGGAATAGCCGTGGTTGAGCACCACATGAGCCGAGGGTTCGCGCTTTTCTGATCTCCCGGGCCTGGCCCACCTCAAGGTAAACGCCTCCTCAGCTGCGGCCTTTCCTCCTGGGGGCTCCTCCCCAGACCCGGCCGCCGAAACGGTTTGTCCTTTCTCCTGCCACCCTTTTTATTCCAGAACCTTTACAGTTGACTGTCCTCGCATTTCTCCCCAGAACGGCTAACGTGTAGAATTTCAAATGGGAAGTTTTTCAAAAGGGACCTACCGATGTTGAGTTTCTGGAGTTGTCTTGATTCCCAAAAAAGCATCTCAAGTGTCAAGCAATTTTCCCGTTACTTCGCCAATTGGCACGCCTTAGAATCAGTACTTTGCCATTTGTGATTTTCCACACCCCCATCTTAAATACATGCCACACACGCATTTTAAATCGAAAATTTGAACTTGGTTGAGCCATATAACAATTTTCAGAGAACTTTCTGACTTTGTAAAATACGGTATGAAAATTAATTACGGATTCGATTTGTAAACTTAAAAATGCACACCCAGGTCGGTATCCTTCAAGGCATTGAAACCTATTCATGTAATAAGATGTATCATTTAATAATTTAGCAATAATCTGCAAAATTAGTGATTTGAAAGAACTTGATGTACATCAAAATGTGAGGCTGAAATTTCCTCTTAACACAACCCCAGAGAAAAATGTTAAGACAACTAAAAAGTACCCAACCATGGTAATGTTTCTTCTAAGTTTCTCCTAATGGCTAAGTTTCAATGGCTAAGTTTTTTCTAAGGTCCCATGCTCTTTCTGGTGTGTGTAGGCATAGTATGCGTATTTGAAAGCACTTTCTTGCTCTTAGCCTTAGGGGAGGTTAAGAATAACCTCACGAGTTTTTCCTTCATCTGTTTAAAACTCACCTCTCTGTTCACGCCATAGAGGAGCACTGACAGGATTCATGTGAAGAATCCACCTGAAAGGACCAGAAAATTTTAAGTGGTGTCTAGAGAAAAGGAATTCCTTAATTCACCCAGCTGGAGTCATTGTTCTTAACTATTACTGAGAAGTAAGGGAGGTATATGAATGAATCTGGCATAATTGAATCAGTGATTGCCTGCACTGGTTTTACCTGGGATGAAGAATACCTGACTTAGATTACTTCTGGGTCTGTTTGTGTTTCTTTTTAGACATGAGTGGTGGATTGGCCCCAAGTAAAAGCACAGTGTATGTATCCAACTTGCCCTTTTCCCTGACCAACAATGACTTATATCGGGTAAGTAAGTTTGAGTATTAGTACTGTTATCTTCTGAATTTTCTGTTTGCCATTTAAGCAAACAGTTCTCCTTAGCAGAAATTCTTAATAAGTACATTACAATGCTCTGAAACCATTAGACCTCTCTATTAGTCTTACACCAAATAGAAGCCTTATGCCAAAGACCTCTATTGCAAACATGAGTAAACGGGGGAAAAAATTAGACACTCATAATTTCCAAAGAGAATTTGCACTGCTTTCATAGAGAATAATAAGTTCTATATAAACATGGAAGGGCAGCTACCGTGTTTCCCTGAAAATAAGACAGGGTCTTACATTAATTTTTGCTCGAAAAGACGCATTAAGGCTAATGTTCAGGGGATGTCATCCTGAAAAATCAGGCTAGGGCTTATTTTCCCATTAGGTTTATTTTTGGGGAAATATGGTATTATAATGAAGTGGGAGCAACTCGTGATAAGCTGATTTTTCCTGCTTGCTTACGTGGCTTTGAAAATTGGTAATGGGGTGGAGGGTTTTTTGGGAAAGGGCTGATGGAAGCAAACATCCCTTTCCTAATCCTCAAATTCTGAAAGTGTATCTTAATTTACATATGTGGCAGGAACTTAACAGTTAAATAAATTTTGTTTTCAATTCAGGATAGGGGTGGTTGAGGAGGGAAAAAGTCCCTTCCAACATCTTTTTTCACCTCTTTACCTTATGGAGAACAAAAGTTCCTGCAGAGCTTGTCCTGCAGATGGGTGGTTGAGAGAAACTGGAAAGAATGACATGAATCCTCTCTTCTAAGTGTGCCCTCTTCTCTCTGTTACTTAAGGGTAGATATTAAGTAAAGAGATGCTGCATAGAAGATACCTAGTACTTGATTAATTGCTTGATACCTTGACTCAAAGAACAGAGGAGAAAATGAACTGTAGCTTCCTTCCTTGTTACAAAATAGAGACATTTCTGTATTTATTGCATACTTATTGTATACTCAGCACTCATACAGGTCTTAGGAACACATCAGTGAACAAAAAGATGAAAATCCCTCTTGACACTCAAAATATAGCAAGATAGAGAAATAGTGTGAAATATCAAAAAAATCAAATGATGTTATTTGTTAGATACTAAGTTAATGCTAAGATGTCAGTTGCTAAGGAGAAAAAAATAAAGCAGGAAAGGGGGGTTATTAAATGTTAGGTTGGGAATGGAGGTGAAATTTTACATGGTGGTCTAAACCCTTATTGAGAAGGTGACTTTTGAATAAAGACCTGAAGGAAGTAAGAGACAGTTGTGCAGATGTCTAGGGGGCAAGCCTTTTAGGCACAGAGTAAATCAAGTGGAGAGAAAAGGAGGGGCGGTCAGAGTAAGCCCATGCAGGCATGCCTTGTAGGGCCTACGTAGATAATGGTAAGGACTTTGAGTGAAATCAGAAGCCAATAAAAAGTGTCATAGGGAAAGCTGTCTGTTGCTGGTCTTCAGAATTCAGTGTAGCTAACACTGCAATCCAGTTATACTACATTCCAGCATTATGCAAGTTAATCATAGAACTCAAAATTTATTATTGATTATTAATGTATTCTAACAGACTTTTCTAAGGAGCATTATATAATAAATAAGAACTATTAGTATACAAGTAGTGGCTGAAAGCAGTAGACATATAATAGATGAGATTGCTTAGGGTGAAGGTGTAGAAGTAAAAGACACGAAAGGGCCAACTGTAAAGTTCCACCAACATATTAAGGGTGGGCAGAAGGAGACGGATGGGAACGGGTGTTTCATTATAGAAGCATTTATGTTTTGTTTTGCTTTTTTATAAGCAGTCTAAGTATCTGTCTTCTGAAACAGTGATCGCATGATGGGGTAGGGGTAGGCTAGGAGCAGTGATATTGCACAACATTGGTATTTGAAGCACAAGGTTTTTCTGGAGCTATGATGGGGTTGATAATTGCCATGGATATACCACAGGAGCACAGCAGCTGTGCAGTGTAGTGTGTATGCCCTCGATCTACCACACATGAAGTGTGTTTTTTTCTCTATGCAATTTAAGAAATGAGGCTGATACTATGACTCCAGTAACAAAAAAAAGTATTATTCTAGTCACTAAAAAAATATATCTTCTAGGGCCTAAAGGCTAAAGTTTTCCATAAACTATAACAAAGAATGTGATCAGTGTATACAACCTGTAATTTAATTTTTTTATGACTTTAAATTAAATTGTACATTACTATGGTATTTTGTTTCAGATATTTTCCAAGTATGGCAAAGTTGTAAAGTAAGTATTCACAGCAAATTTTGAAACTTCATTTAAAGATTTATCTGAATTTACTTCTCTATTATTTTTTAATGGAAGTAGATTTAGTGTTTTTTATAAAACAGACATTTTATATAACAAAGAAAATAAAAATACTCCTGTTAACATTTTATGCATATTATTTATTTAAACAATACAATTTCTTACCATATTACTAAGAACTAAAACTGATCTGTTGTCCGATATTAGACATAAAGGCTCTGATTGTATATTTTGTTTTCTAGAAGGTACATTATCAAGTATACTATAAATGGATTATCATTTGTCAAACAAATGTAAATACTATTTAGAATATTATTACAATGTAGATTAGAATGTAGAATGTAACATATTTCAATGTAGATGGCATACAGAGTTCTTATGAGACTGATAATAGAAAACGTTATTCTCTGGCTTCATAAAGTTTAGATATCATTGAAAATAGTGGAAACAGAAAGAAATGGTAAGAATGATAATATCAGTTGGGACCAAGTAAAGAAAGGATGAGAACTTAAGGTTCTCATATTTAATCCACTATTTAAATCAACCAAGCAACTATATTATGGAGCAAAGAAGTAAAAGCAAAAGATACTATCACTCTATCTTATAACCAATATAGATTCTGGTATAAATTTTAAATCATCCTTAAAACCCCAAGAATTTAGAGCATATGTATCTTGACTAGTTTTACTTCTAGCTTTTGACAGATGGATATTAAACAGATGAAGTTCATTTGCATCCTGAGGTTAATGACTTTAAAACTCACTTCTTTATTAAAAATCATCAAAAATGCTTCTTCTTGGTAAATTTTTAGGTTTTCATAATATCAGTCGTCATTGTCAATCAAAACACTAATGACATGTAACAAGGAGCACAGAAATATGCTAGTCACTATTATAATCTCTTTATACACATTATGTCATTAAATTCTGACAAGTACCTTTTAAGGTAAATATTATTATTACCTCAATACTATAAATGACAAAACTGAAGCACACAGTAAGCCTAAAATTACATTGCTAGTTAGTGGTGGAGGCAAGATTAAATCTAATAGTTTGATTCCAGGGCCTACTCCCTTAACCATACCAGTGACTGTTCATGTTTTTTTCCCTCTCAGAATCTCTGAATGAATTTCCATACAAATATATAATTATAAACCATGAGAATGCTATGACGTTAAAGACATAGAGTTATAAGCAGCTAAAAAAAAACAGGGAAGATCTGATGTATGACCTAGTCTAGAGAGTCAGGGTAGATTTACCTAAATCAGTATACTTTGAGTTGAAATCTAAAGTCTGAATAAGAGTTAATTAGGCAAAAAGAATGGAAAGAACATTTCAGGTAGAGGAAATAGCTTGCGCAAAAGCCCTGTGGCAGGAGAAAGTAACGTGAGAGAAGGCCAATATGACTAGAGATGAGTGAACAAGAGGGAGAAAGCCCAAGATGGATCCAGAGATGGAAGCAGGTTCCTAATTTTGCTGGTTGGTCATGTTACAAGATACTTGGTTTTCATCCTAAGAACACCAGGAATCCATTAAATAATTTTAAATGAGTGACATTGTCCTTCTGCCTTTATATTATCAGTGTTTAGGGCTAGCTTACAGCTAATGGAGTGACTAAATGACCACGTGAATAAACAAATAGATGCACTCTTTTTGAGAAACTACTTTCTCATTTATATCTATCTATCTGTTTTAACATACTGAGCTAGGCTTAATAGAGGTTACAGGGGCAACCATAAAGGAGTTTATATAAAAAATACGTAAGATGAGGCGCTATTTATACTTAAATAGATTTCCGTAGAGACTAGCAAAAAGGAGGAGAAAGTATTTCCAGTTAAAGAGATTAGTTCCCCTTGTACCTACCCTATCCCAGCCTTGGAATCAGCTATTTCTCCAAAGAGCCCTTTTGAACATTATTTTTTAAACTATATTTAATGATAAGCAAAAGGATGTGTTAAGGGGTCAGTAGGAAGAGCAGGTTCTGTGCTCTTGTCACCATCCTTATCACTTAGGTACCTTGGGTGTTTTGGCTGAGACCACAGAGCTGGAGAGTCTTTAAAAGAGTATTAAAAATATAGTTAGATTCTAAAACCTAGCAAAAAATAAATAAGTGATTTTACTATTTGTGTAGAAGAGAATACCTCAGTTTTGTTTTGTTTTGTTTTGTGCAGGATAGGAGAGTTACCCTGTTTCCCCGAAAATAAGACCCAGCCGGACCATCAGCTCTAGCGCATCTTTTGGAGCAAAAATTAATATAAGACCCGGTCTTATGTTCGATAAGACCGGGTCTTATATTATAGTAAAATAAGACCAGGTCTTATATTAATTTTTGCTCCAAAAGACGCACTAGAGCTGATGGTCTGGCTAGGTCTTATTTTCGGGGAAACACAGTAGTAGAAAAGAGGAATTATGCTTACTATTTGAGATTCCTTGTCTCTGTAATCTCTTCATTCTTCAGCCTCTGATTAATGTTTGATTTATCAGAGACTTCTCATCATACTTGTATTCACTATTGTTAAATCAGTATCACACTTTCTCATTTCCATTCTTCTTGATATCCCATGACTTTGAAGAGATAACTATCTGTCAAATGTATTAAATTATCTTACTCTGTAAACGTTTTACTCACTCTTTATGAACACAACATTTGAGTTTTCCAAGTTACTAATATCTGTTTCATTTATTGCTGCCTCATTATTTTTAACTGTCTCTTTGTTTATGCTTTAAGGGTTACTATAATGAAAGATAAAGATACCAGGAAGAGTAAAGGGGTTGCATTTATTTTGTTTTTGGATAAAGACTCTGCACAAAACTGTACCAGGGCAATAAACAACAAACAGGTAAGCCATTCATTCCCAACAAGGTTTTTAACCAGAAAGCCTTTGTGCTCATCCAGGCCAAAAATGTGAGGAGGTAGTGGATGGATATCAGTAGATTCTGAGGGTATTTAACTCATGTCAAAGAAAAGAGTTTAAAACTGTACTGGTTTCCCAAAACATTGGTAGAATCTAAGGAATAGGAATCTGTTTTACAAGATAGAATTGTCACACCTAAGTAGGCAATTGCTAAAATAATCTAAAAAATAAAATGTAATTGAAGGTTTGAGGAAATGGGATCAAATAACTGTAGTTTTAGGTTTCAATGAAATACATCTTTTTTCATTTACATTTTTCTCTGATTTAGTTATTTGGTAGAGTGATAAAAGCAAGCATTGCTATTGACAATGGAAGAGCAGCTGAGTTCATCCGAAGACGGAACTACTTTGATAAATCTAAGTGTTATGAATGTGGGGTGAGTATACCTAAAACTTAATGTAATTTTTCGTAGTTTAATGTATTTTTCACATCAGTGTTTTATTTGTGCTCTCCAAAACTGGCTGGCTAAAACCAGGTTATGAAAGTTGTTTTACTTTGGGGCTCTAGATTCATCTAAGTAAACTCAATTGAAATGTAATATGTGAAGATAACCTGAGCTGAGTAGTATAGAGTGATATTTTCTCCAGTTTCTAAATCTTCGAAAATTGTTAGATTAAAAGGTATTGACTAATTACTTATACTATTGTCTTGAAAGATTACGGTGACTCATAAATATTTGTGTTAATAGGCTATTGCCTGTTTCTATGATATTTTACCAATGTTTAAGCATCACAATCAGTGTAAATATTATCATATGACTTGTCCTCTGTGGAATACTGTGTTTTAAAAGTTGTTTGTTTTTTCCTGTTAGTGTTGCTAATGTTTTATAACTGAACTATCCCCAAATGTTATTATCTAGTTCTCATCATGTATTGTTATCTATTTAAATTTTGGGTGATTAAGAGAGATATATAGCCACAGAATAGTTTTGCACAAGGCCCATAATGATGCCAAGAGAATTTCAATCTGGGTCTCATTGTTGTCAGTTTGCAAAATGCTGTTGACGTAAGAAACCTCCAAACCTAAGAGTTTAGTTGAGCCAAACTGAGGACACGCTGGTGAGCAAGATCTCAAATGCTCTGGAGAATAACAGTTTTGCAGTTTGTTTTATACATTTAAAATAAGGAGAGAATGTAAGGAAGGTTACATGAAGGTAGGAGAAAGTAAGGTGGGAATTGGATTATAGGTAGATAAGATTCTGTGCTCTTACACTTTAGAAGGAGAGGTCTGAAAGGGTCGTCATGTATTAGATTGAAGGGTCTGAAAAGGCATTTTAAAGGTGTGCTAACCTAGATACATAGAAACAATGGACAGGGCTTGCTTAAGGCAAAGATAAACCTTTACTAAAGAAGTTATATGCCTGGGGCATGACTACCCACCATGACCTGCCCAGTTAGAAATTTATTATCAGATCACCTGAAGTTACTTTCCACAGAACCCCTTTTTTCATCCACATGGCTGTGTAAAATACTTTAAAAAACAGGGTCCAGAGGTAGTAATGGAGAGCTGGGGAGAAGATTACTAAGAAACATTGTCCTGTCTACAAAATCATGTGGAAAATACAAGGAAATGAATTGGGGTCCTTTCTCCCCTGCCATTTCCTAACTCACCCCCCCCCCCCCCAAATAAATAGATAAAAAGTTGGAAGGGAGGGAGGGAGAGGAAAGGAGGGAGGAAAAGTGAAAGGAAAGTGGAAAAGGGAAGGGAAGGAAAAAAGGAAGGAAGACCTTTTAAGTTAATGTTTCAGAAACTGTGTTCCAGAGTCCAAAAAAAGGGAGAGATGAGCAGTTATGGTCAGATAAATAGGTTAGTATGTGTCCTCATATTCAGAGTAAATAATTAAATAATCTGAGAAACCCTGGACGAATCTCTTAATCTTTTTGGTTTAAGGTTCTACAGATTTGTTTTACTTTGTACATTTTTATGTTTTTTGTATCCTTATCCCCAAAAAAATCGGTTTATATTTAGCTTGTTTTTTCCCCAAAGTAATTTCACTATTAAATCCTTTTGTTAATATGGGACATGTTAGTATTTTTTGGTATACCTTTATTTCAAAAACAGTTTCGGAAGTGCTTCTCTTAAGTACATTCTCTCAGCAGTTCATTAACAATAACACCTCTTGGGTTCAGCCATGTCCCCAGGTATATAAAGTACACAGTCTATTTGATACTTTGTTAAATATACTTGAAAAGCATGATTACTTTTCTATTATTCTAATCCTGGTTCAATCTCTCCCTATACCCTCACTCTCACATTTTACTTCTTAAATATATTTTAGTGAGCTAATGTACAAATTATAGCTCATATAAGTTCATTATCTTATGTTTTACAACTCAGTGTTATGTCTTATTATAATTTTATGGCTAGTCCAGCACTGTCAAATATGAATATAATGCAAACCACAAATGTAATTTTAAAGTTTCTAGTAGCCACATTAATAAAAGAAACAGGTAAAATTTAATATATTTTATTTAACCCAATGTATATCTAAAATATTATCATTTGAACTATGTAATTAATATTTTTAAAAATTAAGGTATTTTACATTCTCTTTCATATTGTCTTCAAAGTCCAGTGTGTGTTTCACCCTTACAGTGCGTATCGACTCAGATTCTCAGTAACCACGAGAAAATCATGACTCTTGGCTACCATAATTGGACAGTGCAAGTATAGTTTAGATAAAAAGAAAAAAATGAAATTAATTAACAGGAAAAGTGAGGAAAACTTTAAATTTTCTGTTTGTTTTTAAAACAGAATGTTAAGCAACATCTTGGAAGTTAGGAATAGTTTTGTCCCAATTTTATTAAATAATAACTTAAAAATTTTACACTTACAGTACATAGCCCATTTAAATTTTGAATTGTTTTGTATCTTGAATCTTGATGTTTAAAAGGTTTGAAGAAAGAGTACTTGTTTTATTCTTAGTGAACTACTGAAGTACTCCCTTGTTATTAAAATAGCTTTAAGAGTTATCATACCTCCTCCTCCTAAATTTTAAAGTAATGGGTTTTGTCAATTTTTTCATGTTTCCTAATGTGACAATATATTTTTAGGCTCTTAAACCTTTTAGTCTTAAGGTACCAGACAAGTTTCTGTTAGTAACACAAATACAGTATTTTTCCTTTCCTTTTCAATGGGAAACAAAAGGAAAGTGGACACTTAAGTTATGCCTGTCCTAAAAATATGCTTGGAGAACGTGAACCTCCAAAGAAGAAAGAGAAAAAGAAAAAAAAGAAAATCCCTGAACCAGAAGAAGAAATGTATGTATATCCATTCTCACTAAATTATTATTGTGTTACTTCTGTCCTTTTACTATCAGTTAAGTGCTTTCTGATTTTCGCTTTTTTTTAATTTAGTGAAGAAGTAGAAGAAAGTGAAGATGAAGGGGAAGATCCTGCTCTTGACAGTCTCAGTCAGGCCATAGCTTTCCAGGTACTAACTAGTTCTTTAAAAGGCACCATGCGGTAGCTGTCTGGGGTTAAGAGTTCTATTATTGCTTACTTTATTGACCATCTCCTCCAGCCACCTGCCTTTCCCCTTTACCTCCTAAAGTTTAGGAGATAGGCTGCTTCTCTAAGGTCTTTAGGACAGTATAATGAAGAAGTTCCCATTATTCTTTCTAGATTTTAAGGACTGCATAACACTTTTAAATATCTTAATTTGTTTTCATTATAGAACTGAGCAGAACTATTTCATTAAAGGGAGTTTATCCCTACAGAAAAAATTTTATTAAGTCAAAGATATTATTATATATATATTTTTAACTTTTATTTATTTAAGTGTGTTTTCTCAGGACCCATCAGCTCCAAGTCAAGTAGTTGTTTCAATCTAGTTGTGGAGGGCGCAGCTCACAGTGGCCCATGTGGGGATCGAACCGGCAACCTTGGTGTTATTAGCACCATGCTCTAACCAACTGAGCTAACCTGCTGCCCAAAGATATTATATAAAAGAAACTTTGCTTCAAAACCAAAAACAAACTGGGGGTGCCAAAAAAATGTGTACACGTGACTTGTATTCATCTTTTGTTATCAGTGTATATTGAGTATTACAATTTTAAGACAATTTTTTTCTTTCTTAAAATGTGTATGTATTGTTTTGGCACCCCCAGTATTTTTGACCATTAAAGGCCCTAATACAAATATGTGCAACATTTTTGAAGGATACACAATCTCCTAATTTTTATATAACCAGATACTTTGTTTTAATGTAGTTGATAAATGTATATGTTAGTTTATTTTTCCTTTTTGTTAACTAATGTTGTATTTTATATAACATTTCTACCTCCAGCAGGATGGGAATTAGGCTTCATTTCAAGTGCCTGGAGTAGAATTGTTTGCATAGGCTGGGAGGGTAGGGAGTGTTGACACTTGTAGTATGTTTTTGCATTGTTTTGAGTTAATGTACCATAAATAATACTAAACAAGTCCCTGGTTTTGTTTTGTTTTGTTTTGTTTTCTGATTCACAGCAAGCCAAAATTGAAGAAGAACAAAAAAAATGGAAACCCAGTTCAGGGGGTCCCTCAACATCAGATGATTCTAGACGACCAAGGATAAAGAAAAGCACATATTTCAGTGATGAGGAGGAACTTAGTGATTAAAATTGTATTTATTATGTAAATATCGTTTAAATTTTTTTTATATCTTGGAGTACCAAGTTTAGTTAGGACAAAAATTACTTTAAGAATTAAGCATAAGAATACTTAGTACCAAATAATTTTTTACCATAAAATAGTTCAGAGGAAATTGAAAAGCAGTTTTAAAGTATCATGTTTCTATCTTGCCTTAGCAGAGCAATAAAAATCAAAATTTGCTAATAATCATTAATCTTGAAAACAGTTTATTTGAATAAAAAAGAAATACTATCATAGTAATGCTATTGTCATCCCAAGAAAAAAGATAGATGTTAAAAAGATTTGTTTGTTTCATTATAAAAGTTTATTCATGTCTGATTGGTTTACAAGAGGACTTTTAAAATAAATTTCATCTTTAAAACAAAAACTTCATAAAAACTGAAAAAGTTGAATGATTTGTTACTAATGCTAATTTTTCAAGAGAATTTTGTTTTTAAGTATGGATGTTTTGCCACCTTCTTTCAGCTTTATCCTAATCTAGATACATTATAATTCTCCATAAAATATACAATAACTTTAAAAGGCTGTTTCTTTCCATATGTACATATATTTTGATAAATAAAATATATATAGTTTTTGCCACTCAATTCATAAAGGGATAAAGGAGGATTTTCCAATCTCCTATACTCCACACTGCCCTCCTTTACCTTTTCAATATGACTGTTAAAATTCTTGGTTAAATCTATATTTATTGTTTTTGTTTTATGATCATGTAAATACCATGTTTCCCTGAAAATAAGACCTAGCCAGACCATCAGATCTAGTGTGTCTATTGGAGCAAAAATTGATATAAGACCCGGTATTGTGTTATATTTTATTATATCTCAACTTATATAAGACCCAGTCTTATATTATATAGTGTAATATAAGACTGGGTCTTATATTAATTTTTGCTCCAAAAGACGCATTATAGCTGATGGTCCGGCTAGGTCTTATTTTCAGGGAAACACAGTACTGTTCACTTCTAAGCTAACAAATGTTACTGTAGTTACATTTTTCCTAGAGTTAATAATTGCCTCATTTTTTCATGTGTTACAATTTTATTTATGACTAAATCTTCTCATACCTTCTGCAGATAGTTATATGGGAATAGGATTATGGAGCCTTTAAATTTCTACTTTGTGTATTTCTATACTGTTTGAATGCTCTTAAAAAGAACATCCATTTATTAGTTTTTTAATTACTAAAAGCAATAGAAGTATTTCCATTTTGAAAACTGCAAAAGCAATGTAAGTGTTAACCACTAGCTAGCAAAGAATCCTTTAGATTTCAATGAGGAAACCAGACACTACAATTAAATGCAGGACTCTACTTTCTATGTTCTACACATTAATTTGTCAAGTTTAAAGCAAAAAAACTTGGGAAAAAATTTTGTCATAAAATATAGAAAAGTTTATATGAATACATTCAAATATGAACAGTTAGATAAGCATCAACAAACATTTGAGGAAAGCCTCCAACACAATAGAGACCCAAATGACCAGACCCCAAAAAAAGGGAGCTTAGAGGAGCTGAGGAATTCTGACTTTAAAAATCTATCTGGCCCCATGTATTTCAGAGAAAGAGATTGTGGACATCTCTTTCTAATATGAAAGCATTTGTCAATCAGAATACTTGTCTTACTGGATATAAGTTATGTTTTCTTTCCCTCTTCAATCATTTATTTACTTACTTGCTTTTTTGACTAGATGCCTACTCTGAAACTGCCAATTATAATTTTCAGGTTATCACAAAAGTCAGTTATGGCCACAGTAGGACATATTTGTAAGTATTAAATGTTATTTTATTTCTTTGCTTTATATTCCATAAGTGTGTGTATATGTGGCACACAACAGTGATCATGGAATATTTAGGCATTAAAATGTATAAACAGCTACCCTTCCTAAAGAAGTACAGTACTTGAAAACTTTACGTAGAATGTACCATAGATAAATCAGTAATTTAGACTCAATCATTCATAGAGTGAAAGCATAATTTTAAAAGGTGACAGGAAAGATCATTGGATCACATAACTAAGACATTCAGCTTCAGAAATGGATGAAGGGGTTAAAAATTAATTAGAAATCTATTTTTCTTTGTCTCTTACCACTACTTTCCTCTGTAGTACCTTCATCTTCCAACAGCTTTCTTTATGTGATAGCAGTGATGACCACCAGTATCTCTAAAGCTTGGAGTCCTAATAATGAGAAGTCCCCTTCCCCATGGTTCCATCCAAACTCCCAAGCAAAGCTCTAATTGGCCAGACCTGTCACAGTCCCCTTGCCTGAAGATGAGGAGTAGGTTCAGTCCCACCCAACCCACATAAGACTAAGGTGCTCCTTTACAATGTGCCATATCTATTTTCAGTTTGGAGTCAATGTGCAAATTACCCTGTCAAAAGAATTTTAAGCCCTCGTTTCATCATTGTCAAAGACAACACGGAGGCAGCTGAGCAAGATGCACAGGAAAAATAGAGACGCAGCAACAAACAAAAAGAAGCCATGTCCCATAATAAACAATTTTCATAGACTTTCCAGAAAATATGCAAAGAGGGTAAAGCCTCTGGAAAGCAGATTGATAAGCACTGTTACTTCAAGTAATAATGTAAGCAATTGTAGTCAGAGACTGAACCCTAAATCTGCAGAATGGGTTTACCTACTATCAACTATTTTAAAAATTGCTTTTATAAGATCCAAATTTTAAGAATCCTTAGGTACTATTATAGATAGAACCAATTAATTTCAGTCAAGATCTGGTACCTAGAGTAAGCCGACCAGAACTGTAACAATTTTTATGGAATGTGGTCTTAAGCAGAGTCCTTTCTGGGAGCGTTGCATTTTTCCTCAGTACATCTTTTCAGATGCATGGCTTTATGTGAAACATGTAACCTTTACAAGGATATGGTATAGTTTGGTTAGGGCTTTATGAGTATACTTGAAACACATTAAACACAAAGTAAGGTTTCAGCAAATTATCTGAAAGAATTTACATCACATATTTAGCACTATGCATCAGGTGCTGTTCTAAAAACACTACAAATACAAATTAACTTAATCCCTTTTAGGTAGGCATTTTCATCATTATATAGATGACATAATTGAGGCACAGAGGGGTGAAGTATAATATAGGCAAAGTCAAGCACAAGGATTTAAAATCAGGCAAACTGGCTCTAGGATCTAAACACTAAACTATGCTGTGATGTTTCTCTCAATGAGTACTCAAACTATATTACTGCCTTATCAACAGGGGAAGATGGATTATATTTCATATTTACATATGAATAAAAATTTGTCTTAGAATTGTCCTTAATTATTTTTCTGAGATAGAAATATTCTTTGGAAGAGCCAGCAAATTGAAAAGTAAAGCTTAGAAGATTAAATGTATTATGCCTTCTTTAAATTTTTAAAATAATCTCCACTTGGAAGTCTCATGAGACCTCAAACTTACCTGTCCAAAACTGAACTCCTAGTCTTCCAAATTGGCTACACCCACAGCCTTTTCCATTTCTTACTGTTAACTCCATCCTTCAGCTCAAGTCAAAACATCTTGGAGTTACCCTTGATTTTTTTTTTTTTCCGTATATCCCACATCCAAGTAATAAGCTGTCAACTCTACAAAATATATTCAAACATGCAGAGTTAGTCCACTGCTATTACCTTGGCTTAGGACACCGTCATCTACTAGAATTACTGCAATTGCCTCCTAGCTATGCTCCGCAGAACTCTATATATACTGTTTTTCCCCATGCATACATAGCTTTTCACTTAAAAGAAGCACTTTAAGGCATTGACATACCCGAATTGCCAGCATCACTGCTCTTGAAATCTGGGGCCATTATTAAGTAAAATAAGGGTGACTTGAACACAAGCACTGTGATACCATGACAGTCTGATAACCGAGACAGCTACTAAGTGACTAATAGCTGGCATATACATCATGGATATGCTGGACAAAAAGATGCTTCATGTCCTGGGCAGGACAGTGAGACAGCATGAGATTTCCTCACACTACTCAGAATGGCATGCAATTTAAAACATGAATTGTTTATTTCTGGAATTTTTCATCTAATATTTTATGACCATGGGGTTGATTGCAAGTAACTAAAACCAGAGACAGAAACCATGGATAAGGGGGATCTACTGTATGTAATGCATATGATAACAATAGGACAAAGTTGAGTGGACAAAATGGAACTATATTAGAGAAAGGGTATTATTAATACGTAGATGGTAACTCAAATCACAGGAAGAAATGAAGTACTGGAAATGGTAAATTTCCAGTAAAAACATATTTTTCTCCTCTTAAATTCTTTAAAGGACATACTATCATGTAAAGCAATTTTAAAACACTTGTTGAGTTTATAATATATGTAGATGTAATATATATCACAATAATAGCACTTTGCATTCCCCCAAAAAATCTTGTGGCCGATTTGTAGTTCCTCCCTTTCCCATATTTAGTCCCAGGCAACCACTGATCTGCTTTTTATATCTATAGTTTTGCCTTTTCTAGAAATTTCATATAAACAGGATCATATAAAATGTCGTCTTTTGTGTCTGCCTTCTTTCATTTAGCATAATTTTTTTGAGGTTCATCCATATTGTAGTATGTATCAGTAGTTTATTTTTTATATTGACAAATAGTCCATTTTATGTCTGCACTACATTTTGTTTATCCATTTGCCATTTGGTGGACATTTGAATTATTTCCACTTTTTTGGCTATTGTAAATAAGACTTCTACGTATGACCATCTGTTTACAAGTCTCTGTGTGGACATATATTAATATTTTCATCTTCAAATGAAGAATTGCTGGGTAATATGGTAAATCTATGTATAACAGTTTAATAAACTGAAAAACTATTTTCCAAAGTTGCTGCTCCATTTTACATTCCTGCTAGCAATGTATAAGGGTTCCATTTTCTCTATATCATCACCAACACTTGTTCCTGTCTTTCCCATTAACAGCCATTTTTGTAAGTGTGAAATGTTATATCATTATGATTTTAATTTGCATTTTCCTAATAACTAGTGATATTGAACATCTTTTCCTGTGCTTATTGACCATATCTTTTTTTTTCACTGAAATGTCTATTCAAATCTTTTGCACATTTTTTGTCTTATCATTGAGCAGTATGAGCTCTTTACATATAATGGATACAAGTCCTTTATCGAATATATGATTTAGAAATATTTTCGGGATTGGAACTCCGTGCTTCTAACCCCGAAGTCGCTGGTTCGATTCCCACATGGACCAGTGAGCTGCCCCCTCTACAGCTAAGATTGTGAACAACAGTTCTCCGTGGAGTGGGGCTGCCATGTGCAGCCGAGGTTGGCGTGGGCTGCTGAGTGCTGCGACAGGCTACTGTGTGCCGCCATGAGCGGCCGGTGGCCAGCGTATGGCTCATAATACTAGCATGGGCCAGAGAGCTGTGTCCTATACAACTAGACTGAGAAACAATAGCTTGAACTAGAGTGGGAGGCAGAAGAAGGGGGAAAAAAATTTCTGATCTGTGGTTTATCTTCTTACCTTCTTAGTATGTCTTTTGAAGGGCAAATTTTTTAATGAAGTCTAATATATCAATTTTTTTTCATTGCTTGTGCTTTTGATGTCTTATCAAAGAAATCTTTGCCTACCTAACCCATGACCATGAAATTTACTCCTATATTTTATTTTAGGGTTTTCATAGCTCTGGTTCTTATATTTATGTCTGTGATCCACTTGGGGTTTATTTTTGTGTATGGTATGAGGCAAGGTCTAAATTCATCATTTTAAATGTGGATACCCAATTGTTCCAGCACTATTTGCTGAAAAAAATGATCCTTTTCCTCATTGAATTGCCTCAGCACCTTTGTTGAAAATCAATTCACAATAAATATAAGGGTTTATATTTGGACTCAAAAATACATTCTTGACTTGTCAAATTCTAGTAATAATAGTACTTCTCCCCAGAGTACCTTAACTCTATTTAGCCTCCTTTATCGTTTTATATACTAGTGTTACCGTGTTTCAATTTCTCTACATTTTGAACTCCACCCCAAAAAAATTATTATTATTTTATACAGTTCATGTTTACTCGAGATTTATTCATACATTTAGTGTTTTTGTGTTCTCCATTCCTTCTTGTATCTGAGAAATTCTACCTAGGAGCACTTTTTGTTTTTTTTTTGCCTAGAGAACACCCATTAATATTTCCTTTAATATGGACCAGCTGGTGATGAATCAGCTTAATTTTCGTTTGTGTAAAGCATTCCTGAAGAATATTTTCACTAATTATTGTGGACTAAAAAGCGGTGTAATAAATCATAAATTATTTTTTTTTAAGATTTTATTGGGGAAGGGGAACAGGACTTTATTGGGGAACAGTGTGTACGTCCAGGCCTTTTTTCCAAGTCAATTTGTTGTCCTTTCAGTCTTAGTTGTGGAGGGCGCAGCTCAGCTCCAGGTCCAGTTGCCATTGCTAGTTGCAGGGGGCACAGCCCACCATCCCTTGCGGGAGTCAAGGAATCGAACTGGCAACCTTGTGGTTGAGAGGATGCACTCCAACCAACTGAGCCAGCCAGGAACTCAGTGGCAGCTCAGCTCAAGGTGCCATGTTCAGTTTTATTTGTAGGGGGCGCTGCCCACCATTCCTTGCAGGACTGGAGGAATTGAACTGGCAACCTTGTGGTTGAGAGCCCACTGGCCCATGTGGGAATCGAACCGGCAGCCTTAGGAGTTAGGAGCACGGAGCTCTAACCGCCTGAGCTGCTGGGCCGGTCCAAATCATAAATTCTTAAATGGGCAGGTCATGGTGGGTAATCATGCCCTAGGCACATAACATTTTTAGTAAAATTTTTTATGTTTGCCTTAAGCAAGTCCTGTCGTTTGTTTTTGTGCATATAAGTTAATACAGTTTTGAAATAGGCCATAACCACCCTCAAGAGAACACATAATCGTAACTATCCTGCAATCCAATCCCTGCCATGTCTTCTCCCTCCCTCATGTACTCTTCCTTACCTTCCCTCCTTAATCTCAAATGCATAAAAGAAATTGCAAACTGTTATTCTCTGCAGCACTCGAAAGCTTGCTCCCCAGCGTGTCCTTGGTTTGGCTCAAATAAATTCTTACAGAAATTCTCTACAGGTTTGGATGTTTCTTACCTTGACAGTATAGAATTTCAGTTTGGTAATGTTTTCTTTCAACTCATTGAAAAAATTATTCCATTATCTTCTGGTTTCCATTTTCTCTTTAAAAGTAACCCTTATTATCTTTGGGATTTTTATATTCTGGATATTCTCTTCCAGTTCTATCTTCCAGATCACTAACTGTGTCTTAAACTTTGTCAAAAATTCTGTGAAACCCTTGCATTGTGTTTTCTTTTTTCTTCCCAGAATGATTTCCATTTCTTGAAATTTTTTTTTTTCAAATTTGCAGTTGATTAAGGATGAATTTAGTGGTTTGTTTTGGTCAATGGAATGCATTGGAAGTGATATTCTAGGATTTCCAAGGTTAGAACATAAGAAGTTTTGAAGCTTCTACCTGGCCTTTTGAAATGCTTGTTATGGGAACACTTAGCACTCATGAAGCCTCCACTTGGGAGCCCAGCCATGGTGCTGCAAAAAAACAAGCCATGTGGAGAATGAGTAGGCACTCGTCCAGTCATCAAAAGTTCTAGCTGAGCTCCTAGCAGACAACAAGCAGCAACTTGTCTGCTGGTATCTGTGCAAATGAGTTAGATATCCAATCAATTTGAGTCTTCTAACTGCATCCCAAATTCCAAAGTTTGCAGTCAGACATGGAAACAGATTAAGATTAGCACTAGATTAGACTCAGTGCTGCTCTCTCACCTATCTTTTTCATGTCATCCTTCTCCCCCATCTTTACTTATTAATTCTCAGAGTTTTGGAAACTCCATTTTTAAATCCCTTTTCCTGCCACTCATTTATTCTTATTTCTCTGGACATGAAAGCATCCATTTTAGACTAGGAAGAGATGGAAAATGGGGCTGAATGTATATTAATACGATTAGAATTTCTGAGACAAAACAATGTACGTAAAATGTGCAGAACATTGAAAAGAGTGGTTTTATTCTTTTAAGACCAAATTTTATGAAGTTATCCTATAGAACTATTGATTAGTGATTCAGAACTTATACATATCTGTAAAAACAATTATGCCACTTATACTGTCATGGTATGTTGGAAATTACTTGCCTTACTAAATGCAAATATACTGAAATCCTGGTATTGATGAGGAAAATTAATGCTTTTTTTAGTCTAAGACTACAATTTTTTTTCAGGGAAACATTATTTAACCCATAGCTTAAACAAAGTAATAATAATATATTTTAGGACGAGATATAATTTTCAGTGGAAATGATTTGACATAAGTATGCAAATCTAGGTACTAACATGCTGTGTTACAATGTGGTTTAACACACTAATAATCTACAATGGAAGGTTGTTTTCTAGGGAACCTCTGAATTAGGGGGAAATTTTTTTAAACAAAACAGTATATGATAATAATAAGCACTACTTTGTGTGTTATGCATAGCATTTTAAGTTTATTTTGTTTCTTAGGCTTAATGAGCAGTCATTATATAATGTAATATTGAATGCTCACTAAACATTAATTGTGCATTGGGTATTTTTCAGAAATTATACTTTTGTTGATTAGGAAATATAAAATGTTTTCTCTAAATTTTAGGTGAGTAAATTCTGAAACAGTATGCCCTTAATTTATTCTCATATAACTACATATTAAGCCATCATTTTCCATATCCAATTACTGCTACTGATAACATATATCCTATGGTAAATGCTTACTATTTGCCAAGTACTATTCTAAGCACTTTAAATGTATTTTCTAATCTAATCCTCCCAGAAGTCAAAGGCGGTATGCCCATACTACAGATGAAGAAACCAAGTCACAGAGAAGATAAATAACCTACATATTTTATGGCTGTAATATTAAATGATGCTTAAGTTTATGCAGTCAGTCTAAATAACACATCTTAAATTATATGAGTTAGACTGGGCTTTATTTTGCTACTCTCTTTTTCTAATACTACCTTTTTAAATTATTTATTTATTTACTTATTTATTTATAATGGTAGCACTATGGTTTATTTAGCTCTGCCTTAGTACATGGGGCTTTCCCATGGTGCTCTGGATACATAAAGCCTGGACGTTCTGCCAGTTCTTTTTGAGCAACAACACCGGGAAATTGACAGCTAAGTGGCTGTTGGACACAAGCTCAGTATCTGTTATTTGCATGTGGCCAGTGGCCACTGCCAGACAACTTGTTGGTGAATTTCACTTCATCAACGTTGGCCACCATGTTCTCATTGTGGGTCAGCAAGGAAGGACTTGCTCTGGCCTGGGCCCAGGATTCATTGCATCTGCTTGATCAGAGACTCTGAAGCCAAAAAGGCATCATACTTCTTGGCCAGCTTTTGACCAGTTTCTTATTCTTCTTTAGTTTCTTCAGTTCCTCAATGTCCATGTGGGGGACATCTACAGCCTAGGCCTCGTCACAGTGCTGCTGGTCCCCCAGAATATACGGTAGAACTTGGGGCAGGGAGTGGATATAGGCCTGAGGTGCCCGAGAAGCATTTGTCCTTCTGAGGGTCTAGTTTCTCAAGCTGACCTGTAGCTACTCCATCTCCAAAACCTTTCTACGCGTGTGCGCTGGTTTCGGTGCAGGACTTCCTGCACCGCGTCGGAGACTGCTGCTCATAATTGCCTTGCGACGCAAAAAAACCGGAAATGAGCTCTAATACCTTTTCTTTAAATGACTGTTAAGGGCACTAAATTACCACCAGTACAATGCCAGATGCTAACACTTAGAGGTTATGATAATGTTAAAGACTGAAAATTGACTTGGCTTATTTTGAAAGCTTACCAACCAAAAACTCCAGTGTAAATTAAAACAAATAAATAAAAAAATAAAACCCTAGTTACTCTGATACAATCTTACTAGGCTAATCCTTTAACAACCACATTTTCATCTCCATAGCAAATGTCTGGAATGCAAAGGTTGGACTTGAATGTTTTACTGTTGCAGTATTAGATGATGATCTCAGTGTGAACTCTTCCAACATTCCATTCTGCATTTGTCTTCTACTATCAAAAACCATAGTTTTTAGAAAATTCCTTGCTCACAAAGATACCTGTATTTCTGTGTTCTATGTATTATAAATAATAGTTTAGCCTGGAAAATGTCAATCCTCTTTTCAAATAGAACCTCTGCCTCCTTTTAAATAGAAACAAACACACACACAAACATGTTTTTGCATTCCTTCACTTAGTTCTCATCTGTAAACCCAAACATGTAACTTTAGATAATGTATGCCCTTTCCACCATATTGTTTGAAATTAAAGAATCAAATTGCAGAAACACATATACATCAAATTATGAACTTTTTTTTTAATCCTTTGAAATAAAATTTTTACTTGAATAGACTAGAGAGATGATGATTCATGCCGTAATTTTACCTCATGAAACTATAGCAAATCTCTTTTGGTTAGCATCCCAGCCAAACTCTAAATGTGACTAAATCTAGATGGAATATAGCTGTCAGATTCTGTAGTCGTTTTAAGTTTCTTAAATATATACCCAGGTACTGTATTTGACCACCTGTAGCCACCAGTTATAGAGGGCACTGAAAATAAAATCACTCTATGATTTTAAGTCCGAAATAGTCAATCACTTTTTTGCTATAGTTCTGGGAGATGCAATTATTATATCAAACACTACTCGTATATAATTTTTGCCTTGTCATTCAGTTCTGTGTGTTTCAATATCTAGCATAGATTTTCTTTAATAATAATAGCCAAATGAAGAAAAATAGCTACCATTTGAGAAACTACTATATGCTATGTACCTTTCATACACCATTGCCGATGGTCTTCACAGTCCTGACAGTTGTTGCCCATAGACAACAGTAATACTCTTTGTTCTAGTACTTTGAGCTCTGACTCAGTCCACAAGGGGGAGTTTCTTTTTTTTTTTCTTTTTTTAAGGAGGGTGCAGCTCACAGTGGCCCATGTGGGGATGGAACTGGCAACCTTGGTGTTATTAGCACCACACTCTAACCAGCTGAGCTAACCAGCCACCCCATGAGGGGTGTTTCTATGGTTTGATTTGGTTTGGTTTGCTTTAAGGAACATTGTACTAGCCATGGCTAGTGGCTCAGTGTGTGGCCATTTATCAAATGCCCTACCAAGACTGCAATAGCAATAATTGCTAAGAGCTAGTGCTACACCTTCTCCAGCTCTCTTGCTCTTCTTTTCAATTCTGTATCCATGAGGTTATGGAAGTCAGGCTTAGGACTAGGTAGAAGCCTAAACCACCTCCCCTTTCTTTGCTTTTGCTTTGTCTCTCTTTTCCCAGGTGACACAATCAAGTTCAGTGTCTTGCCCTGGCACTAGAAGGTCTGGGGTGGATAGCTCTATGCTCAGGGAACAGTTTTTCTCTTCTTATTTGCCCCTTGTTCTCTAGCTCTGGTAGATGTCGTTTTCATAGCACTGGAATGGCAAATTTCAAGATCTGGGTATGAATGGGGGGTGAGGTAGGAAGGAGAGAAAATACTTGCCATTTGGTTTGTGGTGGCCATTGATTTCTAGGGCCTCCAGCCTAAAGAAGTGGAATTTTACCCTCCTTCTGGTCCAGCTCTCTGGAGTTTTACCTTAAGGTTGGGAGCCAAAGATCTAGCTAACAATGAGGATTATTTTGTCTTGTTTTGCTCCTGTTTGCTACAGCTCCCTCAACACCAACACAAAGAGAAGGAGCAATAGGCCCAACACCAAATTTAGGTATTTCTGGCTAAATACCACCCAGCACCATCCTGACACTAATCCATTATTATAATTTTAATACGTTATACTAGCAAACATCTGTACTATGTGTTAGGCTCTGTTCCAAATGATTTAATCCTCACAGCAAACATATTGTCTTTGCAATGAGATAATCCAATAAGAGTTGAAAAGTATTATATTCTGAATGTTGGAAGTGAAAAAGGAGTTAAAATATATGAAATGGCGGCTTGTAGGGGTGCAAGCCTCCTTAGTGCTGGTATGAACAAGTTTAGCTCTTAGCTGAGACTCGATGTGAAAATTATAGATGTCACTTAACATCATATATGATATCATTAATTACTGAAGGGAGAAAGATTGAGATTTTTCTTTCTTAGATTTATATGTATTAATTAATGGGGCTATCATTCTGTGTTCACTTTTGTGGAATAATAACTCCAAATTATTTCTAAATTATTATTTACCTAGTAAATGAAGCACTTTCTTCCATGGATACTCAGGATTCAGGTTATAAACATAAAAAATGGGAACTGAGAGAAGAAATGTTACTTTCTATCCATGCCCATCACAAGATTCTTACTTATAAGTCATAATTCAAGGATGTCAGCCAGCTTCAACTAAAAAGCCTACAAATAAAATCATTTTAGAAGATGGGAGATCATAGGGTCTGATAAGCCAGTTTACACTGTTCTAATGTAGCTTTCCATATATTGTGTTGCACGATAGATCAAAGTCTCTACAGATTGTTAGGAAGATCTAAAACAAAAGCAGCCAGAAGTTGAAACCAGATACAGAGGAGGGTACAAGCTGGTCAATGAAACCTAGTAAAATAGAGCAAAAGTGGAATCAGATATTGGCTAAGCACAGAAACCAAGTTGCCCAAATGACACAATAAAAACTATTATAGGAAAGGGCAGACACCTAAGATATACTTAGGATTTCGATCTGTTTGGGCTGAAAGAAGCAATCAAGGGAGAGACATACACACACAGCAAAGATGTGCTGTGACAGCCTCTATTTTAGAACGTAAAGCCTTACAGATGTTCCTGCACTGGCCTTGAAGGCACAGGGCTCCCAACCTGGCGCTTGACAGATGCTAAGGTCAGGCTCCCATGGGTCAGGTAGCTTGGCTTTGTTTCCTAAATATTAATGTCACCCTTCTGTCTCTTAAGTGAATTCAGGTGGTTGTAAAAGGCACTGAACCAGACAGCAGGAGAAAGGGTATAAATCTCTCTCTGCTAATAAGAAACAACTCAAGGCAGAGGATCCGCCAGCATTAAATCAGAAGCCTTGTTTGTATTGTGTTACTAAGAGCAGGCATTGACCCATTTGCAACGGTTCTGCCCATTGGCTCTTTCTAAATGTGGAAAAGCATTTATCACCATTCTTGGGATCATTGGGATTACTGGCTCTGACTTCAGATAAGTAGGATAAACAAACCTTGGCTCAAATGGAAGCTTCTTCTGTTGCATTCCTTCACATCAGACTCTCACAGCTTACTCTAATAGAGAATTTCTAATGGATTACCTATATTTGCTTATTTGTTTTTCTTATGTGTCTTGATCTTCCACATATGTGGCTAATGGATACCTCTTAAGAATGTTGTCATTTAAGGTGTTTCCTAATGACTAAATATTTGCCCTATTTTGGCAGTGATAATCAGCTCACTTGCAGATAGGGTTGTCCAGTGGATTTAGTTTTTGCTTTCATTTCAGGCAAGGGTCAAATAGCTTATGGACAGGTCCCTTTTTAAAAGCATCAATGATTTATTTATTTAATAGTCCTACTTAAGTTACCTTATATGGGGATCGGCGGGGAAAAATTATCCTTATGCCAGTGGATAGGCTGATTTCACATGATCTCTCCACTAAAAATTATGGCATAGGTAATTAAAAACATTTAAATGTTTCAAGACTTCTCTCTTATGGTTATATACATCGCCCTACCCCTACAATCTATGCTTGCGATTCCTAGCTTAGTAAAATAGGATAAGAAAGAATTGGGGGTAAAGTGCAAGAAAATGGAGTGAATGAGAGAGCCACTTATAACTGGTTCAGATTTAAGTACTGGGTTATTGATTTGCATGTAGGTTAGTTCCCCAATATGGAAAATATATGCAGAGCTGACCTATAATTTTATTTTTTAATTGCTATATATAATTATATCTCACTTGTCTAAAAGGCATTCATCCAACAACCTGTCATCTCAGCAGTATAACCAAGATCTAGGAAATAAGGGAGAAAAGCTGTGATAAACGAAATGAGAAATTTTAATTTTTGTACACTAATGCTCATGAGCTTTACCCAGAAGGCAGCCCTTTGAATTTTCAGTCAGTCCCTGTTTTCCCTGCCTGTAGAAGCAACAGATTAGAAAGGAAGACAAAGTAGCAGCACATTGATAGCATAAGAAGTGGTCATGGACAGCCGTACAATGAGGGAAGTGACAAAAAAAAGTGTAAAAGCAGACTGAAGGCCTTAAAAATTTTAGGCATCTGAGTAAATCTATTATATATGACAAACAAATCTACACATTGGAATGACGGAATATCTTTTACATGATACTAAGATGTTTAGATAAGTAATTAGAGGTTACTAAAGACCTTTAAGTGCTAGAATAACAGTCAGATTTAAACATTAGTTTTAATCAACCAGACAAATAATTTAGCAAGAACCCTACTACCTGGACTAGCTAGGATCACAGAGGTCAATAAGTTACACTCCCGGTCCTCATGGGATTCACAGTGTGGAGAAGAGATTGTAGGAGTCAAAGGTTCTAGGTCAGGCAGAGGAATGGCTAGAATACAAAAGATGACAAAGGGATGAAAACAAGACTTAGACGTGGAATGTGGATGTGGAAGGTGACAGAGAGCCAAGATTCTAAGGTGAATCCTGATTTCCCATGTGGGCAGTTGCATAGATCATGATATGAAAAGTTCTCCAGACTGCAGATGGTATATCATAGCATATCTCAACCTCCATAATCGCATAGGCCAATTCCCATAATAAATCTCATGTTTATGCCAAAAAATGTATACACATTTGAAGAGATGTTATCTGTATTACTTTTCAAAGTTGCATTGAATTACAGTAGCAATGTATAGTGTGACGTTCGCTCAAAAGATGGCGTTAATCAAGTGAATGCTAGCTTCCTTCATTGTACAATTTTAGTACAACCTTTTCCTATCTTATACGTGTATACGTTTCTTGGCACCCTCTGTATACAATCTGTTATTGGTTCTGTTTCTCTGGAGAACCCTGACTAATACAACTACGTATATGTGATGATAGAAGCTGTAGGTGAAGATGAGAATACTGTATATAGAACCAGAAAGATAAAGTACAGCAACTTTTGAAACATCTACATTTACAATATGCATAGATGAAGAGTTTGGAAAGGGAATTTAGAAGGATTTGGTCCAAGGAATAGGAATAAAATCAGGAGAGAGTGGTGTTATGAAAGCTAAATAAAAGATCAAATAAGTGAGTACTGAGAAGTGATTTTTGGATTTGACAATTGGAACATCTTTAGGAAGCAGTGAAAGGGGAAACAAGTATCTAAAAGTTTGAAAGGTAAATGAAAATTGACAGAATAGGGACAGCCAGTATTGCCTTTTTCAAGAGGCTTGGCTGTGGAGGTATCGTAGACAGCTTCTAAAATGGCCACACCTGGTATGCATGACTTTGTGCAACCCTTCCCACTTGAATGTGGGCTAGACTTAGTGACCTGCTTCGAACAAATAGAATACAGCAAGTGATAGACTGTCACTTCCCAGACTGGGTTATAAGACCAGATTCTGTCATGCTCGTCCTCTCTTGCACTCTGCTGTCTCTGATGGAAGCCAACTGCCACATTATGGTGACTTCTAGCCAGTAGCCAATAAGGAACTGAGGCCCTCAGCTCTACAACCGACAAGGAACTAAATCCTGTCACTACCAGATGAATGAGCTTAGGAATGGGCCCTCCCCATAGACAAACTTTGAAACGACTGTAGCCCCAGCTGACATCTTCATCGCGGTCTTACAAGACACCTTGAGCTAGAGGACTTAGCTAAAGCCATACCAGGGTTCTTGAGCCCCCCGAAGTTATTTACAACTGCTAAGCTTTAGGGTGATTTTTTATACATATATATACAGCAATGGATAACTAATACAGAAGACAAGGTGTGAGAGAGAAAATATTCTTAAGAAGAAAAGATTTTGGAAAGAGACTTTTTTTTTTAAGATAAGGAAAATTCAAGCATTTTATATGCTGAAAAGAAAGTAGAGAGATTTTGTAAATAAAGCAAGGAGGCAGGATCCTTGGTAGAGCAAAAGGAGATGAGAGGATACTAAATAACAGCCTCGCTACAAAAAGTGTGGTCTGTGGACCCACAGCATCAGAATCTCCTGGAAGGTTATTAGAAATGCACCATCTCAGGCCCCACCCCAGACCTGCTGGATCAGAATCTGCATTTTAACCAGATCCCCTGGTTACTCATAGGCAGTCACCCAGCACTCAGGGAAACAAAAGAGATCTCACCAGCAGGAAGGTAATCTCCACCTGAATCTGAAGGGACTGAAATAGAAGATGGAAATATAAATACATTATTAGATGGAGTTGAAAAGGCAAGAACTTGTTCATAAAAATTGCTTCAGTATTTTCTATGAAATACGAATTCATTCAGGGCACAGTGCCTGAAATAAGTAGCAAAGAAAGGGAAAAAAAAATGACATAAGTGGCAAAGAATCCCAATAGCTACCAAAGTGAGTGGAACAGGGAACTGAACCAAGAAAATATATAAATGTTTTGCCAAACAGTACTAGGAGCCCAGCTGAGTTTGGAGAGTAGGAATTTGTTAGGTGTGGGTGTAAGTGATTTCTTCGGTATTGCTCAGCAATCTGTGTAAAGAACCAGAAAAGGCAGATAGCAGCATCAGTGCAAGGATGAGGTACAAAAGCAGGTCAAGTCCCAGAAATGGGACCGCGAATTGAAATAATGCACTAGAGTGTCTCGGCTAGAAAGGAAAGAAATTTGAGTCCAAGCTGGGGAAACACAGAGGGTTTAATGGACAAGTGGCTAGAAGTAAATATGAAGAAACTCAGAATACTGGAAAAATAGGCAGTATTTTCAGAAACCAAAATAAAAGAATGTAAGATTTCAGGTGTTTTGTTTTGTTTTTTAAACTGGATGCTAAAAACACTTCAGCCTCTCCCTCCATTTCAGTTTCCAAGAAATAAGAGAATAAATATAAAAACCGTAACCATGTTATTTAACAAGCCCAACCCAAGGATTGTAGTTGATGAACTAACTTTATGTGGTTGGTTACTATTCCTTATTAAGTGAGGGAAATAGTTCTGCTGCCCCCTGGAGATCTCCAACAGGCTTCCATGACTCCTTTGGCCTCATGGGAAAAAGACACTCTTACGTTCACCTGAAGTCACAAAACACAGTCTGAATATGGAATTACTAGGACCAATTCTTTGTAAGAATCATGGTTCTAAAATTGATTAAAATGAAATTCCCTCCTCTTCTATAGTTAGAGCCAGCGTCAGGCTAGCCTCTTGACACCTGGAAGAGGAGATGACATTAGTTTCTTTTCTCTCTTTGCTTCTCTTCTGTCAGTGTGCTTTTCATAACTGTATGTCCCCTTGAGGATTAGGGCACAAAGCGAAAGGAAAGGAAAGGGGGCCCAGACAGTTCTCATTTGACTGATACTGTTATAAAAGATGCCGTGCTCTCTAGGCCTTGCAGGTGTTTAAAGAGGACTCTCTCAAAGGCATTTTGTGGGTTCTTTGGTTGTTTATCCACTTGCACGTGCTGTGATAAATTCATGTTCTTTAGTGGTTCTTGCTGCTTTCCCTCTAGATTCTCAGTCCATTTGCACAGACCCTCTCTTGAAAAGGTGTCTCCTTTTCCGTTGGCAGAAGCACTGGAACATTTTTTAAATGGCCTTTGGCTGATATTCCAAGAGTTCCATACCTCATCCCTGATGGGCATGCAACTTTGGCTGGTGTCAGTTACTTCTCAAAGCAGAAGCATGTCTCTGTCTTTGTCCTTTCTTCTCAGGCTAATTGCAACAGGATGTGAGTATCTGCTGTCTAACGGTCTTGGTCAGATCTTCCAATTTCAAAACCAGTTACTATAAATAAATTAATTGCAGTGTTGTAAAACAAGTAAAGGTGCTCTTGGTAGGCCAGAAATTAAGAGGCATCCCTGAAGGTTAAAAAGTAGATGGACTCAGTTTGAGGGAGGAAGCAAAGCTCAAAACAAAGGAATAAGAAGACTATTGAAAAAGTGAGAGTTTATTTAGAGGTGCTAAAGGTTCAGAATAACTATATAAGGGGAGCAAGAAAGAGCCAGTGGAACTATCAGGAATATTGGTTTGAACACAAGTAGCCAGAGAGCTCAGCTCCTCCCCACTTGCTGGTTTATGCCAAGCAGTGGATAGCAGAAACACACACTTCTCATATGACCTAGCCTTTCCGCTCCCAGATTGTTGCGTCCAGCACAACACGAGCAGTGAGAGTACAAGAAGGGGCGGCTTTGGGTTAAGTTTTAAGAAAGAAACATACAGAGACTTAATGCAGTTTAAATCTCAGAAGGCCAGGGGGCTCACGGTTCTGAAAGACGAGCCCAGATCTGAGCCGATTGGAGGTTTTTATTGATAGGTATACAAAGGAGCAGCAGTGTTTTTGGCACGGTCTGTGAGACTCATCACGTTATAGAAACAACCCAAACCAATTATGCTGATCTTCAAACAGCCGAAGCAGAAAGTCCTTGAGGTGAGGTATGCAACTCTTTTAAGGGACATATATTGCATGTTGAAATTGTTTCACAGAGCGGAGCAGAGAGAGTTTAATCTTATCACTCTCAAGACATTTTTCCCAATTAGGTGAGAGGGAAAAGTCAGAGCCAGCAGCAGCTTTTCCCAGGCAGGGGGAAAGGGAGACAAGGCCCCTTCCCAAATCTTTGTAAGGCAGCTCATGGGGGGTCTCCATGGGGTTCCGCCTGGCTTGAGTTGTCCCTACCCCGTGGGGAATCTTACTCGTCATTGGCCGCAAAACCTCTTTTGGAGACTAGATAGAGAGAAATATACAGTCCCAGAGATGCACAGTCTCACAGACTATTCTTTCCTTAAGGAAAGACACAGGCGGGGGGTGGGGGGGGGCAGTCTGCTAGGCTGTTGTGTGACAACATCAGATATTTACCCACAAGAACTGAAAACATGTCTATACAAAGACTTGTATGTGCACACTCACACAACATTATTCATAAAAGCTAAAAATTGAAAACAATTCAAATGTCTATCGATTCATTGATAAGTGGATAGACAAAAAAAAGGTAAATCCATACACTGAATACTTACTAGCAATAAACAGGAATTAACAACTGATACATGCAAAACCATGGATGAACCTCCAGTTCTTATGCTAAATGAAAGAAGCCTGATACAAAAGACTACATATTGTATGATTACATTTATATGAAATTTCTTTAAAAAGACAAAATTATAGAGACACAAAGAAGATCAATGTGTGCCGAAAGCAGAGTGGGAGAAGGGACTGAGGGCAAATGGACATAATGACGTTGTAGAGGACGATGAAAGAGTTCTAAAACTGACTTTGGGAATCAACTGCTGGCGGTTGGAGTCATTGAAGGAAGTCAGGACACTTCATGACTAAGATTTGAACATCAATATTGAAACTGTCTAGGATGATTATGGAATTCTGATGGAGGGTAGGACTGAGAGGGATTTTCTGGGAGACAGGATAATGATAGCAACAACGAGCGGTGAGTGATGAAATTAATGGTGTGAACCTTGAAGAAGGCAGTGCTTTTACACAAAAGTGGAAAACTAATGGTTAAAACTGACAAAGAGAAAGGTGGAAAATATACCATCTTCCCTCAGGTCTTTGCACATTGTGGGGCGTAAGACGATGAGCAACTTCTTCTCAACGGGGTTATAGTCAAACTGGTATGATACGAAGGTAGCTAGTGAAAGCAAGGGGGAGGCACATTCAGTGGGGGAAAGCTGAAATATACTCGGAGAGAGGGTATGTAAGAGTTAGGCTTGTATTTGAGAGTATGTAATAGAATCTCGACCTAGATTAATCAAATGGGGAATTTATCTTTTTTAAATAATTATTTTTAAATTACAGTTGACATACAATATTATATTAGTTTCAGGTGTACAACATAGTGCTTAGACATTTATGTAACTTGCGAAGTGGTCACTCTGATAGATCTAGTACCCATCAGAAATAGGGAATTTCTTGATGTTATGAAATAAAGAGAATAAGTATTTCAGGGTTGGTATTGTAGTTACATGAGGTCATCAGGGAAGGATTCTGCTTGGTTCCTATGACAACATTCCTAGAATGTGGCTTTCGACTTCCTGGTGTCAAGATGGCTTCTTTAATGGCAGACATCATGACCTACTTATAGACAGGAAGAAGACAATGAGAAGGGCAAAAGTGTATGCCAACTTGAGTCTGACCCTTTTAACAGTAAAACAATAGTTTTCCTCGAAACTCTGAAGTAGACTTCCATTTATATCTCATCAGCTAAAACCATGTCAAATGACCACTCCTATCTTTAAGGGAGTCTGAAAAATCAGAATTGTTGCATGTAACATACATGTTACAAGTAAAATTGGTATTCTGTTAGTAAAGAAAGAGGGGTAATAGATTTTGGATAGGTAATAAGTGAATGTCAGAGTGTTCATTTATTATAATTTCACATTTTCTGAAAGGCACTTAAGGAGGTTTTGCAAAGATGTTAACACCATAGCAAAGCTTTAAAAAAGTATTAGAAATAAAGCAAAGGAGAAATAAGAATAAGATTAGAAGACAGTGGTGGACGTGGAGTTCATTCACAAAATTGGCTCTAAGCTTTCTAACAGCCAATTTAGAGGAAAACACTTTAAAGGAAACTCAATGTCCTTGAGAACAGGGTTTGTTGTTTGTGTGTTTGGTTGGTTGTTGGGGGAGCACTCCAAAAGGCATAGTAAAAGAGGAGTAGCATGGTTGGGCAACCACCAGAGGGAGAGTGATTTATTGGGGAGAAAGCACAAAGCAATAGAATGACAGCAATACTTTCAAAGACAGGATAGAGTGTAAGTGTTAGTGGAAGAGGGAGATTGTGATTTGCAATTGTGAGAGTGATGAAGGATGACATAGGTTAGAAGACTTTTAGGATTAATTGGCTTTGCGGTTCAAAATGGACCCTGGCCATGTCCTCAGATGGTGTCAGACCTGATGAGGCTAGAGTCTGTGCCTCTGTCAAGAGCTTTGAGCCTTTGCTCCTATTCAAAATCACGATGCGTGTTGTGAGCTCCTGAAGAGACATCTGGCCAGAGGAAAGTGACGTGGTCCCTAAAATGTTCTCTTGTGGAGTGACTGAGAGGGAAGGAGGCAGGAAGATGTGTTAATTCTAGGACTCGCACTGTCAGTATAGTTTGGGGCCCAATGTGACTCGAAGGCTACAGTTTCTATTTAAGGAAACTTCAGACTCTCCAGTATGCAAGTAGGTACCCACATCCCTAAAGCTGTCTCTCCACAAACAAAAGTTAGTGGGTACTTGGCACCACTTCCATATGTGATACGAAATACTATTGCATCTAAGAGATGGCTATCTTCTTCATTCATTTACCTGTGTGTCTTTTTTCTGTTTTTAATGTCATCAATAGATTCCAAATGAAAAATAAATTTTTTTAAAAAAAATTTCTAGGCTCTAGCACAATGCCAGATAAATAAAGAAGAGCAAATAAACATGGTTTAATAAATAAATGTTCAGTTATTTGTAGTTTTTTTTATCTTTTATTTGCTTCTTACAGAATTTTAAAAACAGCATTATGGTAAATTCTGGATGAAGCCATAAAATGGCTTATTAAAGAAATTATTAATTTTCAAAAATACCGGTAGAAAAGCTGTTTCCAGAGCTAAAAATTTGGAATGTCAGATTTTTTGTTTTTGCAAACAAATAAAATAAAAATAATTTAAATCCAGATTCTGAATATACCTCTGATATTAAAATGTTAGAAAGCAAATAACAATGCTATAAACATACTGCGGCTCTAGTAGTAGCGTAAGGAAAAAGAGATGTTAGAGATTCTTCATTGAAGTATATTTCCTCTTAGTAGATTCTTCCTGACTCACCCCACTAGCCACACTATTGTGCATTAATATTTAAAGTCCATTTTCTTTTCTAAATATTCCGCATAAATCTGGTAATGATGTATAGAAAGCAATGTTAAATAGGTAAATCATTCTTTGAAGGCTTTAACTCAGTAATATGGTGGTTCCTCAAAAAATTAAACAGAATTACCATGATCCAGCAATTCCACTTCTGGGGATATATCTAAAGTAATTGACAGCAGGGACTTGAACGGATACTCCCACATTCATATTCATAGGAGCTTTATTCACAATAGCTGAAAGGAGGAAGCAATCCAAGTGTTCATTGATCGGTGAATGGATAAACAAAATGTAATACACACTCACACACACACACACACACACACACACACACACACTCTGGAATATTATTCAGCCTTAAAAAGGAAGGAAATTCTGACATGCCACAACTTGGATGAACTTGAAGACAATACGCTCAGTGAAGTAAGTCACAAAAGGGCAAATACACAACATACTGAATGCATTTAATACCACTGAACTATATATTTACACATGGTTAAAAAGTTAAATATTACATATATTTTACTATAATTTTAAAAACTTTAGTAAGAAGAAAACCGAGATTTTTTAATTGAGTAAAAGTTTTGAACAGACACTTTATAAAAGAAGATATATAAATGGCTAATAAGCCCATGGAAAAAAATGCTCACATTGCTTGTCATAAAGGAAATGCAAATTGAAACCACAATGAGATGCTGATACGTACTCACGAGAATGGCTATAATAATAATAATTTTAAAAGGCTAACAATACCAAGTGCTGATGAGTTTTTGGAGCACCTAGAACTTTCATACACAGGAATGCAAAATGGTACAGAGGCTTTGGGAGAAGTTTGGCAGTTTCTTATAAAGTTCAACATAAAATACCATGTGACCTGACAATTCTAGTCCTAAATATTTACCCAAGAAAAACGAAAACTTATATTCACACAAACCCTGCATATAATTGTTTATGTAGCTTTATTCATAATTACCGAAGCTTGGAAACAACTCTTACGTCCTTATACTGGAGAATGGATAAACAAGCTGGGATATACATATGTGTGTGTGTGTGTGTGTGTGTGTGTGTGTGTGTGTGTATGTGTATATATGTGTATATATGTATGTATATATATACATATATAATGAAATACATACATTTAATAAAATTATACTCAACAATAAAAAGGAATAAACATTTGATATAAGCAACAGCATTAATGAATCTCAAATGCATTATTCTAAGTGAAAGAAGCCCAACTCAAAAGGCTACACATATCCATTTGTATGATTCCATTTATATGACATTCTGGAAAAGGCAGCCCTAGAGTGGAGAACAGATCAGTAGCTGCCAGGAGTTAGGGGTTAGGGTAGGGTTAACTGAAAAGGGGCTGCATGAGGGAACTTTTTTGGATGATGGAACTGTTCTACATCTTAACTGCTGGGGTGGTTACGTGACTCTATGCATTAGTCAAAACTCATACAAAAGTGAATTTTATCGTATTACATTGAAATATAAATTGAAAAAAATCACTTACGTGATATGAAAGGTCTAGTTAATCCTGGAGATCTATTGAGGTGACTATCAAAACTGAATATATGATTAAGAAACATATATTGAAAAACATATCAGAATGATGCTGCAGAGTATGTGAAGAGATGAACTAATGTTGTAAACATTATGCCATGCATGATAATGTGGTTTTGCACTATTTTGCAGCACAAATTGTCTTTCAAATATGCATTGGTAAATGGATAACTATGTTACTATAAAGACAAACCCAAGCTGAATTTTAAAACATGTTATAGAATTAACCTCTATATGCCATAATAATAGATGAACCACTAAGAGCCATAATAATAGATGAACAAATTTTGCCTACAGATTAGTCATTCCACTATCTGATAAAAGTAAAAAGGCAGTGGGAAAAAAATGCCTTGATATTAAAAACATCAGAGAACTTTATCTGGGTTTGGGCAGTGCAGGATGGGAGGAGTATGTGCCTCTGGCAGAGGAGCTGAAAGCAAATGTGGAAACTCAAAACCATCAGAGTAAGGCTGCTTATCCTCCTAGCAACTGGCATGACTTCATATACATGAAATCTAACTTGAACATCTTATCACATAGAAATGCTTTGAGGTAAGTTTAGAATCTATGACTTCTATAGGCTTGCTAAATAGCCAGAGTTTCCATCTCCATTATTATAAAACTCTTTGGTTAAAATAAGTTAAAATTAGACTGTTAAACAACCCAGCAATCCTTCTTCTGGGTACCTACCTCCAAAATCTGAAAGCATTTATCAGTAAAGATATATGTACCCCAATGTACATTGAAGCATTATTCACAGTGGCCAAAACATGGAGACAACCAAAGTGTCCTTCAATAGACGATTGAATAAAGAAGATGTGGAACATATATACAATGGACTATTACTCAGCCACAAGAGAAGATGAAATACTGCCATTTGTGACAACACGGATGGATGTTGAGATTATCATGCTAAGTGAAATAAAAATCAGAGAGAAAAAGTTGAAAACCATATGATTTCACTCATATGTGGGACATAAAACTGAAAACAACAAATGAACAAGACAAACAAAAAAACAAAACTCGTAGACACAGACAACAGTCTAGTGGTTACCAGAGGGTAAGAGATATGGGGGATGGTAGGAGAGGGTAAAGGAGGAGTGTCAAATATATGGTGAGGAAGGAGAACTGACTAGGGGGTAAATACACAATGTGACTGATATATAGATGATGTATTATAGAACTGTATACTTGAAACCTATTTAATTTTACTAACCAATGTCACTGCAATAAATTTTAAAAAATGATCACATCTTACATTTGTAAAATGTATTAACTGTGTGAAGAACTTTTACATATTCCTCATTTAAACTTAAAATCTATGCTTGGATTTGGCGGTAAGAAAAGATGAAATAGTACCATTTGTGACAACATGGATGGATCTTGAGATCATAATGCTAAGCGAAATAAGTCAAACAGAAAAAGTAGAGAGCCATATGATTGCACTGACATGTGGTATATAAAACTGAAAACAACAAAAGTACAAGACAAACAAATGAAGACGCAAAAACTCATAGACATAGACAATAGTTTATGGGTTACCAGAGGGTAAGGGGGGGCTCTAGAAGAGGGTAAATGGGGTCTAATATATGGTGATGGAAAGGGAACTAATTCTGGGTGAACACACAATATGATATAGATGATGTAATACAGAATTGTACACCTGAAATCTATGTAACTTTATTAACAATTGTCACCTCAATAAACTTTAATTAAAAATGTAAATAAATAAATAAAAACTAAATAAATAAAAATTTTTTAAAAATTATCCTTGAGTTTATAAGGATTTTAAAAACTTTCAAACCTATAAAGTTCTGTTATTTCAAAGTAGTTCAACAGTTTTATAGCAAGTTGGTCTTAGCAATACATATCATTATAAACATTCCAATTTATTTTTGTCCTTTTTCTCTAAAATAACAAAAAATTATAGGATTTATAGAAACCTACAGTTTAGGCAGCTACCACCAACGGTGAGTGGTATTTGAGCTGTGGACTTGATTAAAATAGCAACTAGGATTCCATCCCTCTCTCAGACCACACCACACCAAACACCATCTATCACGTGGATAGGATGCTAGAGTTTTAGAATTTTTCACCTGGAAGTGATACGAGAGATTTTGCGTACAATCCTTTCATTTTACGAGTGAGAAAATTGAAGACCAGAGGAGCTAAGTGATAAATACTTTGGTAAATATTTAGACGCAAAAAGTGCATAGATAAAAAATAGTTCCAGAGTAGAACCAGAGCCAACTCAATATATATTACAACTTTCAGCTGATACTATACCTCTCTCCTTGTTGTTTTAATCTAAAGTAGAAATCGTTATAATTATATGTAAACTTCTAGTTGCCTGGAAGGCCGCAGGGAACCCTGGGCAGAAGGAATCCTGGTGGTTGGCCTGGTTGCCCCAGGAGTATTCAGTGGGATCCAGGGAGGACAGGCCACCTACAAATCCAGTAAGCTGTTAGGATTTTCAAGCCTCACTGGCATTCAGGGCAAGAAAGGGCTGCTGATAAAAGCAAATACTTATATAGAGCTTACTATGTAAGCCATAGTACTTTATGTGTATCAGCTCAAAATAATTCTATGAGGCACGTATTATTATCATTCCCATTTTACAGATGAGGAAACTGAGGTACAGAAAAGGTTAAATAACTCATCCAATGTTATTCAGGTAGTAACCTGTAGAGCTGAGATTAGAAAAATGTCAGTCCTGCTCTAGCAATTCTGTTGAGCTACCTCAGAAAACACAACTAGGTCTTCAATATTACTTATAAGTGCTAAGCATTATTTCTAAGGACTTCGCATATATTAACTTTTTAATCCTCATAATAATACCATAAGTACTATATTAGCCCCATTTCATAGATGTGAAAGCTGAGGTACAGGTTAAGTAATTTGCCAAAGCTAATAAGATTCAGAGCAGAATTTAAATGCAGGCAATCTGGATAGTGATAATGCCCTTAACCACTGGGTAAGCAAACAGTTTTGTTTTGCTTGTTGCCAAAATTTATTCATATGAAAATTTAAAAATATATTTAATCTGAGAAATGTCAAGTTATAAATAGCATGTAAAACATGTTACTTAAGTATATTACTTAAATGAGATGTATTTTCTTCTAGAATATAATATACTAATGAAATGTATTATTTAAATGCAATGTGTTTGGTGCAAGAAGTCCTACAAGGATTTGCTAAAGTTATATTTATATTACTGCAAAAACTGATGCTAGTTCAGTTATTTTCCTATGAAGATACATGTGACAACAGATTGAAATTTCTCCTTAAACATGTGTTTCCATGATTATGTCTCAGGGAAATATTTTCACTACTGAGAAATATGACATTACAGCAGTGTTTGTGCTCTTGGCAGAAAGACTTTGGGTCCTTAAATTTTTTTTAGGTATGTTACAGTAGGTTTCTCTGAGTCAAACATTGGTATAAAAATGCTTAAAATACATTTGACTTTACTAGGTGTTCAAGTGTAGCTACAGCATTTCTGTTTTGTACTGGAAGTTTATAAAATTGCTTAATATATGATTGGGAATGAAATCTTTACAACTGTGGAGTTTACTACATGAAGAGTCCTCTCCCTTGGTCTGCATCGGTGGACCTATAAAGAGTGTCTTACAATTGGTTGATTGAGAAGGAAAAACCCAGGACTGTTTTACAAATGGTTCTGCATAATATACTGGCACCAAGGAGAAGTGGATAGTTGCGTTATTCCTGTCCTAACGAGAGGTGGCTCTAACGGTCATTAGTGGGGGGAAAGTTTCCTAGCGAGCAGTTTGGAGCCACACACGTGATTGTCTACTTTGTCTGGACCGAAACATGATCAGAAATGATTCATGGGCATTTACTCACATTTAGGCTGGATGGTCAGGGACTCAGAGAGAACAAGTTTGAAGATTGATAAAACAAGGTCTGGAGAAAGAGGTATGTGGATGGACCTCTCAGAATGGGCAGTGTGAAGATATTCGTGTTCTATATAAATACTCACTGAAAGGCATCATCTGAAGAGGAGGCTTTCAATTATCAAGTGGACAAAATGACAGTCCATTAGCCATTTTTCCAGCTAACCTATTGCTTTCTCAATGGACCTATGTGCAGAGTGGCCGTGTTCTCTGAAATGGAGGCTCTACATGGGCTCAGCAATATCATCTCCTTACCAAAGCTGACCTTGTAGCCTGCTACGCTATGACTCCTGAGTGACTAACTAGCCAAGACCACAGGCCAACACTGGGTCTCCTAGTTCTCACCTTTCCTTGAAGGAACAAGCTAGGCACTTGTTTGTTGATTATATTGGACCACTTCCCTCATGGAAAGGGACAGAGATCTTTTTACTGGGATAGACACATATTTTGGTATGGATTTGCTTTCCTTGCCTATAATGCTTCTGCTACCACCACCATTCATGGACTCATAGGATGCCTTATCCATTTTCATTATATTCTGCACAACATTGCTTCTGATGAAGGAACTCATTTCACAGCAAAAGAAATGCAGCAATGGGCCCATGCCATGAAATTCACTGGTCACACTCTATATACTCCGTCATCCAGAAGCATCTGGCCTAATAGAATAGTGGGATGGCTTACTCAAGACTCAGTCAGTTTGAAGACAATATCCTGAAAAAATGGTGCTATCTTACCCAATGCAACATATACTTTGAATCAGAGACCAATATGTGATGCTGTCTTTTCCATAGCCAGCATAAATATAGGAATTAAGAGCTGGAGGTGGGAATGTTTCTTCTCGATATTATACCTAAAAATCTGCTTGCAGAATTTTTGCTTTTCATACCATAACGTCAAACTCTACTGATCTGAAGATCTTGAAAATCCAGGGTAGGAACCACAACAGTAGTTCTTCTACTGAATTGGAAAATGAAACTGCCATTTGTACATTTAGTGTTCCTCGTACCAATGAACCAACAGATAAATAAGGGAGTTGCTTTATTAGACGGGGAGATTGATCCTGATTACAGAGGGAAAATTGGGTTGCAGATACACTGAGTGTAGGAAGGACTATGTCTTCAACCCAGGATAGTCTTGAGAGCACCTCTTTGTATTCCAATATCCAATACCAAAAGTTAATGGAAATTTCAACAACCAATCAAGGCAGGATGACTGAGCATTCAGGAATGAAGGTTTGGGTCACCTCAGTAGGTAAAAACTTAGACTAGCTAAGTGCTTAACTGAAGAAAAAGTAAACCTAGAATGTAGAATGATGAGCAGAAACAAGTTTTAAACATCAACTATGGCTTCATGACCAGCTGCAAGAATGAGGATTGTACCAGCTACATATGTTTTCTCTACTGTTTGTTGTGTATGTGTGTGCTTGTATTTCGTAAATATGAACTATTTTCTTATTTCTCTTCCTCCTCTTATTAATGCAAGTTTTGTTAGAGGTTAACTTTAAAATTTAGTCTTTGAGTAACAGAAAATCAGTAAGACTATGATATGATTTAAGGAGTAACTAAAATAACACAGAGGTGGATGGTGTGATTGACTCCCAGAAATGGATATGAGTGCTGGGGTTTTGTGCCTCCTCTCTTTCAGGGGAGTGTGAGGACGTCTTTGTACATAAGATAGTTGCATGTAACCAAATAAAGGAGAGATAGATGTCATCTTATTTTATAGATGCTCAAATACGTGTAGAACGGTTTGTGTGGATGCTGAGTATCAAAGCGGTCCTTGTGGCGGCTATTCAGTCATTGTCTCCAATGACTGAAGTGAGTATAGAATAGCGGGTCATCAGCCCCAAACCGACCTGCTGTTCTATACTCACTTTGTGATGCTGGAGCTAGTACTCGGCTTATATACTCTTGGACCACATTTCAGCTTTGTTAGCTGGCTCCAGCTGGCTCTGCCAATAGGGGGTGCCAGGAGGAGACTGTAAGGCAGGAGGAGGAAGAAAGGACTTGCTTCCTTTCTATCAGCTTCTTGTTACCTTTTTGCTGTCTTCCAGTCCACTTTCGGCTCTTCTGTGTATCACTCTGGCAGTAGCAGTTCCTTTCTTTGGTGAACACAGTTTGCAGTTTTCCCAACATTTGAAGCACCAGCTTCATAAGACCTGGTCAGAGATACCAGCACTAGTGGGTCAGTGGCCCTTCTTCAGCGGTGTGGATCAAAGACTTGAGACATCTTTCAACTCTCTGTTCAAGGTCGTCTCTCATTAATGCATCTTTTGTCCCCACCACACTCCTGTCTGGATTTGGGGAAGGTGGATGAGAGCCTATGTGTAGAAAAGGGAGGCTATCCAGAAGCCAGTGCTGGGCTGGTTTGGTGTAAAGAAGAAATACAGGAGGAATGGAGCCTTGATTGTTGGTCCGTTTGTCAAGACCACGGGATGAAATAGAAAAAGAAAGGGGGAGGGTATAGGGAAAGAGAGTTGGAGAGTAGAAGGAACAAAAGGCCAGGAGCTGACTGTAGAAAAAGGTTTACTGTGCTGAAGCGAAATTGAGAGACTGACAAACCACCATTGATATTTTAGTGTATTTCTTTCTGGTCTTTTTTCTATGCTTTTTATGTAGTTTAGACTTTATTGTATATTCAATTTTATATCCTGCATTTCCCACTTAATATTACAACATAAGCATTGTCTCTTGTTACAAATTCTTCATCAACATCATTTTTTTAATTTGCACAAGAAAGCAAAAGAGAATATAAAAAAGATGATACACAATGCAACAAACAATGCTTACCCTACATTTATTTATTTGAGTCAGTGTTATTTTATTTAATTTTTATTGCGGTATAATTGACATAACAATGTTATATTAGTTTGAGATATTTAGCATAATGATTTGGTACTTGTATGTATTGAATGGTAATGATGGAGGATGATTTACGGCATAGTTTAAAACACACCTTCTCTCAACCGTAGCTTACACCTGACTGCACCAAACAAGTTGAAACATGTCACAAACTGTTGATAAGGTTCAACATGCCGCTTCTCCCATGGAAGACCCCTGCCTTCCATTGGATCGCACTTGGTAGCAGCATGAACCCTGTTTTGTGCTCACACCTTGTATATCTATTAATCTATCTATCTATCTATTTTTTTCTTTACTCATTCATCCATTGATGAACACGTAGGTTGCTTCATATGTTGGCTATTGTAAACAATGCTTCAATGAACATGGGGATGCATATATCTTTTTGAATTAGTCTTTTTGTTTTCTTCAGATTAATACCCAGAAGTGGAATTACTGGAACATGTGGTAGTTCTATTTTTAAGTTTTTGAGTAACCTCCATACTCTTTTCCATGGTAGCTGCATCAATGTACATTCCTATCAACGGTGCATGAAGGTTCACTTTTCTCTACATTCTCACCAACACTTGATATTTCTGGTTTTTTTCTTTTCGTAATTGTCATTCTAACGGGTGTGAGGTGTTATCTCATTGTTTTAATTTGCATTTCCTTGATGATTATTGAGGTTGAGCATCTATTCATGTACCTGTTGATCATCAGTATGTTTTCTTTGAAAAAATTGTCTATTCAGATCATCAACGTCGTTTTTAATGACTCCTTAAAATCCAGTCCTTTGGTTAGATCATAATTCATTTAATTCTTCTTTTTCTGATGGGCATTCAGATTATTTTCAGTGTTTATTAACTGCAATGAATGTTTCTGTGCAAAAGCTTTTTATGCACTTTAGGTCATATCCTTAGGATATATTCCCCAAAGTGGAATTGCTGTGTCTGAGAGTGTGGATGTTTTAAATCTTAGTATTTTCATAATTTGCCCTCAAATTCTCACATATGAGCAATCCTTTTCCCATAATCCTATAATCCAAAAAGCACTGCAAATGGAAGCATTTTCATATTTTATCTGACCTGTAATCATTAGCAGCAAAAGCTGAGTAAAACTGATGTGAGGTGATTTAGACTTTATTTTTCCATATACTATGAATATTTATATGTTTTGAAGAAATATTAATGCATTTGATTATGGGATACTACTTCAGAAGCCACTTAGAGAGTTAGGTAATTATGCAGTATTTATACCTACTGCCCTTTGAAAATCCCAAAATGTCTTAACTTCTGAAATGTATCCAGGTTTAAATGTTTCAGATGAGGATTGTGAACCTGTACTAGTAATGCTACAAGAATGTGCTGGATATGTTAATTTAAAAAAATATTTGCTGAAATCTTAAACTTGTGTTATGGGCTGAATTATATCCCTTAAAAAATTCATGTTAAATTTCTAATCTCTAGTACCTCAGAATGTGACTGTATTTGGAGATAGAGTCTTCAAAGAGGTACCATATTTTGCCGTGTATAATGCACTCCCATGTATAATGCACACCCACATTTTAGGCCCACACTTTCAGGGAAAAAAATCTTTCATTTTATTTTTTTAATTCAGATTTTTATTTGTTTACATTTAGGTAGGTTTTTTGTATTATAAAGGAATTTTAGCATTTATTTTTAAATATATTATGGTACAAGAAATTTTATGTAACAAATAATTACAAAACATAAGAACAGATACAAGGTACAAGAAATTTTATGTACCGGTAACAAATTTATGATATTTACTCATCATAGAAGACCAAGCACTCTTCGTCATTGCAAATTTATAAGTTCAACCAAACCAATTACCGTATTCCAGGTTTTTATTTTGCATATGGATATCGTTATTGATTTCTAGAGTTACACTTTTTTTTTTTTTTTAAAGATTTTATTGGGGAAGGAGAATAGGACTTTCATTGGGGAACAGTGAGTACTTCCAGGCCTTTTTTCCAAGTCAAGTTGCTGTCCTTTAAATCTTAGTTGTGGAGGGTGCCGTTCAGCTTCAAGTTGTTGTCCTTTCAGTCTTAGTTGTGGAGGGCACAGTTCAGCTCCAGGTCCAATTGCCGTTGCTGTTGCTAGTTGCAGGGGGCGCAGCGCACCATCCCATGCGGGAATTGAACTGGCAACCTTGTGGTTGGGAGCCCACTGGCCCATGTGGGAATCGAACCAGCAGCCTTCGGAGTTAGGAGCACTGAGCTCCAATCGCCTGAGCCCCGGGCCTGCCCCTAGAGTTACACTTTTAACTCAGAAGCATAAAGAATTAAAACATTTATATAACTACGGAATTACTACTACCCATGTATAATGCGTATCCTTATTTTTCCCCTCACCAATTTCCACCAAAAAGTGTTCATTACACACGGCAAGCTAAGTAATTAAAATAAAATGAGGTCATTAGGGTAGGCCCTAATCCAGTATGATTGGTGTCCTTGTAAGTAGAGATTAACACATAAACACAGAGGGAAGACCATGTAAAGGTACAGAGAGAAAGCAGACAACTACAAGTCAAGGAGAAAGGCCTCAGAAGAAACCAATCCTGTGGATAACCTTACTCCTAGGATGTCTAGCTGCCAGAATCGTAAGAAAATAAATTTCTGTTGTTTAGGCCATTCAGTTTGTGGTATTTTGTTTTGGCTCCCTAGAAACTAAACAATGGTAACATACAGATTTTATAATCAACAAAATCAGTAAAGTGTCTTCATTATGCAAAAACAAAACACCAACCAACTAAACAAAACACCCCCCCAAAAAAATCAATCTTTTAAAATATGATTGGTGTAACAATTGCTGTCATCACTTTCCCAAGTTGTTAGTCTCCTTGATGATCCATCCAGTTGAGAAATTTAAAAACATCAGATGCCTTAGGCTTAAAAGGGACCTTAGCTGAGATAACAGTTTTCACTCCTTTATTTTATAGATGGAAAAAAGGAAGTGACTTACTTAAGCCTACCCATTGCATTACTGAGAGATTAAAGACTAGGCCTTAGATCTCCTTCTCTTGTATACTTTCCTCAACCATATTCCTCATGGTTTCTGGGCTTCTGAATTGAGGGTTGAGTCTCCACAAGTGACACTTACAAGAAGTACAGAGGGTGCAGTGAGTTCAGAGACTGTTGCAAATTTGGGTGATACAACGTGTTTCCCTGAAAATAAGACCTAGGCGCACCATCAGCTCTAATGCTTCTTCTGGAGTAAAAATTAATGTAAGACCCGGTATTACATTATATTATTATATGATATTACATTATTTTTATTATATGACACCTGGTAATATATTACATTATACCCAGTCTTATATTATATTAAAACAAGACCGGGTCTTATATTAATTTTTGCTCCCAAAGATGCATTAGAGCTGTAGGTCTGGCTAGGTTTTATTTTCGGGGAAACACGGTAGTTAATTGGAAAGTTTGAGTTGGTGAAAGACTAATAGGATATCTGAGTTCTAATCCTGGCCTGTTCATTAAAGAAAACCATTTAACCAGGGCTCTAAGTTCTTTGTCTTTCAAATGAAGGGATAGTCTAGTTGATGAGCACATTTGCATAGTACTTTGAGTGTTTACAAAAATTTGTGTAAAGAGATTTACAAAGTGCCTGGCATAAAGTGCTAAAAATGTTAGTTACTTTATTGTTAATCACACAACCTCATAAATATAGATGTCCTTTTGCAGATAAAGAAGTTAAGAATTACAGAAATTAAGCACAATTTCCAAGGTCCATCCGCAAAAGAACAGGGAAAGTAGGCTGAGAACCCAGGATTTCTGACTATGCTATTTCCTTTGTAGTTCGTTAAGAATTGTTTAGCTGTAAGATTATTATTTTACAAGAATTCGGTCTTTCTGTGAATCTGGAAAGAAGAGTAGAAACAGTACAAAGAGAAAAGGAAAGTATTTTACACGGAAGTAAGCTATGTGTGTGAAGGAAGGGTTTGGAAGGTAATGAATGAATTTCATCTGCAGTCTTTGCCTGGAGGCAGCTTTTCTGATGGGGAATGGGATAAGGCCCTTACCATAACCGGTAGGGAGAAAGTGTGAAAGTCCTTGAATGCCAGGCTAAGGAGTCTGAGAGCTTTAGCAAACTTTTGATCAGGATGGTGGCATTACCAGCACTGACTAGACTGGGGAGATCCGGCTTGAGCTTCGGAGACCAGTCAGATGGTCCTTGTTCGTATGTACAAAGTGAGGGCATCCAGTATGTTGAGATAATTGAGATCTGGAAGGAAGGTAATCTGTTCCTAGTCAACAGACAGCGTTCAGGGCACATGTAAATACGTTATTTTAAAAAAGGGCTTATGAATACTTTAAAAAAAAATTTCCCCCCCAAGCAGCTACTGCAGATGCCTGGGAAGCCAAAGCAGCGCATTTGACATTAAAACCAGGGTTAGATTCCTGGCTTTGTTATCTTCTAATTATGTAATAGAGGAAGTCACCCAACCTCTCTTGAGCCTCGGTTTCGTTTCTTCTAAATTAAAGGCAATCTTTATTTGGTAAAGCATTTTCGTGCATAAAACCAGATAGTATTTTAAGGCACTTAGCAGTGGCGCTCAATGTTGATTCCCGACTCCCCCAGGTATCCGGGCTGAGGCTGAATAGCCAAGGGCGGCCGAGGCTGGGAAAGCGGTTCTACCTGGAGACCGCAGCCGGGCACTCTCGTCCGGAGCTGGGCTGACCTCCGAACGCCGGCCCCACGTTGGACTAGGCTTCCCGCGGGATGACTGAGCATCCTCCGCCAGCCGGAGGGACAGACAGAGGAGCCCGGAGCGCGTGGCAGCACCCGTCAGCCGGGGTTGCGGAGAGGAGGCGGGGAAAACCGGGTGGGGAGGTGGCGGCTGAGGCGCCGGAGGCTGCAGCTGCACCCCCACGCCGCCCGCCCGCTAACTCGCGGCGGGTGCTGGGCCGCGCTGGCCGCGTTTGAAGTCTCCGGCGCGACCGCTGGTTGGCCGGCGCGGGTCACGTGCGCCCAGGCAGGAGTTTCCCCGACAGCTGGAGGCTGCGTGGGATCCGGCGGCGGCTCCGGAGCTCGGCGGTGCGGCCTTCCCCGCCCCCTCCCACCTCCCCCGCCCGCTTCCGCCCGGCTTATTATCCTCCTTATTGACAAACAGAGCGGCCGCGGCGGCGACTCTCGGCGTGCATTTGTAGCCAAGCCATGGGAGACAAGAAGAGCCCCACCAGGTAACAGCGCCCGGGCCCTCGGGCCCGGACTGTGCAGGCGGCAGGGCCCTCGCGTCGGGCTTCAGGCGGCCGCCTGGTTCGCCGCCCGGGCAGCAGGGCGAGAACGGGGGCGGCGCCGCTGCTGCGCGAGCGCTGCCGCGTGAAGGGCCGGCGCCGGCCGCCCCACAATGGAGCCGAGATGGCGGCGGCCGGAGCAGCAGTCCCGGTGTCACAGCGGCCGCGGCCGCGACGATTGCGGCCGCGCTCGCGCCTTCTCCCTTCTTTATTCCCCTCCCCCTCCGAGCCGAAGCGCGGCGTGTCCGGGGCCCACGGGGAGGGGGGTAGCGGAATTGGGTCGGGGGTCGGGGTGCGGGCGACCGCGGGGCCCGGGCGCTGGGCGCGGCCTGCTGGTAACCCCGCGCGACGTCGTGTCCGGGTTGTGTTCTGCAGGCCGAAGCGGCAGCCGAAGCCGTCCTCGGATGAGGGTTACTGGGACTGTAGCGTCTGCACCTTCCGGAACAGCGCCGAGGCCTTCAAGTGCATGATGTGCGATGTGCGGAAGGGCACCTCCACCCGGTGAGTCCCGGGCCTGCCTCGCGTGCTTCTGGCCAGCCGGGTCGCAGCGCAGAGGACGCCCCTGCGGCTGCCGCCGCCTCCCGTGACACTTGCAGACCCGGCGGGAGGAGGCGAGACTGAGGTGGTGGCCGCGATAGGAATTGGGTCAGATTGATCGCGACCGAAGCGATGGTTTGCGGTGAGGAGTAATTGAAGAAGCTGTAACGTTTTTTGCTGCCAAGAGAGAATAAATTATTTAAGGAGGGCATTAGCTGCTGCGATTTAATTCGTATCGCTGGGTGTAATGCCATCCTCCTCCCCTCCATTCCGGATATAATAATGTTGGCTGCATTGTTGTGTTAGTGTGTTGGAATCAAAGAAAAACCATGAAATCCTCTTTAGGAGCAAAAGATGTAATTTAATTACGTTCCTCAAAAAGAAAAGTATCTGATTATAGAATACACAATGGATTTAACTTCCCTTTTTTATATAGACGTTTGAACGGGTCATATCAAGGTTTTGTTTAGTGTTTTTTTTTTTTTTTTACAATTCTCTAATATTTTATAAAAGTTGGTGGTGAGTCCAGTCACAGGGACGTATTTTTACTGAAAGTGTCTGAATATCTTTAGTTTGGTCAAATGGTAATCTATTAGACTATACAAATGAGATTAAATGATCTCTGCCTATTTTCAGTCTTTAGTGTAAGCTTACAGTATAATAACTCAGTCTTTTAAAAAACCACTTAAGTGAATTAAGTGGATAAAGAAAATCATCCAGGAAATTCGGTCAGTGACATTCTTCATATGCCAGCACTTAGTTATAGACGTCCTTCACCTTTATAGGAAGGTAGGCTTTAAATTAATTCGTTATAATCCTGTAATTCATAGACTAGTATTTAGATAACACATATTTTGATATTACAAAGTCTGTTAGAAACTAAATTATCACAAGAGTATAAGTATACTAATGGGATATAATACTGTTGTTTTAAAAAAGGCCTCAACAATATTTATATACTGATTTATATATTCAGAAGTTAGATTTCTAAAAATGAGATATCCAGATTTTTAAACACCATTTAGAGCATTCCATTAAAATTTTTAAATGTAGAGACAGAAATGGTTGGTAGTATTTTAAAATTTTAAGAATTGTTTAGTGAAGCCAGCTGCTTTTGACATACCTGTCTTTTTGTAAATCTTAATACGTTATTTTGTACATTAATTCCCATTTATATTGGATAAAATATATTGAGCATTTTTCATGGTATCCTTTAAAAAGAGAACTTTCAAACATCTACAAAATTCAAGGGACTGTAATAGAATACTCTAAAAAAAAAGCACCTATTTGCTAACATGAATGTGGTAACTATTTTTGGACCCGTGATTAAAGTATTTTGAAAAGTAGAATATCTGTATATCTTTATGTCTATATAAGGTTGGATTTGGTTTAGATTATATTTGTATATCTATGTTAGTACTTTGTACTTTTTAAAATGCTCAATAAGCAATTTTCAGAAAATTTGGTTTTTGGAGGCAGGAACTTTAAAGTGGAGACAAGTATTATAATCTTAATCTCTGGTACAATATTGTTGCTTTTTGTTGTTCCCTCTATTTTCTTGTAGCCATTAGAAAAATACTGAAACTAGAAGAGCTTATATGTTTATTTGCAGGGACAGCAAGGAAGGGGGGAAGCTGGTGTCCTACTCCACAGCCAGTCTTGGGGTTAGAGGAACCCTGAGAAATAGAGTAGGTGGTGGCAGCTCAGAAGAGAAGAAACAGGCCGAATACCTGGCATCTGGAAGAAGAAGGAATATAGTGCACAGGGGAGTTGGCCCAGGACAGAGAAGTGGGCCTAGTTTAAAAGAGGCTTGAGGCCCCCATGGGGGCCCCTGACATTTTTTACCAGTACATCTGAGCTCTTGTAGATCCAGTTTTTAGTGGATTACTTGAGGAGGACTCAGAGAAGCATTGTCATTTGGATTGAAACTGAAGAGGCTCTGGGCAACTCACCAGAAGTCTAAGGGACACTCTGTTCCTAAAAGTAAGTGTTCTACACTACGACCCTCTCAGCTTCTTCCTTCCTCTCTCTGAATTGTCACTTCTCTTTTGATTTTGGCCATGAATTAAACCAAAGAGCTCTAATTTCTCTGTTATCTGTTATTTTATACCGCTGTTTCTGAAATTCAGAATGGAATCCATGTTTGGATAGAACAATGGAACAGGGCATTGTTAATAAGGCAGATGTTGATTGTACCACAAAATATTGCCCTCTTTCTGGTAATGCTAGAAAAACAAGATTAAAGAACTGCAGAACACTATTGAGAAGCAAAAGTTTCAGTAGTTGGAAGAAATAATTCTCTACAATTGACATGTTAATTGGCAGTTAAGGTAATGTCAAGCATAAGGTTGGTGACCACCAAAGCAGGGACTGGATAGCTGTGGAGCAGAGGGATGCAGTTTGCTAATGACTTGTTTGCATGAGGACAGACTGGACTTGAATCCCTTGGGTCAGAATGACCTTTGAACTGATTCTTTGTCACCAAATGTGATGTCAAATCTAAGCCATCCCACACATTTGAAAGGTATTTTCTTTTTAAGCCTCTAGAGAAGATGGAGTCCGTGGTCTCCCTTTAAAGTCTTTACTGACAATTTTTTTCTTTAAAGAATATCAGCTCAAATCCTTTATATTGCAACAGAAGACCACCACTTCCTTTGGCTATATCCTTGGTAGGTCATATTTTTCTGCAGAATAATTTTGTATGGAATGAAATGAGGTTATGTTCATAGCAGTATTTAAAGAATGAACATGATTTGAAGTAGCTTCAATTTTTAAATTGATAAATTATATTTTCTAAGCCATTTCTACGATTGAGTTTGTTTTGTACTTGCTGCCTTGATTAGCTTAAATTTGATCAATCCCTTTTTTTACCTAGTATCTAGATAGATAGTTCATGTACCCGAGGTTTTCTACACTGCTTTTGTGAGTGAAAAATGATGAATGTCAAACCGACAGAAAAAATTTAAAAAACAAAAGGCTACTGTTATAAATTGTTATCAAAGATACTACACAGTCTCCGTCTTTATATCTCAAGTTTTTATAAGATAATGAATGTCTTCAAATATGAACTGAAGAAACTTTAAGAAATTAAAAATCATTCTAAATCATCAGAAAATGAAATGTTTATTATACTGCATACGTGAGGGTAGTATAGTCAATGTATGATGATTGAGTTAAACTAGTATCTTATTGCCACTTTTTCATATACCCTGTTTCCCTGAAAATAAGACCTAGCTGGACAATCAGCTCCAATGCGTCTTTTGGAGCAAAAATTAATATAAGACCTGGTCTTATATTAAAATAATATTTATATTATTTATATTAAAATATATTATTTTAATATGATATAAGACCGGTATTATAATATAACATAACATAATATAATACTGGGTCTTATATTCATTTTTGCTCCAAAAGACACATTAGAGCTGATTGTCTGGCTAGGTCTTATTTTTGGGGAAACACGGTAGGAATGGACATTACTATTTTAATTTGGATAGTAAATATTAAAAAATGATAATGATTAACTGTGATCTAAATGAGAACCTATAAAATGCCTAGTCCATAGCAGGCTTTCAAGTGCAATTTCAAGTGTAACAGGTCATGTTGTATCTTCTCAGGGTAAATTGTAATAGTTCCTTCAGGTTCCTCAGATTATTTGAGACAACAATGAAAAAGATTTCAGCTAGTAGGAAGAGCACTGGGTGTTGTACTGGGAGTCTAGTGACCTGAGTTCTTATCTCATTTCAGCCACTTCAATATTCATTATTCAGTGTTTATTGATCATTTTATTTTATACAAGGGCTGACTGAGCTAGGTACTGGACATACAGTGGTGAGCAAAATAGATGTTTCTTTGTTTCTTTAAAATTTTATGATTTTGTCAAATTAGAAACACTTTGAATTGTACTAAATTCTGTACATGAGGTAGGTAGTATTAGTAAATCTTTATGTGTGAGCTGAAGAGGTAATATTTTCTCGTTAAAAAATTAGAGTTTATAACTGAACACAGTATTATGGTTAGGATCTGATTATTGGTAAAAAGGAATGAATTATTTCATGTTCTATAAAATGGGAGTAAACTGCATAAAACTCACATTTTGAAGAAACGAACTAGTTATCATCTGATAAAAATCTTTTCCGTATCATTGCTGTCTTGTCATATGTGCTTTCTATTTTCTAAATGGAGGTTTGCCACAGATTCTGCTAGACTCTTGGTGTGGGAATGGGAGAAAAATTGAGGACCATCTAAGTCAGTCCGTTTTTCAGATATGCACAGGTCCTGAGCTTCCCTTACCTGTCTGTGTCTGAGGAGCCTTTCCAGCTACCACACAGTTGTTCAGAGACTCCTTATTCTAGGAGGTTGGTTGGTTTTCCTCCCTATAATCTTAGGTTAGAGTAGTTACACAGGTTCGTTGTTCACAGAGAAATTTTGGAAATGATTAGTGTTTGGATAGTTTAGAGTAGTGGTTTTCAAAGTGTTATCTGAGGAACTCTGGGAATCCCTGAGACAGTTTTAGGGAGCCTGTGAGGGTCCAACTATTTTTATAATCATACTAAGATGGTATTTGTCTTTTTCATTGTGTTAACACTTGCAATGATGGTGCAGAGGAAATGGTGGGTAGAACTGCTGGCCTCTTAGTCTGAATCAAAACATGGCACTAAATTGTGGTACTCATTGTGATCATCCTCACCACCATGCATGTGCAATAACAAGAACATCAGTTTCACTTAAGAGTATCTTTGATGAAGCAGTAAAAGTTACTAATTTTATGGAGTCTCGTGTTTTTTCAATATTCTGTCTCATGAACTGGGAAGTATATGTAAAGTACTTTTGCTGCGTACCAAAGTACAGTGGCTGATTTATGGGAAAGCATCTGTGTAGTTTGAGTTGCAAGCAGAACTAGCTGCTTTTTTTCATAGAATATAATTTTTTACTTGACAGAATGCCTAGCAAACTATGGTTATTCAGACTTGGATATTTAGCAGATATTTTCTCGAAAATGAACACAGTGAGCCTGTCACTTCAAGGAAAACAGTTGATAGTATTTGTTGCCAAGGATAAAAATTGAGCTTTCAAGTGAAAATTAGAAAATTTCAACTGAAAATTTTTGAAAACTTGTCAGCTCTACAGTTAGTTTAAGAGCTTCCCAGTACTTTAAAGATGAGATCATGTGGTGATATCAGTGGACATAGTTTGACATTTTATCATGAAATTTGTTAATATTTGGAAGCTCTCCATAACTCAGTCACCCAGTATTTCCCAATAACCAATGTATGATATTATAAAACCATGCTGGATAATCCATTCAAAGTACAAAATAAACCAATGAATTTTAAGGGAACACTGAAAACTTTTTTGATATGATTTCAGATTTCATATGCACCTCACCTTTGAGAAACAACTACTTAAGTTTTTAATGTAATATCAAAGAATAATATCCACAATTATCTGAAAAGGCTACTAAAATACTTCTCCATTTTTCAACTGCAGATTTGTGGGAGTCCAGATTTCATACTCTTGAACCAAAACAGCATGTTGTAAGAAATTGAATGCAGAAGTAGATATGATAATCTAGATGTCTTCTATTAAGCCAAGTGTTGGAGGTTTGCAAAAATATACAAGTGCCACTGTTCACACAAAATTGTCTTTGTTTTGGAAAACACAAGTTTGTGTTTTTTCTTCTGTAAAAATATGTTATTTATATTAACGTGATATACTTTTGTTAGTTTTTAATGTTAGTTTTTTTCTGTTTTTATTTCTAATATGGTAATTTATTTCTTGACAGATAAGACTTACCTAAACAAAAGGTCTTTTGAGAGTGTAAAGAAATCCTGAGACCAGAAAGTGTATGAACTGCTGATTTAGAGTTTTACTATCTTGGGTTTCTACGTACAACAGATTTACTTCAGCATTCTTTTTCCTTTCCTTTATCCCTTGTTGGGTAAGATCTCTTTGCTAACCTAGTGACCTAGTTGTTAAACTCGGTGGCCTGATGTCAGTCTTCTTTCTGTCATCCCTGCAGTATTTGATGTTGGTATACCTTTTTTTTTTTTTAATTGAAATTCTTCCCTGACATCTGTAACACTACTTTTTCCTGGTTTTCTTTGTACTCTCTGAAATCAATTTCAGCCTAACCAAACTTGGCTTCTTCTCTTTGTATGTGGCATAAATTTTCTGGGACCTAAGCTAGAAACTGTCATTGTCTCCACTTTGATTCTAACTCATCATCATCATCATCCCTCATGTCCAGTCTTTCTCTGGATTATCTATCAAATCGGTCCTTTTTCCAATTTATGTAACTACAGTTTAGAAGCGCGTATCATTTCTCTCATGAGTTTTTGGACAAGTTGGTCTCTTCAGAATGCTGCTACAGTTATCTTCAGTATGTTTTTGAAACCTATGTGTGTTCATGTTAGTCCCCGAATTAAAAAAAAAAATTGAGACTTTCTAGTGACTCCTGAATAAAGGTTGAGTTCCTGATCATGGTATTCAAGGCTATAGTTATCCCTAAACTACCTTCGTAGCTTCATTTCAACCCCTCCCTCCAACTATTATATTAATTTAATCTATGTATGTGTAATTATACCTAGAGAATCACCATGTTGTAGTAGTATAATTGTGTAGATGTTTTCTTGGTCCTACCAGGCAGGGACTGCCTTACTCACTTTGGTATCCCCAGAGGCTAGTTAAAGTACATGGAACATTGTAGACATTTAAACTTTTTCAGTTGATGTTTTTTTTTTCTTTCTAATTTGACTATTGCTGTTTGACACCTGGCATTGCTTTTCCAATAACTTTTAAATCTATGTTTGTAAAAATAGTATCAGACTATTTTGTCCATAATTTATAAGTGTATATTAATTTTTTTCACAATTTTGCTTTATATTTTGATGCTGTGTTATTTGATTAAAAGCACAAATTTTACAGTTACACTAGTAACTGAGATGAGTGACCCTGAGTTTTAGTTTCTTTAGCTTTAAAAATAGGAATAGTGTTTTTATAGCACAATAATGTTATAGCACAATATAATGTTTTATAAAAATCTTATTTAATGTTTTGATGATTAAGAACATGATCATTAAAGAACACAGCACATGTCATATTTTTTTTCTATTACCATGTTTATTTTTATTTCTTCATGTCATATTTTTAAAAAACTATGTGTGAAAGAAAATACAACTTTCCTCTCAATTTTGGAACATTTTTTAGCTTTATCATTTTTTTTATTGACATCTAACATTATATTAGTTTCATGCATTAACATTATTTAAAAGATAATATTGTATATGAGTACAATTTTAAGGTATAACTTTGGGAAGTTTAATGTTTATTTTTACTATCGCATTTACAACCACTTATTTAGGTCTTGTTATTTAGGTTATTGGAATTTACATAGTATAGCTAAAAGTGAGAGGTGTTTCTTGATTAAAGTAAACTACTGAAGTCATGAAAGAGTACAGCATATTATGAAATATGTTTTATTTCTCGACTAAATTAGAAGTTCTGTGTTGAATAATTTTTAAAGTTGAGATTGTTGACATTAAGGGCCTATCAAAATATAAAATACACAAAAACTAAAACTAAATAAACTTAGATTTGTGGTATTTGAAATTGTTTAATTGAAAAATAGTTTAGAATTCAGATTTTGCATTTGAACTGTACTGAGTTTAAATTAATGGAATGAATTATATTTAATTATTAAAATGGAATCAATTTTTAATCTTACGATTGAGATAGTATTGTTTTATCTCTGAACTTGTTACTTTTAAAGCTAGATCAGTTCTACAAATTAGCAGACATCTAACAACTATAGAAATTAGGCAGATATTTAAAATATAATGGAATTTTCCCTCATTATGTAGGAATTGTCCAGAATCTTTATTATAGCCAATTGTCCAGAGTCAGGCTACCAGGATTAGTTGCCAATATCTTTCTTGAATTTCGTTATCATTTTTCCTGCCTAGTTAACTGCTTATTCTTCAAGACCCAGCTCACATGTCTTTTTCCTGTGATATTCTCCTAGGCCCATCCCAAACTTGACTTTTGTGTGTCTTTTGTGCATTTGGTGTTCTCCATCTAGCTTCAGCATTTCCTCATAAATCCAATGTTGATTTGTGTCTTTCTCATGAAACTGAATATTCTCTCAGAGGATAAATTAACCAGAGGGTTGAGGATGGCTCTTTAGTTAATGCTGTGAGAGTAACTGTATTCGTTTTCCATTGATCAGTTCGTGATGCTTACCTTATATCATTTAGCATACTATAGCTCTGTTACATGTATGCATTTACTCACATGTCATTCTGTCGGTTTCTAAGGGAAATACGTGTTTTGCTTTATCTTTTTTGAAGATGCTTGACAAAATGCCTGAGGAGTAATAGGTGTTTAATAAAGGTTTTTTAAAAGAGGAATATAGGTATTAGAGAAGAAAGTTATTTATTAATTTTTTTAAATAAGCTTTGAAAAAGTTGAAATTCTGATACAGATTGTATAAGTCATTATTTGGAAAAGAACCCTCCTGTATACATATGTGAATTACTGGAAGTAAATGGTAGTGAACAAAATGCTAGAATTCTACAGATGCTTATTGGACACATACTATATGCCAGGAATTATACCAGGATTATAGAACTGTGCATGAGACCCAGTTCTAGCCCTCTGAAAGTTTGAATTCTAGCAAAGAAGATAGGTAATATTTGCTAATGAGTAAACAGAAGGAGTTTAAAATTAATTTTTCAGCATAGTCCTAGTTTTTGGAGAAGTCGTATGCTCAAAATAAGTATGAAATCAGTTATTGTTGTGGCCATTATTAGAAAAGCACTTTTGATAAAATATGCTTTAACATGTTGCATACGGATCACGAGAATCTTCACGAGGGATTTAAACCCCGCCGTACGCAACGTGTTAACATCATGACCAATTTCTAATTTGATGGATTACCTTTCTCCTAAGAAATTTCAGCCAAATGAAGCTGCTACTCCATTGCTGGGTAAAACGTTCTCTTTCTCTCATTGTATTAGGTTGGTGCAAAAGTGATTGTGGTTTTGGCAGTTATTTTTAACCTTTTAAATCGCAATTACTTTTGCACCAATCTAATATATGTGTATGTGTGTGTGTGTATAGATAGGTATGCTTTTAAAAGAAACTACTGTTTTTAAGATAATAGTTGTATAATTGAAGTAAGATTTCAGATGACAAAAATGATTACTTGCCTATGATAAATTTACATAGGATGATATAGACTATTAAATTTATATGTATTTGGTAATTACTCATCTCAAACTACCTTTTTTGAGAATAAGATAGTTTTGTAATAGGACTTCATTATTAAATTTAATGTCTGTTCCTTCAACTATCTTATTTGGTTATATTGGCAATGATCTTCAGTATGCTACTCAGTTTTTTTTTTCTCTTTATTAAAAAATACTACTGAGAAGATTAAATGAGTTTATTTCTGTAAAGCCCTTTTCATAGTAGCTGACACATAGTAGGTGCTCACTAAATGGTCGCCATTACTGTTAAGTACAGTATGTATTTGAAAGACTATCATCTATTGTTGCCGAACTAATTTTTAGTTAGTATTGGTGGTTTCTAGGGGTAGGAATTCAGTAAAAGCAATATCTTTAAATTATCATTCATGTAGTGCTGTGCTGTATTCAGAATGCTTTCCTATAGTATATCCGTTCATTTGCTCATCAAAACACCCTACATGGAGGAAAGGAAGTTTGTCATTTAATCATAGACAATGTTAGAACCTCAGTTGAAACTCAGATTGTTTGATCTTTTCACCATTACATCTCAAATAAAGAGGTTTATAAAACTGTTTGGGTAAAAGGTTTCTTTGCTTATTCCTCTTTCCCTCAAGGTTAGATACAGGGCTAGCATAGTTTGGTAGAAAGATTAGCATTTTGTGGGGTATGAAGTTTTTATTCAAGGATTTAATGAAATCTTGGTTTTTTGTTTTTTTTCTTTTGAAAGACAAATTGTCCTTAAATAAACATCGTTTATAGATTGTAATTTTAGTGGTAATACAAGTGTATAAAATATGTCACAGTGATTTTGTGAATTATTCATTTAATAAATATTGAACACCTACAATGTTTTGTTTATTGGCTTTCATGTTTGTTACAGTCTCTACCTTTTGATATAATTAGTAGGCACTTCATTCTGTAGTATTGTTTACTATGGAAAATTGCAGAATTACTGAGACTTTTAGAACTGGAAGGAACCTTTTAAGAACTTCCGTAATGTTTAGTCATTTTTCTGAAGACAGGCTAGTTTTTATTACTGGAAACCTTAATGCTAGAGGGATAATGTAGTCTTCAGAGGGAAGATCTTGAAGGGTTTTCTAGTAGAGATGTTCGCATTAAAACATTTTTCCTTTGTTTTGCTTTTTGTTTGTTTCATTTTTTATCTTCCTGTTAAAACTTTTGAAATCGGTTTACAAACCCTTGTTTAGGATTTTTCCTAAAAATCCAGTTTGGAGGGTTCTTGTGGTACTGGCTTTTCCAGGTAACACATAGCAGTCTGGTTGGTGAGGTCTTTTCCATTTGTTGGAACTCGTGGTTGTAGCCTAGTATCCTCTTGACAAATAAGAAACAGGCCTGGAAAGACTGTGACTTGTTCAAGGTCAGTAGCTGGCTAGTGTCAGACTCAGGTATTTAAATTTCCAGTGCTTTTTATTACCTTGCTGTGATTGCAGTTAAATTTGCTAGCAAGTAACTTTATAGGTAATCTTTAAATTTCATTATACCTAGATCTAGTGTACTTCTTGATAACTTCTAATATTAAACTTACTACTTACAACTAATATGATAACCTGTGTTAAAATCTGGGCTATAACAGTATAGTAAGTGAAGAACAAAATACTGTCAATCACTTTCCCTATGTTAACTAATATTTTTGAAGTATAAATATTAACAAAGTTCATTTTGATGTCTGTTATAGTAACATTTATAGTGCTATATATCTTGACTTTGATATCATAGTATTTCTTGGGAGAAAAATCCCAATAAATAATATTTCCCTCTTTTATTTGAGATATAAATACTAAGAATCACTAATAGTATAAGTAATAACCAATTTAATTACGTGTGCATATCAAGGATTGTGTATGACAAAAAATTTGGACAGCCCTCTGACAGTTTTTAGACATGAATTAAACCACTTCGTCTTTACATTTTATAATCTCATCTGGGTTTTTTGCACTGTATCATACTTTTATCAGATATGCAAGTACGAGGGACGATCAACCTACAACAGCAGCAAGTAGACAGATAATATTTGATGCCAGAGAAGTAGTTGCTCAAGTAGAGCTCTGGGTGCGTTTGCAGAGTCTGCAAAGTTGGCTTGGTTTTCTTTCATCTTTTTTGCATCTTTTTGCTGTTTATCTTTTATTTCCCCATAGCTCAAAGTCTTCTCACTAATGTTCATTTCTAGTTCATTTCTGTTCCACCAACAGTTCTCTCCTTACTAGAAAATCTTTTCTGCTTTATGTAAACCTGAATAAAGTAATTCTTTCACATGTGAATGTAAACAACCTGACATGGTGGCTAGAGTTACTGTTTTTTTCCTTATGATAATAACTTTCTGATGATAAAAGTGTTACATGTTCATTGAAAATACTAAAGAATAAAGAAGTACAACAAGGAAAATAGGAATGCCCATAATCATAACATAGCTCCAACCAGAGATAGCTACTTCTAAAATGTGTTTCCTTTCTCTCTTATAGATGTAGTGGGAGTTTAAAAGTAGGAGTTGAGGTATCTCTTTGGAAGAATGGGGGAAAGGAGACTTAAATCAGTGAATGGGCTTCTTAGACTTTCCACAACTGCTTTCACCTTGCCTTGATCCTGTCTATGCTCCAGTGTGTTTCACAAACACTGTCCTAGGGAGTGCTCTTTGAACAGAAGTCAAGGAAGTTTGGAAAATACTGCATATTATATCTTCTTGAAGTTTAATAGATTAAACATTTCTGAGAAGTCTTCCCATAGAACAACTTGTTTGAGCTTATTAATCGATCACTTCTCAGTGTTACTTGACCAGGGGACTTTTTTTTCCCTATTGTAATAGAGAACATGTTGGGGACATACTATTCTGTAGGCCCTTGCTATTGAAGTGTGGTTCAAAGACCAGTGGCATTGGCATGCAGAATCTCAGGCTCCACCGAGAACTCAGGCTCCACCGAGTCAGAACCTGCATTTTAACAGGATTCTTAGATTATTCATATGCACATTAAAATTTGAGAAGCAGTGCTCTAGTTTGTTCTTGTTTTTTCAGGATACGGTAATGAGATGGCATGGTTCTGCGGTATTCATTCCACTCGATCTGCCTTTTCAAAGGGCTGTTCCTCCCTTTTTTGTGTGTGCATGTGTGTGTGTGCAGGTAGGGTTGCGAGTATGAGTGTGTATGTGGGCATGTGTGCGTGTACAGGCCTGTGAGTGTGTCTCTGTTATGATGCCGCTTGTCTGTTAGGCCAGCACTTCCCCTCATGTACAAATATGCTTTCTCTGTTAACACCTTCCTCCTCTTATTCCTGCTTCTGCTGTCCGTATATAACCATTCATTCCTTCAATTGTACAGCTCATTCAGGCCTGGCTTTGGGAAGCCTCTGTGAGAGAGCAAGTTGCAGGAAATAAGGGAGTAGGAGGAGATGGGTTTGCAAGTTAGAATCAAGTAATAACAAGTTTCTTGAGATAGAAGAGCGCTGGCTTTCCCTGAGAAGGGCACAGAGGTTTTGAATTGTGTTGACTGGAATCCTGATGTCTCATGCACTTATCTCAGGAACAAGCAAGTGGGGCTCCATGTCCCCCACTCCTCTTCAGCCAGATCACCTACGTCTTACATTTTATCAGGATGTGCCTTGATTTGTTTTTAAAAGGTGTTTTGCTATCAAAATATTTTTTGTTTATGAAAGTCACTGCCCTGTTGCATCCATTTAGCCTTCTACCACTCACTCAGATTCTTTTGTTCAGCGTAGTCTGGGTTAATTGTGACTGGACTTCTTAGCCTCACACTTCAAAGGTAAGAGCTAATAATGAGTTTTGTATAATGATGGGGGAGATTTGAAGCTTTCTCTCTTGAAAAGCTTGTTCTCCCTCCCTCCTTCCCTGTATCCTTCCTTCTCACCCATCTTTTTAGACATTTTGCTCTTCTTTTTAAGACCAAAGCTGATGAGGTATCTGGTATATAGTAAGTCCTCAAAAAATCTTAGCTAAAAACATCAAATACATAAGTGTTAATATAATTCATATAGGGGTATAATAGTCCCTGTTGTCAAATACATGGGTTCTAGTGCGGTAACTAACAAAACCAGAGCATAAGAATAAGTGTTTCCTACTAAGAAAATAACATTTCCACAAAGTTCTTTATGGATAATTTCACCTATCTTCCCTCCCTCCTCTCTTCCCTCCTCTCACACGCGTGTGTGTGTGTGTGTGTGTGTGTGTGAGAGAGAGAGAGAGAGAGAGAGAGAGAGAGAGAGAGAGAGAGAGAGAGAGAGAGAGGAGAGAGAGAGAGAGAAACATTTTGGCCTTACCAGTAAAAGTTTTAACATCTAGAAAGTACTTTGGTAGTATAATAGTAGTAAGCAGTATATATAGACTTAAGAATTGAACAGTTAAAAGTAGCATTTTTTACTGTTTGCTGTAGTTAAAGAGTCAGTCTGTTTTCAAGGTTCGATCGTCAGCATGGTCATGGGCTTTCTTAGGCCACTGTGTCATCTTGTATGTTAGGCTGTTTCTTCTGCCACACACTCTCCCGTCCTCCAAAGACTTCTTTCTAATTTTTTGATTGCTCAAGCAAGAAGCATTCCTTTATCCCTGAGATAGAATGAAGGCCCTTTTAATTGCTCTTACAGCATGCTATGTAAAACGTGATGATTGTAATTACACAGCATATTTAAAATATTTTGTTATTGTTTCTCTTTCCTTCCCTGCAATCATCGCCTTGAGAGTAGTCCCATTGGTCCTGGAATCACATTTCCGTTTAAATCCCACCCTACCATTTATAGTCACATAACCACAGGGCTCTTTGCTGATGGTTAAATGTGATAATTGATGTAGGGAACTTAAGCATAATTGCTAATAATAAAGATAATAATTGTAAATAAGATTAGTAACAATTTCCAGTGCCTGTCATTGTGTCTTGCATAGGTATTGATAGTGCTTAATTGAACTGCAAAAGCTCCATCATTTATCTGATTTCTGTTGCTGCTTTAAACTGTTTTCCGCTTCTTGTTTTTAGGGAATGTTAATCTAATTGCATTTCATTTCCTGAACCTGTTAGTTGGGTGGAGTATGTTTGATTATGCCCGTTTTACTTGATAAAACAAGTTATGTCAACCTAAGTTTCGTTCATACTCAACTTTTTCAGCATTTCAAATGTTTTCTTTTGCCATCAATACAATGCATAGTTGAAACCATAGCCAATAGCATTTTATTCTGTCTTACATCCTGCTTACTTGTTTTTTGAATCTTAACTAGAGACAGAGAGACCATTTAGTGGAAGCCATTGCAGTAGTTTATGGATGAGACAGTAGTGGCCCAACAATATCAGTGGGAGAGAATGGATTGTGGATATGTTTAGGAGAAAATTTATGAGACTTGATAGTTGAATATGGCTGTGGGAGGTAGAAGTTGGGTTGTAGAGAGGGAAGAATCAGAGACGAATTCCGTATTTTGGCTTAATTAAATAGCTGGGTAATTGGTGGTACCTCTCACTGACATAGGGAACAGGAGGGCTTGGGGGGAGGTAAAAGTTCACTTTTAGTTTTGTTTAATTTCAGGTATCTGAGGGAAATCTGAGAGGGGATATGTAGGGCTCAAGGTTAGGAAGGAGAACAGTGCTATAAATATTTATTGGGTAGCATCAGTGTACATGACTGAAAGACATGGGAGTGGTAAGATCAGAGAGAATAGACTGCATCCCGTGAGAAATGAGAACCTAGGATGGAAACCTGAGAGCCATCACTGCTTTTTTTGTGATGGTGGAAAAGGAGCATCCCACACAGAAGAAGAAAGACATGGAGGAAGAAGAAGAATTAAATATGAAATAAGAAACCCAGAACGTGTAATGTTACAAAAACAGAGGGAAGAGAATGTTTTCAAAAGGAGGGGATGTGGTCAGCCACGTCAAATGGCCCTTGCTTTCATCAGACAGAATCTTAATTTTTCCCGTTTATTCTATGTAATGTTTATTTTAACAGCTTTGGCATTAAAATTTATATTTTAAGTTGTAATAAGGTAATAATTCTACATAGTGCTTGTACTAAATTTTTCATGATCGTTACAACAGTTCTGAATTATATCTACAAGTTAAATAAAGGAGGTTAATTTAATATTGTTAGTTCAGGAGATGAGTAAAATTATGGTAGTATCTAACTTTGTCAAGTAAGAGAGCTTTACTTGTCTAGTAAAATCTATTATTAAGCCTATACTTCTACAGGTAGCTCCTGATAATAGCTACAGAAATTAAGAGAATTAATAATAAAAAATTGGGTCCGTCTTGGTATCAAGAATTTTTTAAGTGGTAAGTAAATGTGTAGTAACTTTGAAGACTCTTGGAAAGTTGCATGGTTAATTGTGAAGGAGCATGTATAGTTTGAAAAAGACTTCATCTTTTGTTTTTAGGAGGAATGAGTCATAGCACTCTTTATTGATCAGTTAACCAAGAAAATCACAGCATTTTTCCATAAAACTGTATTTGGTCTGTAAAGTGGTAGTCATCTGTGGAGAACATTGGATTTCATGTGATTCACAATTCAGATTTTATGAGTGCTGAATGACAAAGTTATTACTCAGAACATAGGCAGTAGTTAGAAAACTATCGCTGTTAATTTCAGACTATATTGAAATTTATTATGTTAGAAAAAATTTTTATTTTATAAAATCACTTTGACACAGGAAATATGCACTTAACATCTTAGAGACGGTTATTCAGAACTAATTTGAAAACCAATGCAGGGCTTAGAATCTGGTCAGATGAGTTTTAATATATTCAGAATAGATGAGAAAAGAATGTACTTAACAGAGTAAAGGTTAGACTTCTTTATTATGTTGACTTATAGTTGGCATTTTTGCATATTAAATTGGATACTAACTACAGTAGTACCTTGGTTTTTGAACGTCTCCATTGACGAACATTTCCGTTTACGAATGCCGTAAATCTGAAGTAAATGCTTTGGTTTATGAGCACGCCTCGGAAGTCGAACACGTCACGGGGCTTCTGCTGAGTGCAAGATCCTGAGGCCTAGCAGTCGGCTGTTTTCGAACGTTTCAGAACTCAAACTGTCTTCCAGAACAGATTACATTCGAAAACCGAGGTATCACTGTATAGTTAGTATAAAGGTACATATAATTCTCCTGACCAAATGTTTCCTTGAACTAGAAACTATTAAGAATAGACAATATTAACTGTCTACAGAGAATCCCATTTTACGATATGGTTTATAAAATGTACTTAATTAAGGGACTGGGGTATCTGTCAAATTAGGAAGATCAAAATGTTGAAGATCAGTTAATGTGATTAAGGCATCTTTAGGAAGAATGACTAGAACATAAAATGATATAAAGCAAAACCACACAGCATTACAACCCCCGACAATTGGCTGGTGTTGATCATAGTACAAGATGTGGTAGGAAGTGACAGATGGTATTTGGCATTCACTAGAATGGTACTTTATTCTGGGGTTGTAATAATGTAGGCTTCTTTATATCTGTACTAACTACATCTTAACATCATTCCGTTATTTTTAAAGTACCCATAGCAACCAGTTTCCAGGGCTGCTGCACACTTAGACTGTGTGCATTATGCAATTCGTTGTAATTATTTGGCCCTATCCAGATACGTTGATGTTAGGAAGGAAATGCCCTGGAAGGTGGCATCTGATTTCTTAATCAGTTTGGTAAAGATGGTTGGTAAAATTCAGTCATTGAGTTTTCTCTGCTTTAGTTTTAGGCTGAATTTTTGGGCCTAAAAACCAAGAGCCAAATTCAGAACTGGGCCTCCACCCATCAACTCATAGGTATTATTTTCCTTTGAGTTTCTTTTTTTCCCCTCGTCTTCTGCCTCTCCCCCCCTCCAGTTCAAGCCATTGTTTCTCAGTCTAGTTGTGTAGGACATAGCTCCCTGCTGGTGTTATGAGCCTTGCGCTCCCCCTGGCTGAGGTAGTTGGTTGCTCGTCGTCATCGGTCCGCTCACAGCAGCTCATGGCAGCTCTCACTGGCTGCCGGCCACTCATGCTTGTTGCCGGCCACTCATGGCGGCACACCGTAGCCCACAGCAGCACACAGCAGCCCGCGGCGGCACACACCAACCTCCAGCTGCTCACGGCAGCCCAGCTCCAGGGAGAGCTGTTGCTCACAATCGTAGCTGTAGAGGGCGCAGCTTACTGGCCCATGTGGGAAACGAACCTGTGATGGAACTGGCGACCTCAGTGTTAGGAGCACCGTGCTCCAACCACCTGAGCCACTGGGCAGGTTCTGAGTTTCTTTTTAGGAAATTAATTAACATTTGCTTTGCCACTTTTATCTTAATATGGATTTCGTTATATGCTTTCTGTATCAGTTATCTATTGCTGCTTAACAAATTACACCAAAACTTAGTGGCTGAAAACAATAAACATTTCTTATCTTTTTTTTTTTGAGGCAAGAATTCAGAAGTACTGCGGCAAAAATGAGAAAAAATAAGGGCCACATAAAAGTAAATATATTCAATTAAAGTTCTGTTCTTTTTTTCTGAGATCATGTTCTTCATACTTTGTTAAGTAATTTTTACAAAACGAGGGTGGTAAACGATAACTTGAGTTTTTTATAAGCAAAATAAAAATTTGGCAACTTGTAAAAAAAATTCAGAAGCAGCTTAGCAGGTAGTTCTGGCTCATGGTCTCTCAGGCTCATCTGAGGGAGGATCCAAGCTCACTTAGGTGGTTGTCAGCAGGCCTTAGAACACCTGCTTCTAAGTTACTCACATGGCTGCTGGCAGGCCTCAAGACTGCTGTTGGCCAGACATCAATTTCTTGGCCATGTGGATCACTCCAGGGGACTGCTCACAACACTGGCATCGTGCTTACCCCAAAGAGAGAGAGCCCCCAAACAACCTAATTTGGGGAGTGACATCCCATTATTTCTGCCAAATTCTGTTCCTTAGAAATGAGTCACTGAATCCAGCCTATATTCAGAGGGAGGAGGTTACAGAAGGGCATGCATACCAGAAGGTGGGATCATTGTGGCCCATCTTGGAGGCTGCCCACCACACTATCCTTTAAAGTTTAAAACTTTTGTCACTGTTGCAGAATTCTTTCTTGAAAGGGAGGCATATGGAGGAAACCCAAAATATAAAATAGATAAAGGGGGAGCTGTTGTGTCCAGAGCAAGGATTCTAGGGAACTAGAGCTTACTTACCTGCCAGCATCCCTCCTCTTCAGCTTTTCCAAGCAGTTTGAATATTAATATCTTTACAATCAAATATCAGTCAGTAACATGAATGTTCATCTCATACTTTGATTTTGGAATTTATCAGTAGTCCTAAAATTCTAACTTGTGAAAATTAGGTATTGGGACATGGAAAATTATTTGTGTAAATGTTTCTGGCAACTTTAAAAGTCTTAGTAGCCTCCTTTAATAAAGTAAATCTAATATAATGGCTGATTTCCTAGTATTAGCAGATATAATTTATATATTAGTGTGATAATGATAGTGATTTACTTAGTAACTACTGCCTAGAATGTTTTATTAACTCCAAATTATGTGTATTTTTTAAAAAATGAGTGAATAGTAGTATTTGCAATTCACTTTTAATATTAACCTGTTCTTGTAGCTCTTTAATGCTGCAAATTGTCTTACTAACATAAACTACTCAATCTTACAGTATAAAGAATATAGTTTTAAAATAATAGTACCAAAATTAATACAAATGACAAATCTCTGAGTGAAGTTTAGAATTTTATAGTTCTTTTAGTCCTTAGACCATATTGCTCTAAAGATTTTACAAAATCATTTGAAAATAATTCCATTCCTGGGTGGTTATAGTAACAGTTTGATATATGGTTAGATTTGGGCATTGCTTCTAAACACTTTACTTACATTGACTTAGTTAATTCTTACAACTGCCCTGTGAAATAGGTTCTGTTGTTACCCTTATTTTACAGATGAATATAGTTTTTGCCATCTTGATTTCAGGCTAATTTGCATTAACAAGAAAACAGTACTGTTTTTGTTTGTTTCTTTATGGGTTGATGTAGGGGAAGTAGTGTATGAAACTGATGGAAAGGAACATTTTGGTTAGGACATGAAATGGTATTTATAATTAGAGGACCCTGATGGTAGTATATCATGGCACTGAAAAGGGAGATAAGGCACAATAGAGTCAATAAATTTTTGTCAAATGAATTAAAAAAAGACAAAGTACCAATCTTGTAATTTTTGTTTATAACTGCTGTGCCCTGTAGAACTTTTCTCTTTTGGATGATAATGAGAGGGAGGGTCCAGCTAGGAAAAAGCAGATAAAGTGAGATTTTGTACTTACCTAGACTATCTGATGAGCTATTTAAGGAGTCAAAAAGAGGGTAGTTTCTGTAAATAACTTACTTAATAAGTAAGTTTATAACTCACTTTGAACCCTAATTTGGTTGAGGTTCAACTCAATTTTATGAGCGTGCGCACACACACACACCTTCCACCATATTTATATATAAACCATCAATAATGTCACTTAAATATGATTGAACATGTGTATTATATTAAATTTTATTACACTGTTACAAGATTCCAGTCCAGATCTACCCTGAACAACTTTCCACAACCATAATAACTTATATTAGATTTTTAAATTTTAATGAAAATTAGAAAATAATGTACCTGGAATCATCAAAACCAGTTCTAATTTTAAGTTGCTTCTAGCCAAAATATAATGTCCAAACCAGTGGGTACTAGTGGTAGTGAAAGTTAGCTACTACATTGTTTTCTGAGTAGTTTTTTTTCATAAGTTCAGATTGATTTGATGGAGTAGATTTTCATTAGTGAAATGATTGATTTGGTTACTACGGAGTATGAGTACCTTTTTGTGGATGAGTATTATAATTATTAGAGCTTATATAGAATACTTTTGAATACAGCATCTTAATTTTTTGAATTTCTTTTCTTAGCTGTTCTGATAAAATCTATGTTAGTTGAGCTTATGGCATGATAACAACAACAAACATAGCTTTCAATGCTGGTCTCTAAGCGAACCTTTTGGTTACCTTAAAATATTTTCAGGATATTTTAATTCACTTAAATTTTTTAAAAAATACACTTGATTCTCTTTTAAATTCGTAAGACTTGAATTTAAATGGAGACTGCATTTACTATAAATAATATTTGGAAATTATTTAGTTCTTAATAACATCTTTTATACTAGCTTATATCATAAGGATAGAATATTTGTATTATTGTTCCTGTGTCTATTTTATCAATCCAACCATATAGGACCTTTGTGATATGTCCTCATTCATTCTTTAGGACATAGAAGTTAATTAGGAATTTAGTTACCTAGAAAAGTTAACTAGATAACCCTTTGGTATTTATCTCTGTATTACAGGTAAAAATTGAGATCTGTGAGTGCCCCTGTTTGAATGAATGAGTCATTTACAAACAAATGCATTAATTCTTATTTTTTAAAACTCATTTATAGAAAAATGGATATAATTTATCTAAGATAATTTGTATCTTAAAAGAAATCTCACACAAATCTTGACGTGTATTGGCAGCCTTTACAAAATACATCACCTCATAACAATTTTGAATGTAAGATTTTTATTAGAATTATATATTCAATTTGTTTTTGTTGAATAATTATTTTATACACCATTTTATGCTATTTACTTTTAAAATAAAGGAAAAGATATACATTATCTTTAAATTTGTTTCCATAGAATGAAGAGGCATGAAACCATAGTTTCTTGAAGGTGGTTATTTAGTAACATAATGGTGAAAGGGAGGAGTATTACCGAAACATCTGTGTCTTCAACAGGAACTGGTATTTGAAGTCATCACTGCTGTAGCACATTAAAACGAACATTTACTTGATTAATATGTATTGAGTTAAAGGTAATAGGATATCTTCATGTGAGCTTGCAGATAAAGTTCTGTTGGAGAGACCTTTTTTCTTCTGTTAGAAATTGTTTGTTTGTTTATTTGTTTTAATGACAGGTCCATTTTTAGGCAGTTGTTTCAAAAGTATAATAGTTAATCAAAAATATTACTACTTTGTACAAGTATGTAAATTAAAATCAGCATTGTTATCTACCCATGGCCTGGTATACTTTTATATGTTTGTGATTGGTTTGTTTTAGGTGGCAAATTGTTATTTTAAAGACTTATTGAGTGATAAATGGGAATTGTATTGATGCTTTTTATCTGAAGTCTTATAGATTGTTAATCCACTGTAGTGACCGCTACACCAAAATTCAGTGAATGTTAATGACAATGGCTAGTTAAGAAATGACAGATTTTGATCAACTAATTATTCTTGTACTAATAATAAAAACGATGGTGTTGTTTCAGTGAAATGGAATAGTCTGATAGCTTATATCTTTGTATATTAAAATATAGCTGACATTATAGGGGAAATTTAAAAATGAAACAATTCAAATAATTTTTTTTTTTTTTTGCTTATGTTTCTGACAGTGCCAAAGTTTTTGTTGATCTTGTAGTTAGCATATTATTTCTGTATTTACTTTGGTGCATACATATGTAGTTACCTGGTGAATTTACAACCCTTTCCCTGTCATTCTACATGTATTAATAATCTCAAATAAAATTAAATAATCTTCTTATTCTGATAGAGAAGAAAAAGCTGGATCACTTACCAGTAACTGGAGTTCTCCTATTGGGTAATCTCCACAGATCCACATTCTTTGAAGTTATTGTGAATGCCTCGAGGACCAAGGAACCGTTGAAATTTCCAATTTCAGGAAGGTAAGCAAGTGCACTGAAGCATGTCTCTAGCATCTTCCAAATCCCCTCCCCCCAACTTTCTTACATATACGTCTGTACTGCATGCCCCCTCAGTTCCAGTGGATGCCCATCAGGAAGAGTCTCATGCTGGACAGAAGGGCAAGAGAGGTGGATCTGTGAGGGAAAAGACCCAATAGGATAACTCAAGTTACTGGTAAGTGATCTAGTTTTCACAAATTTGAGATTTTTTATTTTCACATTTCTTCTCTTTAGTAGGAGTACATTTAATTACAAGAAAGGAAGTTTTTTTGCAATAGCTTCTTTTTGATGTGGATTATGGAATTTATTGTATGGAAGCTATAAATACCTAGTTCTTAGTGTGTGAATAAATGTGACGTTAGTTTCAGTGTATCATTTACATAATAGTTGTTTATAAAAACCATATGTTTATTTCCTTATGGTAAATAGTGTGATAGTTCTAAAGCAATTTAAAGAAGTTCTATGTTGAATTATTTTGTAAATTCCTTTATTTGTGATGGTGTTTTTATTGAAGTAAATATTTGTACTATAAAATTATGCTTATGCCAAATATAGCCAAATTCTTTTGATATTGTACTGAACAGCACAAATAGTTTCATATTAATTGACTAACACTTTTTACTGACATGGTTTTCATTGTACCTTTTAACTTTATTGAAGATGTATTCGGAAATAATTCAGGGTGTGTTGCAATTATATTTACTACTTCCTTTTTCATAGTGGATGGGCTTATTGATGTGAAGGGTGGCACAGTTGGTTTAGTGTGTGCTCTCCAATTCTAACATTTACATGCCAGCTCAATACATTATCTGTCAATATATTGAGCTGGTGTAATGTATTATCTGGTAATGTATTAAGCTGGTGTGTAAATGTTAGAATTGGAGAGTTCCTTGCTTCTGATTTCTTTCTCACTCATTCTACATAGTTACCAGGTTACCATTTCTAAAAGTTAATCAAAAAGGTTAACCAAAAAGATTGAACAGGGTGCTGTGTTCAATCTTAGTTGCAGGGGGCACTGCCCACCATCCCTTGCGGGACTCGAGGAGTTGAACCGGCAACCTTGTGGTTGAGAGCCCACTGATGCCCTGCTCTAGCTGGTTTATAAAATTTTCATCCATTTGTTGGGTACATTGGCCTCTCTTAATCCAATCCCATCCTACTTATCTAGCCCTAATTTGTTTGATTTGGAACTTCTTTTTTTTCCCCAAGTCAAGTTGTTATTATTTCAGTCTTAGTTGTGGAGGGTGCCATTCAGCTTCAAGTTGTTGTCCTTTCAGTCTTAGTTGTGGAGGGCACAGCTGAGCTCCAGGTCCAGTTGCTGTTGCTAGTTGCAGGGGGCACAGCCCATGATCCCTTGCGGGAGTCGAACTGGCAACCTTGTGGTTGAGAGCCCACTGGCCCATGTGGGAATCGAACCGGCAGCCATCGGAGTTAGGAGCACAGAGCTCCAACCGCCTGAGCCACGGGGCCAGCCCTGGAACTTTTGTTTTGATCTTACCTGAGTACTTGCCATATTTATACTTTGGCTTGGGCTTTTCTGTTTTCTTTCCATTGTACTTTTCTATAAGGTTAAGGTCAAGTCCTACCCTTTGCATAAATCCTTTTATGCTAGCATCTCACTGTTACCTCTGTTTCAATCAGTGGAAACATGAGATTGCTTTGAGGATTTAATTAATTCATGGACTATACTTAGAACAGTGCCTAGCGGCACATAGTAAACCTTCTTATTAGCTATTTGATCGTAGATTTATCTTAAACATTTCTTTGATTATAGATAGAATTCTTATCTGTATGACACAGTTTAGCCTTTAAATATGAACTTTAGGTTATATTGCTATTTCTTTTGATTTAAAACTCTTAGGGTAACTTGTATGGTCTTTGAGAGCAAGGATAAAATTTTACTGTTTTTTATCTTTTTTAGTTCCTAATGTCAGTGACTGAGATTAAATTGTATCCACTGAAAAAATTTGATTTTCATGTAGATTCACAAATATACTTACCATTTTTTTCATGAATAAAACTGGTTCATTTGGCTTATCAATCCTGTTTGTATTGTATGTTTTTCTTTTTTTGGGGGGGTTAAGGGTGGGGGAAGGGAAACAGGACTTTATTGGGGAACAGTGTGTACTTCCAGGCCTTTTTTCCAAGTCAAGTTGTTGTCCTTTCAATCTCAGTTGTGGAGTGTGCTGTTCAGCTTCAAGTTGTTGTTCTTTCAGTCTTAGTTGTGGAGGGCGCAGCTCAGCTCCAGGTCCAGTTGCCGTTGCTAGTTGCAGGGGGCACAGCCCACCATCCCTTGCGGGAGTCTGACCGGCAACCTTGTGGTTGAGAGGATGTGCTCCAACCAACTGAGCCATCTGGGAGCTCAGTGGCAGCTCAGCTCAAGGTGTCATGTTCAACCTTAGTTGCAGGGGGCGGAGCCCACCATCTCTTGCCGGACTCGAAGAGTTGAACCGGCAACCTTGTGGTTGAGAGCCCGCTGGCCCATGTGGGAATCGAACCGGCAGTCTTCGGAGTTAGGAGCACGGAGCTCTAACTGCCTGAGCCACCGGGCTGGCCCGTGTATGTTTTTCTTAAGAACAACTTTTTTTTCCCCCTGTAAAGCTGGTATAGTGAAATTATAATTGTTTAGTACAATATAAACCTCTCTGGCATATTACAAAGCAGTGTATAGTTTTGAGAGAGTTAATTAGATTAGCTTTACTTTAAGACTCTGTGCAGTGTTAGCAAACAAACTGGAAATTCAGGATACTTGATTTTTGAGGTTTGACTATCTTAGAAGATTATTGCTTGATTTTCAGAAATGCTTGGATTTAATATACCTGTCTGATGAAGCAGTAAATGAAATCTATTTTCAAGGTCATTGAGGAAGAAAATGCCATTGACAGATTAAGTATCACTTCTAAATAATCAGCAGAGAACCAATTTAGGTTCAATTAGACAAGCCAAGATAAATAACATTTAGTCAGGTGACTTAAGTAATTTTTTGAGTGTACTTCCGCATATCCATGTAAGAGAATGTTTAATCTCATGGTTTCTTTGGTTTGATAATGGTATAATGAATATATTTAGAATGACCTTATTCTTTAGAGATACGTGCTGAAATATGTAGAAATGAAGTAGTATCACAATGGATTCAGCAATGGGCTCAGAAAAGAAATGGTGGGTATTTGGCTGTGGTGTATACATATATATAGTGGTATATGTATAGAGATACATAAAAAGAAAGGTAAAGCAAATGTGGCAAGTGTTAATTTTGAACCTAGGTGAAGGGTATATAGGTACACATTATACTTTCAACTGTTTTGTGGCTTTGATATTTTTCAAAAAATAATTTGGAAAAAGTATTTTTAAAAGAACTTTACTACGCTTCAGTTTCTCCCATTCTAAATAGGAATAATAGAGCTTGTTCTTTCCATGCCGTGATGCAGGAGGGCACAGTGGAGTAACATTTGGCGGATAGAATAACAGTCAAGAGAACTTTTAAGAAGTTTTCTTCTTTTTTTGACATTAAAGAAGAGTTTTGTAATGGAAAACTTCAAAGAACATTTTACGTAAAAGTATATTAGCTTAAAATACATTTATTTCCTTTTTTTATTCAGAACATAATACATCATAATTGAATAAGGACAACCAAGAAACTAGATATATAATATATACATGTATATATTATATATAAAGTAATTATTGAAATCTTGAAAATGAAAAATATAGCAAGTTATAATTCAATGGGCATAATAGAAAATGAGAAGTGGTTGTTAATTTCAAGATAAAACTGATAACTCAGGACACAGCACAGGGAGATAAAGAGATGAAAAATACTGAAAAAAAGCTAAGCTACCGTAGAGGCAGATTGAAAAGCTCCAAATGAGTGTCTGATTAGAGTTCTAGAATAGAGGACACAGAGAATGATAGAGAAGCAATACTGAAGAAAAAGTGACTAAGAATTTTCAAGAATTAAAAATAAATGGAAATTATGGAATAATCAGAGCCGAGTCACAACAAAAAATTGTATCAAAAATTGAGGGATACAAGAAAAGTGCTTAGAGGTAAATTTATAACCTTAAATACATGTATTAGGTTGAAAAAAATTAATGAACCAAATATTCAATTCAAAACTAAAAAAAGGAGAAAGTAAAACTAAAAAAAGGAAGATAGAGGAAATAAAAATAGAATTTGGCGAGACAGAAAATAATCAACAATAAAAGCAATAGTGATGTTCATTTAAATCAAAGCTGGTTCTTTTCAGTCGATTAAGTTCTGAAAATACTCATCAAGAAACAGATGATAGAGGTTCTGTCAAGATGGTGGAGTCGATAATTGCTTTGTTGCCACCTCTCATGACCACCTCAGAATTACAACTAAACTGTAGAACAACCATCATTGAGAATCACCTGCAGTCGAGCTGAACCGAAGCCCTAAAAGTAAGGACATACAGAAGAAGCCACCTCGAGACTGGTGGGGGGAACAGAGTCGTGAAACTGGCTGATCCTGTACATGCATGTGAGCATTAAAAATCAGGAGGGTTAACTCGGATGCAGGGGTCTCCCCCCATCAGAAGAGCGAGGGGTCCTAGCCCCACACCAGGCTCTTCAGCCCAGTGTCTCAGTTCTGAGGAGAGAAGGCCTCATAACTTCTGGCTGTGAAAACCAGCAGAAACTGGCTGAATAAGACGAGGGTTGCTGCAGTCCAAAGTGCTCCCCTTAAAGGGCCGGCACTCAGAATTCACGCGCTGACAGACTCACTCGCTCTGAGCTCTGTAGCTGGGGCAGCAACTTGATAGGTGCCAGGGACATATAGGGAGGAACTGAGTTGTCTGGAATCAGGGTGAGGGCTGGAGAGGCACCTTCCTCCTGGACAGAGTTGCTGACGGAAGCCATTGTTTCATTGTTGAGCCCTCTCCTTTCCTGGCATTCAGATGCAGGTGGCCGCCATGTCTGAGTCTCCACCAACCTGGATAACACCATTCAATGGTCCTGAATCCCTGAGACCCCACCCCACCCAACTTTTGGGCCCACCCAAGCCACTTCCGGTGGCTTTTCCCTACAAACAACCTGCCTTAGCTCATGCTGCAGACTTTCCTAAAATCTCTCAAAGGTTCACAAAACCCAAACAAGCAGCATCTGGCTTCGGCACATCTTATATCTCTGGCTGAGCATCCCTACGCCCAACATCCGTGACAGCCAGTCTCTGTTCACAGATTGGCCTCTTGAAGCACCTCTAAGCCCAGTGAGGGTGATGGCCATCTGCAGATTGTTTTGTGGCTCATACCAGGTTGCCCCAGGCAGAACATAGGCTGCAGCTAAACCTGGCCTGCAGTGGGATCCCTCCCAGGAGGCTCCAGGGCTGGTACACCTTGTTCCCAGCTTCGGACCAAGCTGGAGCATTATCTGGCTGAATCCAAGGACAGCACACCCGCAGGGCAGACTGGGCAAGCACCAGAGTCCTGCTAAAGCAAACCCTGCTCTGTAGGGTCAGCCCTTGCACCACAGCTCCTCCACTGTAGTCAGGGCCAGTCTTCACAAGCAGTCAGCCCAAGGGTCAATCCCTCCCACTGATGTGGGAGGCTCAACTGTAGTAGGAGGACACACACAACCCATGCAATGGATACACGTTGAGCACCTGCCTCTGGTGATCAGGGAGACTGCACCACTGGGTCCCACAGGGCACCTACTACATGAGGCCACTCTACTAACAATAGGCATAGCAGCCCTACCTTACACATAGTAACAAACACAGGGAGCAGCCAAAATCGGGAGACAAAGAAACGTGTCCCAAATTAAAACAGAACAAAGGTCTAGAAAAAGAACTAAACAAAATGGAGAAAAGCGATATACCAATTGCAGAGTTCAAAACACTGGCTATAAAGATGCTCATTGAACTCAGGAAGAACTTCAACAAAGAGATAGAAACTGAAAAAATGGAAATAGAAAACAAAAAAGAACCAATCAAATAAAGAATACAATAACTGAAATGAAGAATATATTAGAGGGAATCAATAGTAGAAAAGATGAAGCAGAGGATCAAATCAGCAATTTAGAACATAAGGTAGCAGAAAACACCCAAAACGAAGAGCAAAAAGAAAAGAGAATCTAAAAAAATGAGGATAATTTAATGGGCCTCTGGGATAACATCAAGCATTCCAACATTTACATCATAGGGGTACCAGAATGAGAAGCGACAGTAAGGTATTGAAAACTTATTTGAAGAAATAATAATGGAAAACTTTCCTAACTTGGTGAAGGAAATAGGCATACAAGCTCAGGAAGCACAGATAGTCCCAAACAAAATGAGCTCCGAGAGGCCCACACCTAGATACATCATAATTAAAATGACAGAGGTTAAAGGCAAAGAAAGGATGTTAAAAGCAGCAAGAGAAAAGCAGTTAGTTTCCTACAGAGGAGCTCCTATAAGATTGTCAGCTGAGATTTCTCAACTTGTAGGCCAGAAGGAATTGGCAAGAAATATTCAAAGTGATGAAAAGCAAGGACCTACAACCAAGATTACTTTATCCAGCAAAACTATCATTTAGAATTGAAGGACAGATAAAGAGCTTCCCAGTTAAGAAAAAGCTAAAGGAGTTCACCACCAGCAAACCAGTATTACAAGGAATGTTAGATGGATTTCTTCAGGACAAAAAAAATAAAAAAGATACATGAATAATATAATGCAGTAACTACATGTCTATCAATGATTACTTTCAATGTAAATGGATTAAATGCTCCAATCAAAAGACATAGGGTGACTGAATGGATAAGAAAACAAGGCTCCCACATATGCTGCCTACAAGGGACTCACTTCAGATTGAAAGACACACACAGACTGAAAGTAAAGGGATGGAAAAAAGAAATTTCATGAAAATGGAAACAACAAAATAAAGCTGGGGTAGCAATACTTAATGCCAGACAAAATAGACTTTGAAATGAAGGCTGTAACAAGAGACAAGGACCCAGTAATCCCACTTCAGGATATTTATCTGAAGAAACCCAAAATGCTTGTTCAAGGGGTCATGTGCTTTCACATGTTCATTGCAGCATTGTTTACAGTGGCCAAGATGTGAAGTCAGCCTGGGTGTCTGTCAATGGATGAATGGATAAAGAGGAGGTGGTACATATATACAATGGAATATTGTATATAATAATTCCTTTCCTGGACAGGGATGGGAATGGGTTTTTGCCATCTGCAGCTTCCTGGATGGACCTGGAGGCTATTGTGCTGAGTGGAGTATGTCATAGAAAGACAGGTGCAATGTGATTTTGCTTGTATGTGGAATCTAAAGAACAAAATTAACAAAGGAAATAGAAACAAACTCATAGATACAGAGAATGTTCTGATTTTTGCCAGATGGGAAGGGGTTTGGGGGGTGGGTGAAAAAAGGGGAAAGGATTAAGAAGCACAAAGTGGTTGTTACAAAGTCATGGGGACGTAGGGTATAGCATAAGGAATATAGGCAATATTGTAATTACTATGGTGTCATATGGCTTCTAGATTTATTGGGTTGATAGATGGGAGGGAGGTTGGGAGGCAGGGTGAAAAAGGTGAAGGCATTAAGAAGTACAAATTGGTAGTTAGAAAATAGTCATGGGGATGTAAAGTAAAGCATAGGGAATGTAGTCAGTAATATGGCAAAAACTATGTACGGTGCCAGGTGGGTACTAGACGAGTCAGGAGGATCAATTCTTAAACTATGTAAATATCTAACCACTATGCTGTACACCTGAAATCAATATAAAATAATATTGAATGTCAAGTGTAATTGAAAATTTTAAAAAGCTAGGAAAATGGTGAAGGGGAGTAAGAAGTTCAAATTTCCAGATATAAAATAAGTAAGTCATGGGATGTAATGTACAGTATAGGGAATATAGTCAATAATATTGTGATAGCATAGTACAGTGTCAGATGGTTGCTGGACTTATCGTAGTGATCACTTCTTTAGGTGTGTAAATGTTGAATCATTATGATGTACAGCTGAAACTAATATAATATTTGTATGTTAGCAATATTTTAATAAAAATTTAAGAAAACAATACAATTTAAAAATGGAATATAATTACAATTGTAATTTTAAATATCACAGAAATCATATGTATATGAGGTGTGATCAAACAATATGGTGAATGTTTAAATAAAATTACTGTAGTAAAAGACACATTGCCACTAATCCCCCTCAAAATACTCCCCCTTGCTTTGAATGCACTTATCCCATTGTTCTTGCCACTTTTGGAAGCAGTTCTGGAAGTCCTCTTTGGTGAGTGTCTTTAGATGCGCTGTCGTGGTTGCCTCAATGTCCTGAATCATTTTGACTTTGGGAAAGAGCCAGAAGTCGCACGGTGCCAGATCTAGTGAAAAAGGTGGTTGAGGACACACCGTAATTTTTTTATTTGACAGAAATTGCCATACTAGAAGCAATGTGTGACATGATGTGTCATGATGGAGGATGATTTACAGCACACTTTAAAAACACACCGAACAAGTTGAAACTTGTCACACACTGTTACTAAGGTTCAATGCGCCACTTCTTGTGTTGAAGATCCCTGCCTTTCCTTTGGATGGCACTCGGCAGCAGCCTTCACTATATTTTGTGATCACAATGGAAAGGCTCCGTGTCACACATCACTTCTGGTACGGCAATTTCTGTCAAATGAAAACATTGTGGTGTGTCCTCATCCACCTTATTCACCGGATCTGGCACCATGTGACTTCTGGCTCTTCCCCAAAGTCAAAATGACCATGAAAGGTAAACGTTTTGAATTGATTCAGGACATCAAGGCAGCTACGACAGCACAACTAAAGACACTCGTGAAAGAGGACTTCCAGAACTGCTTTCCATATTTTCCAATCACACCTCGTGTGTGTGTGTGTGTGTGTGTGTGTGTGTGTGTGTGTGTGTGTGTTATTTTTTCAGTTAGGTAAAATGGTCTGTTTTCTAGGGGGAAAAAATGTTTCCAAAATTGGCTGAACAAGAATAGAAATCTAAAGCAACTGACAACCATTTAAGAAATTAAAGCTGTAGTAAATTTCCCCAAGAGGTATTTTTTAAAATAGCAACTTTATTAAGCTATAGTTCACAAACCATACTTTTTACCCATTTAAAATGTACAATTCAATAGTTTCTAGTATTTTTAGAGTTGTACTACCATTACCATAGTCAATTTTAGAATATTTTCATCGCTTCAGAAAGAAAGTCTGTACCCATTAGCACCCAATCCCAAGTCTTCCCAAATCCTCCACCTTATGCAATCACCACTCCATTCTCTGTTTTTGTAGATTTGTTTGTTCTAGACATTTCATATAAATGACATCATTCAATATGTGGTTTTTTTGTGATTCACTTCTTTTACGTAGGATAATGTTTTTAAGGCCCAACCATGTTGTAGCATGTATCAGTAAACTTCATTCTTTTTATATCCAAATAAAAATTTCATTCTATGGATAATAGTTAGAGTTTCCAGGTGGGTATTCCCACCCATTCTCAGGAATTTTTTTCGCTTTCCCCTTCTCGAATCCCGAGATAAAAACTGTTTTCTGTTCTCCACGATGAATCGTTGCCACAAAGTGATGGCCAATACTGTCAACCACCTAGGTTCAAGGAGCTGATTTTCCTGATTTCCTGACCAACTTTTCTTGGGATTTGGGAATGGGAAAGTGAAAACAATTCCTGAGAATGGGCAGGAATTCCCACCTGGAAATCCTAATAATAGCACATTTTGTTTATCCATTGTCACTTGATGGATATTTGGATTATTTTCCACATTCACCTATTATGAATACTCCTACTACCAACATTTGTGTATAGGTTTTTGTATGGACATGTTTTTATTTCTCTTGGTTATATACCTAGAAGTGGAATTGCTAGGTCAAATGGTAACTCAATGTTTAACCATTTTGTGAACTGCTAGGCTGTTTTCTAAAGTGGCTCATCATTTTACTTTCCTACCACCAATGTATGAGGGCTCCAGTTTTCCTGTACTCTCATCAACGCTTTCATTATCTGTGTGATTATAGACATCCTCAATGGTGTAAAGGTATCAGAAGGAATAGTTTCAAGTTTGATATTTGTAATCACATAATTTCACATATACTTTTTGGGAACAGATAATCTCAATTTTATAAGACGTGACCTAGATAATAGGAAAAAAAAGGAAAGCTACCCTGCTCATTTATCAGGTAAGTTTAGCCTTGAAACCTAAATTCGAAAGAATATACAAGGGAAAATATATAACATTAAACCTCGTTTATGAACAGAGACATATAGATTTTAGTTAAGAAAAGAACTTAAGGAGATAGTTCAATATTTGAAAATCATGTTAATGTAAGTTATAAAATTTAAGGAAAACAATCTTCCAAGATTTCGTGAAAGTATATGATAAAACTCAATACCCGTTAATTTTTTTTAAAAAAAGTAACCCTCAAACCATGAAGGAAATTGAACTTTTTTCTTCCAGTAAAGGCTGTCTTTCAAACTCTCTTTCAAATAGCAAGCATCATGCTTAATGGTGAATCCTGAGAAACATTCCCATTAAAATCAAGAAAAGAGAAGTATATCTGCACTAATAAGAAACAAAGAAATAAAATCCAGTAGGATTGGAAGGGAAGAAAAATGAGATGAACGTATCTCTAGAATATTAAAAAAAAAAAAAATCAAGAGAACTCAGTGTTTCTGGATACAACATCAACATTCCAATTGGCAACAGCCAGTTAGAAAATAAGAAAAAAAATCTCCTTTACAGCAAATTCTATAAAGTAGCCAAAGTTTTATTGTAGGATATAAAACTAGACATGAAGTTAGACATGAATAAAAGACAGGGTATACTATATTTGTGGGTGGGAAATACAAATATTGCTTAAAAATTACTTTTATGTGATTTATATGTTAGTATCTTGATTTGGATTGGATCACAAAGGGGTATGATACATATTTAAAAATCAAACTGTGTACAGTGTTTGCATACTTTATGTAAATTATACACCAATTAAAAAATAAAAAACTTACGGTATTTAAATTAGTATAGTCTTAATACAGGACAAGACAGATTAATATAACAGGAAAGAGAGTTCAGAAATGGATCCATACGTATTTGAGAAGTTGGTAGTGCTAGAAATGGCAGTTTCTATCAGCAGGGAAAGAGGAAACTGTTGTTGAATTGGTTTTCTATATGGAGGTGGGGAATTAGATCGGTACTTCAGACCATATGCAGAAATAAATTCCAGTTGAATTAAACACTCAACATGTAAAACTTTTTAAAAAAGAGGAAAATATCGAATATATGTTTTTAGGATATGTAAGGACTTCTTTAACAAGTCAAGTAAAGAAGAATGAACCAGCAAGGATAAAGGATTTGAGTGACTCAAAAAGAAAAACTTAGGTTTAATAAATATATCATAAACCAAACTAAAAGATAAGTGGCAAAACTGGGAGATATATGCAGTGTCTGTATATCCAGTGGATTTGTGTCCAGAATATATAAATATCAAAAGAATAAGACCTATAATACATATACAAGTAAAATGAACAGTGGACATTAAGGCAATTCACAGAAGAGGAAATTGGAAATTGGAATGGCTAATGAACTAAGAAGATGCTTAGTCTCATTTGCAGGGAAGTGCAGTAAAAAACTTAAAAACTTAGGAGCCATCAATTTTCACTCATTTGATTGCAAAGCTCAGGATTAGATGTTACAGTTGAAAATTGATGGCTCCTAAATTTTTAACTGCAATTACTATTCAAGATAATAATCTAGGGAAATTTACACATCTGCCCAGTGAGCTTTGTGTAGGTATATTTGTTTGAAAAACAATATAAACACCTATCAGTAGGAGGCAGGGATAAATAAGATGCAAAATAGTTCTATAATGGAGAATTACCTAGATCTATGTTTAGATTATTATCATTGGTGATTTTTTTTATTTTAAGAAACAAATTGTCTTGTTTGTCCAGGGATTGTGCTAACCATTTTATAAACATGAACTATTTTAGTGCTACTAAGAACTCAGAAATAAGCACGATCATTATCTCCATTTTACATATGGGAATACTGAAACATAGAGGGGTTAACCTACTCACTCTCTTAAGTAGTAAATAGCAGAGCTGGAATTCAAAGCTAGGATTTGAACCTCGGCTGCCTGGTCTGGAGTCCACTGTGCCATGCTGCTTTTTTTGTATATAAATATGGAGAGGCCTCATACATGTAAGGAAAAATTTGTTGCCAAATGATGTGTGCAATGGGATCTCATTTGCACCAAATTCATGGTGCTGGTTACCTCTGGATGGGGTTGGGAGGTGAGGGAGATCTAGTGATAGTGGTGGAAGGAAACTAGCTTTATGGAACTGCATGTTTTTCCTTAAAGACTATGGCGTCACAGTTTTATGGTGTTTTTTTTTTAAAGCACCTACATTTAACGTATGTATATGTTTATTTTTTGCAAAAAGAAACACCAGAAGTTGACCTTTATTTTAATCTTCATTTATTCTTTTTTTAAATAATCCATTTACTTCTTTTTTTAAAGGTTACCAATCATTTTTTAAATTCTATTTATTTATTTATTTATTTATTTATTTTTTGAGATTTTATTGGGGAAGGGGAACAGGACTTTATTGGGGAACAGTGTGTACTTCCAGGACTTTTTTTTCCAAGTCAAGTTGTTGTCCTTTAAATCTTAGTTGCGGAGGGTGCCATTCAGCTTCAAGTTGTCCTTTCAGTCTTAGTTGTGGAGGGTGCAGCTCAGCTCCAGGTCCAGTTGCCATTGCTAGTTGCAGGGGGCACAGCCCACCATCCCTTGCAGGAGTCGAACCAGCAACATTTTGGTTGAGAGGATGTGCTCCAACCAACTGAGCCATCCGGGAGCTCAGCGGCAGCTCAGCTCAAGGTGCCATGTTCAATGTTTAGTTGCAGAGGGCGCTGCCCACCATCCCTTGCGGGATTCAAGGAATGGAACTGGCAACCTTGTGGTTGAGAGGATGTGCTCCAACCAACTGAGCCATCAGGGAGGCAGCTCAGCTCAAGGTGCTGTGTTCAATCTTAGTTGCAGGGGGCGGAGCCCACCATCTCTTGCGGGACTCGAGGAGTTGAACCGGCAACCTTGTGGTTGAGAGCCCACTGGCCCATGTGGGAATCGAACCGGCAGCCTTCGGAGTTAGGAGCATGGAGCTCTAACCGCCTGAGCCACCGGGCTGGCCTTCATTTATTCTTGATGCTGGTTTATAGTAGAAAAAGAAAGCAGTAGCCCTAACACAATGACTGTAATTAATTTATTTTAATTAAAATTTTTGTGTGTGACACTGGTTAGTAATGTTACATAGGTTTCAAGTGTGTAATTCTGTAACACATCATCTGTATATCACATTGTCTAGCTCTGAGATAGTGAGCAGCAGGTGAGTGCCAGACATTTGAGTTAGATGCTAGGGATAGGGAGGTGAATAGGTTTCATCCTCTGTCTTTAAGGAGTTTAGAGTTGTAGAGGGAAGAAAACAAGAAAAAATAATTTTAATTTAAAAGTATGTTAGTGAAGATTTCTTCTTCCCTGTTTCTCCATTCCCGCCCCCTTTTTTCCAAAGACAAATAGAAGGGGGAAGTGTCTAGATTTTGGGCATGGGAAACAGGCGATGAAATAGCGATGGTGACCTTCTTATTCTTTTACAAAACTACCAGAGAATAAACCTGTAATGTTCAGAGGTTGTAGCTTGTTCTCCGTTGTATCTCCAAAACTTAAATTTAGTATAATGCCTTGTACTTAGTATTAGCAGACTTCTGTAAGTTTGAATGAATAACTGATGATACTTCACTCTCAAATTACGTAGCACCTGAACCCAAAGTTTTCCTTAAGCTATCTGTGATGTCTTCTGTTAGTTCCATTTCTACCACTAGTTACCAAAGTCTAACGTAATTTGACAGAGAACACTATTAAAGCCTTGAATTGTTTTGTGCTAAAGAACTCTGACTTGAGAAATATTTGCATCTGTAGAAAATTTTGGGTCTCTAAATCCAATTTTATTTTCATTGTGCTGAATCCAATACAATTTTTAAAACTAGCAGTCTTCTAATATTGGGATGGTACAATTGTTTTTCTGAGTTACTGAGTCAGCACTTTGAGTCAGTGCTGTCTTGTAAAGTGTTTATATTCTTCTGCATCTTATTTGTGCAATTCTTAATTTCCTAAAACCACATTCTCTTGAAGTTTCCAGGTGGACCATGGACTGTTTCCAGACTGTATAAATGTTTATTATATGAGAATTTCAGTATCTTTTAAAAATTTGTCATGGTACTTCATAAAAAGTAGTTGCTATTATTTTCTTTCACCGTAGTGAAAGAGGTATGTTTCCCTTGGTAGCAAATTAGAGTCAGTGTTGGGTGAGATCTTTCCCAAAAAGGTGAATTTGAATGTCTGAGAATGGCTAAACTTGAATAAATCAGAGTGAATGGTGTTTATCTTACTTTGTAAGTTTAACACTTAGATTGCAATTGAGAAAATCCTATAAAAGCATATTATTATGCTGGATGGATTATAGTTAAACTGTTGGTCAAATCCTGTTCCGCGTGTACGCAGTCCTTCCCTTCTTACTGTGTAACCCTTTTGCCAGAGATAACATGAAGAGACCCTGGTTACCATTTGGTGGAACAATCCTGCTGGCTCAAGCCTCTGCCCAGAAATTTGATTCAGTCTCTTTTCTGGACAGTCTGGTCAGCTGTCATTGTGCTTCACATTAAAGTCTTTTTCTTCAGGTTGTACCCAAGAGGAATTTAATACTAAAGAAACAAACTAGATTAAATTCAATGAAAATGTTTAAATAGTCAATTTACTTAAGGTTTCACATTAAACCTGACTAAAATATAAGAGTGCTGTCCAATAGAAATAAATCGCAGGCCACGAAATAGAATTATATATGTAATTTTACAATTTCTTGTGGCCAAATTAAAAAAGTAAAATGTAACAGGTGAAATTACTTTTAATACTATATTTTATTTAATTCAATATATCTAAAATATCACCCTTTCAATTATTAGTGAGATATTTTACACTCTTTCATTCAAAATCTTCAAAATCTGGGGTTGTGTTTTATACTTAGAGTAAATCCAATTTGGACAGCACATTGCAAGTTCTCATATCGACGTGTGGCTTCTGCATTGTACAGTGCAGACTTAGAGCGTCTGAAAGAGCATTTGGTTTTATATAATTCTCCTGTTATCTTCTCATTAAAGGTGCTTTGAGTATCTTTTTTCTTTTATTGCTTCACCTGTTTGTGAATGCGCAGCTTTAGTATTGATCATTGGTAACCCGGAGCCCTGCTATTCATTCCTAAATTTGACAGAACATTTAGGTCTTTCTGTAGTGTTCCCTTGTACCTAGGTCTACTGAATTTTTTAAGATAAAGTGTAATAGGCTTATAGTTCCTATAAACTTCTAATCAGCATTGGCTCCTGCTTTTTATCAGAATGTGAGACTCAGACCTTTTGCGTGGGCTACTGTAGGTAGGATTATACGTTGTCATTGTCATCTCCCTCCCTCCAGCAGGGTAACAGACCTTTCCTTTCCTGGCTTAAAGTGATTGCTCTGAACCAGAAGGATTCCTTATATGATGACTTCTTTTTAGTAAGATGAGGTCCTTACTTTATGGGGTTTGGGTGTCCATTCTTTAGGATACTAATTGCTTAGAGATTTTCAAGTTAACTGATTTTTCTCTAGTTTTTCCCTAGTAGCTACTATTTGAGAATGAATATACTGCAAAATAAAGCCATATCTAAGGTACAACACACATGGCTTGACATTTTGATAGCCTGTTGATTTCACCTTTCATAGATGAGGGATAATTAAGATTATTTTCAGTAAGTGAATTTATAACCTCTAATACTGGTTGTCCATGTGTCCCAATAACAGCAGAATCTTCTGTGGTTTATATCAAACATTGCCAGGCTTTGCTCTATGAGATTACTTGTACTCTGAATAAATCCTAAAATTCTGGGCTTTTTTGGGCTCCCTGTTTATTTTTTTCTTTGTTTTTTTGTCTTAATTATTAATTATTATTTAACTTCATACCTGTTTTGAGTTTCTAGTCTTTCTCAATCTACCTATTTGTTACTCCATCTCCATTCTAGCAGAATGTCAATCCCATTCTGTTTCCTTCCTAACCCTACTATCCAGGCATACCCATTCTTTTTGGTGAGTGTTGCCCAGCACACTTAGTCCAGCATTTGACTGTTAACTGATCCTTGATGTTTAGGTAGCAGTTTTAGTCTTAGAATAGGGCATAGAATTAGCATTGGAGGTCCTTGCCTGCTGTTCAAGTGAAGCAAAAAATATTCTTATTCTCCCATCTCCTGTGATCGTTCATCCTATTTAATTTCATTGCCCCCAGCCAGGTGAAAGCTGATAGTTGCTAATTGTGGTCACTGGTGCGTTGGCCACATATCTGAGTTAGAGGCACTTACAGCCAAAGAAGGAACCCTGGGCAGCATGTCGTAGCAGTTGTGAACAAAACTGAAAACGGGGAGAAGAGTGGGCTAGGGCTGGGGCGAAAGAGCACTGGATTTAGTTTTCTTTTTTATTGTCTACACTCCAGTTTGTCCTGACTACTGCCATGACACACTGGTTTTCAAAAAATTCCAGTTTTAACTTCATCTCTAAATATTTACTGAAACCAATGAAGGGTCAGGTACTTTCTCAGCAGTGAGCAGGACAGACAGACACTGCCTTCCCAAGTGGCGGTTACTGTCATCCCACTTTAACTGTCCAGGGACTCTGCTACCCTCAGGTCCAAGTCAGGCTTCAGCCCTGCCTCTGAGGTTCTGCAGTGGACGGGAAACAGATGACGCTGGTTTGACTCAGTCTTGTTTTGTTTAGTTCCCTCAATGTTGGTCTGTTCCATCTGTCAAGGAAATTGAATTGCCATTATTAAAAATTCAGGGTATTTCTCTTGAAATTGCAAGTTTCCAGCTTCTTTTTAAACATTGGAAGATCTCGCAACACTAAGCCACATTGTCCATTGCAACAATTTGCCCCATTTAGAGGGGACTTTGGCTCTCCAAAGTTCTCATCATTCCTAGTCTCCTGGGTTTTCTTATATCCGGTCCTCTTCACTCATTTTTATTACTTGTCTGGTCTCTGTAGATAACTAAGCTTGTAACCCCTATTCTAGATAACCTGGTCCCCCACTACTCGAAACTTTTCTTTGATATGAGCCTTTTTTGCTTTGATGGATGGACAAGAGGACATCCTTAGGTAAAGTCTATACTCCTTAACATAGCTTACAAATCCTTTTGCAGTCTTGTTCCAGTTTATTTCTTTAGCCTTAGCTCTTGCCATTCACCCCAATAATGTTAACCCCAGTCATAACCACCATCCACCCACCAGTATTGTGTTCCACTATTTCTGGCTTTTGCACGTACTCTAATCTTTGGATGCTATTTTGCCTTTCCTCCCATTCTCTGTCCCCACCACTTCCAGCCCCCTCCACCCCAGGTTTAATTTTTAATTCCTGTTAATGTCTTAGTTTAGATGTCACATCCTTCAGAAAGCCTTCCCTGCTTCCATAGGATCTGCCTGTGTATTTGCATAGCTGCCTAAATTTAACCTAGCCTTAACATTTATTAAAACCTTTTGATAGTTTGCTCTCTTTACCATTCAGTGGACTTTTTCAGGGCATCTTCTTCACCTTTGATTCCCAAGGCCTGTCATAAAATAGGTGTATAGTAAATATTTCTTAAATGGATGGCTTCTTTCTTTAAGCTCTTGTTAATAAATAATTCCTAGTTCTGAGTCTTTGCTTATGTGTTTTCTAGTGTACGGCATATTCTCTTTACTTTTCCAACTCTGTTCATCCTTTAAACTTCAACTTTGGGGCTATCCTAAGATTTTTTTGGGGGGGTTACTTCAGTATCTACTTACCTTTCACTTCTTTAAGTTGTGGTAATACCTTTTAGAAACCTCATTTTAGCACTTGACATGATTTCATGTATCTTACTTTAAACTGAAGTTATTTAATGTCACAATTTCATTTATAAGGTGATTATTTGCCAGTAACCTATGCTTTATTTATAGTATCGAGCTAGTTAAGTAATTTATCTATTGATTATATTCATTCATGAGTCAAACCTCTGCTATTTTCCTATATATTCTCCCTCATTTATTGAAAACCATGGCATCTAACTAGAAGTTTTTATCTCTATAAATTTCTTCCTCAGTTTTGGACTTCTCCCATAATAATGCTTAATGCATATATTTTAATTGTTTGGGTATTTTTCTGTTTCTCACACTAAACTATAAACTAAGTAAGGGTTGAAACCACATTTGTCTTGTTAAAACCACTATTGGTATAATATTTCCACCCTATGCCATGTTTAACATGTGACTGTAAATCAGTGAGTGTTTTCAACAAGCTAGGTGTGAACATCTCTCATTTCTTTACATGTGAATTGTTAGGCAATTATTTAGGCAACTCCACGTGTGTGTCTTCTAGGTGTCTCAAATTTAACGTGTGTGAAATTGAATTTACATTTCTGTTCCCCATTTTTCCTTCTCTCTTGATGACGCACTCTCTGTCTTCTCCCTCTCTTCTTCCTGTTCATTTACAAATCCTATATGCTGTTCCTCCAAAATATGTTCAGAATTTTACCACTTTTTCCACCCTCTATTGTTGCCATCCTAATATAAGCCACCATCATCTCCTGCCAGCCTTTTATGGTAATTCCTAACTGGTTTATCTGGTCATACTCTGTTTCCCTACCATCTGGTCTCTAAATAGCAGCCAGGTAATTTTTCTTTAATGTTTCCAAATCTCATTTTTTATCTGACCCTCACAAACCCCTTTGTAGAATGACTATTAATATTGTAATTATTTTACCAAGAAAGCACAGTCCAAAAAGGTTAGGTGACTCACCTAAGAAGAGAAGCTATTCGGTAGTAGAACCAGAATTTAATTATAAATCTTCGTGTCTCAAAGCTTTGCCTTGTAGACCACAAATTCTAAATGTGATTGACGTGGGAAACCATGAGAAGGGACATTACCTTAAAATCTCTTTCCTAGACTGTTTTGCAAAGGGATATGCCATTCATCCCATTTATAGTTACTCTTTTATAGTCATCAGTGTTTTTTTAAATAGATTTTTTAAGAGCAGTTTTAGGTTCATAGCAAAATTGAACAGAAAATATCATAGAGATTGCCCATATAGCTCCTGCCCCCACATTTGGCATAGACTCCCTCATTACCAGCATTCCCACCAGAGTGGTACATTTGTTACAATTGATGGGCCTACATCGACACATCATTATCCCCCAAAGTCCACAGTTTACATTAGGGTTCACATTTGGTGGTATATATTTTATGGGTTTGGACAAATATATAATGACATGTATCCACAATTATAGTATCATACAAAAAAGTTTCACTGCCCTAAAAGTCTTATGTGCTCTGCTTATTCATCCCTCCTTCCCCCCAGCCCTTGGCACCACTGATCTTTTTATTGTCTCTATAGTTTTGCCTTTTCCAGAATGTAACATAATTGGAATCATACAGTATGGAGGTTTTTCAGATTAGTTTCTTTCACTTAGTGATTTGCATTTAAGGGCTATCAAACCATCCCTTTTGATGGTTTAATAGCTCTTTTGTTTTTTTTTTTAGCACTGAATAAAGTTACATTGTCTGGATGTACTGCAGTATATCCATCCATTTACCATTTTGCATTCCCACCAACAATGAATGAGAGCTCCTGTGGCTCCACGTCTGCACCCGCATTTGCTGTTGGCAGTGTTCTGGATTTTGACCATTCTAATAAGGCAGCCAGGTAATTTTTACTTTGACTTTGGTCAGATCATGTTATTCTCCTGCTCAGAACTTTGCCAACCTATGTAGTTTCCCATCCTACTTAGAATAATACAATCCAAGTTCTTTCCATTGTGTGAAGAGAAGGCCTGGTCCTTGGCTGCCTCTTCAAACTAATTTTATTGTTTTCTGTCTCACTCATTGCAGTTCAGACATTTTGGTCAGGTTTGTGTTCCTTGAACATGCCAGCATTCTGCCTCAGGGACTTTGCAGTTGGTCTCGCCTTTTCTGCAATGTTTCACATCTAGATACCTGTGTGGCTTTCTCCTTCACGTCATTCAGGACTCTGCTTACGTATACCCTCATCAGAGGTGCCTGTCTGCTTTTCCTGTAGAAAAGTAGCACTTCTGTGTAACTCTCTTCCCCGTGCCCTGCTGTAGCTTTCTTTTACTACTGCTAATAATACTTAATGCACGTGTATGTTTGATTGCCTGTCTTTACTAGAATGCTTGTATATCGCATGAGGGGATATTTTTGTACAGTGTAGAATAGGACCTGTTACGTAGGAGGTGTTTAGTAAATGTCCGTTGAGTGGATGAATGACCTGTATTACATCAAAAAATGTTTTAATGTTACTGATTTAGAATATTGTGATAGAACATAATCAGATACATAAGGAAGGCTTAGTTTTATTTTATTTCACAGCTTACCAACCTGTGAGGCTAGATATTTTTTCTTTGCTATATTTCCATGCTTAGCATGTTACTTCATAGTAAAATGTGTTTAATAAATATTTGCTGAATGAATGAGTTTATATAAAAGAACAGGGATGTCTTTATTTTAAAAACGACCAAATTGTACTATATGGAAAAGTAATCTTGAAAGGGAAGGAGGAAGAGTGATAGTATACCTTGATTAAAATCTTTGTATCCATCCATTTCCATCTGTCTTCACCATTTGCCAACTACTCCAAGCCATCACCATCTTTTGTATGTGCTACTTTAGTAGTGTATCACTTGGTCTCTCCGATTCCATATGTGTCATGCATCAGTCCATTCTCAACACAATAGTTTTAAAATGGAGATCTAATAGAAGGCACTTTGCTCCTGGAAAGTATTTTAGGATATCTGTTGCACCTACAATAAAACCCAGGTTCTTTAACTTGGCTCACTGGTAGACCTGATCTGGCCTGCCTACACCTTGATCTTGCTCTCACTCAGTGTTCTCCATTCTTACTGACTTTCTTTCAGTTTCTATAATGCACCCAGTTTTCACCTCTGTATACTCAGTTCTTTATATATTCAGTGCTTACTTTCTGCCTGAGATAATCTTTCTCCTATTCTTTCATTTGGGCAACTCCTTTGTCTTATTTAAATCGGAGCATGTTAGATCTTATATCTTCCTTGAAAGCCTTATTTACCCCCACTCCTATTAGAATTGCTCATGGTGTTGGAGTGGGGTGGGGAGAACAAAACTACAGTTTGTCTCTGTATATATGTAGCCAACTTTTTGGTTTATTACTATATGCCTAACACTAAGCATGGTATTTGGCACATAGTAGGCACTTAATAAACATTTGTTTAATATGTGAAATAACTGTACAGCAAAAGATGAAAAACAAAACGAATGAGCATGTAAGAGGAAAAAACCCAGAAAACATAAAGACAAGACCAAACATGCTTATTAAAACAATAAATGTCTGTGACATAAGCTCAGCTATTAAGCAAGACTCGGATTAGATGAAATACAAAACCCAGCTATACACTTGATATTAGAAACACATCTAGAAAAAAAATTAACTAAGGGGGTTGGAAGTAAATGGATAGTCAAAACAAAATACTAGGCAAATGTAAACAAAACATTATCAGTGGTTTGGTATTGCTAGACAAAGTTGAATTAAAAGCAGTAAACATCAGGTGAGAAGTTGCTGTGATGCTTAAACAGTTTAATACAAATACAATTCTTAGAACATTGCCTGATATATAGAAAGTACTCAATAAATATTGTTGCCACAAAAATAGAGCAATAGAGCAGGCATAATACTGATAACAACTCCTGATAGAGATATCATAATAAAATAAAACTATGGATCAGTTTTATCTAAGAATATTGATGCAGAAATTCAATAGTACATTCAAACTATAATACACTATGACTAAGTAGAATTTATTCCAGGACTGGAAAGATGTATTGGAATGCTCTTAATATAATTCAATATATTGCTAGATAAAGGAGGAAAAGCTATATGGTCATCCGAGTAGATCTTGAACTACAGTTAATAAAATCGGACATTTAGTTTTGCATTCTGTCTTTAGTAAAACTGTAACATAATTTAAAAATGCATCTCAAAACTATAGCCAGGAAAGTACTTCATGGAGATGTATGTGAAATTATTATTAGAAAAAAGACAAGGAAACTCTCTTATCACTATTATTTAACTTTGTTTTAGGCGTGCTAAGTTACAGAAATTAGAGAAACATGATATAGAAGTAATCCCCAAACTTTTTGGACAACATCCAATGTTTTGTTCTGGGCATTTAGTTACTGTGTGCTTAAGAACTATTTGCCTTGTTGAATTTTCAGCCATGTCCCAGTAACTTCCACCCAGTACAGTCTTAACAGTGTTTTTGGGGTAGCTTATTTCAGTAGTTTTCACACTTAAAAAAAAAAAAAATCTCATAGAATTTTGATTGAAACTCCAATTAGTAAAGCAGAAGCAGAGCTGCTTCTGTTGCAGAGGGGTTAGTCACCTCTTTCTCATCATCCACCCCTCCCCCGCTAGGTCCTGGGAGTACTGTGCAGCTTTAAAAATTATATCTCTGTTCTGCTTTATGCAATTTTCGATGCATAGTCATTAACAGTAATACAAAACAGTTGTTTTATAAAATTTCACCAATTTGATAAGATCCCTCTTATTTTTGGCAACATCTTGATGGCTCCAGAGAGACATGTTGTATGAGGTTCTAAATGGTGGTTCTGTGTCATCAAGACAGCAGAGCATTAAGACGTGTAGAAAGTATGGGCAGTAGAAAGACAATTAGTGTATAATCTTATGTATATGTGGAATCTGAAAACGTAGAACTCAGAAACAGAATGGTGGCTGTCAGGGATTGGGGAGTGGGGGAAATTGAGAGATGTTGGTCAAAGGGTGCAGTTTCAGTTATGCAGGATGAATAAAGTTCTGGGGAATTCAAGGTATAGCGTAGTGACTGTAGTTAATAATATTGTATTCTGTACTTGAAATTTGCTAAAAGAGAAATCTGATGTTCTCACCATGACAAAACAAAAAAGATGATGTGATGGATTTGTTAATTAGCTTGTTTGTGGTAACTATTTTACAATGTATATACATGAGAAAATATCATTTGTACACCCTAATTATATACATACAACTTTTATTTGTCAATCGTACTGTAACAAATCTGGGGAAAAATGTGCAGACTTTAGAATCAGGCAGACCTGGGGTTGAGTATGATTTGGAATGTCATCATGGAAGGTTTCTTAAAGATTTCAAGCCTTGGTTTCTTCATCATGTAAAAAGGAATTTGAAGTTAAATGAGTTAGTGAATATAAGGAGCTTAATATGATCTTTGGCACAAATAAGACACCCTTTAAAAAATGAATAGCTTTTATATGTTGTGTTTACTAAGGCAGTGAAGCATGTAACACATTTTAGGAACAAAATAAAATGATTTGGTTTTTAAAAATGTGTACTTTTAGTCAGTTTTATCTAAATATTCAGTTACTTTTTTGACTGAAGTATAATTTACATACAATAAAATGCAGAGGTCTTATATTTTCAGTTTGACTACATTTAACTTTAAATATTAATGTGATACTCGTAGTGTCTTTCATTTGCACTGAACTACTTAACTAGTGAATTGCTAAATTTAGTTGGTAACTTAGTAAATTCTATGTGAAGAAAGCTCTTTTATAGGAAATTAATGTTATTTCAAAAACTGAGTTGATTTGTAGTCATTGTTGGTCTATATTAACTCAGTGGTAGTGTTTTTAGTAAATTGTATTTATTTGTGGCCTTGCTAACCAAAATTTCTGCACGTAGTTTCCATTTTTTAGTACATAATATATGTTAACTGGTGTAGTCCTGTGTAAGATTATAAACTTTGGGGAGCCTAATATACTTCTATTCTTCCTTATACTTCCCTTTGATCTAAAAGCAAAGATCTGAAGTAGTCATTTATGCCTGCTGGTTGGTTGACTCATTACTCGTAGGTGTTTATAAATTTGTCAGTTCAGCCATACTTTTGTGTTTTAGCTGTGTGTGCTAATGTCACTTTTGGCTAGCATGAGCATATGGGGAACTATGGGATGGAGGAGTAAATCATCACTATTTCCTCAGCTGATCTGGATGGTAAACTTGACTTAAATTTCTCAGGATCATTAAGGATAGAGGATCCTAAAGTGGTTCCTTATTGTCTTTGGAAAGAGAAGCTTTGAGTTCACTTGTGTTTGACTGAGAAATGCTGAGAATAGAGAGACATTTGTTCTTCCTAAATTAGGACTCTCTGCCCATCAACAGAAACCCTTTCCTAGTCTTTTCCTCCCCTCTTTTACTTTAGGACTCTTTTTTGTTGCATGTGTATTTATATTTGATGTTATTGTTAAGCCTTAACTTTCCCTTTTCACTTATTTTGGAATATATCATTATGACCCATTCATTCTAAATTAATTTACTTTTGTACAACCCCAGTTGGTCACTGAATATTGTGATATAACTTAACTGATTAGAGTTAAATCTCTCTTAGAAAACATATAAGTGTGTATTTTCATTCAGAATACTGTTTTTATTCTAAGAAATACGGTATTCTGTCAGAAATTTCATATCTAGCCAAATTTTGCATCCAAAATTTGAACTTAATGAAGGCTGAATTGAATCTTCTGTTAGCAGATAGAAGATAATCACTCGTTGATTTCTTATGACTCTTAACTGTGAAAAATTAATATGTAGTGTAATCAAAAGGAAATAGACTAGCTGTGAATTGGTATTATTAGACTCAACATTTTAAAAATCTTTCTAGTTATATATATGGATAGCTATTGTTAAAAGAACATTCTTTAAAATTGAATGAAATCTCTGTGATTTCATCTTGAATTAAGGCATCTTGAATTAAGCAGAAAAAAATAATGTGAAGAAAATGGTATGGCATTGTATAATAAAACCAGCAAATTTTATCAAGATTTGTGTTTAACACTTTCTGCTCTTATTATTTAGAAAGTATATGCTATAGTGATGTATACATTATTAAATCTGTTGTCTTGAACTGATTATTTGTATATGAATTTTCAACAAGATGAGTTAATACTTGCATAATTTTCGTCTGATACCTAGTATGGGGTTATTATACCTTCCCTGTCTATCTGTAGCATATACCATCAATTGGTACTTATGAAATTCCATCTAATATTAATACTAACCTAAGGAACATAAGCGGGAATGTAAAATTTCTAAGGATTTAAACATCGGATTATATCTAGGTAATATGTGTATGTGTATACTATACACATAGAGTATACATACACAGCAAGCATTATGTGTGTTTCTATTGTTGTGGCATCATTATGTTCTTAGGCATCCAGATTAAACCTTGAAGTCATTATTTTCTCCTCCCCTGTGTCTTAGCACCCCCAAATTCAGTGAGACTTCTGAGTATTTTTCTTCACATACTCTCTCACGTAACCCATTTAATCCCTAAAGCCCTACTTTAGACCCTTCTCACCTCTCTCTCTCAACTGTTGTAATAATTATGTAACATTTCAAACATAAAATGCAGAAATAGAGTAGCATATGGATTAAACTTGTGATCAATAGAATGAAATCCAGACTTCGGACCACTTAATATATCAGTCAGAACTCTCCATAGCCTGGTTTTAACTTGCCTTTCTAGTTTTGTCTCTTATAATCTCAATATTCCAGCTGTACTGGGTTACTTACTAATTATTGCTTTTCTGAAAATGCTTTGGAAATTCCACGCATCCTCTTGACATTGTGACTATTCGTTGTGCTATCTCTGCATTAATTTACCTTCTTTTCAACTCCATCCATTGAAATTCTACAGATTATTTAAGGCCCACTTTAAATACCAGCTCTTCTGGAAGGCTTTTCTGACATGTTTATTTTCCACTCTGACTCTCCCAGTTGAAGATGTGCTCTTTTAGTATTCCCTACCAATCATATTTATTCAACAAATATTTATTAGGAATATACTATGTTCTGGGCCATATTGCATTCCTCATGTCTGTTTCTCCCACTAACATGCGGCTCCATGAGGTTGAGGAACCATGTTGTCTACATTTTCTAGTCCCCCTCGCATTTAGCACCGTGATTGCATATAGGTTTGACGTGAATAGTGATCTCAACAGTTGACCTTCAGTTATTTTAAAGTAGATTTTTACATGATAAAATGATACATGTGAATACTTAGAGAAAATTTTAAATTAAAAAGTATATTTTTGTTTTATTTTGAAAAGTAGAATATATTGTTAAAAGTGTGAAAAATACAGATAAGGATCAGGAAGAAAATTGTTAAAGTGATCTTAGGAACCTAGAAATAATGACAGCCTAAAATATTTTTTAATACTTTGCATTGATTTAGTCTATTCACTTTGATTAGCTCTATTACCATTTCTTTCCATCTTCTGTGTTCCCCTTTCCCACACCAGAAACCACTGTCATTTCACATGGATTTTTGCCAGACAGATTTGCTATAAATTTCTGTGTAACAAGTTATTTCAAAGCATTTATTTTCTCAGTTTCTATGAATCAAGAATTTGGGAACAGCGTATTATTATAGCTTGGTAGTTCTGTCTCTTGGTTTATCATGAGGTTGCAATTAAGATGTCAACTGAGCCTGCTGTCATTTGAAGGCTTGACTCAGCTGCAGCATCTGCTTCCAAGATGGTGCTCCCACACTAGCCGTTGGCAGGAGGCCTCAGTTCCTTGCTGTGTGTACTTCCCCAGCAGGCTTGCTTCAGTGTCCTGATGACACAGCAGTTGGCTTCCTCTAGAATAAGTGATCCAAGAGTGAGCAAGATGGAAGTCCAAGTGTCTTTTATGACCTAGACTCAAAAGTCTCACTTAGTCATCTGTGCAGTATCCTTCTGGTTACACAGTTCGGCACTGTTCAGTGTGGGAGGAGCTGTACAAGGGCACGAATGTGAGAGATGTGAAGCTCATTGGGGACCATGTGGAGGCTAGAGAAATTGTCTTAACCCTACGCTGGGACTGGAAAACAGGTGAAACAAGGAAGCCAGATATCTTTTAGTTTTTTTTCCAAATTGGGACTTTGCAGTGTAGCACTGACATTTTGTTTGAAAATGACAGAGTATGAAAGACTTCCACTCTTATAAGGATGCATTCTTAAATCAAATTTTAGCGGTACTTTCACGTGTTAGCTTTCAGGTTTTTTATACACTCAGTTGTCTGAATAACTTGAAATAATAAGAATAAATAATAGTTTATTGTTAAATGTTATTAATGCTTATATAAGACAATGTGTTAAGGTATTTTCATGCTCACAATATTTACTCCTCACAGAAATGAGATTTTTAAGTCAGAGTAGGATTAAACTACAGGTAATCTTTCAGAGCCAAGCACTTAAACATGCCATTGAATTGCAGTCACAGTATCTTTGGAACACAGAGGATATACAGTATGTATGCATACACACTATTAATACTTGGTAAATTTTTAAAAAATGATCGTACCTAAAGTAATAAAATAGTATTTTAAAAAATAATAGTTATTCTTTATAATAAGGCACATTGTGAAAGAGATGTTGTTTATTAGGTTTTCTATAGGGCTCGTGAGCTTGAATTATAGATCAGGTTCCCCAAATTGTATGTTTCTTTTCCTGCTCTTAATTTCTGCTAAGTTAAAATTATAGATTGCTGAAATGGTAGCAAGAAATGGCTTGCTCGGATAATTCTGGATATTCAGATTTAACATGACCCCCAAATTATGGATAATTTCTTAAGCTGTTTCTTATATTCTCAGACTCTTGATGAACCATGTCCTATTAAAAGTTTGAATATTTCAAATTGAGGCAGTGGCAAATGTAATATTAATTAGCTTCCTGGTTATTAGTGGGGAAGTCAGTGTCTTGGTGATTGACCCTACACACTATATTTGGCTTTTTCTTAAACTAAAAATTAAATTTGTTGTATCCTAAATCAGCATATTCATGATAGTCAAGATTTACACATGTTGCTCATGTATACATACCATTTGAGCAATTCTCCAGAAATCATAGAAACTATCATTTCAGATGTTATTAGTGCCCTGAAGAAATGTAAACACTTTTTCGTGCAGCAGACAGTTTATATTAAAGTAGAAAATGCACTATACTGAATAATTTTTTTGTATAGAAAACACATAGCCATTCTGATCACATTGAATCAAAATTTTGAGGTGTATTTTTGATTGCCAGCTATGCATTAAGGAATAAAGCAACATACAGATTAGGCAATCACTTGCAACCTCTTTTATAGCTTCATAGCTACACAAATACCTCGTGTTTTATCAATACTGATCCCAACCCACCTTTTGCAGCTGACATCGTAATTCACAGTTTTTAATGTACTTTCACTCTACTGGAAATAACTTTTCTGTAGCTTGGTATGTCAGTGATAAATCAGAGTCATTGATTACTTCTCTCACAAGTAGGTTGTCTATAATGATATAACAAGAACTGATTGATATTTTTTTTACATCTGTGGTTTGTTCCAACTGTAAAACAAAAATATCTGCCAGATGTACCTGTAACTGTAGTAACTCTTCTACATTGGGTACTATTAATATTACACAATGCCAACTGCATCATATATTGAAAGAATTTTGTGCCTTCTGCTTTCTCTTCAAATGTATGTCAACTATAATTGTTTTTAAAAAGTTTATTTTTATGTTTTTGCTATTATGAGTACAACTATGAATGATGCCTTTGTAGGTTTAGACTTCTCTCTGTTTTTGGTGACAGTATTCATCAATTTTACACTGAAGAGCATATTTGCCATTGTTTTGTAAAAACTTACTTGGTTTGCTAGAGAGGTACTATATTTTGAAAATTATTCAAAAGCTTTGATCCTTAATGCCACTGTTTGACAAAGGATTATACTGTGATCACTAGAGGCAAACGGATGCTGGTTTGGTAAAAAACAGTTTTCAGATATTTATCAGCACGCTTGCCATTCACACTTTTCCAGATACTTGTACATGCACGTCAGTACTTGTAGATTCGCTTACCTCTGTCATACCGATTGACCTTGGATATTCTGTTAAAGCCCTATTCAGTGTGTAGTTTCCATGATTATTTTGAATTCTGGTATTTCTGGAATTATTTTCATCTCTACTTTAATGAGTTAAAACAATTTTTATGAGTTTGGATTATACATTACAAAATGACAGTGGAGTTTCTGTGAAAATCATAATTGATCTGCCAGGCCTACTGTGGAGCATTTTATAGACTGACAGGGATCGCTAGTGGTACACACACGGTGCTTTGAGAACATTGCACTCAGCTGTTCGAGGAGCGCTTATTAAAACAGCCACAGATCTGATTATTATACAAGAAGCAACAGGTCTGGCTGGTAAAAGGTAAAGGAGAAGTACAATGAAAGGAGCAATACTACTACATGGTGAGAACAGTGAAAACCAGTATCTTACCCATATTGGGCCAAGAAGCAGAAGAAAAGCTAAAGTGCAACGTGTAAGGATATACAATACAAAATAAACTGCATAACAGGAATAACTGACAGCACAAAATAAAGGTGAACATTGCAAAGGAATGAAACAGCAAATGGAACAGCTGTATGAGAATGTTAAGTGAAGGACAAATCAAGTATTTATTTCAATAACCTCAAGCAAGGGACAGATAGCTTGTCCCACACTGAAGGAGCTGTAATCTGATGGGTGATTTGTTCTAGTCCAGTGGTGAGTTGAGTCAGTACCACAACTTCTGTGTAATATATACAGATTCAGTGGACCAGACCTAGGGTGTGTCTCAAGCCATCCTGCAATATGGGTATCAGACTGGCACCCACATGAGCTATAGGGTTTCTGTAATGCAGAATGGCATTTCAACTCTTAGAATATAGTTAAGTGTCAATAAATATATTATCTGTTGCTGTGTGACAAATTATCTCAAAACCTAGTTGCTTTAAACAAGAAATAAATTGCCTCACAGTTGCTGTGGATCAGGAATCTGGGTACAGCTTAGCTGGGTTCTGTGATTCAGGGTCTGTCAAATGGCTGCAGTCATCCCAAGGTGTCAGTGGGGGAGGAATTACTTCCAGGCTTATAGGTGACTGTTGGCAGTACAAAGTTCCTCACTAGCCATTGTGCAGGGGACCTCAGCTCCTCACTGACCTGCTGACCAGTGGCTTTCCCCAGTTCTTTGTCACGTGGGCCACTCTACAGGGAGCTCACAGGGCAAGAGAGGGTGAGCAAGGCGGAAGCTAGAGTCTTTTAGTAACCTAATCTTGGAAGTGGTATCAATCACTTTTTGCTGTATTCTATACGTTAAAGCACTTTACTAGGTCCAACCCACTCACAGGCGGGGGATTAGAAAGGACATGAGTATCAGGAGGTAGGCATTATTGGGGACCATCTCAGAAGACTGCGTGTCACAATAAATGCCTTCATGAATGAGTAAGTGAATGAAGGAAAGGAGAGAAACAGGAAAAATAGCTTGTACAGGCGCACCTCATTTTATTGCACTTCACAGATGTTGCATTTTTTTTACAAATTGAAGGCAAGACCTTCTGACTGCTAAAGGATTATGACGTGATTGTGACTGTCTGCAACCAAACCCACAATATCTCTGAGGTACGCCTGTACCAGTAAGTCCCCCATAGGTATAGGCTGCAAGAGTGGGAATGGAACCATAAAAGAGAACATTAATCTCTGGATAAGACCTGTTTCAGCTAAAAGTAGACATTTTTTATCAATAAGTACACTATTAGTTCATTCATATCATTTTAAAAGAAAGCCTTGGAAAATATGAGCGCTGTTTTCTGCAGATTCTAAATCAAAGTAACATCTTTTAATACTGTCAGTCTCTGTATTTAGAAAAGACAAAGCATCCAAATATGATATGTTTCAATGTCACTGGTTTTTAGCTCTCCCTGCACGTTAGAATCACCTTGGAAACTGAAAAACCAAACCAAAAAAAAGATACTTGGGCTCTATCCCAGGCTAAATAAATCAGAGCTCCTAAAGGTGAGCCTCAGACAAGCGTATCTGTTTTAAAAAGGTAACTCAGGTGATTCCTGGGTGTATCAGGCTTAGGGAATGCTGATTTAATTGGTTTTTAATCGAAAGAGTTGAGTATGCACTCTTTCTCTGGTTTGTACTCATTGAAAAAGGAAATAATTTTATACACAAGCTTTCTTCATTCAGCATGTATTTATTCAGTATCAAGTATGTGCATAGCATTTGTGGGGGATGAAAAAAGAAATGTGAGTAGTTTAAAAACGGATGTAAGTTATACTTCATAACATAGGTGTATATGTATTTACTAGGATTATCTGGCACGTCCACGTGTGCTGTAGGGTTTCAGAGAGAGGAAAGATGAATATAGACTAGAGTAGATAAAGAAGGCTATTTGGAAAAGTTGGGATCTGGGGTGCGTTAGGGAAGCACAAGGTGGAATGCTGTAACTCGTTTCACTCGACAGATCCAGATGCTGGGGTCCAATTGGGAGAGATCGGGCAGCTGAGCTGGCACTTTGATCTTATTCTGAGACCAGCGGCTGCACAAGAGGAACAACTGAGGAGCTTTGAAAAATACCAGGTTTCACTCCTGGAGATTTTTATTCAATTGGTCTGGGTGGAGATCGAGTATTGTAATTTTTAAAAGACTCCCTATGATGCTCATGTGCGGCCAGGGTTGCAAAACTGCAATAGGATCATTTAAGTTCTCTGGAAGTTTTTCAGCAGAAGGGTTTTAACATTCACATATCCATGAAAAACACATTAGGTATTTTTTATGTCACGGGCACAGATAAACAGCAGTGAACAAAATAAAACAGGAAAAAGTCCCTGTTTATACTTATAGGGGTGATAGGGAACTTATATTCTTTTCTGGTAGGGGAAAACAGTCAGTCAGTACAGAGTGTGGTGAGTAGAAACAAGTGCTTTGAAAAAAATAAAGCATAGTGAAGGGAACAGAGTAATGAACAGAGTGGGGAATGGAGTTGGAGAGGAGAGTGCGATTTTTTGTCAGGTTAGAAAAGACTTCCCTGACAATTGGCATTTGAGCAAAGACCTGGAAGAAGTGAGGGAGTTAGGAGGCAGAGGGGATAGCGAGGGAAACTGCCAGGCAGTAGAAGGCCAGTGAGATTGGATGCTCACTGAAAATTCCCAGTGTGACTGTATTTGTTGATAGGGCTTTTTAGGAGGTACTTCAGGTTAATAAGGTCATAAGGGTGGGGTCCTAATGCGATAAGATTGGTGGCCTTTTAAGAAGGGGAAAAGAGATCTTTCTCCCTCTCTCTACCATGTGAGGACACAGAAGGAGGCCCTCTACAAGCCAGGAGGAGAGCACTCACCAGAAGCCAAACCTTGCTGGATTTTGATCTTGGATTGTCTAGCCTCCAAAATTGTGAGGAAATAAATTTCTGTTCTTTAAGCCATCCAGTCTACAGTATTTTGTGATGGCAGCCCAAGCAGACCAAGACACAGGAACAGAGGGCACCAGAGGGGAGAATGTAGGAGATGAGGTGGGAAGAGAGACTAAATCTGGAAGCGCTGTGGACTAGAGCAAGAATTTTGGATTTTATTCTCAGCTGCCATATACTCTGTTTGCCAGAGTGTAACAAGGAAAGGGGTTGGGTGAGGAGGAGGAACCCACTGAACGGTTTTAAACAGAGGAATGATATAATTTGATTTATACCTGGAAGGATCAGTTGACTGTTTTGTGGGAAAATAGTCCATAGCAAAGCACTTGAGGAATCAGGGGTTTTAGTTAGGAGGATATTACAAGGGTGATATCAGTGGGGGTGGTGAGAAATCATCCAATTCTAGATCTATTTTGTAGGTAGAATGGAAATGATTTGTTAATTAATGTGGGAATGAGAGAAAGTAAGCGGTTGATCTGAGCAACTGGAAAAATGGAGCGTCATTTTCTAAGATAGGAAGACTGCCAAAGAATGGAAGAGTGGGTGAAGTGAGGAATCAAAGGTATATTGCTGAGCAAACCAAGTTATTTTGAGTTGCTACTAGACATCCAAGTGAAGATGTTAAATAAGTAGGCAGTTGGTTATATAAGTCTGGAGTTTAGGGAAGACATTGGAGCTGGTGGTATAAATTTTGGAGTATCATTGTATAGACAGATCAATTCTTAATCTTGGGTGCACTTTAAAATCAGCTTGGGAACTTTCAAGACATTTCTGAGCCTGGCCCCACCCCTACAGATTCTTATCTAACTTGGGAGTGGGGCTTAGGCATTCCTGTTTTAATTCGATTAGTGGTTAGGTTAAACATTTTTAAAAACAGCTTTTATTGAGATATAATTGACATACAGTATACTGCACACAATTAAAGTGTATAATTTGATAAGTTTCAATACATGAATATACCTGTGAAACCATCACCACAATAGTGAACATTTTTTTCCCTAGGCACAATTATTTTTAAAAAGCATTGCAGGTTAGTTTTAATTGGGGTCAGGGCTGAGAACCATTGTACAGATGGTATTTATAGCCAAGGACTGCATGAGGTCACCTAGAACAGTGTTTCTCAAGCTTTTGTGTGCCTAAAAATACCCATAGTTCTGGGGGAAGTTCTGAGAATTTGCATTTCTTGGAGGCTTCCAGGTGCTTATGCCCTTGGTTAGGTCGGTGGACCATACTTTGAGTAGCACCGTCCTATAGGGTTAGTGTAATAGAAGAGATACCTGAAGACTGAGTCCTGGGGGTACTCCACAGTTTAGAAATTGGAAAAGGGAAGGAACCAGTAAATGAGACTGTGAAATCGTAGCCGGCGAAGCAGGAGAAAAATTGAATGAGCCTGGTATTCTAGAGGCTTGTGAAAAAAGTTTTGCAGGAAGTGAAGGTGTGGTAAACTCAGTTAAATGCTGCTTGAAAAGACTAAGATGAGAGCTACAGTTGACCAATCAATGGATATGACAGATTGTTGGTGACCTTGAAAGAATTTTGGTAAATAGTAAGGAAAAAAGCCTGAGTGAGGTGAGCCCATGAGAGAATGGAAAAAAGAAGTGTGGAGAGTAAGTATGGACAAATCATTTGATGCTTATAGTGGAAAATAGAACAGAGAAATGGTGCAGTTGCTAGAAAGGGATGTGGACATAGGGAAGGGTTTTTTTTGTTTTGTTTTGTTTTGTTTTGTTTTTTTAAGGTAAGAACTACTTTATGTGTTTGTATCCTGACAGGAATAACCTGTTAGAGAAGGAAATACTATTGGAGCAGGAGAGAAGGGGAGATCCATAACAAGAGTGGTATCTTGGAGAAGAGACCCAGTGGGCAGGTAGAGGTATGGCTTTAAATAGGAATGTGGATAGGGAAGTTAGAGTATATGATCACAGATGGAGTTTGTGGAAATTTTAATTGAATAGCGTCTATTTTCTCTGAGGTAAGAATTAAGGTCAATCCATAATAAAATGGCATGCAATAAAAGTAAGTTTTGTTCAGTGCTCTATCCTCAACGTTTGCTTGGAACAGTGATTTGAACAGTGAGTGTTTCATGAATATTTGTTAAATGAATGAATGTCATGAAGAGTAATCTTGGATTGGAGGGGAGAAGGCAGGGAGTCAAATAGGTAATATAGGAAGCTGCTGTTGGGTTAGGCTAGAATGGGGTTCATGGGAATGGTAACAGGGAATCGTTCCAATCATATGGAAGACAAATGGAAAGGACTCAATGTTTATTTGGCTAAGAGGAAGGAAAAGTTGAGGATGACCTGTTTGTAGCTCTAGAGAATGACCTTGGTCTTTCAAATTAAGTGAACTGTGATGATGTTTAATGATTTGAGGGATTTTTTCAGACTTAATTGCTGAACACTCTAACCTAGTTTTTATAGCAGATGTATTCATCTATTTTGTCTGTGCTTCCCAAGGACTATCTTAGTAGCTGCCAGGGAATCAGGTCTCCCCTGCTGCCACCTCCCAGGAGTTTAGGGAAAATTGTGTTCTGGGCTTCTGTAGAAGTGTTTGATGTTGACAAATATATATATATATAGATCTTCGAGTAAAGACTCTTCAGAATACTCTGCATAGATTCTTGAAATGGTGAAGCACATTGTTCCTTGCATTCTATAAGTACACTTAAGCAAGTATCAAGAAGAAAGAGTGCAGTGAACCTGAGGTGTAAATTTACTTGGTATAGTGCGAATACATTGGATCTCAGTTTTCTCATTATATTCCTCACATTATGTTCCTCACAGCCACACCTCAGGGATAACTGGGAGGTTCGAGGACGAGCGCTGAGCACACGGGGGCTCAGGAGTCCCCAGATCAACTTCATACATATATGGAAATCAGTGTTTCAGTTTTATATATTGAGATTGCTTGTAAGATTTTTTTTAGCATGATTTTGCTGCAAAAACAATAACAAAAACATTTGAGTATCCTTACTATAGGTAATGTTTGAATTTTGCTGATAAGTCAGTGTTGGTATTAGCATAGAGGACAATTTCATTATTTGGAAATGGGGAAAACCACTTAGAAAGGACTCTTATAATATGATTCAATAATAAATTTTTATAGAAAGCAGACATGTACATTAAACCCTTCATTCCATTTTTATGGAAAAGAAATAAATGGCTCAAAAGCAAGATGGCATCAGAAATTTTTTTCCTGGAAAATGAGTCCCTGGAAGTTGGCACCTAATCAAATCAGTGTTCATGTGATTGATTAATAGTTTTTAACACATTATATTTAATTTGTATTTATAATGATCATTAACTTTGAGATATTTATTGAGCATCTGATACGTGGGGATACAAAAATACGTAAGATGTGATCTTTTCCCATGTAGGCCTTAGAGTGCAGTTAGTGGGGAGCTAGAACATGAAAGGATTGATAGCATTACAGAGGAGTGTAGAAGACCATGATTCTGCAGAGGTGCTGCAAGGGTTCCACAAATATTCGATGCACATTTCTTTTTAAAATATTAACCATTTAAAAAATAAAATAACACATTACATAAATATGTTCTATGCGCCAAATATTAACATGCACAGAAGACCACTAAAGCTGATTAACTTATTTTTCAGATTAATTCATTCTTTTTTTGCAATCTCAAATTAAAGTAGCAAATTCTTTATTTATATTCCCTCAAACACTGTGAAAAAAGACATGTAGCCCCAGCAACATTTTTTAGTCATTATTTTCCCTCTTCCACCTCTGCCCTCACATAATAGTTTTGCTCCAAGCTACATTTCTCAAAACCTCTCCAACCCCCACAACAAAACAAAACCTCTTTTAGCAGTTTCTTTCTAACATCCTTTCCTTCTGATTCTCTGTCACAAAATCTCAAAAACTGATCTGTCAAGTAACATTTACCTCAGAAAGCCTGGAAGGGGAAGAGTCTTTGTGCAGGCCAGGTTATAGAATGTTCCTCTGAAGGCCTGGGGAGGAGAAAACCAGGAAATGACATGGAGTAATTTCCATGCCTTCATGCTTGTTAATCCTTGGTACACTGCATGGTGTTAGAGCTCTCTGACTGAGTCTTCAAATGACAATATGCTAGATAACTTTTTCACAAAAGTGAAAGGATCATTACCTGTACAATGTACTTTTTTTTTTCTTTTAAGATTTTATTGGGGAAGGGGAACAGGACTTTAAGGGGAACAGGACTTTATTGGGGAACAGTGTGTACTTCCAGGACTTTTTTTTTTCCAAGTCAAGTTGTTGTCCTTTCAATCTTGGTTGTGGAGGGTGCCATTCAGTTTCAAGTTGTTGTCCTTTCAGTCTTAGTTGTGGAGGGCGCAGCTCAGCTCCAGGTCCAGTTGCCATTGCTAGTTGCAGGGGGCGCAGCCCACCATCCCTTGCGGGAGTCGAACTGGCAAACTTATGGTTGAGAGGACGTGCTCCAATCAACTGAGCCATCCGGGAGCTCAGCGGCAGCTCAGCTCAAGGTGCCGTGTTCAATTTTAGTTGCAGGGTGCGCTGCCCACCATCCCTGTGAGACGCGAGGAATTGAACTGGCAACCTGTGGTTGAGAGCCCACTGGCCCATGTGGGAATCGAACCGGCAGCCTTCGGAGTTAGGAGCATGGAGCTCTAACCACCTGAGCCACCGGGCCGGCCCTACAATGTACTTTTAAGGACAAAAAGAAAATACGGTTTCTCACATGAGTAGTCATTCAACATAAAGGATTTTATCATGCAATATTTTGCAACAATGAACCTGAACCATCTTGTTTTGCTATAAGGACATGTGATGGTGTTTTTTCATCTTCTATGATATTTGATACCAAAATTTACTTGATATAATTCATAGTGGATAGACACTGGAGGATAGGTATGCATACCTACTCAAAAAATGAAAATGGTAATTTTGGAGCAAAGAAAATGGCTGTCCTCTTTTCAGAAAAAGCTTTCAAGGTTTTCAAAGAAAAATGTGTATGGACAATATAAGTGTAAAAAGAAGTAGAAGTAAAGATGAGCCAAAATCTATCAGAGATGTATTGAAATCAGGAAATCGGTGTTCCTGGGATTAGGCCTAAGAGCTGATGAGGAATTAGTTACATTAAAAAAAAAAAAAAAAACTTTGCCAATTTAGGTCTATATACCTTCAAAATCATGTTACGGAATAAAAATTTGGGCTTAGTATGTCTTAAAGTGTTACTAAAAATTTTAATATTTATTGTTCTTTTATTTCTTCTGTAAATTATAAAATGACTTAACATACAGAGGGTGCCAAAAAAATGTGTACACATTTTAAGAAAGGAAAACGGTATTAAAATTGTAATACTCAATATATACCAATAACAAAAGATGAATACAAGTCACGTTTGACTTCTGCAATTACAAGAGGTGCTCAAAGTGGTTACCATCAGCATCCAGACACTTCTAATTATGGCGAACTACTGCTTGAGCAACGTTGACCAAGGTGTCCACTTGTATACATTTTCTTTGGCACCCCTGGTATATTTTAAAAGGAGGTCCATGGTGATGGCTATTTTTCCCAGTATACTGATGATTTAAACGTGAACTAAAGTTCTTTTCACCCTGTGTATAATAAGTCCTCTGTTTTCTGTATGACAGCACACCTTTTTTTCCCCGTTTAGTGCTTTTAACAAAATTTACTTTTATTTAATTAGTTTACTTTCGTATGGTGTCTGCATCATCTGCTAAGTAAACTCTGAGGACATGGACTATGTCTGTCTTGTTTATGGTGAATCTCCAGCACTTTACCTAGTACCTGACAGTATAAGTGTGTAGTACATTGTCAAACAGGGTGGGTGCTTTTAAAAACTTCCTTGGTTAGATTTTTGGTCTTTTGTTGATAATGTATCAACAGACTCACAACAGATTTAGGTTTATTAGTTCAGCCTTTTTTACTCATTGAGATTTATTAAATTGCTTCGATTTACCGTAATTTTATCATGAAGCAGATTGCTTCTGAGCTGTAATGCTGCCTCTATTAGAAAAGAACCAGTAATTATTTTATAGCTTGTTTGTTCATTTGTTTTTCCTGTCCAATTTGACAAAGCAAAATTGTGATGAGGATGGTCAAGCTTATAACATTTTTCTTATAATTAGCACATAGAATTTGTGTTGGGGGATGGTGGGATTGGAGGGCAGACACACAGTTAGAAACGGCATATAAGTCAACATGTACCAGCCTCCTGCCCCCATGGGATGTCAGACAACTCCTAAAAATATTTTATTCTGATGAATAGTAAATATCCATTAAATAGTTGTTGAAATGTTCCCCTTTTTCTTACGTTACAGTACATCAACAGACCTGCCAAACTTTACTGTCTATTTGGGCTATTTATGAAGTATATGTAGAAACACATAGGGATTCCCAAATTTTTGAATATGGTATTACACAAATTATAGCCTAATCATAACATATGTAAGAAGATGACAGTAGAGTGCCGTTGGAATATGGATAGATAGCACTTATTTTACTAATTAGGTGATCCTTTTGTTCTCCTAATCACAGAGTTTTTGGCATTGTAGGTGTGTTGTCAAAACCACGGATTTAAACCACTGAACATAAAAAGGCATACGTTATTAAATGATACCCTTCCCCTTATTTCCTGAGTTAACTGTCTCCCACTTCTCAAACTTCCTGCTATCCTCCTTATTTTTCTCAGTAAATACAAAAGGGATCACAGTTAAACTCTTACGCTCCGTGGAGATGGGAGGGCTTTCTTCTTAATAGGGCACGGTGAAGAAGAGTCATTTTATGACATGATGAAAAGATCATCATAAGGGATGTTCCCTTATCTTCAGTGAAGGATCTTTACAGCTCATTTAGCCCCTAGAGAGCAGCAGAAAACTTTATATTAATAATCTGACTATATGTATATAAGTATATTTATATCTCGTGCTCCTTTTCCCCTAAAGTTGAACCAGATCAAATAATCCTACAACAGAGGAGCAAAGTTACAATCTTGAAGTGCAAATCAACCATCATTGAAATAAGAATAAAATAATGGAATAGTACACATTTAGGCAAGTCTAGGATAAAAAGAGAAAGAGATACAACTATCAAGAACAGAAATAAATAACATTTTTTCTTAAGGCATAAGAGAACTACTATAGAAAATTTAGTGATTAAAAAATGAAATCAACAAACAATAGGTACAAAGATTGCGTAGTTGCTTATCAGACCACTAGTTTTGCATTTCCGTTTGCCCTCATGACCAATACCAAGTTCATCAGTCCCTCTTGTTTAGAGTAGTCCTGTTCTTGGCTTCCTGCAACTGCGTGTCTTAGTCCCTTTGAACAGCTATAACAAAAATACCATAGACTGGGTGGGATATAAAAAACGGTAATTTGTTTCTCACAGTTCTGGAGGCTGGGAAGTCCAAGATCAAGGCATTGGCAGATTCAGTGTCTGATGAAGACACACTTCCTCATTGACAGCCATTTTCTCGCTGTGTCCTCACAGGGCAGAATGGGCGAGGGATCTCCCTGGGGCCTCTTTTCTAAGGGCACTAATCCCATTCACGAGGGCTCCACCTGCATGACCCAATCACCTCCAAAGGCCCCACTTCTACTGCCATAACCTTGGGGGATAGGATTGATTTCAACATATGAATTGGTGGGGGTGGGGCACAAACATTCAGTCCACAGCACTGTTTTTCCATTTCTTTCAGTTTTACTCCCATTTGGGGGGAGTTCTTTATCCCTCTTATTCAGGTGCACATTAGGTTGTATTATCCTGAAATGTCAACAGATTCACTGCTTCAATTCCACTCCCCTGCCTACGCCATAGAATAGATCCTTATTACTACTACTCCATTTGCAGTTTGATGTGGTAGTTCTCCAGCTTGTCTCTCACCTGACCAGCTCGACCAACTGTTCTTTATGTGTTGGTTTTGCCTTGTGGGAGAGTGGACATTTGTTGAGTATTTTGTTCTTACCACTGACAGTTTAACACCACTGACAGTTTAAGAATTCTAGATTCATAACTCTTAGAAATAAATTATTTATATTTAACTCAACCTCATGGTTTTATGAAGCAAATCATGCTTTACTAATAAGCTTTTATTTTCAGATTAATGGACCATATTTTATATGGGCCATATAAAAAGGGAAAATGATTCTAGGAAGATACTGGAGACATAAAACTTGTTAAATATGATAAAGACTTGGCAACAGTTGTATTATAACATTCATGAAATTGGGGAATTAGGATTATCCCTTTCTCACATAAAAGCAGGATTGAGACATGAGGCAGTGTCATAAAATGGAATGGTACATAGAGACAAATCCTAGATGGGTGGGGAGTGCTTGATCATGTTATAAAAATACTTCGTACCCAACCACAGCACAATAGTTATATTTCTGAAAATATCATGATCAGAGTGTCCACGATTGAGGTATTTAGATCTTACGGAAAAAACAGCATTGGGGTACTGAGGTCATTAATGAATCCAGAAAAACCTAGAAAAATACTCAATTTTATTTAAAGATAACATTAAAAAAAGACATCTTAAGTTAGTAACAATGACTGTTAAATAAACAACATAAATTATTGATTGCTTGAAACTTCAGGATTTTATTCTAGGTCAAAAGAATGTAAATCTGTTTTACTGTTTGCAGTTTTATTGTAATTCAATTTAATTCATTAACATTTTCATAATTTATTTTGCATTAAATTGAGGTGGAGGGAGCAACAGCACAAAATGTAATAAAGGAAGTTGTCGAACCTTCATTTTTCGTGGAAGGAATAGATTTAGAGATCCATAATACCTTGGAGACTAAATGATAACTGCACCTCAATTGCATTTTATATCTTGGAGTGACTCAATTTTAGGTGACTCACTGTTCACTAGGCACAGCTCGAAACACATTTTTCTCAACTGTGTCACACCTTTGAGCTTTCTTTCTTTCCATAATCCGACATAATTAAAAGAAATTAATTATTGCTGCTCTTACTTTTTCATTACTTTTTTACTTCTGTGTAGAGGGTGGTTGATCCTGGCCAATGAGTAGGCTTAGAGACATTACTGTACTCCTTTTCTTAAAAAAAACTTCCTTCCTCATTAACCCTATTTGCCATTCACTCATTCTTCAACAAATATTAAATGTCTAGTATTTTTTCAGGACTATGCTAGGCACTAGTTATATACAGTGGTACAGAAAGCTAATATCAGCTCCTTTTTTATGGATTTTATATTCTAGAAGAGGAAACAAAACTCGAAAACTGCAACTCCTTCCCCAACATTGCCTGTGTTCCTTACTTATTGTTTTCATAGCATTTATCAACATCTAAGACTGTTTATTTTTTGTTTGATTCCCCCACAGAATGTTGGCTACACGAGGGCAAGTTCTGTATATTTTGCTAAAGGATTATCTGTTGGTTGAGAAGTGAGAAAGACACATCTGATTGGTCACCATGTCCCCTTGATTCTGCTTCTTCACTGTCTTAAATAACTCCACTGCTGCTTCCTTAGTTCAAGCCCTTTTTATTTTTGCCTGATTTATTAAAGTGGCTTCTTAACAGTTTCCCTGCCTCTGTAGTACCTTTCCTCTTAAGACTGTTGCCAGTAATCTTTGTAAAATTTGTATTTGAATTTCTTTAGTGATCGCCCATCTTTTAAGAGTAAATCAGACTCCTTAGCTTTAGCTTTTCGTTATCAGGTGTCTTCCTATCTGTCTAACCTTGCTTTTTTTAATTTCTCTGCCACTCCCTGCTCTCCTTCTCAAACTTTATGCTGAAGTAGTACCAGTATGTTGCACTTCTTCCAGCTTTTTCACAAATGTGGTGGCTGGACCAGAGGCATCAGCATAACTTGGAAACTAGTTAGAAAAGCAAATTATTGGGCTTCACCCCCAGATAAATCTGAAGAGTGTTTAATGGCACTTCTGAAATAATGAAACTAACCATTTAATATTTCTCTTTTAACTTCGATACACTTATACAAAGTGGAAGTAAAAGATTTCATCATTCATCTCCTTTATTATAAAGTATGAAATTGTTTTTCTAAGTTTGAAAGGTATGTTATAAATTAAAAACAGAGGCTACAAATATAAGCTTAAATGTAAGGATGCCCTTTTTTTAAAACTAGATTAAGACATTTGTGTTTGAGCTTTTTTTTTTTTTTTTTTTTCCACTCATAAAGCCAGGAGTGATACAATAGTCACTGAATCAGAAACACTGGAGTTAGGGCTAAGCCCTCCTATTCCTGTAGGTAATCCTTTTGTACCTTAAATTTGAGAACCACTCCTTTAATCCTTTTTTTTAAAAGTTCGTTTCTTGAATAAGCTCAGCCATTAATTACCATGCTTTCAATATCACTTTCATTTGTGTAACTTTTCTTAAAATATTGGGGTGACAACAGTCAACAAAACTACATAGGTTTCAAGTGTACAATTCTATAATACATCATCTGTATATCACATTATGTGTTCACCATCCAGCGTCAGTTCTCCTTCCATCACCATATATTTGACCCCCTCATTTGTGTGACTCTCGATCTACATCATTAGCCCGGATTTCTTTGTCAATCCTACTTTTTAAGTTGTGTATTGGACATCTTTCCTGTATATCCTTCCTGTACTTCAGATTCTTTAAGTTCTAAACAAAGTTCATTTTCCATCTACTGAAATCGCTTTTACATACTGTATTTCCTATTTCTTCCTTCAAAGGATTCTTCCTTGCAGATTTGAATCATAGATTGTGCAGTATTTTCTCATTGATTTCTATTTTCTGTTGCTCTAGAAGAACAACAAAAAAAGATTTTTTAATAACTCAACACTACTGACCAAAATAGGGTCAGGATTTTCCAGGCAATAAAATTATTGTTGTTTATAGACCATCTGTTAAAATGTATTTTTATCTTCCCTCCTCAGTCTTCTTTCTCTGTCTGATTTTAAGAACTTAGAGACTACTTACTTTGAATCTTCACTTTAGTTGCCCAAGTTCTACCATCAAGCTCGAGGGATCCTTGACACTGAGCCAATAGAGTGGTAGCTTGTACTGGCACCAAAGGTTGAAGCCAGGTAACATTTCAGATATCTCGCAATTCCTACAGTAGCTTCTCAATAAATATTTTTTAAATGAATAAGTGAGTAAGTAGGCACGTCTCAAAGGACTGGGCAGATCTCCAAGGTCAAAAAAGCATGGTGAGATTGTGGCTTAGGGACATAAGGAAACTCAACGATTTGAGCAATAAGGACAGAGCAAGTATTAAGTGAATAAATGAAATATTTTAAAGGAAAAAACAAATAGCCATTGACACAAATGGTTATTCCTTCCTTCTCTGAGGGAGGAGGGATATATTTAAGTGTTATTTCAGTGTAAACTTGCAAGTTTAATTTTTAAAATTTATGTTTATATGTGTACTTCCCTATGAACATTTAGTTTGATACACATTTTTAATTTCATGTTGATTTATGTAATAGTTATATTCTAATGGTTTGACTATATCTTGGGCTATAACTTTTAACTATTATAGTTATATTTTTGTTGGATAGGAAAGACAATGTATGTGTGTATATATTTATTAAATTGCACATCTGAATTATGTTACACAGGAATTTTTATACTTGAAAGTTATATATCTATTCTCATAATTTGAGATACTCTATCATAAAGAATATACATTTTAAGTTATAATAATAAAAAACAACCTTTCTTTTTAACATGCACACAGGAAACCTCGACCTGTCTCCCAGTTGGTTGCACAGCAGGTTACTCAGCAGTTTGTGCCCCCTACACAGTCAAAGAAAGAGAAAAAAGATAAAGTAGAAAAAGAAAAAAGTGAAAAGGAAACAACTAGCAAAAAGAACAGTCATAAGAAAACCAGGTAAATTTGAAGAGTGTTTCATGGCACTTTGGAAATAATAAAATTAACCATTTAATATTCTCTTTTAACTTTGATACACTTATACAAAGTGGAAGTAAAAGATTTCATCATTCATCTCCTTTATTATAAAGTATGAAATTGTTTTTCTGAGTTTGAAAGGTATATTAGAAATTAAAGACAGAGGCTACAAATATAAATTTAAATGTAAGGATGCCTTTTTTAATTTTTTTAAACTAGATTCAAAGACGTTTGTGTTTGAGCTATTTATTTTTCATTCATAAAGCCAGGAGTGATATTCACAATATTCACAGATAATTGCATGGGCTTTAATCAGTCAAAATAGTCATGGGTCCATGCAAAACAGATGCCCTTATCTGCACATCAGTGGAGTAACAGCCCTGCATATAACTCAACCAAAGCTGTTACCAGTTTCCTCTGTGATATAACTATGTCATTGTTGTTCTAAACCATTTATTTTAATAAAATTGATTATCTGTAAATTATGGTAAAACTATAAAAGCACAATTCAGAGACCATTACTTCCAGAGTATCACAGTTTTTTTTGTGATGTTGAAGAAGATTCATGAGTGATTGGTTTGATTAATGTTAAAGATTTGAAACATTTAATGATATTTTTGTGGCTAGTTACACATGAATCTAGAGCAGGGGTGCCCAAACTTTTTTCAACGTTTTTTACCAAGGGCCATATGCGGTAAAATACACAAACAGCTGGGCCACTCACTCGAGGTGAAGTACGTATTGCCTCGCCTGGTTTATTTAAACTAAATATGTTTTTGGAATTTGCTGCGGGCCAATTAACAATGGATTGCGGGCTGCAGTTGGCCCACGGGCTGCAGTTTGGACACCCCTGATCTAGAGCTTTAAACATAGATGTATTCATTTTGTTATTTTTACCTAATTTATTATTCATTATAGGCACAGAAAGTATTATTCATTAAAGGCACAGGTAGACAGAAGAGCTAGTTTAAAATTTTATCATGTTTTGTGTTTAGGCCAAGATTGAAAAATGTGGATCGGAGTAGTGCTCAGCATTTGGAAGTGACCGTTGGAGATCTGACAGTCATTATTACAGACTTTAAGGAGAAAACGAAGTCACCGCCTGCATCTAGCGCTGCTTCTGCAGATCAGCACTGTCAGAGTGGCTCTAGCTCTGATAACACAGAGAAGGGAATGTCCAGGTCATCTTCACCCAGAGGAGAAGCCTCATCATTGAATGGAGAATCGCATTAAAGTTTATTTTCTCCAATTTCTTAGTCACTTCTGTCATAATCATGCAAATACACAGATTATGCCAAGTACCACATTTTCATGACAAACATATTCATGTACAATTCATAATTTGTGTTTTACATAAAATAGAAATTTGTTAGAATTTGTTAGATTTTATTGCAATCTATGCCTATCAAACATTTCCAGACTTTAACATTTTGGTCTTCACAGTTAAAGGTGCCATGAAAATGTGGTTGAATTATTCATTATGCAGTGTTATTGGTAAGTCTATTTTCACTTTTAGTTTAGTGAATTCTAACACATAATTCTTGAATTCTCTACTATTGGCATGTAACGAATTTAAATTTTTATAACATAGTGCAAGCTGCCTAAATATGTATTATTTGAGAATTGTGAAACAAATAGTTATATGTATACAAGTCAAAGATCAACTTAATCAAATATTGCTGCAACAGGATTTTCTTAAATGGTTATCTTCTTAAATACACCTGCTGGTACTTGGTGTGGTTAAATAGGAAAATTGTTATTAAATAAAGAATTTGTATGAACCGTTGCCAATGTTTTTGACACATTTTACTAAATTATTGTTCCTGAGTTATGTTTCTGGTTTTATCTGTTTGTTTTTTTTTGTTTGTTTGTTTTTTTGCTTAACTTTCAAAATATTCATTTATTGTAATGTTTACTATCAGACTAGTAAACAATAAAACTGATTATTTAGCTTTATAATTCAGGTTTAGTGCTATTGTCATAGAACACTGGTATTTTCTGTATTATATAAAAAATTAAAATTAAAATAATTATAAGCATTTGGAAAAAGCAGAAGATAAAAGAAACCTGCCATGTTTCAAAAGCTGCAATTTTTGGAAAAGCTTTAACTTAATAGTTTTATCACTGTTTCCTTGCCCCAAACTTACCCAGGGTCATAGAAGTATGAATCTAATTAATACAGAAATGGGAACTGTTGCACAGAAGTGGGAAATAACTAATTTTAAATCAGTTTAATTGGCCTCTTATTAAATGTAACAATTCTTATGAAAATCATAGTGCCCTATTTTCAGACACAACTTCCAGTTTATGCATTTATCAATATTCTGAAGTATAAAAAGTATTTACAGCCCCACTTACTATTATGTAAAGTTACGAATAAAATATTTTTATGACTACAGATTTTGCATTTTTGTTTACAACTAATAAAGTGTTTTATGTTATATTTAAAAATCTAACCTAGAAACCACACAGTACTTCTTAAATTCTCCTAGGGTTTCCTGCTTTCTCTTACCCATTTGCTTAATATATAGCTACCTGTAGGAGACTTCTGCAATATAAATGAAGTTCAAAAACATAACTTGGATACAACATATCACATAAAGACATCATGATAGCATTTGAAGAAAAAAATTATGGACCCTGACAGTTGTGATATTTGGTGGTTTCACGTGGTAATGTAATTTTCTGTTTAATTGCAGTACTTTTTACAGGCACAATGGTACTGTCTTTTTTGTAAGATGCTAGTTGTGAAATACAGTTAATTGCATATAGTAAAAGTCTGTGATTAAAACATTTATATACCTCATTCTTTATAGTGTTGTTAAGTGAAAAATTAAAATTTGTTTTTATTATAAGATACTTTAAATGGAACCCCAACTAACTGGTTATGTTCTTTTAAAACATGCAGTCTTTTGTCTTATTTTATTCTCTGGGTTTTTTATGTTTCAAATGTTTTTTTATATACTCATTTTTAGACATAGTAAAAATTACAAATAATAGTAATAGGGAACATAATCTAAGTTTTAAGTCAAATCTGTGCTTTGGAGGTACTGGGTCTTCTGATGATGATTAAATACTTTCAGGATGTGTTTTAAATGGACTGCATAAGAGAGAAAAATCTGACGGAAGATGGGATTTTACCTGAATGGGACATAGTCATCTTTCTGTATTGGTGGGGAGATAGTATAGCATGGAAATTAAAGAGTGCTAGCTGGTGTCTGGCATTTGAATACCTATTGTAGAAACTAAGTGAGTTTGAGTAAATAGCTCAAGGTCACTTCCCATCTGTTAAACAGGGTAATGATAATCATCTAACTTGTAGGATTGTTGGGAGCATTAAATGTCAATCCATATAAAGTTCTTAACAATTACCTGACATACTAGATGCTCAGTAAAGGTGAGCTTTTACTATCTTAATAGGTAAAATCCCATTACGAATTTTTTTTTTTTTTTTTTTTTGGTAACAAAAGTCATTCCATGCCTTCTTGGATGACTGAAAAGAATTGTGTTCTGGAGGGTACACTGAATTTTCTGCATCAGATGTTTGCTCTGATCCCAGACCAGCCATCTTTCTATAATGAAAGAACCTGATGGTGTGCACTGTGTGACAGGAGAAATGAACCAAGTTGGCTAATTTGGAATTTTGTTATCCTTTCATTAATCACAATTATCTTCACCTGCCTTCATCTCATCCTACCTCAAACTTCCAAAAGAGGAAAGAGACCCAAATCCCATAAATACTTACACCTCATGTTAAAATATGCAAAAGAATTCAGAGCCTGGGTTTACAGTACATTTTTAGCTCTGTTTCATCAATTTACCCTGTGGTTTTAGCAGTGGGTTCTTTTAACCAAATTCCATACAAAAAGAGAATTATTCAGAGTTTATTACCTTATTTTGATATAAATACGAGTGAAGATATAATTTGAGGCATACAAGAATACATACTCTTAAAACCTTTTGTATTACACAGTAGAAAGTTGACTTACTTTAAAAGTTTTATTTTTATTAAATGCTTTCCTAAGATTATAGTGATGATAGACTAACTGAAAACAATAAAGGAAGAAAAACCTCAGCTTTTCTAAGTTGATAGCATATTTATTAACTTACTTTTAGACATAAACCCTTACTGCCTAAAAAGAGTATAGTGTGTTTTTTTTAACTTTTTTTTAAGTGTGTTTTTCCAGGACGTGTCAGCTCCAAGTCAAGTAGTTGTTTTAATGTAGTTGTGGAGGGTGCAGCTCACAGAGGCCCATGCAGGATCCAACAGGCAAGAACCCTGTGTTACGAGCATCGTGCTCTAACCAACTGAGCTAACAAATGGTCTAGGGGTTTTCGTTTCCACTTAGCTGCTGCTTTTCTTGGTCTGCAACTTACCTCTTTTCTGGGATCTTTTAAAGACTTGATGTAGTAACGGGGCCATTGCCAGCAATTTCGGAACTGTACTTTGAAAAATAAGTGAAAACAGAAAAGTGAGTATGTAAGAAAAGGATGACCACAAAATAATACTTTTGACTCATTAGCCCTGGTGCCCTTCCTCTTTAACCATGGGCACCTTCAGTTGTCTGAAACAACGAAAGTAGAAAACTGAAATGTAGAAAATCCATCAGTGACAAAAATAGCTGAGCAGACAGTAAAGGTTACAGAATACAGGATGTGACTGATCATTTTGTGAAAGCAGATGAGAATGCCTAAACCAGCTATTGACATTGATGAAAAATAAGCCCCACTAGTATCAAAGGCAAGCAAGGACAGGAATGGAAAAAAAGGAGGGAAGAAGGGGAAAAACAAAGACAGTGCAAATATAATAGAAATAAGAAAATGGGTCATTGTGATGCAATCTGGATAGAAAAGAATGACTAGGAAGGGAGAAAATAGAGCTTTCAGCATGTCTGTCTCAGAACATTTGAAAAACATGCTATGATAAATCATAACAAGTTTCAGTTGTGTTTAGTAGACTGTTTATTAGGGCAGCAGCTATGTGTAATAACTTTTGAACAATAGTCTTCAAAACCAGTGCATTTTAAAAAGCTGTATTTACCTTGAATAATGCGGACAGTTTACTTTCCGGAATGTACATCATCACTTGCCCTGGTAATTTAAATGTTAACGTTTTTAATGTGGTGTGTTTAGCCAGTGTAGATATTCCTGCCTTTATGGAATAGGCCAACTCTGGAGCATACGAAATGTCATGAGAAGACCAGGTACTTCTATGGAAAAATCAAGTGGAGCTCTGACAGGTTTCAGTGCTCTTGGACATGTTTCATATTCAGAATCATTTTCTGGTGGTCATGGGTCCCTGCCACCAACACCCAACCAGTAGGAGTTGTAGACTGTGGTAGCTATTTCACTGTGGTAATACTTCCAGTATTTTTCTGATCTAGGTTTTCCAGAATCAGTATTACTCAACTCTGAACATTTATTGAGTATATTTTGTGTGCCAGGCACTGGGCTAGGGCTTGGTTACAAAGGAGACAAAAATGTGGGACTCACATCTTGGAGATCTGTAAATAATTACAATGCCATCACTGCATAATAAAAATGTGTAAGATACAGAAGTAGCAAAGAGGGTGTGCTTGTCACCCTTTTGTTTCTAGAAAATTCATCTTGGCCTTAGTATCCACTGCAAGTTCACACTGAAAATGTTAGTATCTCATCTGGATAGCTGCAGCCAGTGACACCCAATATTACAATACTAGTGACACCCAATATTACAATAGCTGTAATATTGGGTGTCACTAGTAGTTTCAGCCAGCACCATTACATTTTTCAAAAGTTTAAAACTTGAAACCATGCAATGCGAGATAATTTTCTACACTAATTTTTAAAAATTAACAGCTGAAGGAGGTCTACTATTGCCTTTCTGTGAAGATACCAAGGGAACATTATGTCACTCAGAATCCAAGTGAGAAATTTTATTTAGACCTATTTCAGGAAAAGCTATACTTCACCTGAGAAATCAATTTGCCTTTTTCTTATGGACAATGCAAATCATTAATTGTTAATCAGTTTTTGCTTTAGTTGTAAGAGATCTCAGATTAAAATCAGGCTTTTAATAATTATGTAGGACTCAATTGCTTGTGTGTCTATATTCTAACTGATTATTCATATTTTTCTAGATTCTTTTTTATCTACTTAATGTTTTTCCTTATGTTTTTATAAAGTTCCTCAAATCTCTTCTGCAATAAGGCTAAATAGTAATATATTTTTTAAAAAGCTCAAACTGCTTTATTTCAATGTGTGAGGATAAGTAAGCCCCAATGGGAACTTTTTGGGGCAAGGAGCCAGTAAAATGGTGCCTCTCCAACTAGAATTCCCGAGGAGTGGAAATAATATATGAGTTTGGCAGGTCTTGAGATTACACCTTGGTTTAGGTTGCTGACCTACCTGGAAATAGGAAGTTTGAATGAAAGCTACTATACCGTTTTCATATTTCCATTTACTCTTTTAGCAAGAGAATTCAGAAAGTAAACTGGGTACCAAGATTTATTTAGACTTTTTCATGTGTATTATTTTCACTACCCTCTTTTAATTCATAATAATAACAATTAAATAAGCCTGTGTTTACTTTTGAAGAAGAGTTCAAAACCAGTTTGGAAAAAAGACTCCTAGGGGACAAAATGGCAAAGAAAGCATTTTAAAAAAAAGAAGGGAAGTAGGCTGAGTTCTCAGAAGAAAAGAGCAGATTGATCTGGCCTTAGGCCCAAAAAGTAGTTTTGAGTCTTTAATAAGATTAAATACAACAATTTACATTTCCAGTACAGGATAACATAAATAATTTAAGGGACACTTTAACTTAATTAGAGCCAAAATTTTTTTTTTCCTTTATGAATATACAGAAATGTAAAAAAAAAAATCAAACAGAATGTAGAACTCTCTGGTAATGTGATTTCTGAATAGAAAAGAATATGGATAACAAGAATGCTGATTTTATTTTTCACTTAAGCACTGGACTTCCACTGGATTTCTGAAGTGAGATGGTATCAGAATTCTTAGTTATTCCCACTCAGCCTTCAATTTTTTTTTGTAACCTGGGTTAGGAGAGAGACTTGTAACTTAATATTGTAATCATGACCTTGACTGATGGCAGGTTTTAGAGAATTTGTGCATGTGTGTTTTAATTTAAATTTTCCCCATGACTAAATTTCCCTGCAAATCTAGCTTTTAATTTTACTGACAGCATTTATTTTAAAATAATAGATTATATTCTATTGTAATAATGGGAATGGAAGGTTCCTGAAGATTGATCCAGGGAGAATTACAGATGTGGTCCACAGGATAGTCCTTCGTCTCTTCCCCTCTATGCTGCCTCCATACTCTCCCTCCCTGTGGATGGAAATGCCACCTGTATGCTAGGATCGCATAGGAACTAAGGTGTTCCCACTCATTGGTTTTCCACTACCACTTTTTCTAATCTTGTGACCAATAGTTGAGTTTTTTGAGAAGGAAAAGAATCACTTCACTGTTTCATTGTATCCCTGACCTAACCCTTTCCCTACATTTACTGGTCTGAATGAATATTTAAAATACTTTTTGTTCAAACAGCATTATTTTCCAACTTTTTCCTCTGGTCCAATAAGGTCTCTAGGAAATAGACTGTGGAAAATAGAGAAATTTCACTGGAGGCCTACTGGAGGAGAGAATAATTTTCATTTTTAGTCTGAGTTTCTGATTCTTTGTGCTCTGTAACTAATCTGACTTGTATTCTTGTATTTCTCTGATTGTAAATTTTATTTGTTTTCACCCCCAAGACTAGTCTAAGAGGTTTTCATATAACATTGATTTTTTTCTTTTTGCTTTTAATTTGCATCACTCAGCATTTATTTGTTCATAGTGAGATAGCATGGTATAATGGAAAAAACAAACATGCACTTTGGATCCACAAATATTTCCATTCAAATTATGAATCTTCATTATTAGTGGTTAATGAACTTCTCTGAATTTCAGCTTCCTTGTTTTAGAAAAGAATAAATATCTTCTACTTCATATAAATGTTATAATGATTAAATTAGATTATGCATAGACCTTTATAAAGAAGTTATATAAAAGTTTTTCAAACTTTGCTCTGAAAATGTATAGAATTTACCTTTTTCCCAATAGGATGTCTTTTTTGTTGTTTTATTTTTTTAAAGAAGCACTCAAAGGTAGACAGGTGGGAAGGAAATGTTGAGTAGGACACCAAATTTGCTCTAGAAAGAGAGAAGACATGAAAAAATAAAATCACTCATTAATTGAATATCTATTATATATCCAACATGAACTAGGAGTTATAAGAAAAGTTAAGATTAATCTTTTATGAATATATGATTCCTGAGATTTGGATTATTCTGAATCCGAGAGTTTTCTAGATCATGGAAAAGATCTCTTATCTCCATAATTTAGACAACAGATACTGCCACTTAAAAAAATTTTCTTTGCCTAAATTTACCTTTTGATAGGGAGAAGGGAAGATCAAAACTGATTAAAAATTTGGATATAGCCAGCCTGTCATTAGAGAATTAAGACAGTTGTCTAGAGATGAAAAAAATAGATTTAGGAATATGTCATATACATAGTAAATGAAAAAATATCTTTTATGTCAAAAATATTTTAAATATAATTTTTAATAATTTAAAATTCATTTTAGGAATATGAAAATGTAACGTGTGAATCCTAAAAATGATCAGGAGGGCATGCTCCTTATAGTCCAAGATAACCAGTTAAGACAGTGTGTGGTAACAAAAAAATCATTTCTATTTTTGGTATGCCTTATACGAGTATAGTTTTTCAACAGAATTTCCTTTTTAATTACAGGATTAAAAGGAACCTAAAGAAATGATATGGTCCAGAAACCTGATGTCAAATAAATGGTTGATTATTTTTCTGGATATGCTCTTCCCATAAATTGTTGCAGAAATGAAAACTGCCATTCCAGTATCTTAACAATCTGTGGGTCATTACATCATGCTTTATTTTTTACTACATTTAGTTGCTTTGTTGAAATAGAGAACAGTTGAAGTTAGCATCTCTTTAAACATCCTTTATCTGAGTACTAGCTCTCACTCTAGTTTCTGGTACCATATCCTTTAGTTTTCCCTCTCAAAGTATTTCCCATTCTTATAAATGCTTTTATTATCCATCTTTGTACCTCCTTATTGTTTTTCTCTTAGAATTACAAGGTGTAGTGAAAGGATTAACTTAATATTGTCATTTTTTACCTGCCTGTCTCCCCTTTGAGGGCAGTGCACTCTAGCCTCTTGTCTGGCATGTAGAATATATTCAATAAATGTTTATTGAATGAATAAGTGTATGTTTTCATTCTATTCACACATCTTGATAAAATGCTAGTTTTTTATTTTTGGTCAGGTAAGGCAAGATTTAATTCTTATAGGTGAAGAAACTGAGGCTTAAATTTGTTTAGTGACTTTCTCACATTTACAGAGGCAGCACTTTTTTGGTGTAGGAATTCCAAATGGAGAATGGCTAAATTAAATAGTATTCTCCCACCTTGCTTCTCATGGCTAAACTCTTCAAAGCTCCAAGTGCAACATGAACAGTTTTAACAGCATGATTTCTCTCCGTGAAATTGTGTGTGTGTGTGTGTGTGTGTGTGTGTGTGTGTGTGTGTGTGTGTAAAGCTTCCTTTCCCTCACTTTTTGGCCAGCCTCCACAGGGCAGCTAGAATCTGCTCCCTAACAGGCAAGTGTGATCATGTTACGTCCTAATTAAAAAACCCTTCAATGGTTCACCATTGTCTGCCAGATTAAGTTTAAACTCCTTGGTATACTAGCTAAGACAAGGCACTCAAATATCTGGCCCCTTCAATTTCTAGTCTTATCGCTCAGCATATCCTCTCTTGCATTCACTTAGCTGGTGGTATCAAACTTCTCACAGTTGTCCGTCCCCCCCCCCCCCCCCCAACACAAGAGCCTGTTTATTATGGAGTTTCTCTTGATCACACCCATAGGTAGAACTGATTGCTCCTTTTGGTGTGTGTGTGCCCACACCTTAACAGGCTTACATTCTAATGTCTGTATCACTGTATCGCACTTACCTACAAGTACCCAGTGTCCTGTCCCACACCCCAAGTCACACAGTGCTTGGCACAGTGACGTTCTGCAACTGTTCCGTAAATGAATGGAGTGGAAATATGGCTGAGGAAATGGGAGAAGAAATGGAAAGCTGAAGAGAAAGCTCTTTAGGGCGAATATGAAATTGTTTTGGACATGCAAATGATGAGTTGTGAGGAAGGTCAAAAAGATGTAAAAGGGAGGACCTCACTTTGACAGGTACTTACAGCCTCCTTGGGAGGCAAAGTAAGCCTTCTCAACCGTAACAAGGTAATTAGATATCTGGGTGAAATGGCTCGTGCAGTTTTATAAAAACTTAAGAGGTTGGGGAAGTCCCGGCTGAGGAGGATGGAGCTGAAAAATGGCTTAATCAAGTGCTTTTAAGTGAAAGGCGTTTTTGTGCGTTAAGCAATTCCATCTTTACAACCACCCTACGATGAGGATATTGTTTCCATGTTAGAGTCGAAGAAACATGATCAGAGAATGTCGGTTGCCCAAAGTCACAAACTACCACGCCGAAGAACCATCATTTGAATTTGAGTCAGCTGCCTCCAACGCCCCCGTTCATTTCGCCATACGCCTCTGCAGTTCAGAGCCCCAGGCTCGGGATTTACCGGCTCTCGGGTCGGCGTTCCCGCTGGATCCTGCGGGTCTCGCACCCCCGCGCGCGGGGAACGCACCGCCGGCGCACCCAGCCCTCTCGCGCTCAGTGCGCCGGCGCGTCCGGCTGCTGCCCGCCCTCCGGGGAGGGGCCCGCGGCGGCGGAGGCGGTGTCCACGCTTCGGGGCGGGTTGTCGGCGCGCTCGCGGAGGTGGAGGGCGGGCAGGCGGGCGGGCAGGCGGGCGGGCGCGAGGCCGCGGTGGAGGAGGAACTTGTTGCGCCCGCGGCTGCGCGGTGCCGCTCCCTCGGTTCCAGTTCGCCCGGGCGGGCGCGGCGGCGGCGGCGGCGGCGGCGGCGGCGGCGGCGGAGGTGCGGGGCCGGCGCGATGCGGCGCTACCTGCGCATCGTGGTGCTGTGCCTGGCCTGCGGCTTCTGCTCGCTCCTCTACGCCTTCAGCCAGCTCGCCGTGTCCCTGGAAGAAGGAGCGGGCGGAGGTGGCGGGAAGCCGCAGGCCAAAGCGGCTTCCTGGCTCGCGGGCGGTGGACGCGGCGCAGCGAGAGGGGCGGGCAACCCGGGCTCCACAGCGCATCCCGGCGGGTCGGACAGGTACGGGCCGTTTCCCGTGGGGTCGGGGCGGGGGGCTTAGTGGGCGCGGGGACGCGGGGCCCGGCCTGGCCCGGGCTGCTCGCCGATCTGTCCCGCGCCTCCTGCCGCCGGGCCCGCGCCTCCCGCCTCTTTGCCGCTGTCTCAGACCCCCTTTCACTCTTTTCCCTCCTTCCCCTCAACCCCAGAGGTGAGCCCAGCGTCGCTCCAGCCGGAGAGCACCCCACGCTTTTGTGTTTCTCCCTGACCCTTTGCTTATGCGCTCTTTAAAGCAGAAGAAATTAATTTTCAACTTTTAATTGACAGTTGATTTTTAAAAGGGATTCTTTGAAAATAAGAGGTGCCCACAAAAGCCTTCTTGCTGTCTGACTAGTGGGAATTCCGTCTTGTTTCCATGGAGTTCAAGCTGAGATATTTAAACATCAGGCTGGCGCCCTAGTTCAATTTTTTTACCCCTCCTGAATGCGGCGTCTGTGTGTTAACGCTTAAGTTTGTCGTTATTAGTCGATTCGTTAAATCTGAACAGAGCATTTTGCAGATTGTGAATTTTTCTTTTGGAATCAGCAAGAAAAATGAGCGATACTTGACACGCTCAACGTCTTTCGTGAGATAGGATGGAGGAATCCTTTAAAAATTAGCATAATGACTTAAGTGGATTTTCACAAATCACTGCCAGAGTTGGAATCAGCTTGAGATTTAAATGGAGAAAAGAATGCAACGCATTATGAATGCTTAACAAACTCTGAGCGTTTCCACTTCCTTGGAAATAGTCTCATCTTTTTGTGGACATCTCTCTGGGAACGATCTACAGTACTCCCTTAGGAAAGAGAGAGGAAAGGCTGCCTTGATATCGAAAGTATTATATGTTGGTCGCAGGGTGTGCAGTTGACGGTCATTCCCAAAATGAAAGGGGGTCGTTTGGGCAGAGGAGCAGCATGAAAATACTGGATTGTCATGTTTTTATTACCCTTTGATTTGGTTACAGTCTGGCAAATTCCTAGGATATCAGGACTCTATTCATAAAAGCAGACTATTTCCAGAGCCAGGTTTGACAACTCTCATTTATCGTCCTGGGAGAGGCAGTGACTGCCTGAGCTGGAAGACCTGGGTGAGCTTTGAAAAATGCTCATGAAAAGCAATTCATGGTCTGTTATGTTATAGTGAAGCGTTGAAAATTATGGAAAAGAAATTGTTATTGTATTGGCTAGAATTGTAAGGAAGTAACATGTTAATCAAAATACTGAATGAAATTGAACTATGATATTAGCATTTCAGTTTGATAGAGTAATATGTTTAGTGCTTTGTCTCACATACTTATACTTTATTTTGTGACAGATTTTTATAAATTGTATTTGCTGGACCAGTTTTTAACAAAATGATTTTTTTTTTTTGAAATTTGGAAAATAAGCACTTCCATTTTAATAGATATTTTAAGAGCTATTACTGAAATCGTAAGTTTGATGTGTCAGAGTAGAGTCAACTGTAAAGCTGTATATTACAGGTCGTCTGAACAGCATAACCCCTCGTTTCAATGGGGCATACATCTAAGTTAAAACTAAAGCTGTATCAGTCTTGGTAAAAATGTGAAGTACATTTCACCACATGTGTAGGTATAAGGAGAAGTTTGGGCAGAGGAGCAACATGGAAAAGCTGGATTGTCACGTTTTTACTCTACAATTTGATTAAAGTCGGGAGAATACCTAAGACATCAGGATTCTTAATTTTAGATATTGTGTGTGACATCTTTTTAGATTTCTCATAGAGGTCAGGTAACTTCTTTAGCTACAGTGGGATATGGAGTAGGTGTCCTTAATCTCTGTTCTTGTGTATAATTTATTTGGCCAAGCAAGTTTCATTGGACCAGAATTAAAAACTATCCTTTGATTACTCCCCAAGTGCTCTTTCTATAAAGCTACTGGGATAAGAATCTAGCTTGTAGTGTTTCATCAGTGGTGAATGGGGCTGTGAGTCAAGCAACAGCTTCCCTTTTTTTGGTAGGATTTGATTGTCATTACATTCTTACTTTTTTTGAAGCCATCTTACCTGAAAGATTAAGACTGTTATTTCCCTTTTTCATTTAACACATGGGATCTAGGGTTATATTCAGCAGGTTCCATTGGTCATAACTTATAGCAAGTATTCATTGCACAGCATTCCATGACAAAATACTTGGAAAGATTCTCCTAAGTTCTCAAAGTAAAAACTAAAATGATAGTAACAATTTGTCAGTGAACTCTATTATTAATTAGTGCATTCTGTTTAAATACATTATTTTGGTAATTAGAAAATGTACAGGTCTTAGAGTCAGACAGCCTGTGTTCTCATTCTGGCTCTGCTGTGAAACCTTGACCACTTCTCTGCTTCAATTTCTCACCTGTAAAATGTAGATAATAATTGATGTGTAATAGAATTCTTAGTTGTCAGTGATCAAAATCCACTAAAACTGACTTAAGCAAACCAGATTTTTATAAGCTTATATGAAAAGAACAATATTAAAGAAAAAATGCCCAGTTATTTCCAGAGACCTCAAGGACTAGGGACTTTCTCATTCTCTTCCACTGTAGATGGGCTTTGCTCATGGGGTCTTTCCTCCCCTCGCAGTGTTTCTTTTCTAATCTCAAATAGAAAAGGGCACTCATTAGACTTGCTTGCAGCACGTGTCCATCTGTGGACCCGTCAGTGTTGCCTGGGATGGGGGCCTCTGATTCTCTGGGTCTGTGCCTCCTACACATACATCCCTGTGGTGGAGAGAATAACGTGATTGATGTTGGAGACCTGTGGTGCCGCAAAGGAGGGGAAATGCCAGGTAGGCACTGGATCTTCCACACACAGAGACTCTCTTAAGCTGTTCAGTATGCACAGACTCTATTAAAGTGTTCAATCTAAAGCAGTTCTTATTACCAGCATCAGTATTTCTGCAGAAGGAGTTATGCCATTTTGTGACTTGAGCTACTCAGGGTGATTAATTTCTCACATTTCACTGATGAATCTTGGTCTTATCAAGATCTCATCTGATGGTGGCTCTATAGCATGTTGGTTGTGCGGAATTAAGAAACACTTAGCATTTCAGTGATACCATTTCTGGACTGGCCATGTCCTTCGTGGGATCAATTTTCATACAGGGAGGTCGTCACCTCATGCGCCTTTTCAGATCTGGTTAGGCCACTGAGTTATCCTTTATATTGGGTCCTGTGAACACTAGTAGGATACACGGAGAATTTAGAGTGGAAAGAGGAAGGGTTTTGGAGACACAGACTTCAGCTTTGTCACTTACTGTCTGTGTTCACCATGAACATATTTCCGTATCAGTTAGAGGTAAGAGTACTTAGGATATTGAGTTGTTTGTGAGAACTGAAATGATATAGCACATATAGATTACTTAGTGTGGTGCCTGGCACGATAAAATTGAAGCTAATGTGGTGATGATTTTGATCATTTAAATTTTGAGCAATTTTTTTTTTTTTGGTTCCAATTTCTGACTTTCGGGTAAAGATCTTCGCTTGGGTCCCAGTCTCAACCTGCTAAACCTGAATGTCTGGCACTGGGGTCTAGGAATCTATATTTTAGATGTGTGCTCCAGGGTATTGTTATAAAACCAAAGATTGAGTACCACTGATTTAGCTGAGAATGACCACTATTTGTTCTTAGTAGAGAAATGTTTCCTCCTCTTTGCAGTTATTTTTGAAGAAGAGAGGAGTTTTGGCAGTAAACAGTAAAGAAAGGTTAAATTACTTACTAAAGTCATTTTAATCTCTGCTTTGTTCATGCAAAGACTTCTTATATAAAAACAATATTTTTGTTCATTGAAAATCATACTTAACATAGTTATAAAGTGCTTAGCACAAGCCTGACTAATAATTAATTAACTAAAATAATATTGTTCTATGCTTTTGGAGGGGAAAGAAAAATAAGGAGTACTTTTGATTTAGAAATCCTATTTTGAAACAGTAAGATTATTATCTATGTGTCTTACAGGTCAATAGTACTTCCCTCTACATGTTGACTTGCATTTTTTTCAGTGTGTATACTGTGTGAAGTTTAAAATTTTTGTGTATTCAGATAGGCAGTTTCTTTCTTTATTGTTTTTGCTTTCTTCACACATAGAAAAACTTTATGCCAGAGGGTCCCCCCCCACCCCACTTTTTTTACATTTAAATTTTTCATCATTTTTTTTGTTGTTATTTTTGGGGGGAAGTGGGGGAGGGTTGTACAGTGTGATGCCAACTTATTTTTGAAATGGTTAGATAATTGTTCAGTGCCATTTGTATGTAAGCAGTCCTTTCCCCACCTCCTGAGTATTCATAAAATTGGAGCTTTAAGAAAAAGAAGTGAAGACGTGACAGAGCTAGAAAGTCAGTTGTCTGGAGACAGTTTTTGGTTGAAAATGAGTGACCCAGGCACTGATCTTCAAATAAAGGCAATTGTCAGTGTCATGGGCATGGCCTCCCTTACGGGGGCTGTGGGCATCTCTGTTTCTCTGGCGCAGTCACCGCAGGTGTCCTGCCTCGCAGTTGCCCTGTTGGCTTGCAGCACTCAGGCTTCCACATTCTTACACTGGATCTGCCCAGACTTATCCCTGACTGTCAGTTGTGCACAGTTTTCACGAAAGCCTCTTGACTGTTGTGGACATTTTGATATGAAAAATACCTTGTCAGTTTAATTTAAAAGTATAAAAGACCTTATGTTATCAAATTTAAGTCTACTCTAAGTTTGAGAACTGTTATTGTGGTGAGCATTATTATGTTAAATGCTCACTTTAATCCAGAGCATGAAATGTCTCAAATTTTGAAATATTTTTCAAGTACGTACTGACATTGTGGGGAATTTTTTGGCCAGGTTTTTTTTGTTCGTTTGTTTGTTTTTACTTTTTACTTTTGAAATAAATATAAGGTCATAGGAAGTTGCAGAGATAGTCTATGTTCACTGTTTCCCTTGGTGGTAAAATCTTACATGAGCTTAGTGCAATACCACCATATCTGGAATAACATATATATATATATTATATATTATATATGTATATATATCACATATTATATATGTTATACTATATATTATATATGTATATATTATAATATATAATATATGTATATATAATATGTATATAATATATCATAATATATAGTATATATTATATATGTATATATAATAATATATATTATATATGTATATACATATACATATATATGTATCAATATAGTTAGTGCACTATTATAACCCCAGAAATTGACATTGTGTATAATCCACAGGTCAGTTTTCAGATACCATCAGTTTTACATGTACTCGTGTACATGTGTAGTTTTATGCAATTTTTCACATATGTAGTTTCGTGTAACCACCCTGCAATCAGGATACAGAACTGTTTATCTCCACAAAGATCCTTTGTGCTACCCCTGATCAATTTGCTCATAGACAAACCACCTAGAGCTAGAAACATTCAGTCATACCAGATTTGAGGACGAGCCACAGTAAAGTTTTATTTCAATTAGATACACAGTGAAAAAACTGCATGTATGGACTTCACTGACTTTGGATGTCACTGTTTACTGAAGACATACCATTTACTCAGCTTCCAGTTTTTCCCCATTGAAAGTATTTAGTAGAGTTAACTCTTTGAATGTTGTACGATCTAATATTCCATTTCCAATAGTTCTAAGGAATAAAAGCAAAAGCAACTAATAACCAGAATTTGGAAAACTACCTTTACTTCTCTAGTATTTTTAAGTTTTATTTTCTTTTCCGGCCTGAAAGTATGAGTGTTATCTGTCTCCAGATTAGTTGCTTTCCCTAATTTATTGCTTGTAGCAACAGTTACTGGTATGTAATGAGTTTCTACTGTATAACTTGATCTTTAAAACCAATTTTTTGTAAGTGAGAGAGAATGTAATTTGGGAGATAAGAAACTTGAAATAAATTATGCCACCTCTTGCCAGCAGTACCTCAGTGTTTTATGATTTTTTTTTAAATAGCTAGCAGCCTGTGTAGTCACTAGTGCTTATGTTTTGTATTTCCATTAAAGAAAGACAGAAAGAAAAACATCCCTTCTATAAACATGTTTTCTGACATTAGATTATGGTCAAGAAACTTACCTAAAACTTGACTTTTTCCCTGTAGTTCCATCTGCATTAGTCACTCCACAGTGATTACATGATCTAGCAATTCCACTGGTGGCTGTATCCTCAAGAGAATTGGAAACATGTCCATAGAAAAATTGTGCATGAATATTCATAGAAGCATTATATATTAATAGCCCCAAACTGGAAAACAATTCAAATGCCTATCTTCTGATGAATGGATAAACAAAATGTGTATATCATCCATAAAATGGAATGTTATTTGGCCATAAAAAGGAATGCAGTGTACTAATAAATGCGACAGTGGATGAACCTTGAAAATATGCTGAGTGAAAAGTCAGATTCAAAAAGCTGCATATTATATGTTTCCATTTATGTGAAATTCTTATAATAGGCACATCTATGGAGACAAAATAGATTTGTGGTTGCTTAGGGCTGGGACTTGAGGAGTGCACGTTGAGGCAGAAAATGACATTATTACATAATTTCAAGCAATAACTTTTACAGAAAAATTTAATTAGGGAGTCATTTTCTTTGAGACTTTATTTTCCATTTCCATTTGGTACTGTTGTAAGGTTTGACGGGGAGATGGAATAACCAGATTAGTTATTTCCTTTTTGGAACAAAGGTATGCTGTAGAGTTGATTATAAATAAATTGTGGATTTGTTGAAAGAAAGTGGTAATAATGTCTGTATCTGAAAGATAGTGATACCTGTTTGAACTGGTTTGTTGTGAGGCTTAAATGGATGTGAAAGCACTTAAATCTGAAAAGAACTCTGTTAGTTGTTACCACCACCACTGAACCTGTCTATAGTATGAAATGCCAAACTTAAAAAATACGTAAGCCTGGGAGGGGATAAACATAAATTTCCTGATCAAGTAGTGTGTTTTACTAGTCTGCCTACAGTTTATTTTTCTGATTTATCAACCTTTTAAATTAAGATATGTAACATTTTACCCTGTGCTTAAAAATAGTCTCCCTTTAAAAGGCAACAAAATTACTATGTAACTTTTTCCCATTGGTTTTAAAATGGTAACTTTGTAGTTTATTATGCAGTAGTACACAGAATTACCTCTGCAGCATTTTAAAAACCACCAGTGCCCGAACCGGTTCTCAGAGGTTCTGATGTAGTAGGCCTGGTGTGGGGCATTGACATTTGTGAGAGGTATGATCAGAGCTCTTTGCAAATCTGAAATTTCATAGACCTTTCCTTGTAGAACAGTAACTTATAATTGAATCCATAGTGAGAACAAAGCTACATGATGATGGGACATGAGGTGACCTGGTTTAGTACCTGATCCTGCCTTCATACGTGCTTACTTTATTACCCAGGCCTCCACTGTAGTGAATTTCAAACTAGGCTCTTGTTTGAAAAGGAATAACAAATGAAAAACATACATTTTATAATGTGAGGCGTGGTTTTGTTTTTGTTCCAACCTGCAATCAAAGAAGAAAGAACACACTTAATCCTCCATTTTAGCTTGTGTAATACAGTGAAACTGAGATAATGAAACTGAACCATGAATATCGGTATTATTTTTCAATTTAAAACACCATACAGGTGTTTTTGAGGATTAATTTGAAAACATTTAAAGATCCTCTCTTCCTTTTCCACCAGCATTCATGGCATTTTAATTTCGCTTCAGGATAAGCAAATATTTTGTTTGGCTGAAGTGGATTTTATCTAGTGCCCATGTAATAGGACTATCTGTGTAGTCCGTGAAGGAAAATTTTAGATGTATTCCCTTACTTTTTGTGTTCTTAGGAGGGGCTTTTAGTATATTAGGACCGTTTCTGACTAGAAAATGGGTTTCCAGTCTGTAGTATATATTCTACCCAAAGGTTTTAAAGTTCTATTTAAAATAATGATACCCAAAGTAAGAGAGAGATCAGTTTCCAAAAATTCTCATTACCATAGCAATATTGAATTTGCAAAATTGGATTTTCAGTTTTGGTGTTGTAAAATAGAATAGTAAGTTATATTATTTAGTAAGTTCTTTGTTTTAAACTGAAATACTCACAGAGGACTTTATTTCTGTCTTACTCTGTTAGGTGTAAAGATTTCTTCTCTCTGTGTTACTGGAATCCCTATTGGATGCTGCCCTCTGATGTTTGTGGAATGAACTGCTTTTGGGAAGCGACTTTTAGGTAGGCACTTAATATTTAATTGGTAGATCAGAGTAGGTAAGATTAGATAGTAGATAATAAATTTTTGACTGTAATAGGATAAAAAAATGTTTCTCTTCCAATAATTTAATATTATCATACATGTAAATAATTCATTTTCTGATCGGATTTTCTATTCCTTTTTTCCTACCTTGTAGTTGTTATCTATACTATATGTAATTACACTATATGTAATTTTTCACATACACTGCATATAAAATACTATTTTTTTAGATGTTATTATGATAAACCATTGTTCTTAGGAGGATTTCTCATCTAATTTAGGTAACAAGTGATAAAATAATAAACAGGTGTTAAGGATAGACTTCCACTGACAGTTGCAGCCATATATACAACGTTAATTTAATTTAAAGCTGGTATACTGAAAATACATTCTGTAGGTGGATGGGAACAACTGGGGAAGGATTATGTTGGTTATTAACAGAGAGATTGCGTATTGGGAGGATAAAGATAAGTGTTTAACGCAGGAGCAAATGCGATGGCATTGTTTATTGACCTTTTGAGTTACTGAATAGTTTGGCTTTGTTCACTTCTCTGGATAAGGATTGGCTGACCTCTCAGGTCCCTTCCTGCTCTAACCTGCAGTGAAAGAAACAAGCATTGATAAGAATGTGATATCAGACTATCTCACTGAGACAGTGGCAGGGGAGGATGAGGCAGTAGCCTGCAATGTCCATCCTAAGAGTAAAAATAGCTATTCTTGGAGTGTCATCTACTTTTAGTGTGTCTTTGTGATTCATTTAAGTTTAAATTCTACTCATTCAATTTCCCAGGCACAGTGCTGGGTGCTAAGAACCAGACTCCGAGTCTGGTTAACGAGGCTCCATCCTTCTGGGGTTTCACACTAATAAACCTGAGATTATAATAGAGTGTGACATATTGTAGCTATGACGATGGGAGAAACAGGTGAGTCATCAGGTGGGATCATCTGAAGGTATCTGGGGCAGCTTCCTGGAGAGAGCAAGTACCCGACGAACAGGAAATTAGCCAGGCTCAAGGATAGGAGGTGAAGTATTCTACCTGGAGAAATCTGCATTCTTAATATATATTAGTAGCATATATTTTAAAATTCTTGTATTTCCAATATATTATGCATTCCATGAATAACTGGGAGGGAATAGTTGAAATCAGATGTGCTAATTATATCTTTTAGCTATGGAAAAGATTGAGGGATTGAAATTATAACGTGGATCAGTCAAATCAGATTATTCAGACTTAAAAATAATCTAACTCCTTTTAAAGTCTTACACTTCAGTTTGTTCATAATTTTGGAGAATCGGGGCTCAGTATTTTTCATTCTTCCAAAAGTTTACTAGTAAATAGAGTATTGACAAGCACCGCTTTGCTATTTCCAGCCTTGTGACATACATCTACTCACTCTAGAAGCTGGGTAAGCTTGAAAACTTTCGTATACTCTGATTTATACAACCCAGACGCTTTTGTAAGTTACGGCGTCTTCCCTCCTCCTCTATGGCCAGGGTTAGTTAGCCTAGGGGAGCTGACCTCGTGTGAATCCTGGAGCCTCTGCTTATTACTCCTTTTGTTTTGGCTTCTCCAACTCATCACTTTCCTAATGCTCCCAAATCTTCCCTGGAAGGAAATGATGTGGATAAATACATAATGTACACCTTGGTGCTTGTTGTTCTCCTAAATTTGAGATTTTAAAAGTTAGACTTCTCTGCTATACTACACTCTCAACTTGTAATCTTGAATCCAGAGTATATACCTGCGATCATTTTATTTTTCAGAACTTAGGATCCCTCACATTTACTCACTTTGTTCAGCCGTGCAGCCAAGCCACAATGCCATGCAATTGCCATGGCATTCTCACCCTCCATTTCAGTATTTACTCTTAAGTAATGCCTCATTTTGCCTGACTCGGAGAGCTTGTCTGCTTACCTCCTTACTTCAAAGAAGTAAAATTTCTTTGAAAGTCCCTTTTACTGCCACCTTAGCTCTCACATTTTGCCTGGCATCAGTGGGCACTTAGCTGGCACAGTGTTCTTCCCAGCTTTCCCAACTTGAATTCTTTATATAATTGTATTTTGATCGAAGCTTACCTGGGGGGATTATTTCCTCCCAATTAATTTATTGTGCAATGAACATAAAATAACATAAAAAAGAAAAATTTTGTCAACACCTATCCACAGCGTTTTCATGGTTGATGTATATATGCTGTTAGTAATTGTATCTGCACTGAGGCATCTACTTGTCACAATGCTCACACCTCTTCAGTCTCTTCTGTCCTTGAAACAAAACCAAACACAAGATTCCGATGGCAGCTTGCTTTCAACCCTTTATCCTTCAAGCATTCTTGTTTACTCTGTTTCTTTTCACAAGCAGACTTCTTGTAAGAGTGTCTACTGGCTTTATTTCCTTACACAAACCAACAGACCAGCCCTTCACACCTCACCCCACTATGGGCAGCGCCTGCCATGACTAAAAACCCTAGCTCTCGTTGAAGTCACCTCTGACCTCTGACTTGTTCTTGGGCACTGGTTGCCACTTCCTCTTTCTTCCAATTCTGTCAGTCTCTGGCTCTGGAGACCAGTGTCTCTTAGCTCTTTGATCTCTCTGCTCCTGGACTCCTTTCACTGTTCCTAACTTCTAAACATTGACATTCCTCAGGACTCTGCTTTTTTCTCTCTCCGTTGAGGATAACTGATCGCTCCAATCCAGAGCTCTTTTCTTTGCTCCAGAACTGTATTTCCAGCTGCATGTTGGTCATTTTTACCTTGCTGATTCAGGTGCCTCAGACACTCTCGTTCAAACCTAAATTCATGGTCTAGCTCCTCACACTTTCCCTTGTTTGTATCTTGGTTTATGACTGACTTTCCACATGTCAGTCCTCAGTGACTCTTCTGACTGGTTTCCTGTCACTGGCGCTCCTGACCACCGCTTCCTTCCTGTTTCCTTAACTACCGAGCTCATCACGTCTTATCCAGCTAGTGTGAGCTCCCTTCCCTAACCCCTGCTCCTCCCTTCTCTGTATCCTCTGTCTTGTTGTTGCACCGACCTGATCTAGTGTGGTTTTGAATCTTTATCTACTGCTAGACTGTTGACTTTGTAGATGGATACCACGCGACCTTCATCATATAAGCCCTATGCCTAGCAAGGTGCTTGGCAACCAGCAAGCAACTAATGATTTTCCCCAGCACTTTCAGACTAAGTTAAATGTTTGTGTCGTAAGCTTCCTTAGCAATCTTGATTTTTTTTTTTTCTGTTTAAACAATTACTATGACTTCTGATGAAATCTCTTCCAAATCTGTCTTTTCACAATAAGCTGTCAATTGTGTGAGGTCAAGATTGTGGCTTTCTTGCTTATCCGTGGTGTCTACCATATGAAAGGTCCAGTACTCATTAAAAAGAAGTAATTATACCATTACATTATATTCTAAAAATTATACAGATTTAAGCCTGCACCACCATTGTGTAAATGTACTGGTATCACCGTAACCTTAGTATTACCGGGGCTTATAGTTTTGCCACTTATTTGGGTGAAATGATGATTTATATTTTGTTGATAATTTGTTGGATATGTTTTCATATGTGTTTAGCTTTTTTTCTGCATTGATATTTTGCCTATTGGTTTTTTAGTGCTTATTTTATGAACTCTTAGAAATACATGTTCTGGTTTTGCCATTGATTACAAATATTTTCCTAATTTGTTTCACTTTTAATTTTAGTTATCTTTCCATTATACAATCTCTTAATGTTAGTATTATTATAAATATTCTGTTTTTATATATTAGTTTTTCTGTTAATATGGTTTGAGCTTTTAAAATATTTCATCTTTCTCTTTATGGTGAGAATTGATTTTCGGTTCATGGAGTCTATGGTTATAGGTAAATTTAATGTTACCTGTCTTCTGTTGGGTGGTCACATGCTAGTTTTAAGAGATATATTTTTACAGATTATTTTAAATTATATTTTAGTAGTTAATACTTATATTTAATATAGAATTTTTAGATTTTCTTTTATATGCTTTCATAACATCCTGAAGAGTTTTTTAAATATTGCATTGTGTTTCAAAAGTGATTTAAATACAACTCTTTAAAGTAGTTTTGTCTAGTATGATAATTCAGCACAACTCTTTTTTAGTAGTAAGAGGAAAAACATTTTTTTAACATATACATTAAGGAAACGATCATTAGTGTTTCTGTAGATAGTTTTGTATTTTGTTCAACTACAAGTTTTTAAAGATAAGTTCATGGCAGTTATTTTTAGTTTGGAGAAATTGTTATCAGAAATTTAATATGTTTAGTTTGATTTTACAAGGTGTGATCGGAAAATACGGTGAATGTTTAAATTAAAACATAGGTCTGTGGAAAATAGGTTTGACTTTAAAATGTCCTTCTGGATAACATTTCTTTAAACCTACAGGGACTTTTATCTTATTCACACTGTAATTAAAATACAGCACATTTTTACAGAGCCTGACAAGATTATGCCATTCAGTTGTGACCAAAATTACTTGAATGGCTACTTTCCTGTGACTTTGTAGAAGGTTTTAGTTATCCCTTCCTGTAGTGTAGAAGCTTACTTTAGATTTCTTCCAGTTGCAATTATTTCCTGTCCTTGGGGGTCTAGGGACAGGCTGGTGGGCAGAAACATCTTAATGAATGTTTCCTCCTGTCAGTTTAGATGGCGTCTGTACTGTACATAATGCTTTTGCTAAGAAGAGACACATAACAGAAAAGCAAATGCTCTGTAGGTGACAATAGTCCTTCCATAGAAATTGGTGGAAGGAGTGATGGCGGTGTGACTAAAACAAGTCTTGCTAAAATGCCTGGGAGGTGGAGTCCCTGGGAGTCATTTTAGAAATTTTTTTTTTCTTGAAGAACATTTGCCTTATTTTTCTTAAGAAGGTTTATTATACTTCTTGTCTCCATATATAGAGAATTCTATGCATGACTGTTACGGCCTACTTTTAAAATCTCTTGGCTTTTAGCTTTGGGGCAGGATGTAGTTATAGCCATGTAAACAACCTGAGCCCATTATAGATCCTCAAGTCTTGGTTCTTTAATGAGGGATTTTATACCATCGTGAGAAGTAGGATCTGGAGGCATTTACTACAAAGACAAGATAATTTAGAGCTCTGTGAAACTGCTGTGTGTCCTCACTGCCTTTTCTTTTACTTGTGCCATTGTAAATTCCACTGCTTTGAGGTGAACTGGGTTCTCAACCCCTTGTTATCGGTATAGAAAACATAGATGTGTAGTCTTCCCTCTGATAGGATTTTCCTGTTCTAAACTGAAGGGCTCAAACAGAAAAGAGGGGAATGGACAGAGGGTACAGACAAGGGAGAAGGTACTGCTTCTTTCTAATTGCTGTCAGTGGAAAAGAACAGAGCTTTAAAAAAGACCCCAGCTTATGCTAACACCAGATACATATGCGAAAAAAGTGGCGTGGCAGGTGGATGGGAAAAGGATAAATTCTGTGGTAACTAACAAATGGCGCTTGCACAGTTGGATAACCATGTGCAAAATTTGTCATTGTACCCTACCTCAACCCATTCATAAAATTCAATTTCTGGTAGATTAATCTAAATTTTAAAGGCAAAATATATACCTAATATTATACCTTAATTTAATGATAATCCTAATTCTTTGATGAAGATTATCACCACTGCTGGAATAGGAAATGTACTTCTTGCCAGAACACCATTTTATATGTATCTTCCCCATTTAATACCATTAACAAAGTGGTGTAATAATATTTAACTTTATGAATTATCCGAGGGAGGTTATTTTTCCCCTTAAAAAATACATATATTTTTAAAGAATCTCATCTGTAGAATAATTCACCCATTAGCCTGAACAGAGGGCGCATTATCGAGGTATTGACGAGTTTAAGGTTCAGCCGGCCAGTAGAGGGATCTGGGAAGCAAATGACTCTTATGTTTTCTAGGGGATAGTAACTTGGCTGAAGAGTTTTTCTGCTCCTCTGCTGAAAGCTGACAATTAACCAGTAATTGTGTAGGTGAAAGATGTACCAATGTAAGAGAAACCCATTTTCAGGCCTAAGGTACCCAATCAGACCAGAAAAGCATCAGTTTCAACTGCTCTGTTAAATATCCCTTAGCAAAAAAAAAAACACAAAAAAAAAACCAAGCCTGTTAATAGGAAGGAATAGATCCACAATAAAAGCAGGATTCAGACATAGTTTTCTATCCTATTAATATGAAAAATTCCAAATGTTTAATGTTAAAACATTAAGCTATATGAATTTGATATTCAAGTATGTTTTCTACAGTCAGTTGTTTGTGTTAAATGTTATTTCGTGTTTTTTCTCCTTTCTGGTGTCCTTGGTGGTTGAGGGATTACCCATGAGCAAGATCAAGCTTTTCCTCAGAAAATCAGAAAATAGTTTTGGGACCTCTCTAACATGTGGACAGATGAATGCTCAGGATTCCAAAGTCCTATGCTAAGGAACATAACTACAGTAATTTTAGCTTGGAAATTGAAGAGAAATGATTAATCACCCATCCCTGCTACTGCAAATCTCAGTAATGTTTACATAAAACTATTAATGTTAAATAATGTAATTTTTAATCTTTGTGTATTTTACAGAAAGGATCTCTAAGCCAAAATTGAGTTAAAGTCAAATTTGTATGTTTTTAGTTTGGAATGTTTGTATTGTATAATACTTTAATATGTTATTAGTTTGTTTTATGTTGTTTTCCATTCTTACATTCCTTTAGCTGTCAGTTCCAAAAAGATTATTTTATGCCATAATTACAGATGAGATCTTTATATTGTAAATACGTTATATAGCCTAGGCCAATAACTTGGGTTTAGAGAATCTTTCCTTCCAAAATTACATAACAGTGTTTGACTAGTATGTTTTAGACTACCTCAGAAATTTTATGTTTCACTGATTACTTGATAAATGAATGTAGTCAGTGAGAAAAAATTATGTAAAGGAAACTTTTCTTGTAATCATCATGGTTGAAGATTGGATATATCTTCATGAAATATTTGTAGATGATTTTATGTCTGCGTTTGCTTCAAAACGATCCGTTGTTTAGTGAAAGGGGATGTGGGCAGAGGTTTTAGGTGAAATAAGAATACTTTTGAATGGATAATTGTTACAGCAAGGACGTGGGTACATGGGGATCTTTTGTTGTATTTTCTCTACTTTTATGTTTTTGAGATTTTTTTTAAATAAAAAAAAATTTTAAACTTGAAGTCTTAAATCAGTAATGTCCCCTTTCTCAATTGGGGAGGTTCCTTGAAAGAATTAAGCCCTAATGCCCTAACACATCTAGTGTGAGTAATGAATTAACTTCTCTCCTGTGCATCTAGAATGGTGCTAGTTATGTACCATTCTTGGAAGAGTTGAGAAAGTAGGCCTTTGTGTTTCGTAGTGGAATGTTGGCTGAGAAAGGCTGGTTGAGGGTATAGAAATAGATGATTGATTCAGCATCATGCTGTTTTGTAATGTGATGTTTCTTTGCTTTTTAAGTAGAAATTTTGAACTTTGGTTTTTGAACATGGTCAAAATACCATGTTGTTAACATGTTACCTTATACTAAAACTGTTGGAAAATGTGGTCTTCTTTTCTATTAGGTATAGTCTGAAAATACAGCCCATTGAGAGAATGCACTTAGCTGTAGTTGCCTGTGGTGAAAGACTGGAAGAAACTATCACCATGTTGAAGTCAGCTATCATTTTCAGCATCAAACCTCTTCAGTTCCATATTTTTGCTGAAGATCAACTGCATGATAGTTTTAAAGGCATAGTAAGTATTTGAGACTTAAGTCTGAGAGTTGAATATTTAATGGTGTACTATAATAGAATGTTATTTTATTCCTTTATTGAACAAAAACATTTGTCTGTAACTCTGCCCTAGTAGAGTGCGGAGTATTCCCTGCTACCACTTCAATCTGAGAGCCCAGATCTAGGGTATAAGAGAAAGGTTTGTTTTTGAACAGGAGAAGACTACTTAAGTCCTTTGCCCGTTATGGAGGTTTTAATTTACTGACTATAGTTCCAGGATGTTTTGACTGAGAAGTCCTGTGATTTAATTTTGTTCTCATGCTTGGCTTGGGAGTGCCTCAATCAAAGCGTGCATTTTTAATTCTGTTTAACTCTCGAATGACAATATGGAGGGAAGTGGCTTCTTGCTCTTATAAGAAAGTTCTTTATTTTGGTTTTGTATTAGTTATAATCAATTTGGTTCCAGTGGCAGAAAACCCCAAATAACAGTGGCTTAACTAAGATAGAAGTTTACTTCTCTCTCACATAAAAGTAGGCAGTCTGCAGTATACTGGTATCGCAGCTCCATTCTAGCCAACATAAGGGAGGAAGAAGTGAAGAGGGCAGTCTCCTCCGTCCCTGTTTGGATACTTTGCAGAAATTGCATATGACATTCCTGCCACTATTTCATTGGTCTGACTTAGTCATGTGACTGTACTTAGCTGTTTGTGAGGATTGAAAATACACTCTTTGATTGGGCCAGCCATGTAACCTCCTTAACGAAAGAAATTATTGCTATGCAAGAAGAGAACAGATAGATACGGGGGTGAAACATATAAGAAAAAGAAAATTCACCTGAAATCTCACTACCTTGTATTCTGAGATGGTGGTAAAGATGATGATAATGATTATTCCCACCCTTCCACCCCATCTACATTAAATTAATCTTTCACACTGATTTGGATATATGTATGCTTAGTCTAACTATATAGAAAAAAATGTAGATGATTTTTTTTTAAGTTAAATTAGTTCATTTTACACATCAGGTGAAAAATACTACTTGTGATCTCAAGCCTTTTAGTTTTCTGCCAAAATCTTTGATTTCAAGAGATAAAAGTTTTACTTATTGTTTTAAAATATTTTCATATATGTGTGTGTGTGTATCTATAGATACATATATGTGTGTGTGTGTATATATGTATGCACACACACATATATGTATCTATCTATCTATATATATCTATATATATTTTTTTTTTTAAACTTTTATTTTAAGTGTGTTTTTTTAGGACCCATCAGCTCCAAGTCAAGTAGTTGTTTCAGTCTAGTTGTGGAGGGCGCAGTTCACAGAGGCCCATGTAGGGAATTGAACCAGCAACCTTGTTAAGAGCACCACGCTCTAACCAACTGAGCTAACCGGCTGACCCAGTATCTATATTTTTGATATGAGCTTTGGTGATCTTGATCTGTTTGTCAGGATTATTTTCTAAAATATTAACTGAGGAATTAATCTTATCCTAATAGTTCAGAGAATAACAACAGATTGCTACTGACTGTGGAAACCTTTGAAAATGTAGTATGACACAGAGGCCCATGTAGGGAATTGAACCAGCAACCTTGTTAAGAGCACCACGCTCTAACCAACTGAGCTAACCGGCTGACCCAGTATCTATATTTTTGATATGAGCTTTGGTGATCTTGATCTGTTTGTCAGGATTATTTTCTAAAATATTAACTGAGGAATTAATCTTATCCTAATAGTTCAGAGAATAACAACAGATTGCTACTGACTGTGGAAACCTTTGAAAATGTAGTATGAAAAAGTAAAATAAGTAAAAAATTAATTGATTCATCTTATATGCAGCCACTTTATTGTATTCATATATTGCTGAGTTATTGCTTATGTAACATATATTACATTTTAAACTTAGTTTTTTTTTTTAGTCAGCTGAGAATGTTTGGTTTTGCTTTTGATGGAAGAGTATCAAATATTTTATGGAACATGTTTTTATTGCAAAGAAGACGACTAAGTATTAGAATGTTAAATAAAATATGATGATTTCATTTTGAAGTTAGTACTGAAATTGATCTTTAAGCGATTTATAAATTGCACAGAGAAAACACAATGCTAGTGTTTTAAACTAATTAATAGAGAATCAAAGTAGAGTGTTGGAAGTAAAGATATTCCCTTAAACTATGTTGGAAGGCATTAATGTTTTAGAAAATTACTTGAACAGTCGTAATTCACGAAGAGAACATAACATCTTCAGCCTGTTACATAAACGACTTAGTTTTCATCCTCCCCCATAGACTATGAATGCTCTGTAGGAAATTTGAATCAACAATGCTGTTGAAGCAACAATGATAGGTAATACTTAAACTGAATTTGAAGCAAGTCAGTGTCTTGAAATGCATTCAGAATACTAAAGAGTAAATGTATTCATTATAGATTTTCAGATTTGTTTCGCTTTTTGTAATGATTTTTTAGAAGTTAGCATTGGATATACATTTATTAGAATGTTTTATCATCAAGAATATCTATGCATATTAAAAGTACGTAGATAGACAAATATCTTCTAATCAGTTTCATATACATATTATGGTAATAAAATTAGTGCTTATTTTTTCTGAGTTTAATTTGTTTAGGGATTGAGAAGATTTATACATCGGATAAAGTTGAGGGAGATGTACAACTTGCAAGGCTCTTTCAACTTTCTGATTTTGTGATTAATATCATTATAATTTTAATTGTGCCTCCAATCTTTGTGGTGGAGTCTTTCTAGCATATTACTATAATTTTAAGGTTTTGAAAGAAAACAATATGGAGAAAGAAGACTGACTTTCTTTTAACTGTGTATATCATAAAATGTATAATATCTTAATTTTTAGCTTTTTTAAAAATAATCTGTTGGTTTATGATTTTACAGAGAAAATTGAAATAAATCTAAACTGAGTTTTTCTTTTATATTTTTTAGCTTGACAGCTGGTCATTTCTACAAACATTTAACTATTCATTATACCCAATAACTTTTCCAAGTGAGAATGCAGCAGAGTGGAAAAAGCTCTTTAAACCATGTGCTTCCCAGAGATTATTCTTGCCCGTAAGTTTTTTTCCCAGTGTTTTTTCTTTCCTTCTTTTTTTTTTTTTTTTTTTTGACTCTTGCTTTTACACACATGGGTTAATGAAGAGTTATCTATAAATCTATTTAATAAATACACACACACACGATTCCCGATTAGGGGGAATCCCTTCCCATAGAACAAATAAAAGCTACGATAGAAACCTCTGTTAAAATGAAAAATGTAAGTGGCTCTATTGAAATACTGTTTCCTACATTTTAACTTATTCAGTTGCTATAAACTTTTAGTTCTAGGAAGGAACAGAGGTTGTCAGATTTTAATGGAGCCAGGACTGTTGCCAGGAGAAAGGCATGAGAGTATCACATTCAAGTTGCAGGCTACGTTTATAAGTTGGGAAGTGAAGCAGATTGCATCATTAAGTCACCATTTTTGTGTTATACTAAGCCAGTTTACCTCTTCTAACTGATATTTTAACACAGACACAAAATTTAAAGCATGTGAACTTCAGAGGGACGTGGGAGCATTCATTCAGTGGGGCTGTCCTTTGGTGGTGTGCTTTGGTGATATACTCTTAATTGTTATTGTTATTATTATTTGTAATCTAAAAATATTCAGAAGGAAGGTTACCTGTTTCATTTTGAATTGATTTCACCCACAGTTTTGAATTTCACAGTAGTTAAATTAGGACCACTATAATGTTTAAAATAGTTATGGCAGTAGCAATACTGAATTTAAGAAGCTCTAAAGTTTCTGGGAAGTATACGTATTATGGGGAAGAAACTGCAGTTACTTGTTATTAAGTGGATTAAGGCAATTCTTAGCATACTAAGAACATAGTTTACGGAATCCAGGATGTCAGTAAGAGTGATAGTTATAATTTTCACAGCTGAGTCTGCCTAACCAGTATCTTTGTGTTGCTGTGTGTAAAAAATTTGGATCCCAGGATTTTTCTCACCCTCTACTTCTATTGTAAGAAGCACCCAAATAAGGAATTGAGATAGGAAAAAGTTTAAGAAGTTGCAGATACTTCATGTAGGCTTTATAAATTAAAAAAAGAAAAAAGTATGTTGAATCATTGCAGTATTAGTCATTTAATTAATAATTTGAGTGTCTTTTTTTTTTTTGCCAAGAATCTGTACTGAAGTGCTGGGTATATAGGAATGATTGGAACAGACAGGTTTCTTGTTTTCATAGAGCTTATTGTCTGATGTGGGAGACAGACATTAAACAAACACAATATGACATTAAATAAACACAAATATGTTACTGAAGAAACAGTAAGTGCTGAAAGAAGTGTGACTTTGCGTCCATTTATCTTCCGTTCTGCATTATTAGCACATTTAATTGTTGATGTTGTGATATGAAATTTGTGCGATCATTTAGATATAATCTGGTTAAATTCCTAAATGGAATTTGAAATACTAAAGTAAAATGCTTGAAACTTATCAAATTGTCCTCAGACCTCACTGTTACTTCTGTATCTTTTTAATCAGAATTTAAGTAAATCGATACTTTATTTTTCTAAGTTATAAACTTTTTTTCCCCACCGAGTTTCTCCTCCTTTAAAAATAGATGGATGAAAAGAATGAGGTAAGCTCTGCCAATTCCTCCTTCCCCCAAAAGGAACCATAGAAAAATGCTGATGTGGTTGTTATTTAACCTTATGTCTGATCTTCAGTTGGCAGTGGCTCCTGGCAGTGAACTTAGAGCTTTATGCAGTGTCTTTCTAGTCTGCAACAATATAGTAATCTGTAGACATACATTGTATCAAGGTACAGAAGCAGCATGTTGATATAAAAACAATTCCCCTTATTCTCCTACTCCCTACAAAAGAGAGAGACATACAGACACATACATAACCTTTTAATTGGGGTCTTTGAACAAGTGAAGCTTCCCTTCAGGCGCTGCAGCAACTATCAGATTTTTTTCTTTTTCTTTTTTCCCCAGCCTGATATTAAATCAGTTGGTGGGGGGGAATGGGATGATTTCAGCCTCCTAGCTGCTCATTAAGGTAATGGCTTAACCTTAGCTGCAGGACGAGATAGCATCTTTGAAAAGGAGCAGAATGAGGCTTAAGCTCTTATTCTCATTATATTCTTAATAAAAAGGTTTAGGTTACCTAATTATTGAGTTTTACTAATGTACTGGAATAGGCAGTAAATTTAAATTTGCAGGAGTCAGATTAGTCTAAAGTTTACAGGTAAGGCAGAAATAAAAAAAATTATCCTTGAAAATCCCTGAAGAAGACACATTAAAGATTGAACATTTCTCAGAAAGTAACAATATAGCCAGTCTTTCTTCCAAGACAAGTCTTGTCCTCACCCTTGCTAAGTGTGTGCACACTTTCTTCGATTTGTTGAGGGACAATAAGCACAGAAATAAGAGCATGGACTCTGGAGCTGGGTGGTGTGGGTTCTAGTTTTGGCTTTCCCATTTCATAGTTGAGACCAAAACGATGTAAAGGTGCCAGTCGATGTTACAGGCCGAGAGAACAAGTTCAGATCTTCATTTGTTTGGTTTATTTCTATATTTATCTCAAGAAATTAAGATTCGAGATATAAATTCATCTAAGTTAATGTTTTTTGTTTCCATTACAAAAAACTTTCCTCCCTAATCTTGGAGGATATTGCTTTTATTTTATTCTTCCAATTGTTAGTTTTGAGTTTATGTTCTGATTTGCTTTTATAGCTTTTCTTCTCTAAAGTTAATAAAAAAGATTAGCATAGTATCTCTATATGCTGTTGTAAAAAATGACAGATTAAGGAAAAATTGCTCTACTTTAAAAAGCTTATGTAAATTAGCTTATCTCTTAGGCATTTCTTTTATAATTAAAGCCTCTTTTATGTTTTATATTAAATGAATAGAATTCTAGTTAATAATTCAAATATCTCTCCTCCTAGTTAATCCTGAAAGAAGTTGACTCACTATTGTATGTCGACACTGACATCCTTTTTTTACGACCTGTTGATGATATTTGGTCTTTACTAAAGAAATTTAATTCCACACAAATTGCTGCAATGGCACCAGAACATGAAGAGCCTCGAATAGGGTGGTATAATCGCTTTGCCAGACATCCATACTATGGAAAAACTGGGATAAACTCTGGAGTTATGTTGATGAACATGACTAGAATGAGAAGGAAGTATTTCAAGGTAAGTCACTGATACAGGTAGTTGGTTAACATTTCTCTACTTTTCTTCCAAATTGTTTGGTTTATGATTTAATTTTGCTTTATTAAAAACTAGCTTGAACTATTTGGAATTTTTCCATTTATCTAAAATAGTTGATGACATGCGTATTCTTAGTATTTTGTTTATTGGAGCATTACAGTAGGTCAAATCAGATGGCATAACAATGAATTAAAATAACAATGCACTAGGTAGCAAACATCATCTGCCTAGATGGTTATTCCAGGCAGTCGTTGCCATTTTGTAGTTGTGCAGCCATAGAATACTTTAATCTAAAGTATGATATGTCTTAGGGAACGCAGAGTCATGGTTCAGACTCTGGAGGCTGCAGGCTTGATTCAAACTCTGGGACCTTTGAACATCTCTGAGCTCTAGTTTTCTCGTCTGTGAAATGAGGAAGACAACAGTACCTACGTCACAGGGCTTTTGGAGGATGAAATTAGAACAGCAGCTAACACATCGTAAACGTACGGAGCGTGGCACACAGTAAACACTTAAATGTTAGCTAAGAACAGTGACTTCTGAAACACCCCTATGGACTTACTGGTTATCCCTCTACAGCTAGTTAGGACTAAAGTAAACATTAAGGGATAATGTGTCTTTTATGTTGTGAGTATATATGTATGTTTGTATATGTATATATTTGTCAGATATTTTTCTTATGGCTTCTGGTGGACCAGAATTTACACCATTATTTATTACTCCTTTCTATGTGATTTAAATCTTTGCTTCATTTAGAGTTGTTCCCTTTCATCTTTAGTTTAGGCCACAGTACTCCTTGTAGCCATCACATTCACATCCGAAGATTTCAATCTTAGGACATTTGGTACCCATCACTCTTATCTTCTGTAGATCTAGTAAACGGGTTTTTTTTTTCCACTTTCCCATTCTCTGAATCTTTCTGAGATCTTGATTTCATTTTAGTTTTGTCTCCCACAATTGAATACATTAATGAAACTAGTATATCTTGTGCTCTTGCTTAACAGTGAACATCTTTCTTCAAGTATCCAATTTAATATATCTTGAGTTTCAAAATTTCATGTACCGTAAAGTTTTACTGAATAAAACAGGTATACCATGAGTTTTCTATCTTTTCTGATTGTTAGACTATGTATAGTAAATATTATACCAGAAGATGGTGCTGTAAGATTATCTGCTAAGGAATAATGTGACTTCTCAGAAACTCTTCATTTTAAATTCACAGAATTATGAGAAGTTTAGTGTTGCAAAGAACCTTAGAGATAATTTAGTGTAACATCATTATTTGATTTTTAAAAAATTTCAAAATACAATTATATAGTTCAAATCTATGATTATTTTTTGCTTATTTAAATGTCATTCTTAAGTACTTTAACAGTTTCTCCCCTTCCCCTTTTCTGTTTGTGTGTGGCATGTTCTAAACCAGCTAGAGATATGGATATGGGAGATGAAATAATTTTGAAACTTTCAGATTTTTGTTTTCTTTTGTGGATTAATGACTTAATGAAGAAAAGTATGAGGGGCATTATTGTACATTAATTCAGTAGGTGTAGTTTAGCTCACACCTACTGTTTCTGTGTTCCAAGGAACCCTACTGTTGCATGTTGGGAACAATGCAGATTTGCTTTGTTTTCAAATATTATTACATTTATGATTGCTAAGATGTTTCTACAAAATTTATTTTTTAATTCCTTTTTCATATATCTTTTTTTGTTTTCCAGACTATATCTGTAGCAAACATGGCCTTTTTTTTTTCCATTTGATTCTACAATTTTTGGCACAGATCTTAAAACTTAGGGCTCTTGTCATATAACTGAATTACTGAAAGTAATAACTTTCCCAACTGTTTCATATAGAACAGTGAATATTGTTCCATTGTTCTTGTCACATGAAGACTGTAAAGCTACCCATTTATGATGATAGCCATGATTTTAATTCTTATTGCTTTGCTGTCTCCCAATACATACCACTCAGGACTGTTCAGTTCCAACCTGATGTATTATACTTATATATATTAAAAATTAAAATAGTAAAAATTCAACTTTTTTGTTTTTTGTTTTTTGTAATACTTGATAGACAATGATAGAACACTGGTTAAACTTTTGCTTTGTATTTTGTGTTATGATTGTATGTGCAGTGCTGAATCCTTATTAGTATATTTCTTAACCATTTTCTATTTATTAGAAAACAAACCAAAGAATATAAATAAGGCGTCTTGAGAATCCTTCCCTTGTATGTTTACTGTACTCTGTTCATGTCTTGCCAAATATTACTTTGCAAAGTAGTTTTTGTCTGTTTTCTCCACCTATTGAGGGCAGGGTGTGTCTTTTGTACAGCTTTGTATTCAGAATATTTAGCATGGTGTCTGGCATGAAGTGACCACTGAATAGGTAATTAGCGGCAGAAGACAGATGAAAGTTTTAGAAACCGGCCCATTAATGAATTATTGAAAAGAATGGACAAGAGAACACTTACTATGAGGTGGACATAATGGTTGTTGTTACATATTTGAAAGATGTATGTGGTGGAGGACTTTTATTGTGTTACATATATACTACAGCTTATGAGAGCAGAGTATCCATAAACATCTTACCAAAAGGGATAGAATTTTTCAGAGATTAGTGGAGTAACTAATCTTTGGGAATTGATGTGTTCCAGTTTCTAGCATTGTTGGAACATAATATGAATAGCCACCTGTTAATTTTATATTTATGTATAAGATAGACTGATAATGAGCCTATTTTCAAAAGCATACACAATTCTAAAAATTAAACTAATTGATCTTAATATAATACACGTGCGTTTGGTAGTAGGTTTGCTAAAATTAGTAAATTAGAACTACATTTTAAAAAATAACAGAACTAAATCATGCTTACAAAAATTTAAACAATTCTTTGTATGTGGAGTAAAAAGACAAGTCCCCTCTTTACATACCATTGTCCTCAGTTTCATTTCTTTGCCCCATGAGGTAAACTTTGCTATGTACCATATTCTTCAGACCCTTTTAAAAATGTGTTTTGAAACTCATACACGTGTACGTTAGCACTTACATATAGGATCTTTTTATAAATCTTCATCTTGCTTTTTTTACTTAGTAAATATATAATTGACTGCTTTTTATGTCATTATACATAGTTTGACAAATTTTTAATGTGTGTACGATATTATGGAGAATGGATCATTTGGTTTTTATTTGTTATGTACTAGTATGAACATGTAGTTATATGGCTGGGGAAAAACCTCATATATTTTAATTTGTGTTTTCCTGACTATACTGCCAGTGAGGATGAAAATCTTTTCGTATAATTTTTAGCCATTTCTGTTTCCTCCTTTGTGAATGGCTGTTTGTCGATATCCTTAGACCATTTCTCTACTTGATTGTTTTTCTGTTTTTATTTTTCTATTTTAATATTTTTCTTTTTCTATTTTTATAAACTCCTTTTATATATAATGTCTATTAACTTCATTTCTTATTCCTCTTTCATTGGTTTTCTTGCATATTCTAGATTATATTATCATCAAATAATATTGATATTAATTGCTTTTTGTCCAGTATTTTTCTAGTAGGATTTTGTTACTATATAAAGGTTTTTTCCCTGCTTTGATTCCCCCCCCCAAGACTGCCTGGACCTTGTATATATCTGTCATTGATTTTTTTTTCTTTGAATAGGTATATTTCTTTATCTGTCTATTTTTTTTTTAATCTTCATCACTTTATTTCATAGTAATTGTTCTACAAAGGAAATTATTACATTTTTACCTGTGTTAGATGCTTTCTTGGGTTATCTATCTTGTTTCTATACCGTCTTTTAGCTTAATTCTAAGCTCTACAACCTCAAGAACAAGTCATTATTTGTTTACTTATTAATTCATGGATTCAATTAGTCATTAGCCATCTAGTTTAGTAGCTAGGAGACTAGCTCTGGAATCAAACTACCCAAATTCAAGTTCTGGATCTGCCACTTGCTAAGTGCACAGTTTAGGGCAAATTATTTCACCTCTTTGCTTCTTAGTTTCTTCATCTTCCTCAGCTTCGAGAGGCTGCCTGCATTCCTGGCAGATGGTCCCTTCCATCTTTCAAGCCAGGTATATCACTCTGACCTCTGCTTGTATCCTCAGATCTCCTTCTCTTCTATCTATCTTTGAACAGATGGAATCCAGTGAAGACTTGAACATGGCATGGTACAGCTGGTCCACCGTCCTATTGAATGTGTTGCTGGTCTTTGTCCTGTGCAATTCTTATTTTCTTTCTCTGATCTTACGAACATTTAGTTTACATGCTCAATAACGTATTTCAGAGTCATCCTTTCAATAAAGTATTTTATTATTAGTTTCTTAAGTACAACTTGTGTCAGTCATTTTCCAGATTTTTGGAGAGGGGGATTTCTGATTATTTTATAATTACTGTGTTTACTGCATTCTGAGAAACTTCACACAAGGATAATACAATTATAGCAGATCATATCTAGTTTAAATACATAGGATTTTTTTTTAAATTCTAGCTCTTCTTTATCTTAAAAGAGAGATCGTTTATACCCCCGTTGAGTTTATTATGTATCCTAGAATAGCTCATACCATGTTTCCCTGAAAATAAGACCTAGCCAGACAATCCGCTCTAATGCGTCTTTTGGATCAAAAATTAGTATAAGACCCGATCTTATTTTAATATAAGACTGGGAATATTATATAATATAATATGATGTAATATAATAATGTAGTATATAATATAATAATGCCAGGTCTTATATTAATTTTTGCTCCAAAAGATGCGTTAGAGTTGATTGTCTGGCTAGATCTTATTTTCGGGGAAACAGGGTAACAATGTTTTTCAAACTGGCGAAGTATCAGTGTTGTTGTTGTTTTTTTTTAATTTACAATCTGTCATGAGCCAATACTTTTCTAAAAATGATGTAAATAAGTTACTAGAAAAATATTAGACTAAATAGACATAATATTATTAAATTGCTATAAAAGTGTTAAATTGCTATAAAAGTTTTCTAAATCTTGCCCTTAGTTTCCATACCTAATCTTGTAGAGGGCTTAAAAATTTCACTGGTTGCCACACTGCAGACTGCACTTTGAGGAATACTGGTTTAAGTTTGAGAGTTTACAAGAGTCAGATAGGTTCATAAGAGGCTTCGTATTCAACTGCACCCCTTCACACCCCACATTCATACTATCCAGAGGTATATTCATAGCCTCTTTCAACTCTGTTGTTTCCTTAGGCATTTGACTTCGTATTTTAAAATAATGAGCTATGAGCAACTCCATAGAGACTGGAAAGGCACCTGATGAAATTCAGTATCTATTTTTGATTTATCAGTTTCAAATGATCTTTACGAAATGCCAATTATGAAAGATTACCACATCAGTCGAAGAATAAGTGATCATGGCAATAATAGTAATAGAACTGAGCATGTACCATGTATCAGGTGTCATTCCTAGTACTTTTCATTTGCATATTAACAGGTTTAATCCTCAAAAACTCTGTGACATAGACATGGACAGAGGTGCTGTGTCTAGACATTTGACATAGGAACTAAAACAGTCTGCGTTTTAAGATGAGGTCACAGTCCCAGGATTTAAACTATCACCTACTTTCTCTTTCCTGACTTTTGTTTTATCACCTCTACGTGCGGCTTCAGATAGCTTCTTGTGTTGTCTTCCCCACTCCAGCTGGACAGGCTTACTCACATACAGGTTTACATGAGAGTCACTGGGTTTTGGAACAAAAGAAATTTACATTTCTTCTTGCTCTGTAATGATTGCTAAGGGAAGGTTTGGGGAACTGCCATTATGCTGCCATTTTAAACCTGGAAGCCTGAGTATCTTTTTAATGTATTTACCGACAGAATGATATGACAACTGTACGACTACGATGGGGAGATATCCTTATGCCATTGCTCAAAAAATACAAACTAAATATCACATGGGGTGATCAAGATCTGTTGAATATCATATTTTTTCATAATCCAGGTAACCATTTAAGTTTCTTTAATTTTCATTTATAAAGAGTTATAGATAATATTTAGTCAATAGTGAAGAAATGCATTTATTTGATTTTGGCTTATATTAATGGTTATCACTATATTTAAGACAGAGTAAAACTTTTCTTGGATATTGATTGAGTAGGAAAAAATCTAAATGCCAAACATTCTTTACCATTTAAAATTTTCTGTAAGAGCTGTATTTTTAAGCTAGAATTTTTGCAGAATGTTAATTCTGTGGAATTAGGGGTATTTGCTTCATTGTTTTGTTTTTCTTCACATAGAAAGCCTTTTTGTTTTTCCGTGTCAATGGAATTACCGACCAGATCATTGTATATATGGAAGCAATTGCCAAGAAGCAGAAGAAGAGGGAATCTTCATTCTTCATGGGAACAGAGGTGTTTACCATGATGATAAACAACCAGCATTTAGAGCTATTTACGAAGCACTGAGAAATGTAAGCATTTTTTTAAAAAAAAGTTTTTATGTGGGTATACTTACAAGCTCACAGAGAATTTGGGAGAATAGTACAAAGAATGTCCACATCCTTTACTAAGCTTCATGAGTTATTAACATTTTACCCCTTGCTTTATCAATTGATTCTTTATATATACGTTGCTTTTTTCTGAACCATTTGAATATAAGTTGACTACATTATGGTCTTTTCCCCCTAAAAACTTCAGTGTGTTTTCACTAAGAACAACGACATTCTCTTATTAACCAAAGTGCAGGTATCTAACTCAGGAAGTTTAATATTGACACAATGCTGTAACCTGCCACCCTTGTATCTTTGCTCTTCTTTGATCTAGGACAGTTTCTGAGTCTGTCTTTTATGGCATTGGCATTTACTGAAGGATAGAGTCCCATTTGCCTCTCATATTATTAGAATGTTCTTCATACTGACTTGTCTGATATTTCCTTAGAATTAGGTTCAAGAATATGTCCTCCTGAATACTGTATAAGTGATGTGGTGTCCTTCTCAGGCTGTCACATTCACAGTTACTGTTGTCTGCCGGCCTCTCACTGGGGATGTTGATTTTAATTACTCAGTCAAAATGTCGTTCAGTTTCTCCACTGTATAGTTGTTTTTCCTCTTGTAAGCAGCCTGTGGGGTGGGGAGACTCTAAAAGATCATGTAAATACTCTGCTCATCAAAACTTCCGTACTATATTTAGTATCCATTGTGAGTTCTTGCCCAAACCAATCTTCACTGTGGTCGTTGCAAACTGATAGTTGTACAGCTCTAATACTCCTTCCACATACAGCCTTGGCACCCTGCTGTAAGTAAGAGCTTTCCCCTTTTACCCATTTATTGATCTACACGTTATCAGTATGAACTCATTAATATGTATTTTTTCGATGATTTATAATGCAGTATTCCATTTTATGTTAATGGCAAATTTGTTCCAAATTTGGCCATTGGGGAGCCCCTTTTGGCTACTTCTTATGCCCTTTTGACAAATGCCCATCATTATTTTGAATAACTCCTCATTACCTACCCAAACAAAATATTTCAAGCTCATCTTGATATACCTTCCCAACCCGAGCACTGAAATTAGCTGTCTGTCAAATGCGCTTTTATTCCTTTTGGTGGGCTCTGGGTGCTACCCTGTTTCCCCAAAAAATAAGACCTAACTGGACAATCAACTCTAATGCGTGTTTTGGAGCAAAAATTAATACAAGACCCAGTCTTATATAAGACCCGGTCTTACATTGGGTAAAATAAGACCGGTCTTATATTAATTTTTGCTCCAAAAGACGCATTAGAGCTGATGGTCCAGCTGGGTCTTATTTTTGGGGAAACACGGTAGGCATGCTTGTTGGTACCAGGGTGTCTTCTCTTCTTAGCCCTTTCAGTGTCACAGCTAGGAAATATAAACACACACACACACACACACACACACACACACACGTAGAATCATGCACCCACTCCAATGCCTCCAGTTGCATTCCTCCAAGGCCCTTCTTTGCCTTGTCCTACTCTATGTTTCTGTGTTTTATCTCCTTTCTTCCATATGTAGAATCCTGGCTCCTAACATAAAACATTTCCTCATTTGCTTAATCCTACAATGCATTTAAAACAGTTTGAAAAATGCTCCACTCATACCATTATCTGTACTTCCCTCTTCTCAAAAAAACCAACCTACTAAAAAGAGTTCAGGATTTGTTTGAAATCAATGTTGTATTTTAATAATGCTTTATCATGGGTGGTCAAAAGGTAGTAAAAATGAAGAAAAGTACTTTTGGGGGTTCTGAGACTTTGTAGGATAGAAAATAATTACATTCTTACAAAAATGTGATTTCTTTGTTTCCTTTGAACATTGAAAATACATTATTAACAAATTAAATCTTACTAATTTATTTGACCTTTTCTTTGATCTTTTATAAATATGTACCATTAAAAACCTGAGTAATAGTTTTAAGCTGATTAATTACACTTGATTTTTAAAAAATAAATCTTTTAAAATGATTTCACATGCTGATTTAATGATTTTTTGTGTTTGTTTTGGGTCTATGGAAACTCCATTTTTCAACTTAATGAAGTTGATCAGTCTTTTATGGTGCTCTTCATTAGTGTTTTTACCTTCTCTTATCTGTAATTCAGTAAGAAGTGTAATTTTTGAGAGAATTCAGACAAGGGTATTCATGCGAGTTTCAGACAGATGCTTAGTCATAGCCATCGAATGCAATGCACAGTGTGAATTATAAAGGATATGAATCATCTTTAAATCATAAATGCATGGCTATGTCTGCTAGCAAATCAGTTCTTACAGTCCATACATATATGTTAAATATTAGTTGCTGAGTGAATAAAAATATTAAGATTAAAAATTGCAAATTCAAAATGGGAACAAAACATTTTATTGCTCTATAAGATATTTCCTGCTTAATGTATTTCATTCTGAATTACTGTGTTTCTTGGTGTTTCTGTGTTAACTTTGATTTACTTCACACCCTGTTTATATTTGCATAGCTATCTCTGCAAAGGAGGCATGAGTGTTTCCCTCCTACACTACCTTCTTGCATATAGTTGGTACTCAGCATTTGTTGGATTGAACTACCATGCTGCTGTATTTTTAAAACATGTTCTGTTCTTTGAAAATGACTTGAATTATCTACTTGTGGTCAGCATAGCCTCACTATTTATTTGCTGCCTTTCAACTGATAGTCTTATATACAGAGCATGACCTTCCTAAAAGATTGTGAACTGGGTGCTGTGCCCATGATGAGGGAGTGATTAACTGTCAGAAAAGACTTCTCAGAGGAGCTGACAGTTGAACTGAGCTGTAAGGATGAGTACCAGGCAGAGAAGGGAAGGTGAAGACAAGTCCGGCACCCTGTGCAGTGGGGAAAGAGGCCTGCAGTCAGCTCAGGGTGCATATGGCGTTTGGGGAAGGGACACCTACAGGTGCAGGTTATGTCCTGCTCACTCTGGGCATTCAGTACACATTATGTGAATGGCAGAATTCAGTGACTTCAGGATGCATTTACTGTGTTTCCCCGAAAATAAGACCTAGCTGGCCCATTAGCTCTAATGCATCTTTTGGAGCAAAAATTAATATAAGACTTGGTCTTATTTTTATATAAGACCAGGTATAATATAATATAATATAATATAATATAATATAATATAATATAATATATACTGGGTCATATATTAAATTTTGCTCCAAAAGACGCATTAGAGCTGATGGTCCGGCTAGGTCTTATTTCTGGGGAAACATGGTATATAGGCAGAAATTTTGGTAATTTATCATCTTCTCCCTTAAAGGTCAAATTACTTGTGTTATATATTGGATGATTAAGAGCTGTAATTCAACAGGCACTGTTTTTATTTCAGGAAAATAGTCATCAAAAGACTTTCCCAGTGAAGAAAAAAATTTTTAACCACAAATACTGGGATGTAAATCACATGAAAATGAATGAACTGAATCTGAAGTACTTCATATTCCTGGGAATTAACTTTTAAACGCCTTTTTAATGTTTTCATTTTATTGTCATTGCTAAATAAGAAATCACAGTTTGGTCTTCCCATTATTATCCATCTCTCTCAACCACAGTTGTCCAAGTATGTTTTTGCACACATTGAAAGGTTATAGTATCACTTGATGGAGGTGATAACCCTTCGTGAAGGTTACCTTCTTCAATTTAGCTGCCACTTTTAATCCCAAATAAATCTATGCATATCTATATGCAGCACAGCACTTTTCCCAATTTCCCACGCTTAATTGAACTTCATCTTTCAACAGGATTTTTGGAAACTGACTTGGCACAGTTTTGTTGCTTTTTTAAAATTATTTTTTGCCTTTTTTTATTTGTATTCTTTTTTAAATTTTATTTTTTTATATTAGTTTCAGGTGTACAAAACATGATTAGACATTTACACCCCTCACAAAGTGATAACCATCTCCCCAAGTCTACTACCCCTCTGATATTGTGCATAGCTATTACAGTAACCATTGACTCTATTTCCTATGCTGTACTCCACATCTTGGATTACATACACACACACACAGACACACACATATACATACACACACACGCACACACACACACACATATTATAGTTGACATTCAGTATTCTTTTTCAACTTTAGGTGTATATAGTGCAGTGGTCAGACATCTACACAATCTAGGAAGTGACAACCCCCCCTCCAATAAGTCCAGTACCCACCTGGCACCCTACGTAATCTTTACAACATTATTGATTATATTCCCATGCTGTATTTCACATCCCCGTGACTATTTTGTGATTACCATTGCTTCTTTGGATTAAGTGATGCTGTGTGGTGGAACAGCACTTTGACTTTGGAGCTGGGCAGCTGGGGTGGAATCCTGGCTTTCCCACTTAGTGTGGGAAAATGATCTCTTCTTGCCTTAGTTGTTTCATCATAAGTTGGGATAATTATAGGACCTATTTTGTAAAATTGCTGTGAGGCTAGCATGATGTCTGGTGTGTAAGAAGTGGCCTTTTTAAAGCCAGTCCAGCTTTCAATAGTTTCTCCCAGATATACCTGTGTGCTAGCTATTATTATTTTCATTACATTCTTCCTAGTTAGGCTTCCTCTGTTTTTGTCTCTGTAACAATTTTAGGTATTTATCTCCAGTATATGTGATTTGGTTTTAAAAATCGCCCTAAGAATAATGTTAATGTTCACAGTTTTCTTGCTCAAGAGTTATCAAGTGTTAAGATCTCTTTGCATCTCTCTCTACATTGATAAAATCCATGTGATAAATTAGCATCTGAGTTTATCTTTTTTCCATAGATTTACTTCAGCTTTCTGCAGACTCAATAATTGTGATTTGGGTGGTGATTTCATTTCTTCTTTCTCTGTTTCATGGCAGTGAACCTCAGGGATAAGCTGGGGTCATTTGAAGCCCTCTGAGATTTCAGGTTTTGAATATCCTTTGGGATCTTGCATTTTTCACCGACTTCAAACTTTCACATAAAAATGTTCTCTTTTTAAACCCCATCCATCTTTCTAATTGAAAATATACCTAGTTGCAAATGCTAAATCCAAAAATGTATCTGGTTAAAAATGCTTGGGCCGTCCCGGTGGCTCAGGTGGTTGGAGCGTCATGCTCCTAACACCGAGATTGCTGGTTCGATTCCCACATGGGACAGTGATCCGTGCCCTCTACAGCTAAGATTTTGAACAACCGCTCTCCCTGGAGCTGAGCTGCGGTGAGCAGCCAGAGGTCGGCGTGGGCTGCTGTGAGCGGCCGTCCGCGGACCAGCGACCAGCTGCCTCAGTGGGGGGAGCGCAAGGCTCATAATCCCAGCATGGGCCAGGGAGCTGTGCCCTACACAGCTAGACTGAGAAATAGCGGCTTGAACCTGAGTAAGGGGGAGGTGGGAGAAGGGGGGAAAAATACTAAGATCACAAGTTAACCATTTAACCACTGCCACATTGTTTTCCAAAATACATTCCTTGGGAAATATATCTTATTTTACAGTAACAAAGGACTCTGGTCAAAAATATATTTTGGAACTAGTGGGCCAAACACTATTCAAAAGATGTATTTTCTGTTTTGCTTTTTAGAGTTTGCCAGTGTGAATCTTCATGAAGGGTGTCTGTTATTTAGGAATGTTATTCTGAAATGTGTTTATCCTTGGGACACTTTTGTGCAGTTAGGGTTCTTTGGGAAATGCAGAACCATGCTATCATTTTGCGTTCCTCCCACTCCATGCCTCCATCTCCTTCCTTTCCAGTCTAGCCTCGATACTATCATCAGAGGGATGCTGGGCTTTCATGAGTTTCTCTCAGATACCTCAGAGCCTTTGGTCCTCATTTCACTCCAGTCTGTATCTCTGTCTGTCTTCTCTGCTCTTAAACCTCCACTGTAAGAACTCTTGCCTTGGCTTGGAATGCCCTGCCTCTATTACCTCTTCTCAGAAAAACTTTCCCTGATACCCTCAGTGATTTTACCATTATTTTCTCCCTCCTCTAATGTGAGATCATAGTTCTATTTAATTCATTGAAAATATTTGTTGAGCATATACTTTTCGTGAAATTCAGAGGTTGTCAATATTAAATTGACTGAAGAAGTTATTTGGAATCAGTTATGTACTTATATATATCTTTGTCTTTTTATTTTCTTTTTCTAGTGTTCTTTTGAAGATGACAACATCCGTTCCTTATTGAAACCTTTAGAACTGGAACTGCAAAAGACAGTGCATACATACTGTGGAAAAATTTACAAAATATTTATCAAACAGCTATCAAAAAGCATACGAGACCGTTATGATAGACCACCAAAGGAAAGGTGATTCTTGGTGACTACTAAATCAAATGAATTAAAACCACAAAATCAAATGTGTGAAGGAATAGTCTTAGATGAAGTATTCAGGAAGGAATTATTCATCTTCAGAATAATTTTCTTCCTGAAGAAGTTAAATGAGCAGTATATTCATGTAATGAAGAATAAATTAAAGTCTTGGACAAGAAGACATTTTTCATCTCTGATGTTTTGTAATGTTATATGCAGTCATTCCAGTATTGATGAAAATATTGAATGGTTGTAGCCTACAGACTTTGGTTGACTCTTATTCTCAAGTGAGTAAGAACAGTAGGGGTGTATGAATGGAGAAAATGTACCTCATACACAGTGGAAACACTCAAACTGTGAGTATAGCAATACTTTTATGTCAGCACTAACCTCACTTTAAACGTGTGAGAAAAAAGTTGTTTACAGGAGCAGAAAATATTCTGTTTGTGATGTAACCACAAATGTGATGTAACCATTGACAATCTATGTGTGCCTTTATAGATGTCATCTCTGTTTTAAAATCTTTTTTTGTGACAATCATGTTTAAATTTATTTTTAGATTGTAAGTAAGCTGCACATTTAAAATTGAGCTGTGTAAGAAACAAGAAAATTTTGGAGTTTTAGTCTGTGTGTATGTTTGTAAAATGTGGCATTTTCATTTATCTTGCCAAATTCTGATCTAAGATTGTTAAACAGATACTTTTGGGAAATTTTTTTTATCACTTTAAATGGAAATTTTCAGCTTTATTGGGCATTCTAGAAGCAAGAAAAAATATGCTAATAATAAAGTGAGAACCTAAATAGTATTCTTATGTGATGGTGGAAAATGTGATGGACCAAAATGCATAAGCTATATACTTCCTGTGAACAGTAATTTTAGTTACAATGAAGTAGAAAAAAGTTATCCATTTAAACTTATTTTCTTCTACCTCAGAATGACTTTGCAAGTTATTTTTGAAGAAGCAAATATATAGAGCCTTACTTAAAATACATTAGACAACTTTCATGAATGATTTGGATTAAGACAATTGTTACCTCTGATTATCGAAAACGTAGTTTTGATTGGGTTAATGTGCATTTTTTCCTTTTTTGGACATCACTTAAGACAGTTACTTTTTTAAATGTTGAAAATGCGAAAAATATTACTTCTCTTACTGTTCTTGACAGCTGTCTAATGTAACTATAGATTTTGAGTATTAAGATGTACTCTGCAGGGGCACATATCATTTTACCAAGTGCTATATGATTATAGTCTTTTTCTCTTTTTGATATTTTAATGCTTAAATAGAATAAGAGAAATGAAGGAAAAATATGACTTATTTGAAAATAGTGATGATTGGCTTTATGAAGACCCAGTGCTCTCTGTGGAGACAAGGAATATACCGAAAGAAATGGTCGTACAGTTGTCTCCTGTCTTTTGTAGTTCAGTCAGGGGCACACTGAGAAGAAAGTATAAGAAAGGCAAATCTGAAGTTGATAAACAGCCAGCACTCTTAGATGCGTTTAGAGAGTACAATCTGTACGTCCTTGGCAGAATTCCATAGTGAATATAAGAACTTGTGAACTGTGTTGACATTGAGTTTGCTAAGTAGAAAATGAGAATCCAAGAATTTTAAAGTTTTGAGGATATATAGAAGATGGTTTCCAACAGTGCCCAAATAAGACCATTGCCTGGCTGTATTAGACAGTCACAGGGAGCTTGTTGAGAATGGATTCCTGGGCTTCACCTTTGAAGACTCTGTCTGGTCCACTATGTCTAGGATGGGGTCTACAAACATTTGGAAATAGTTTGGGATTTCATTGGAAATAAATTTAACTGGAACTAATTTTGCCCACTTGAAGGTTGAAGTTAGGATTTCACAATTCTTGGCACAGTTGGTGGATTATAATAATGATTCTGAAATATTAGAGGAAGTACTTTGGGTTATTGACAAGGTAGGAATTTATATTATTAGTAAGTTCCTTAGATTTAATTTTCTCAGTGAACAGAGAATTTCAAACCCCTGGGCTCTGATATGCTTGATTGGGACTATGTAGAATGTGGTCGTAGTTTAATCCAACTGGAATGTATACTGTGGTCTCACAGTGTTGTGGTTTATTTAGATTGACATACATTCTATATCACTGAAAATTATTGGAAAATTCTTCATCTGGTTTATTTAGACCTTGCCTATTGGGCCTTTTACCATAAATTTGGTGATGGTGAAAACTCTCCACTTAGGGACTATTTTTTCCTTAAATTTAGGATATCACAGAAAGTACATAACATTATTAAAATGAGTTTTCTGAATTTATCTTTAGATAAGGTAACTTTTTCCTTAGAATTCTCAAGAAATGCAGTTCGTAGCATTAATGAGGTTAACTTACAGAACAACTTAGAGAATATTATATTTCTTTTCATGAAACACTATATTTATGTAGTTTATATAAATTACATTCTATATTCTTTGAGTCTATGTGTTAGAACAATTCTGACCTCAGAACTGTCTCTGGGCTGCAGTGTTACCAAAGTGGAATGACTAAAATACAGTCAAACTGCATTTGTGTGAAGTAGTCATCTTAAAAGAACTTGGAAACCTTTAGAAATATATATTGTGATTTACATTTTAAGAAAATACATTTTTCCCCCCATGAAGAGTGGTTCCTAATGTATAAGATAACCCAGTTATCCTTGGACACTTTGGAGCCTGAAACAATATTAATGTGCATTCACTGTTCTCTCATCTTGCTTACAGTCAGATGTTATAGATGTAATGGGAAGAAAATCAGACTGTGAACTAGATGTGGATTCTCTTCCTGGTTAGTGACCCCAGGCATATCATTTAACCTCTGTGCCTTGGGTTTGTAAATAATCAGTATGCCCTTCTAACTTCATGAGACTCAGAAGTCATGTGTGATGAAGTTATGAAGTTCAGAAGAGATAAAGGATTGGAAAGCGTTTCACATGGCTTATATCATGCAGCATCAGCATTACTGTTGAGGTTCTGTTTTGTCCTGTTACTTCCTGTACAGATCATTCTGTTTCCTTAGGCTGAATGTTTTCTGACATATATTGTATCTCCAGTACAAATTTGCTTATATTATGGAAGGAAGAGAAAGCAGAGAAGAAAAGAATGATATGAATGAATGATCAAAAAAGAAGGAAAAGAGGGAAAGTGAGAAAGTGAGGAAAGAGAAATAAGAGTGAGAATAGCAAAAGGCAGAGTAAGAGAAGAGAAGGAATGAGAGTGGGAAAATTGAGACATAGAGATGGAGAGAAATGGTGTGGAAACAGTCACTTACGAGTTGTAGCCCCCACCCTGTGCCGCTGTCTGCCTGCCTTCTTCTAGTTCAGCGCAAGGCCCTCCAGGGTCAGGGAGGGTGCTGGCTTTCATGGAAGGGGCAGCAAGGCTACCTTTGACTTGTTGATGCTAGTCATTTCCCAGTCACTCTGCTCTCTGATCGTTTAGTGCTAATGATTCAACATTATATTTTTTTACTGGATCCCAGTTTGTGAGCTACGACCTCTGGAAACACTGTGACAGGTACCTTCCTTTTTAACGTTGTCGTTGTAGTCATCCCAAATGTTGGATTTTGCACGACTAACTGCATCGAATCACATGGGAGGTCAGGGTGGAAGGGACAGACTCATTAGGTCTGAAGGGACCCGAGAATTTATTGCAGCAGTTTTCCAAGATGATACTGGTAGGAAGGTAGATTTGGGAATCATGCCCCTACCTTGCATGGCAGCTTAAGCAATTAAGTCACAGCTATTGATTCCTCAGTAGGCAAACTTTCAGTTGAAATGTTACGAATGGATTCATGGGAACAGGAGAGCAAAAATACATCAAAGGGAAAAACTTTACAAGATAGTACTCAGTGTCTTGTTTTTCAGAAGTTTATATTGTAAGTAATAAATACCTTAGTAGTAATCAGAGCCTCTTTGAGATGATTTTAGAAACACCATTGATCTGTATTGTTTTAAATAACTTTTTTTGGTTCCTTAGAGTAAATGGAGAAGAAAAGTAGGGGAGCAATGTGTCAGGTATGTGGGGTCAGTTACCCATTTATCAAATGTAATTTCAAGTGTCTTAAAGCAAAATTGCCTTTTAATATTTAATAAAAAGAGATTAAATAATGATTTGTACTGTAACAGTTATCTTTTTATACACTGCCAAAGCAACCCTTTTTTGCCTGTTCGATTCTGGCTGAACTGTTTTGATGTTTGTTGTTTCTTAATTCATTGAACATGAACTAGATTTTTAAAAGTAAGTTATAAAGTTGTATAAACTTAAGACAAGTCTAAAAGGTGGTACAAGAATGTTCTTTTTTAAAAAAAAACTAAAAATGAATATGATGTTAATTCAACTATCTTGCAATTATAGTATCATGAGAAGAACATGGAATAGCATATTTGACAAGGCAATTTAAAGTTGATTACAAACTTAAAGTTGATTACAAAAAGTCAGACTTAACTTTAAATGGAAAACATGTATTGTCACCTCCTCTCTATTGCTAACTCAAATTATCTAATGGGATTATTTTTTTAGAATTTTCTGTAAACTCAGTTTTCAAACAAAAGAGAACCTTTGAAAAGATAGGAAAAATAAAAAAAGAAAATTTCTCTCACTACTAATACTGTGAATGCTATTTGGAGGATCTGTAGTAAGACATTTTGATACCAAATTTAACTGATGTGGAGTCTTTGATAATGTTTAGTTTATATACACAATCTGAATATGTGAGCATATTCACACACATAACACCTGTAAAAATTGAAGAGAACACAACAGTGTATATAGTCCATTTAAAAAGTAAATTGACTTTGACTATGATGGAAAATAGCTATTTTCAACCTTTGTATAAAATCTCTTCAGGGAATGTTGGAATGTTGTGCAAAAATAATTCAGGGTTTGTAGTATAGCTATAGAATATGTCATTTATTCCAAACTTAGCAGAACACACATGTATCACGTGCATTGTTACCCTTATTTGAGAGCCGGGCCAGTGGTTTTTGATGGATGCTGTAATGGAAGATCTATGAAGGAGATAGTGATTTGCACCTGTTCCCGAAATCAGAAACTGGAAAAAGTGGCAGTTGTTTCAATTTTGCACAAGCATTTTGCATAAGTATATTAATAATTTGAGTAGTAATGGCTGTAAAGCTGTGTCTTGGTGTACCGTGATATGCAGAGATTACTACCTTTAAACTGCTTTTTACCTTAAAATGTTACAGCTTTAGGATAATTTGGATATAACCCTCCAAGTATTTTGTGTATCTTGACATTTATTAAAGTGGAATATACGATTATAGATTCGACTGTTACCTCAGAATAATGGAAAGTTGCTTCATTCTGTTTTGGGGGAAGTTCAACTCTTCTTTTTCTTCAGAAACTGTGTGTTGCTGTTAGTAAATAAACATATACTCAATAGATGTTTAATTTCTTCAAATGATGTGTCTGAATTATTCTAGCAATCGAAAACAGTTTTGTAATCTTTAGGGTTAGTATGCTTGATAACTAAGTGTCTAGCAACTATATCCTAAGGAACAGATTTCCCTCAGGAGCTTCATACTGTGCAACAACTTGTTAACATCATGAATTAATTAAGGTAAATCTCAAAGAAGAAATGATAAATATTGAATGAGATTAAAAAAGAGATCAAAGACCTAAGAAATAAATTGATCAAAAGGATGCCATTAAAGATCTGATAAATAAATTAGAAAGGACCAGAGAAGACAGTTGAAACTTAATTGCTGACATAGAGGAAAGGTTTAGCACAATAAGTCAAGTACCACTCAGCAGCAGCACAATAATTTGGACATATTTCTGAATGCTTACCACGAGAATGGGTAAAGCTAAGGGCAATTTCCTAGGCTGACCTACCACCCCTTGAAAGAATTAGCCTTCAGAACTCTCTCAGGTTCATCCTGCAATGCCTGAGCAAAATGTATAAGGTAGAAGGTAAACAAAGGAATGGGGAAAGGCATAGAAGAAAAATAAAAAGAAAAGAAAGAAAATGTGATGTCATAAAAAGAATATAAAATCAAGATCCGACGTTCAAAATGGGACAAAGGAATATTTTTAAACAATTTTTTATAGTACTAAAATACACATTAATTGTTATCGATAAAACATAGATGTTTACATATAGCAGAATCTCCCAGAAATATAAGCAATTGATAAAGCCACCATCGTAGTGTTACTCTTTAATAAACTTCTTTCACAATTTGCACATCAAGAAGATAAAAAATAAATGGATATATTCAGAGGATTTAAATAATACAATAAATGAATACCGGGTTATATATCCATATTATATCCATATTTATAGAATTTAGTAATAGGCAAAGAAAAATATTCATAAATTTGTGTATTAGGTAAGATTACCCAGATGAGAATTGGCTACAAGTAACAGAAATCCAAAATAATGGTGACTTAAAGAAGATAGAAGCTTATTTTTCTCTCACATAAATGTGAGTTGTCCAGGTAGATGAGGAGGTCCCACCATCCCCAGGGACCTCGTCTCCCTCTTCCCTGCTCCTTTGTCATTTCCAGTAAATGGCTTCCACCAGTGGTACAAGAATGTCATTCTGGTTCCATCAAGCATATCTGCTTTCCAGCTAGGAGGGAGGAAGACATGGGAGGAAAAGGGCCTGCTTCCACCTTTTAATAAAACTTTTGTGGAGTATTACAAATTACTTAAACAATTCTTTGGCCCAGAACCTAGTCATATGGACTCTCTAGCCGCAGTGGAAGTTGGGATATTTGTACATATTCATCACATGGGCTCAGACAAAATTTTTCATGTCTACTATTGAAAAAGAAGAAGAGAGAATAGATATTAAAGGAAAACAATCTGAGACACCTTGCACATCTGAAAATGTGTGTGTGTGTTTTGTGTGTGTGTGTTTTTTTTTTTCCTGTACTTCCCCTGTTGAATAATTCACCTGGACATAGAACTCGGATTTGGACAACATTTGCCTTTCAAATTTGCAAAACATTGTTCTGTTGTCTTTTAATTTCCTACATTGTTTGTATTAGGGGTCTCCAGAGAAACAGCCAATGTATACGTATGTACTTATTATAAGAAATTGGCTTATGCAATTATGGAGGCTGAGTAGTCCCATGATCAGCTAGCTGTCTGTAAACTGGAGACTCAGGAAAGCTGGTGGTGTAATTCAGTCCAATTCCAAAGCCTGAGAACCAGGGGAGCTGACGGTGTAAATCCCAGTCTGAAATGATAACAGTATCTCAAAGCAATACTTGCTTTCCTTTGCAGCATTATACACAGTAGCTAAGACATGGAAACAACCTAAGTGTCCATGGATGGATGAATGGATAAAAAAGGTGTCATATATATGATGGAATATTATTCAGCCTCATAAAAAGAAGAAAATCCTGCCATTTGCCACAGTGTGGGAAAATCTGGAGGATGTGCTAAGTGAAATGAACCACTTAAAAGAAGGTATGCAGTACAGTATTTCTAATGTACAGCATGGTGACTATAGTTATACTGTACTGCATACCTGAAATTAGCTAAGGAATGGCTCTTAAGTGTTCTTACCACACACATATGAAATGGTAGTTGTGAGGTAATGGATATGTTAGCTTGATTGTGGTAATCATTTCACAATGTGCATGTGTTTCAGACATCATGTTGTACACCTTATATGCTAATTTTGTCAATCCTCAGTAAAGCTGGGGTGGGGGGGACGGGAATCCCAGTTCATGTGCAGAAGATGAGATATACTAGCTCATGCAGTAAGGAAGGGAAAAAAACGGAGAGGGAAGCAAGTCCTTCCATCCTACCCCTTTTGTTCCATTCAGGACCTCCTGGCTTGGATGATGCCCATTTATTTTCGAGAGGGAATTCTATGCAGCCCAATTGAAATACTAATCTCATCCAGAAGCATTCTCAGATACACCGAGAAATAATGTTTAAGCTGGGGACCACTTAACCCAGTTAACTGTTAACATACACAAGTTACCATCACATTGTTGAGATGTTTGATGGAATTCTGATTCTTGAGCTCTTGTATGTGGCCTAATTTTCTTTCCTGAAACTGTTATCTTTTTTTTCCTGGAGTCCTTTTTTTTGCTTCATTCTGCCGGGTAATTCTTGGAATTCTGAAATTTCATGATGATGCATTTTGGTGTGGGCCTTTTTCCTTTTGGTGTGCTGGATACTTAACAAATATTTTGAATTGGACATTTGGTCCTTCATTTCTTGAAAGAAGTTGTCTTGAATACTTTCTTTGTACCTCTTATCTCTCTTTTTGGAACACTTATTTTTCAGCTATTGTATGGCCTGGAATAGTTCTCTAATAATTTTGTTATTTCTCTCCTTTTTTTTTTTTTTTTGTAAGTCTAACTCATCTTCCACACTTCTATTCAGTTTTTCATCTGTTTTCATATTTTCAGTTTCCAAGAATAGTGTTTGCTATCTAAATGTTCCTTTTAATAACATCTTGTTCTTGTTTCAAAGATGCACTCTTTTATCTCCCTAAGGACATTAGTAATTTTACATGATCTCAGAGTTTCTTTTTATTCTTTGCTGTGATCTGTCTTTCATGTTAAATCCAATCTTTCTAACGTCTGGTGATCTTTGACTATCATATTTAATATTGAGGTACCTAAAAGTTGAGTGGAAGCTCTGTGCGTGGTGGGATTTATCACCTGATGGACTTTGCTACAGGGTAATCTGTGCTGTTTTATTGGGAACTCCTGATTTTCTCAGTATCTATAGGTCCTTTTCCTTGGGCTGGTCAGACTTCTCAGAAAGGCACTCTCATGTATATAGTTGGAGCCTGACTGCAGTATTGTAGGAAATAAGTGGGAGAAGGGAAGGGGGGGACTGTTGCTTTTCACTTAATTCATCCTCCCTCCCTGTTTTTTTGGTTAAGTTCCCCTTGCCCTCAGTTGAGCCTGATGTACCCAAATTCGGAGTCTTTAGATCCTATTTGTTCAAACTCTCTAGCCTGTTAAACTCCAGGCTTCTGCCATAGTGGAAGAAAGGCAAGGGGTCGGTCGAGGCTGTGTTTGTGTGTGTGGGGATGGGGGCGGGCAAGGGGAGGGCGGTGAGTTCTGACAGCTTCAGCTAATTCAAATTTGTGGAGTCTACCAGTTCCTCTAATTTTGGTTGCACCTTATTCTCTAATTCCTGATATTTCTCCAGGATTCTTTGATGCTGGTAGTTGTTTCTGGGCTTTCATTGCCTGCTTACATTTCAGGGGGAAAAAAAAAAAAAAAAAGAACTTATTTATTTGCTTTCTAGCTTTCAAATTTTTTGCTGTTTTCATTCTTTTTTTGGGGGGTGGGGGTCCTTTGTGTGAGTTTATGTCCTTCCTGTTTTACTATCATTGTAGTGGAAGCAAAGGTAAATATGTGAGTTCAATTCACTGTTTAATTCAGCAGTGCATCTTGCTTTACTTCACACATGAGTTTATTCAAGGAGCTAAGTCTTTTCTAATATTGAGCATGAAGTGTGATGCTTTTTGCTTTATATTTATTATCTCATGAAATCTTCATGACAGTTTTAGGAGTTAGATAGTAGTGTCCCCACTTTATATATGAGGAAACAGAGAGACGGTATGTTATTTGCCTAAGGCAAAGCAACTCATAAGTGGCAAGGCAGACTTCCATGCTCTTATTCTTAACCTCAGAACAACAAATATGCATCCTTTTGCTTTTTTTGCTGTTATTCTTCCCCTTTCTATTACTACATTGTCTTTTTGGGGAAAATGTAGTTAACTACTAAATGAATCATTTAATTTTCATTTCTAAAGTGACTCTCTTTTTTTTAATATTAATATTATTTCAAGTTATTTGAGATGGGCAATTTATTAGGATGTTATAATGTGCTTTTTACTACCCTCATGTTCTAGGAGGCCAATTTATCTCATACTTTTCCTTTTGTTAGCTTAGCACCATATCCACAGTTCTGTAATTATGTACTGTACACTACAGATTAATTTGATAAAATTTTATTTTTAAAGAATTGTCAAGTCTGCTGACAATTAGCTAACTTTTTATACCAAAATATCTATAAAATTAATTTGTAATATTTACATTAATTATTCCAAATATGTGCCCACTCTGTCTACAGAAAAATCAACCTACCCTACAAAAGCAAGCAAACAAAAAAACCCTGATAACCACTTTCCCACCCAAGACTGCCCAGATATAGACACAATTTGTATATGTTCACAAATATCTTTGATCTTTACTTAGAATGGTTTTAGAAGACATTAAAATTTTGATTATGAAGTCTTTAATTGACTCATTTGCCTAGCGTGTCAGTCTCTCCTTTTGTAAAATTAAGATTTATATATCTATTTTGCCAGGGTGAGAAAAGAATCAAGAAATGTGAAGGCGATCAAAATTTATAATCATTGTATTATAAAAAATATATCCTATTTCAGAGATGCCTTAATTGTCCCAGGGAATAAATTGAGTACCTCTGGCTACACATATTGAAGAGGAGGTTCTCATACTGATGCCAACCAGTCCCATTAATTCCTACTAGGGCTCCTCTTTCACAGGTGATTAAGAATGGATTATTGCTCAGTTGTTGTCCTGTAAATAGATATTTTTTCTTTCATCATTTAAACTTACGTACTTAACCCATGGTCATTATTAAAAGAAATTAGGAAACAAACAAATAAGGAAAAAAAAAAAACCCTTATAAGCCTACCACTCCAAGATATCCAGGGTTTCAATTTGGAATGTATCTTTTCAGATATTTTTCTACACACATACATGCATTGCGTCAGGGTTCAGTCAGGGAAGCAAAGCCGCCATGAGTGATACAGAGTAATGGCTTGTTTATAGGAGTTAGACCTTATCCAGTTGGGTGGGGTGGAGCTGGAGAAGTGAAAGTCCGGAAGAGGGTGTTGGAGGATCAAGAAAGAGCCATTAACCAGGTCTGAAGTGCTGGCGTGGGTGGACAAGTTGGAGCTTGCAGGGACATCCCAGAAGCCACACCATGTCCCACTACCAAGTGAGGTCTCTGGGAAGCTGCTGCCTTGTGTAGCTGCCTCCTCTGGGGGTGGGGACTCAGGGAGGGGACTGCTATGGCAACAGCAGAAGAATTGGATGGGGGGTGGGGGAAGAGGCCTGAGGACAGATTGGAACCCACCAGAGAAGTCTGTCTGGCAGTGTATCTGACTGAAAATTCCTTCAGAGTTTGGCTACCAACTCTGATCTAGAGCCAGACAGGGAAGGGGCTTCTGGGAAACACAGTTCCCAGGTTAACAAACTTGACAATAGCGTGTGTGTGTACATATGTGAGTGTGTGTGTATGTATGTGAGTATATGTGTGTATATGTTTAATATATGTGCACATATATGTATATATGTGTATATGTATGTGTGTCTACATATATATGAATTTATACAAGGTGTTCTGTAATCTTTTCTCACTTAAAACGTGAACATTATCAGTGTTTATATAGATCTTTAACATGATTGCAATGGCTTAGTATCCCATCATTTATAGGGTTTATTTGATCTGTGTTAATCTCACTTGCTTAACATTGAAGGTTTAGGCTGGGGTGCTTCTGAAACAGTGAGTTAGGTGAAGGCGCCAGGACAGCTCAGAGCAGAGTAGTAGTTGTTATAATCTTACATTATTCCAGGACTTTTAGTAAATTCTCATTAAAATTGACATTTTTCTCTGATGTATTTTAAGAGGGAAGACTGCTCCTCTGAGGAAGGAGTGATGACATGATCTTACAAATGTCATTGTCATCAAACACAGTGACACATGGACACGAGTTGGCCAAAGCAGAAGAGACCAAAGACCCTGCTCCTGGGGGGTCCATGAGGTGGGCCCCTGGGTTCTCAGATATAGCTGGAGGACACTTAGGAAGGATTAGTCCCAAACCCTAAGGCCAGGTGAGAGAGGGTTGGTTGACTGTGCCTGGCAATTCAGGTTATCACTGGGACATCACAATATATTTTAATTAACAGTATTCAGTTACATTTTGGCTTTGGATTATGAGCAATTAGAATTCATGGCCATGCTTTAGCCATCTTTGTATATCTAGTGTCTAGAATATTGAACTAAATTGTGATAACACTAACATTAGATGAAGTACTAGGGCTGGGAGAGCAGGAGAAATGATGAAGGCCAAGAGCCTGGCCAGCAGGAGTGCTAGCCCCCTTTTTGGAAGGAGCAGTAGAGTTAGGCCCCTTTGAAACAGTGCACCCATGAAGGTACAATATCAGCAGAACATACATCCACCCATATGCAGAAAGGAAAGGAATTCAGGTGTGTGGAAGCAGGAAAAGTACAAATCTTGTATATTTAAAATTCAAATTTATCCAGAAATTATAACTGAAGTTGGCTTTTCCAGTGGTGGTTTAGTAAGAACCTTTGAAAGAATGGGGGAGGGTACTGATAGCACATTCAAGTTGGGTGACCAAGGAGAGGTTACTGAAGAAACAGTTTACAAATGTGTGGTCAAGGTTCAAGGAAAACAACACCAGATAGTGGAATATCCAGGGTTATATGGTGGAAACTATAACAGTGGGAATTATTGCCACTTCTAAGCCTGAAGGGGCAGAAGAGGGAGGTAGAGGTTGCCAAAACTTAGCATCTCCCACTGGTCAAATCCAGTGGAAGACCAGAGGGCACAGAGCCCATTGCTGGAGTCCTTAGAAGTCAGCTTCCCAGAGATCAAACCTGCGCAAAGAAGGTTGTGGAGGGGCAAGTGGGAGATACCCACCCAGTATAAAGTATCATTTGGCAGAGGTATTTTGGAGAAGGTAAGCCCTGAGCTAGCTGTTATATGTGGTTATATCTGTTATCATGAATGTTAGGCAACTTTTTGTTTGAATAAATTTCAAACTAGAAAAGTTTCAACAATAGTTCAAGGAACTCTTCTATATCCTATATACCCTTCACTCTTTTGCATTTTGCCTCATTTGCTTTATTCTCTTCCCTGCCCCTCCTCTTAACGTAGCAGACTTGGCCCTAGACTCTAGAGCTTGGTGAATCCAAAAACCTGTGTTCTTAATCACCATGTTAAGAGATCCATAGTCAAAAATGGAAAGTGCTGTTTTAGACAAAATTACATTGATTTCTTCATTGTAAGACTTGTCAGAGGTTTTATTATGCAAATGAACATTGAACGTTTTCAGGAGGGGAAAAGAGTACACAGCATTTCCTAAATTTGTATACTCAGAAGCCTTTTCCTGCACTTCATATTTCAGAATACTTTTCTGTGCAGTGCTGTTTATAAACATTGGGCTGGAAGGTGGAGTACATGTGACACAAAGAGGGTGGAAGTACAGAGGCTGAAGATGGTTTACAGGAGAATGGCGAAAGAAGTCCATTTTTACAAATGCTCTCTGGCCTGGATGCTCTAAACAGCCATCTTTGCATTGTCTCCTCTGTCTCTTGTGCTTTGCTACAGCTGTCTACACCCCTGCTACTGCTCCTATGGCAGCTGACAGCCTTCAGGAAAAATTTAAACCTGTGTTTAAAGGGCTGACTGAGAATCAATGTAAAAGAAATTTTGGGAGAAGGAAGAGCTATGCCAACCAATATGAATGCTAAGGAGAACTAGATAGCATTGAGTTGGTGAGGAAAAGAATGGGGATGTGTGTGACAAAGCTAAGAGAGGTACAGATGGGCAGGGAGTGGACGATGACAAAGCTGATGACTCTAATTCCCAGAAGCAGAAAACTGGTGGGGAATGATCAGGTAGCATTGAAAGGAAATGAAACGGGCATCTTAAAAGGGCATAAATTCCAGAGGCTGGGGAGAAGGAAGGAATGGGGAGTCGTTCTTTAAAAGGGAGAATTTCTGTTTTAGAAGGTGAAGAGTTCTGGAGATTGTTACAGAATAACTCAACACTACTGAACTGTACACTTAGAAATGGTTAAGATGTTAAATTTTATATGTGTTTTACCACATACACAATACAGGCCGTAGTGATTGGCTTTCAGCTTCCTATCCAGAATCCAGTTTGAGTAGAGGGCCCCCCTGCCTTAGTGTTAGATACCCTGTTAGATACCATGATGCTTCTAGGTAAAATGCCGTAAAAGTAGCTTAGGTGAAAATTGCCACCAGTAGGGAAAAGACGAACTCCAAGGACAAGCTTTGATCTCAAAAATTACTTTTAAAGGGAAAGTTTTGTTTGTGTTTTAATTTATATTGTACTAGTTTAGAATTTCATTTTTAATTAAATTTTAAGAGGGCAGTTGATAAGCAAAATGTCTTTGGAGTATTCTCAATTCTATTCAGATATTACCTGTGTTGTAACCATGTTTATTATAATTTCAACGAAAAGTAAAATCTTGTTTTATATAAGGAAAAGAGCCAACAGAAAATAATAACATTCAGAGCGTTTTGATAGCCGTTTTGCTTCCAAGTTCAAACATCTATAATTTGTCCTTCTTTGTTCACCTCCTACTTCCACCACCAACTCTCACTGCCCCAATGCAGTTTATACACAGGCTCACAGACACAATTGTAATTGCAAAGTTATGGAGCTAAATATACATTTTGGCAGACGGCCCCATGCATGTTAGATTAGTATGAGGAGTGACTAAATTAATGGCAATATCAGGATAACAGAAAAATTCCAGTCAGCGTTCTGTTAAAAAAAAAAAAAATTCATTGTGTTACACAAATGAGGACCAGAGAGTCTGCATTTTGCATCTTTGAATAACATATGGAAATTTCTGCTTTATAAATCATATTATATAGCAGCATCATACTTGTTTTTATGCTTAGTAATTATTGAATAACAGAAGACCCATTGTGTAGTGAAGACCACACAAATACAGCCAAGATTTTAGAAAGAGCTTCCTGCATCGCAGGGCAGCAGATGGAGCCAGGTAGCAGAAACAATGGGAATCTTTTAATGTCTGAATCGGTATGATACCACTGAGGTATATTTGTAACTTCACGTTGCTCTTCCTGTGGCCAGACGAAAAATATAATAATAGGACACCAATTGTATGTTCCAGGTTCAAGGGGGAAGATCCCACAATATAATAAAATGAGAGGTAAATCATATGTTTTGGAATTAGTAATAAAGGAGGCAGATGCTCTGACAATAATGCTGATATATCCAGGGAGGCATCAAGGCTCTTGCAGGATGATTCTTCCTTAGATCAGCACTGCCTAATTACGAATAATTGAATTATGGGCACTGCTTGTGAGGCTCAGATCATTTGTCTTGTTGAAAGTAACTCCAAAACACACCCACACTTAAATTAATTCACTGGGAGTTATTGAAAGAGAAGTAAAATGGTTCAGCAGGCTCCTCAGAAGGGCTGGACAAGGGGGCCTGAAAGCTGTACAGTCAGTTGTATGCTATAGCCGAGCTACGCTGTGGAATATGTATTGAGCAGGTCAGTTGACTCCTGTGCCTCAGTTTCTTTGTGGTGAAGCCGGAAAACACATGCAGCTCAGACCTACACAGACTTCTGCTTATCTCAGCAAACCATAGTGAACATCAATGTCAAATTTACTGGCCTCAAACTCCACTTTGATCGCGTAGAAGCAAAAAGTGACACTTGTCCTTGCTTCCCATATGATTAAGGATTTCACATATGACATACAAAACGTGTAACTCTCACATAAACTGAAAATAACAAGGTCATCTTACTGTGGTTGAGTTTGGTCTCTACCATAGGAAAACCTTCACTATTTCCTGTAAACCATTTTATACCTCATTATTTGCATGTCGCTGTCTGCGGGTACATGGTGATGTTTTTGAAGATGGTAGTCGTGTGAGAAAGCTACTGTTTTTCCTTCACGGACAGACTAATACAAACTAGGTAACCTGAGTGATTTTGCAGCTTTCAAGTCTGACTCTCCTGCCCTCTCGGAAAATAAATATTTTCTTTCTTTTTCTAAATATTTCTTTCTATGTCTTCCTTTGACCATCATCTCAAAAGCCTTTGTGCAAAACCTCTAATGGCTTCTTATTATTTACCAAATCAAATGCAAATTCCTTTGGATCTTATGTCCTAACTTCTGAAATCTGAACTCTTTCTCCAAACTTATGTTTCATTGCTCCCTCTCATGAATCCTATAGAGCCAGGTAGACCATGATGCTTGGATTTTAACCTTTGCTCATGCTACCACTTCCTCCTGCAAAATCCAGCCCCACGTGTCTTTATCAATGCAAATTATATTCATCTCTCCAGGCACCACTGAGGTCCTATGTTGTCCATAGACCTCACTGGCTATCTCACTTTTCCTTCTCTCAACTCATAGTCTGTGCCATTCAACCAGCCTTTAATCACCTGTCACTTTGTGAAGTATTTTGCATTGACGTTTTATGCCCTCATACCCCATCTCTCTAGATAGACTGTAAGCTTCAATCCACAAGTGAAAATGGCTTTTCTAATGCCAGTCTACTATTCAACTGAAGGACTGCTTTATACATAATTGTAACTGCATTATGGAGATGCAGAATAAATTGAGTATAAACCACTTTTAATAATTCTATGCCAAATCCCAGCTTTCAACTTCCTAACATCTTGAGAGTTCTTATAACTTTCTGGTCACTTTCTGTCATTAAAAGTCTAGCCCAGTTAAAAACTTTAATTTCATATCTGATTCAAAACTCTCCCCCAGTGCAGGTCAGACTTGTTGCCCTTCTTCTATCTAGAGCTTGGGAAAAGAATGAAGGGGAGGGACAAACTCTCCTCTGGGTGATTGCAATCTTCTCTTTGTGGCTTTTCTGGTAATGCTGATGGCAGAGGCCTGTCTAGGAGTGTGAATGTCGGCTTTCTGACAGGACTCCCTGTCCAAAGTTCCCTCAGGTGGGATCTCTGGTTCCAGATCAGGCTCTGCACTTTTCCTCGTCTTGCTACTGGACCACTTTCCTGGCACGTGGCTCCCTTGGTTGCTGTTCTGGTCCAATGACTTTAGCCCAGGTACTTTCTGGGACCCCACCAGAAGCACAGAACAGAGAAGTCATGCTATTTATACCACGTAGCACAAGTGCTGACTCCACTCAGTCCTGCTGCGTCTTCCTTTTTCTCATGCCTCTGCTCAGGCCAGCCTGGGAGCAGATATGCAAGACTACTTTCTAAGCAGCTGTTAAGTGGAGAACAAAGTGGTAGTACCCCGACCGTGTTTCCCCCAAAAGAAGACCTAGCTGGACCATCCGCTCTAATGCGTTTTTTGGAGCAAAAATTAATATAAGACCTGGTATTGTATTATATTATATTATATTATATTATATTATATTATATTATATTATATTATATTATATATTATGTCATATCATATATTATACCTGGTCTTATATTAAAATAAGACTGGGTCTTCTATTAATTTTTGCTCCAAAATACCCATTAGAGGTGAAGGTCCAGCTAGGTCTTATTTTCGGGAAAACATGTATTTATACACACTCACATTTTGTATAGCTGGTTCTTTTGGGCAATCCCAACCAACCCTTGACTTACATATACATCGAATAACAAGATACCAATTTTGTGAAGCTTATTTCCTAAGAGAGACTGTAAAAGTTATCCTTGATCAAAACTGTAAAATGGTGCTCGCTTCGGCAGCAACATGTACTAAAATTGGAACGATACAGAGAAGATTAGCATGGCCCCTGCGCAAGGATGACATGCAAATTCGTGAAGCGTTCCATATTTAAAAAAAACAACAACTGTAAAATGAATAGGTGTTTCGTTTATAACCAAGATATGCCTAACGAAAGCCTAAGATCACCTCAGTTATTCTATTACATTACAAGCACAGGATTCTTCATTTCCCTGAGGAAGAGACTGTTCCCATCGGTTTATTTTCAGTCCTGAATACTTCCAAAATTTGTGATGTATAAATTTCATTCTGTTAGAGACAGTTTGGGACAGCTGCCTAAATTTCAGAGATCCTCCAAATGATTCTATTATATTTTATAGTTACCTATTCCCCCATAATTATTTTCAGTTTAATTTTTATTTCCAATTAATTTTTTTTGTGTGTGTTCTACCCCATCATCAGTGTAATCTCTTCTCAATTTTTACTTTTGGGTCACTATATCCTTCTTTTATGCATTCTAATTTTGTGTTCTCTATCTGATATTCCCAATTGCCGAAGTCCTTAAGACCTTAATTTCTTATTTCTGCTGACTTTTGGTCATGGTGTTTTTTTTTTCTGGTGTTTTGTAAATTTGAATTTTGAGATCATGTTTGCCTGAACTTCATATGTTAATTTCTTGTTTTGTAGTTTCCAAAACCAGAGACTGAATTTTAATCCCAAATGCATCAGGGTAAACCTGTAGTTATGAATCTCAGGGGAGATTTTTTATTTTTAAACACCCTGAATCTGTGCCAAAACAGACAAATTTCCTCGTGTTCCCTCTTTGCTGGTGGGCAGCCTTTTCTAGCCTTCTTTTTCACTGAGGGTGAGCAATTTATGTGGGACTTCACCCTACCTTTATAAGTTCAAGGCCTTGTTTCCTGTCCCCAGGCAGCCATTAAAACTCAAGACTTTTGATGATGGAAACTGGAAATCACTTTGAGGCCAATTGCACTTCTGTGTCAGCCTACAACTGTGGGTTACAGCTTGCTTTTTAGTGTTGGCTCTTGGGAATTTCCCTTACTTTTTTTTTTTTTTTTTTTTTAAATGAATTCAGCTATGCATTAGAAAGGCTGACAGTTACATTTTATCGTTTTTCTAGGTATCTTATAAGAGAGTTTATGAAATTATCTAGTCTGCTATTCCTTTAAATTTCAAATCTTAACTACTTGCATTCCAGAATTTTCTCCTTATTTTGTCCTGAAACAATGTAATAATAAAACCTCCTGTTTATTGAATGCCTTTTATGTGCCAAGTACTTTATATCTGTGATCTCATTTTGTTGTCATCTTTGTTGTAACACTAATCACTCAATATAAATAGGACCCTACCTGTTATTCTCTGTCTGTACCCCTTGTGTGTACCCTGTATAGCGGTGTGATATTGAGATTTATAGTAAGAAATGCATATTTGGTCTTCATCCTGTTGAGCTCTTAAAACTCTTTGAATTTTCTAAGTGATGAGAGTGTTAAAACTGTCTTGTTATGTCCATGAGGTGACATTTGGACCCCACCTAAGGATGGGGGCTGGTTGCCAGGAGAACTTTCAGTCCCTCCCCCTGACCTTTGGGGAGGTGAGAGGGGCAAGAGATTGCATCACTAGCCAATGGCCAATGATTTTATCAACCATGCTTCATGTCTATGAAATGAAGCCTCCATAAAAAAACCCCAAAAGGATGGGGTTTGGAGAACTCCTTGACAGAGCATGGAAGCTATGAGCCCTTTCTCCATGCTTTTCCCTATGCCTCTCTTCCATATCTAGTAAGTAAAATGTTTCTCTGAGTTCTGTGAGCCACTCTAACAAATTAATTGAGCCCAATGAGGTAGTTGTTGTAACCTCCAATCCATAGCCAGTGACAGCACAGGTGACAACCCTGATTTGTGAAGGGGGAGGGACAGTCTGGTAGGACTGAACTCTTAACCTATGGAATCTGACCTATGGAACTATCTCCAGGTGGATAGTGTCAGAATTGAGTTGAATTGTAGGACACCCAGCTGGTGTTGGAGAATTGCTTGGTTGTGTGTTAACGCCCTCTCCCCACATTGGAATTGGGTGCAAAAATCTTAATTGGTGATCAGAAGTGGGATCAGAATCAGAATATTAGATGTGATCACCATGATATGTAATTATTGTGTTTGTCTGCTTTCTTATTTTTTTATTCCACTATAATGTAAATTTATAAAAATAGGGACCCTGTCTATCTTGTTCTTAATTGAATTTCTAGTATCTATATGATTTCTTTCTAGTGAGCACTTAGGAAGTATTTGTTATATAGATGACTATAATCTATGCCATAGGTAATTTTGTACCTCTTTTCTTTTTTTGATTTTTAATTTTCCTTTATTGTTTTCTTTTTTTTTTAACACTTTATTTATTTTGACATTCAATATTATTTTATGTTAAATTCAAGTGTGCAGTATAGTGGTTAGACATTTATATAACTTAAGAAGTGCTCCCTCTGACTAGTCTAGTACCCACTTGGCACTGTGCATAGTTATTACCATATTATTTACTATATTCTCTATGCTTTACTTTACATCCCCATGACTATGTTGTAACCATGAATTTGTACTTCTTAATCCCTTCACCTTTTTCACCCTGACTCCAAGCCCCCTTCCCATCTATCACCCCAATAGATCTAGTACTGATCTGACACCATACATAGTTATTACGATATTATTGCTTATATTCCTTATGCTATATCCTACATCCTCATGACTGTTGTGTAACAACTAATTTATACTTCTTAATCCCTTCCCTCTTTTCACTCATCCACAACCCCCCTCCCGTCTGGCAACCATCAAATTGTTGTCTGTATCTATGAGTTTGTTTCTGTTTTATTTATTTGTTTATTTTGTTCTTTAGATCCCACATATAAATGAAATCGTATTGTATCTGTCTTTCTCTGTCTGACATACTCCACTCAATACAATACCCTCCAGGTCCATCCATGCCACTGCAGATGGCAAGAACCAATTCCCATCCATAGCCAAGCAATATTCCATTGTATATATATACCACCTACTCTTTATCCATTTACCCATCGAGGGACACCCAAGTTTCCTCTATATCTTGGCCATTATAAACAATGCTGCAATGAACATATGGATGCACATGTCCCCTTGAAGTAGCATTTTGGGTTTCTTCAGTTAAATACCCAGAATTGGGATTACTGGGTCCTTCTTTGTCTCTTGTTATAGCCTTTGTTTTAAAACCTATTTTATCTGGTATAAGTATTGCTACCTCAGCTTTTGTTTTGTTTTCATTTTCATGAAATATCTTTTTCCCAATTTTTTAGTTTTAGTCTGTGTGTGCCTTTTGATCTGAAGTGAGTCTCTTGTAGGCAACATATGTAAGGGTCTTGTTTTCTTATCCATTCAGCCACTCTATTTTTGAGTGGAATATTTAATCCATTTACAGTTAAAGTAATTATTGATGGACATGTAGTTGTTGCCATTTTATTATTCATATTTTTGATCTTCTTTGTTTTCTTCTTCTTCTTAAAGAAGTTCCTCTAACATTTCTTGTAATGTTTGCTTGGTGGTAATGAACTCCTTCAGTTTCTTGTCTGGGAAGCTCTTTCTCTGTCCTTCAATTCTAAATGATGACTTTAAAGGGTAGAGTAATCTTGATTATATGTCCTTGCTTTTCATCACTTTGAGTATTTCCTGCCAATCCCTTCTGACCTGCAAGTTTCTGCTAAAAAAATCAGCTGACTATCTTATGGGAGCGCTCTTGTAGGTAACTAACTGCTTTTCTCTTGCTGCTTTTAAGATTCTCTGTTTGTCTTTAACCTTTGGCATTTTAATTATGATGTGACTTGGTGTTGGCCTCTTTGAGTTCATCTTGTTTGGGACACTGTGCATTTCCTGGGCTTGTATATCTATTTCCTTTGCCAGGCTAGGGAAGTTTTTTGTCATTATTTCTTCAAAGAGTTTTTCAATTGTTTGCTCTCTCTTTCTCCTTCTGGTACCCCTGTAATGCAAATTTTGGTGTGCTTGATGTTGTCCCAGAGGCCCCTTAAACTGTCTTCATTTTGTTTGCTGTTGTTTTTGGATGTTTTCTGCTACTTTACCTTCTAAATCACTGATTTGATCCTCTGCTTCATCTAATCTGTTGATTCCCTCTAATGTAGTCTTCATTTCAGTTATTGTATTCTTTATTTCTGACTGATTCATCTTTATGTTTCCTATCTCTTTGTTGAAGTTCTCTCTCAGATCATAGAGCACCCTAATAACCAGTATTTGGAACTCTGCATCTGGTTGATTGCTTGTCTCCATTTTGTTTAGTTCTTTCTCTGGAGCTTTGTTCTGTTCTTTTATTTGGGATTTATTTCTTTGTCTCCCCATTTTGGCTGCCTCCCTGTGTTTTGTTTGTTTCTGTTTGTTAGGTAGGGTTGCTATGCCTTCTGGTTTTAGTATAGTGGTTTTACACAGCATGTGTCCTATGGGACCCAGTGGTGCAGTCTCCCTGATCATCAGAGCTGGGTGCTCAATGTGTGTCCCTTGTATGGGTTATGTGTGCCCTCTTGTGGTAGTTGAGCCTTGGTTGCCGTTTGCACATCAGTGGGAGGGATTGACCCTCATGCTGATTGGTAGTGAGGACTGGCTGTGACTACAGTGGAGAGCTGTGGTGTATGGGCTGACCCTACAGAGCAGGGTTTGCTTTATCAGGGCTCTGGTGCCTGCTTAGTCTTCCCTGTGAGTGTGTCATCCTTGGAGGTGGCCAGATGATGCTCCAGTTTGGTCTGAAGCTGGCTACCAGGGGTGCCAGCCCTGGGGCCTCCTGGGAGGGAACCTGTTGCAGGCCAAGTTTAGCCACAGCCTATGCTCTGCCTGGGACCACCTGGTATGAGCAATCCACAGATGGTCACAGCTCTCTCTGAGCTTAGAGGTGCCTCGAGATGCCAATCTGTGAACCGAGGCCAGCTGTCTTAGGTTAACTAGTGCTGGTCTTAGGGCTGTTCAGCCAGAGGTATTGGATATGCCAAAGCCAGACACTGCTTGTTTGGGTTTTGTAAACCTTTGAGAGATTTTAGGAAAGTCCACAGCATGAGCTAAGACAGGTTGTATGGATAAGCCACTGGTAGTGCTTTGGGTGTGCCCGAAAGTTTGGTGGGGGCGGGGTCTTATGGAACCAGGGCGGGGCAGACGTAAGATGATAGCCACTTTGATGGAGACTCAGATTGGCGTCTGCTTTGCATCTCCACGCTGAGAGGTGGGAGGGCTCAACAAAGAAACAATTACTTCCACCAGCTCCTTCCTCCGGGAGAAAGCTGCCCCTCCAACCCTCGCTAGAAGCCAGATAATTCAGTGCTTCCCTTTGTGTCCCTGGAGCCTTTTGAGTTGCTGCCCCAGCGCTGGAGCTCAGAGTGAGAGAGTTCATCAGCATGTAAGTTTGTGCACAGTACCTTTAAAGAGGAGCAGCTGAGACTCCAGCAGCCCTCAATCTCACTTAGCTACCATCTCTGCTGGTTTTTACAACCAGAAATTATGGAGATTTCTTTCCCTAGCACTGGAACCTGGGCTGGGGAGCCTAGTATGGGCTGGGACCCTTCGCTCCTCTGGATGGGTGGGGAGGGGAGGGGGAAAAGGCAGGGAGGGGACCTCCACAGCCGACATATTCCTCCTGATTTTTAATGGTCACATGCAGCTGTGGTACCAGCCTTTTCCATGTCTCTGCTCCTCCTACCAGTCTCAAGGTGGCTTCTTCTGTATGTCCTTAGGTGTAGGGCTGGTTCAGCTAGACTTCAGGTGATTCTCAATAATGGTTGTTCTGTAGTTTAGTTATAATTGATACGGTCCTGAGAAGAGGTGAGCACAGCATTTACCACTCTTCCATCTTGACTGGAAGTAGGATATTGTACCCATTTTCAAATGAGGACCTGAGCCCAGGGAAGTGAAATGATATGTCTAAGTTTATGGAGGTAGTTAGTGATTGATATTCAATCAAGATCAAATACCAAAGTCCACCCTCCCTGTCATTTGGGAAGCTATTTCTTTCATTAGTTTCTAGGAAGCCAAGGTGAATAACTAAGTTATGAAAGTGGTTTTATTAAATAATAAGTGAAATAAGTTCTTCACATCATTAATTTCAAATTACATTTAATTTTAATGCTGTTAGATGATTTGTATTGTATAGAATTAAGGAAATTTCATAGAGTCAGCATGACAGAGTAAAACTTCCAAGCCCTATTGATTATACTTTGTGCTGATTTTGTCTTATGTCTGAAAAGTAAATGTCATTTGTTTTGGAAAGTATATTTTAAGTTCTTACCCCATTCAACATAAATATTAAAATTTTTTGTGCTTTATTTCTTCCCTCCCATACTTTTCTAATTCCCTGATATAAAAGATAAGGTCAAAAATTGTTTTTACTGAGTCTATTATAAAAATCAGTTTTTTATATTTTTTGAAAATACCGTGAAAATCAGAAAGTTCAAAATGTCTTGTTCTTAAAAGTCTCTAAAGATTCTAAAAATAGATAAAAATTGCCTTGTTTTGACTAATCTATTACAGTTTTCTATTTGACTATATTTTTAAACTGGAGAATATTTTCTGCAAGAAAGGCTAAAATATCAAATTGATGATCAAAGTCAAGTGAATATTGCAAAGAATATCCATAATTTGGAGAAAATGTGCATCAAAGATGAGATTCTCACAATAGAAGAATAGATATTGAATGCTGAGTAAAAAGACCATTTTGTATCTTTTTAGGATAAATCTGTCTGTAAGAAATTTTAGGTCACCGCTGCTATGGTTCATTCTCAGATAGAAGCTGAAATAAAAGATTGTATGTGTTCTCTTAGTATAAAGACTTTGACTATAGTGCCTTTTTCAGTTTAGTGCTATGAAAAAAGTGACTCCCATTGTCTGAAAGAGTAGTTTTCTGTAGGGTCTGGAAAACATTCTTATACTTTTAATGGTAAATTTAAAAATTTTGTCCACAGGGTTCTATATTGTACAGCTGGAGGCAAAACCTGAGTCCATTTCTCAGAAAGCATGGCGCCTTGATTATTGGATGGGTTCCCATGGTGGTATGCACGGAGAATAGCTTTTCAATCTTTAAAGTCAGAGTGTGGGTTTGCTTATGTTAGGTTGTAAATCAATGCTGTTTTAAGTGCAACAATGGAATACAAAATATTTTGGTGATATAGCTTTTTTTTTTTTTTATACACAAGGCATTGTAAAAGCTAGTATTTATGGGAAATAACCTTTCAAAAATAAGACAGTTTTGTGTGAAAGTATAATATTAATATGCCTTATTAATTTCCGTATACCCCTGAATGTAGAGCATGATATCATTGTGAGTACCTAGAAGTCAGGGACAGTTGTGAGTACTTACAAGGTCAGACAGTTAAGATCGTGAACTCATCCTAGAAAAAGTGCTACATACCTCATTGCTGAATATCACTACAGTCACCTTTGAAGTATTCCCCTTGGGAAGCTATGCTCCGATGCCAACACCTAGTACACCCTTCAAAGCAATTTTGGAACTCTTTTTCTGGAATGGCCATCAGAGCTATTGTCTTATTACCCTTGGTGTCCTGAATATCATCAAAATGTCTTCCTTTCCATATTTCCTTTATCTTCGGGTAAAGAAAGAAGTCATTGGGGCCAGATCAGGGGAGTAGTGAGGGTGTTCAAATACGGTTATTTGTTACGTGGCTAAAAACTCCCTCACAGACAGTGCTGTGTGAGCTGGTGCATTGTTGTGATGCAAAAGCCATGAATTGTTGGCAAAAAGTTCAGGTTGTCTAACTTTTTCATGCAGCCTTTTCAGCACTTCCAAATAGTAAACTTGGTTACCTGTTTGTCCAGTTGGTAAAATTCATAATGAATAATCCCCCTGATATCAAAAAAGGTAGCAACATCATTGCAACAAGTTCGCGAACCTAATTGTCACTCCTCATATTCAGTTTTTACCCTCCCACTCCTACCACACCTAGTCAGTGCTGTATGAAGTTCTTCGGAGGCATCCATCAAATGATCACAGACAAGCCTCCGTTTGAACATGTTTCAACACTAATTCCCCACCACACCAATCAACCCATTTCAGTTTTGACAGCTTACGCAGAGCCTTTTTCTTATCCTGAATGAATGTACACTCTCCTCTAACTTACTCATGCCTCACAGAGCAAGTCTGATCCTTCTGCCATGTCAAAGCCCTTCTGGCATTTGAAGGCAAATAAAATAACACCTAGTTTGTGGCAAGCACCACACAAGAAAGTCAGATTCTGACTTCTCCCTTTCAGAACTTGGATTTTGAAGAAGTTTGTTTTATGGGTTACCTCTTCATTCATTTGAGTCATATTAATATTGTAGTCAACTAAAATCCCTCTGATTAATTCGCATGCTCTTAAACATCTCCACGCCATCCTTGAGTAGATAGCTTTTGAAATTTGCGTTAATCCCTATTAAATTTCTTGTATTTAGCCTATCAGTTTGGCTTAGCAGAATCTTTTTTTTTTTTTTTAATCTGCTAACTTTCTTATTCTTTAAGGCTTGACTGACTTTTCCAGGACTTTTATTACTGGGTGAGATAGCCCACCTCTGAGCTGCACTCTGAATTTATGTCAATCCTAGTGCTTATTAACCACATTATAATGATCTATAGTCTTGACTTCTTCACTAACTTGTAAGATCCTTGAACACAGCAATATATATTTTTTCACCATTTTGTCTTCAGTGCCTAGTATAAAGCATGGCATATAGTAAGTTTTTACTATTTATTTCTTGAATAAATAATTAAATGAGTCAATTGGCTTCACCAAAGTAATAAGCATATGTACAGGACCAAGGGAATTGCCCTGTGATGTGACCTATGAAACCCGACTCCCTCAATCCATAATCCGTTTTTCAGGCTAGGGTCATTTAACCAGTTATGGACAAACTATGCTGAGTCACTTCTAGCCCACGTCTCTTATCCTTTCATGTCAACAAGGGCATCATGAAATATCATGAAACCCTGTCAAGCGCCATCCTGAAATTCAGAAATATGATGCATATGGCCTCCATTTGAACTATCAGTCCCGGAAATGATACATTTGTGTTGATCTTGAACTATAATGGTATTTAATTCTTACATCCAGTTTTTTATTTACCCTGTATTATTTACAGAATGCTGTATCTTATCTCAGGTTTCTGTAGATTGTATTTTCAAAGCATCTTTAGTAAATTTAGAATGCTTGATTTTTTTAAAAAATATTAAACACATCTGAGCCATCACTGTTCCTTGTTTATTAACTCCACCTTACAACCCATTTCTTAGAGTAAAACTTAAGTTTCATCTATAGTTTAAGGTAGTCTAGAAAAGGGAGTTAAATTTAAGTACATGTATGACAGGCAGTGCCCCTGCAATTGTTGCCTGTTCCTTACCAAAATACTGCAAAGGAGATTTTATTAACCCTGCTTTATGTAAGGGGAAAGTAAATTGTGAAGCAAGGAAAGGCCAGAGTTGGGATTGAAATTCAGTTAGGCTTGGGTCTAAGGCAGAGAATCCTTGCGAGAATCTGATAAAAGCCACAGTCCCCTTCCCAGTAAATGCACATCAGCCACAAATCATTTTGGGGTTCTTTGTTATGAACCACAGAAGCACATCTGGTTTTCAAATAGAAGAAGAGGCTTTAGGTTTTTAAGACATTAGTAGCTGATAGGATCACTGGGTCAGCTGTAGAACCAGGAATGACATTAGTCAGGTGCTGTTGAAAGCGCTGCTGCCACCACATCAACCTCACAAACTTGGACCTGCAGCAACAATCACCAATACCTGATGACATCACAATTTGAACTCAAGCAGCCACCATTAGCACCATGTTGACACCACATGACACTACCATATTGGAACGGGGCCTGCTTCACAGGCCAGTAACCTGCACCGTTCCATAGGGCCCTGTGTTCAGAAGGGCCCACACTTGGTTTAATGCCCTGTTGTCACCATCTTGAAATTCTAAATAACTTTTGAACAAGGGGATCCACATTTTCATTTTGCACTGGGCCCTTCAAATGATATAACCAGCCCTGATTGCACACTTGGTCCTATAGCAACCACCACCAACCCTACATGGGCACCACTAACACAGACCTGGAACAACCACCACTGTCACCACCACACTGACACCACAGACATGTTCTGCTGCAACTGGGATTACCGTCGCATCAAAACCACAGACATAATCCTGCAGCAATGCCACTCCATCCCTAACAGGGAGAAAGAAAATCCATGCAACACAAATTTTTATGTGAATTTTAGGGGATTCCTGGATTTCCAAAGACCTTTGTGGTCCTGGGTTAAGACTGCTGATCTAAAGCCTATTTCACACCATGGCACTACCTCTAGGACCAAGGAAGAAAGACTTTCTTCATGTCCTGACGAGGAATACTGTGAAGTTTTGACCTTGATTTGAATGACTATAAACTTAGAAAATAATGTAAGTGTTTATTGTAGTAGAACGTGTACTGTCTGAGGAATGGTGACATACTGAAAGATATTTAGTGAGTAGAAGCTTGGAGCTAGAGAATGGTTGGGAGTAGATTTGGAATCATCAACATAGAGGCAGGTATTGAATTAGTTCATCAAATATACAGAGGGTGCTCAAAATATGTATACACATTTTAAGAAAAGAAAACTATTAAACTTATGATACTCAATATATACCAATAAGAAAAAAATGAATACAAGTGACGTTTGACTTCTGCAATTACAAGAGGTGCTCAGAGTGGTTACCATCAGTGTCCAGACACTTCTGATTACAGTGAATTACTGCTTGGGCAACGTTGACCAAAGTGTCCACTTATATACATTTTTTTGCCCCCCCCCCCCCATATATTGAGTACCTACGTGTGCTGGATAGTCTGATAGACATGGGGATAAAATGATGAGCATTAGAACCAAGTAGACCAAATAGAGAAGATAGCCTGATACTAATGATTAAAAGGATATGCTTATACATGTAAATACAACTTTCTAGTTTTCTAGGAATTGAATAATAATTCTGTCATTGACAATTGAAATCTGTTAACTGAAATCCAAAAAGAGCAGTGTCATTTAAAATTTTTGTGGGATTTTTAAAAATATGGCATTTAAATTTATACATGAACTGAAAAATGAAGTAAGTCCTGACATAATTTGACAGGCACAATCACTTATCCTGTAAAGCAAACAGTAACTAACAGAATACTCGAATAGTGCCTTAGTGCAGGTGTTGCTAATTAGCTATCAGATTAGACTGAATCATATTCTCTTTTCTTACCTATGCATAATGTTTGTGCAAAATGCAAATGTGAGCTGTAAACTGAAATGTGTCAGTGCCAACCATGGCTCATAAATTTACCTTGAAACAATGAGAACTTTGAATTGGGTGGTTATCATAGCTTAATTATAGGTTAGATTAGATTTCTGTAGGTCAATTCAATTTCTGGTTCTCCTGATGGTCAAGGTTTGCCCTCAAACAAGAAGTTAGGGTGGTTTGGGCTCTGGCTAAGTGACTGGGTAAGAAGACAGAATAAGTCATTCCTTATTTGCTTTTCTTACCCATTTCTAGTAGTTGGAGTGCTCTGAGAGAAATGACAGCAATTACTAGTATAATTAGGGACCATTCCTTTGTTTATTCAGCAAATATGTAGTGAATGCCTTCCATGTTCTTGCACTCAGCATGTAGTAGGAATGACGTAAGTATTTGTTGAGTGAAATATAATCACTTGCGAGTTAAGAAGCTTTCCATAAATGATTTGCAAACTTTGAATTCACTTGTAGTGAGGCAATTATTTCTATTTGTGTGATGGAAGTGTGGAAGAGACAGTCATAAAACACTCATCAAATAGTTCATTGTATTCTCCTACATTTTTCAGCTTCTTTGCAGTTGGGAGGGAGCAAATACAAACTCTTGCTAATGAGCTATGAGTCCACTTCTGGGCTGAAACTGGAAAACGCCATAATCAAGGAGGGAGGCTATAGCTTCTGGAAGATGCACTCAGATGGCGGTGGAACTGTGCAGAGCAGAAGCTCCTGCTGACTCCTGTAGGACATGCCACGTGACTAAGAAATAAACTCTTGTTGTGTTAAGAGAATTCAAGAGTTTTTTTCTTACTTTAGTAAAGACCATATACCCTAGTGTTTCTTGGTTAATCCAAGATCTATTGTGCACTTTCTATTTTAGAGGATTTTTGTTGTTGACACATTGTCTAATTTAACAAAAGACTGTAGTGAATTAAATGATCCTTGCTAACAGGTAGCATAGATAAATTAGAGATTCCCAAATCATGGAATATCAAGAAGCCTTTCAAAACAATGTGCTAATATGGAATTATCTCTAAGACATGTTGTTATGATAACAAAGAATGTGCAGAACAGGGTTAATAGCTTCAATTAGTATAAAAAAGAGAAGATCTATTTATCTATCTAAATATGTATGAGCATGCAAACAAATATATGTGGACTTTTTTGTGTGGTAAAATATATGTAATACAGAATTTAACTGTTTTGAACTGTGCTGTTCAGTGGCATTAAGTAGATTCACATTATTGGGCAACCATCACCATTATTCATCTCCAGAAAATTTTCACCTTCTCAAATGGAAACCATATCCATTAAAAAATAACCACATTTCCTTTTTGCTCTAGCTCCTGACAACCACCATTCCTCTTTCTGTCTCTGTGAGTGTGACTACTCTAGGTTCCTCATGTACGTGGACTCATGCAGTATTTGTTCTTTGGAGACTGGCTTATTTCACTTAGCATAATGTCTTCAAGGTTCATTCATGTTGTACGTGTGTCAGACTATCCCTTTTGTTTAAAGGCTGAATCGTATTTCCATTGTATGTATATGTGACGTTTTGCTTATCCATTCACCTGTCAGGTTGCTTTCTCCTTTGGCTATTGTGAATAATGCTGCTATGAACATGGGTGTATAAATATTTATTCAAGACTCTGCTTTCAGTTCTTTTGGCTATATACCCAGAAGTAGAACTGTTGGATTCTATGGTAACTCTATGTTTAATATTTTGAAGAACCATTGTACTATTTTCCAGAATAGCTGTACCATTTTACATTCCCACCAATGCACAAGGGTTCCAATTTTTCCACATCCTCACCAATCCTTGTCATTTTGTTTTTTGATGCTAGCCATCCAATCGGTGTGAAGTGGTAGTTCATTGTGGTTTTGATTTTCATTTCTTTAATGATTTCTCTAGATTATAAGTATAGAGAATTTAAAATTACAAATCATGATAGGAAATCTTCCCTGAGTACTTTATTAAGCCATGGGTGAGTATTAACTTTTGCAATTCTCTAAATTATTTTTTTTTGAAGATAAACCAAATAAAGTACTTATACTTCAAAAATTTACCTTTCCTTTTTCACCTTCTTCAGATGCAGAATAATGGCTAATATTTGAATAATTTTAATTTGCAATTTTGACTAATACAGTTTCTCACATTTTTTCTTGATATTTGAGTGGTACCATCATGTAGTAGTTAAAAGCATAATTTCTAGACACAGGCTATTTGAGTTCACAGCCTGGCTCAACCACTTACTAGTTACTGTGTGACTTTGGACAAGTTACTTAACCTTTCTGTGCTTCAGTTTCCTCTTTTGTAAAATGGGGATCATATTCGTACCTACCTCAGAGAGGTGTTGTGAAAATTAAATAAGAATATATATGTGAATCACTTGGAACAATTTTGGGGACACAGTAAACACTAAATGTATTAATTATTAGTATAATTAAATTATAATACCGTGACATTTGGTAACAGTGCAGCGTATGTTTATATGTATTTGGGAAATATGTTGATGGTATTATTTGGATCCCAAGCAAGGGAGTAAAATATTCTATTCATTATACCTTCTGGAGAAGAGTCTATGGCTTTGAATAGAAAGGTTTATCTGGTCTGTGTTAGTCAATAAAAAGTAGTTGAAAGTCACCTTTAGTACTTCTCTTAAAAGTAACTAATCTGTTGACACCATGGGGCCTTCAATCAATGGTTGCAGATCAATATTTTCTATATACAGTTATTGTTTTCTTTCACCTTACACACTATGGGCTGAAAATTAACACATTGTAGACTGAGAAAATCAATGGGGTACATTTGTGGTCTCAAGAACACTGGATTGGAGACATATGTCCTTTTGGAAAACACATACAAAGGAAATTATCTAAGCATTTTCTCAGAGGAATCCTAAAGTAATCACTGGATGAATTTGTGATCCAACAGGTTTTTCCTCAATTATACTGAGAGAGCACATCAATTCATACCTTGTAGTAAACAGGGTATCTCAAGCATCCAAATAAAGACATCAAGTTTGTCCCTTGTTAAAGTAATTGACTCTGGTGGACCCAAACTGAGAATTTACAAACTGCTTCTCATTTGTGGCACATTTGGCTTTGATTTTCAGAGACAATTACTGTTTACTGCTTTGAAAGGACAGCTTATTTCAACATTCTGAAGGAAACATGTCTGAATGGTTTTGAGCTTTCTGCGTTAGTAGAAACTTCATAAATGAAGTACTATCAAAAGCTAATTCACATCATGAGATATGTCTCTTTAATAACATGTACTTCCTCTTTGGGAATTAGGAAAGGACTGCCTTGATTTCAATGTCAAGACCTCAAGTGTGTTGGTTGGCCCTTACGCTGGGAGTTAGCTCTGCAATAGCTTTCAAGAAATAAACCCATTTCTGTGTGGTTTGGATGGGATTTAATGCTGTGCCTTTTGAATCCCCAAATGCTGTTCACCTGATAAAGTCCATGGCAGGATAGATATGCTATGAGTTGTTCTCAAATAGATGACTACTCTCTTCAATTAGGAGAAAACCAGAGAAGTAAAATTTGTATTTGCATTTTCTGAATGTTCTAGAATATTCAAGATGGGATACTTTATTGTCATTTTCAAATTAGATTCACACAATTAAAGTAGAAAACTTATTCCCACTTCACTGTGTAGTTATCTGCTAGCATCTATGCTAGATAAAGCTCTGCCACATTCTAGATAAGACACTGGGCAACTCATTCATTCAGTCATTTATTCATTGTATAAATACATTGTATGTCGAGTGGCCACTAGGTGCTGTGGTACAACTGTGAACAAAACAAAAACAAAAACTGGTCCCTTATGGATCTTATAATCTATTGGGAAGAGCAGGATTGTTGTCCTGGTCTACTAAGGCTGCCCTAACAAAAGACCACAGACTGAATGTCTTAAACAACAAAAATTAATTTTCTTACAGTTCTTAGAGGTGGGGAAGTTCAAGATCAAGGTTTGGGCAGATTCAGTTCCTGGTAGGTTCCTGGCTTGTAGACAGCACTCCTCAAGGAATGAGGAAAATACTACCTTGGTTTTAAGTGAGGGCCATATTTGGTTCAGAGAAAAAAGAGAGGAAGCAAACTCTCAATCTCTTATAAGAGCGCTAATCCCATAACGAGGACCTCACCCTCATGACCATATCTAACCCTAATCACCTCCAAAGGCCCATCTGCAAATATCATCACACTGGGGGCTAGGGCTTCAACATATGAATACTGGAGGGACACATTCAGCTTATAGCAGGATTCCATGTCAAATACTAAATAAATACATAAAAGGTCAGATGGTGATATGTACTATGGAGAAAAATAAAGTAAGGTCAGAGGAGAGTGTTGCTGGAATTGGTGTTTGCATGAGGTGGTTAGGATAGGCCTTTCTGATAAAGTGACGTTATAAAAAATTTGACTTTATTTTGAGCAAAATGGAGTGTCATTGTAGAATTCTGAGCAGAGGAGTGATGTGATCTAACTTATATTTTAGGTGGCTCTCTTTGCCTGGTGTATTGGGAAGAGACTTGGGGTGGGCTGGGTAGGAGACCATTGCAGAAATCCGGATGGGATCTTACACAGGGTTACAGAGGTGGAGGTGAGAGATGTGCTCAAATACATGTACTTGATAGTATTTTGAGCATACAGCTGATAAGATTTGGTGATAGATTCCATTTGGAATGAGAAAAACAAAAATCAAGGATGACTATTGATATAAGCAACTGAAAAAAACAGTTGCTATTTAATGCCATGGGGGAGGCTGAGAGAAAAGTTTTTCTTGGGGGAAATCAAGAGATGGGTTTGGGTTATTAGACATTCAAGCAGAGAAATCAAGAGGGCACTTGAACACATGAGCCAAGAGTTTTAGGGTAGGGCCTGAGCTGGAGATACATATTTGGGTATGTCATTAGTACACAGGTGTTATTTAAAGTCATGACACTGGATGGAATCAGAAAGGAGGTCGAGGTCCTGATCTCCGAGAGATGAAGAGGAAACTAGGTAAAAGGTGATTCATAAGAAAGGGATATTCCAGAATCCAAGGGAAGAAAATATTTTGAAAAGAAGGAAATAGCCAATCCTGTCAAATGCTAAAGGTTTTAGTGGAGGAAAAATAGTGAAGTTCTGTGCATTATTAGACAGTCCATTGCCAACTCAGCACCATGTAAAGCTTGAACTCTTTTTCCCCAGAATCCTCTTCCTGTATGGTTCTGAGTTGGAACTGGGAGAGAGAGGCTACATTGAGATGGTGAAAATGGAAGCAAAGGCCATTATTCACAGGAAGTCATGGTGGCCACACGCAGTGGCTTTGCAGATTTCTCCAGAGCTCCCCTTGGGCAGTTGTGAGGGCCAAGTGCAAGTCTCTCAGGCTTCCCTGGGAGCTCCAGCTACTGCTCCTCCTCCACTCTTGTAACTTAAGCCAAGGTTATTAGCGACTGTGTTCCTTCTTTATTAATTGCAGATTTGAATTCTTATGTTAAACTCTTTATTTCTTAATACTTGCAGTGACTCTTATTTCCTGACCAAATCCAGACTGACGTATCCTGTTTGGATCTTTTTGGAGTCACTTCAAAAATCTTAGACATTTCTTGGGACTAATTAAAAAGGCGGTAAAGCCCCAGAAGGCCTTTTATAAATTCCTCTTTTATGTTGCTCCCAGAAATTTTGAAACGGGTCAAAGAAGAGCATTAATTAAGAAAACCTGAAGGCTACATACACAATAAATTCTGGTAGAGGTAGAGGTCTCTCTACACTGGAGAGTTTACTAATTTCCCTTGTCTCTAGTGCACTGGACATATATGCCAGCAATACAATATGCCCCAAATTTGATTGTGAAGTAAACACCTTGATTTCACAAAAAGGTTTAAGTTCCTCTTCTCATTAATGTTTTATTTTTTCCTATCAGAAATTAAAGCACACCTCACTATTAAATCTTCCTTCTGTCGTGCCAACAAAGTGCAAAAGGAGATTTTCTTTCCTCTTGTCACCATAATAAAATTAAAGTCCCACAATATCTCCTCCCACTTCATAACATTTTTTCCAGTTACAGCCAGAGAATCTTACTCATAGACCTGGGAGGAGGTTGGCTACTTCTTAGATATTATGGGGTGCTCAGTCATACCCTAGATCTCTACTCTAGAACTTCTAAAAAGAAATCTTTACATATGCTACAGTTTTCTAAAGACTCAAAGGTCATGAACACATAAAAACTTTGCATCATCCCCACATCCATAGAACTTAAAAAAGACACTGGCCATTGGTGATTGAACTCAATCTCCAACCTCTGTCCGCTCCAGGTAGGTCTGAGGGTGGGACTGAAAGCTCCAACCTTCTAACAGCATGGTTGGTTCTCCTGATACCTAGCCCCCATCCTTGGTTGTTTTCCAAAACTCACCTAATTAACATAACAAGGCACCTTGTTTTCTCTCATCGCTTAGGAAATTCTAAGGGTTTTAGGAGCTCTGTGCTAAAAATGGGAAATGAAGACCAAATCTATATTTCTTATTATAAATCACAATATCTTAATTGCCTAGGGGTGGCTCTGCAGTGACTAGGAACATATTCTTTAGAGCTGGATGGGAGGCTGGATATCATCTGGTCAAAACCCTTTATTGTACTGATGAATGTTAAAGAGAAAAACACAGGCCCAAAATGGCATCACTTGTGCTAAAGGCCATACCAAACTTAGACTTAATACCTGACCTAACTGCAGTTTCAACCATCATCAGAAATGTAATCTTAATCAACCAATGTGGACTTTTCTGGGCTAGTACCAGTAAGGTAACATGTAAACTGGACCTTCTCAATGTCTTCACTCTCCCAAAGGAAAAAGAGGCAATCTGTAGGTAAAACGCTTGTTGGTCCCTCCCCCTCCACACACTGAGAGAATATAGTCCTGGTCTAAAGAGAATCCTTTCTTCTTTTGCTAATTGCTCCCTTGCCCCACCTATCTTCCTATAAAAACCTTTCATTTTCTACAACCTCTTCTAATTGCTGGATGAGATGCTGCCCGATTCATGAATCGCTTAATAAAGCCAATTAGATCTTCAAATTTACTAGGTTGAATTTTGTTTTTAAACATTAAGAGGTGAAGTCACTGAAGATAGAAGCAGAATCAGGAGCAGAACAGGCTGAAGAAGACTGGATTCCCTGTAGATTGATAGAGCATGTCTTACACTTAGGGAACCAACACATCATATTTTTTTTGGAGGGGGGGAAATGAAATATTTAACAAAAAAATATTTATTATTCATTATGGGAAAAACAAGGACTCTGTTGGACTTAGTTTATAGCTAGCTTAGTATTGCTGTGTTTCCCCAAAAATAAGACCTAGCCGGACAATCAGCTCTAATGTGTCTTTTGGAGCAAAACTAATATAAGACCTGGTATTACATTATATATTATATTATATTATATTATATTATATTATATTATATTATATTATATTATATTATATTATATATTACACCGGATCTTATATAAATCCTGGTATTATATTATATTATAACCTGTCTTATAGTAAAATAAGATGGGGTCTTATATTAATTTTTGCTCCAAAAGACGCCTTAGAGCTGATTGTCTGGCTAGGTCTTATTTTCGAGGAAGCATGGTGTTTTAATATTTAATTACACATTGGTGAGGGGATTCTATTCACTATATATGACCTCTATAGGTACTACTTAAATCTGAAATATAGGTCTCTCGAGTCCTAGTTCCTTGTTTCTTCTTCCTCAACATGCCTTCTTGGTTGGAATAGCACTAGACATTATGATATACTCGAAAAAATGATATTTCTGGCACTTTGGTATTTATTTTGATTATAAGTGAAATAAGCACTGAGATATAGATATTATTCGTAATTTACTTAAAACAAAATTTTGGAATTCCTAAAAAAATTCAGTGGGACTAAAAACCTCATATATTTGAAGTATAAAAATTATGAACTTAGAAAACCTCAAGTAAAGTATAAATCCATGAAAACATATAAACATACATTATAACAGTGTAGATTAAGAGATGAAATATGTAAAAGAATTCCTTTCTAAAATGGTCTCTTTATAAAATGAAGACAATTACATTTGTCACGAAACATAAAATCTGATATAATTTATAGTTCTTTTAAGAAGCACCAATTTAGAAAACATGAGGTCAATGGTATCAATCAGTTGCAAGCATATTTTTATACAAATGTTTCCAGCTGCTGACAATGTTCTTTCTGACTCTATACATGTCAAGAACTGGAGGAGGAAGCTATAAGCCAGCTCCAGACTTTTACTTTCAACTCCTTCATCTTTAAATAACCCCATCGCTTTGAGAAGCACTTTTTGAAAATTTCTGTACTTTTTTTTTCAGAGTGACAATCTTTTATTATGATAAGCTGTATGTAATATTCTGTTTTGAAGCAAGCATTTTGGATTTGTTAGTTGTTCTTAGTTTCATCATGTAGAGACTGAGATTGAGGGTCTTTATCAATTTCAATACTGACACATTCATATTTCACTTGTTCAGACACTCTTTGAATTGGAATAATAAGACTTATCCTTTCAGTGGAAGCTTTGCAAATGCACATCTGGTTTCTTATTGCAAACTTTATGGGTGTGGTTTTGCCTAGACATAAATAAAGGAGCCTAGATTTGTTTGGTGGCATAAACTGAACCATTGAGTCACTGATTTTTGGATATATAAATGATTCAGATTTCATATTCTTTCAAATAACAAAACAACAGTAGCATCCAGAACTAAATATATATTTCAATACTTAGTGTTACTGTGTATCACACAGTCACTGAGTTTCATAATGTCACTTTTTGATCCTTTTCCTTCTTTTTCTCTTTCTGCTTCTTGGGCTTACAATTCAGGTTTGCAAAATACCATCATAGTGGAGCTGCTCTATGAGTTTTGCAGACTCTCATGAGTTGGCCCAGGAGCTTAACCTCCTTTGAGCACCTCTTTGAGGAGGTGTTTTCTTACTTTCAAGTTACTGCTTTAAAAATGGACTTTTGCAACAGAGCATTTCTATTAGTTGATGTATGAAAATGTTAATTCTATATGTAGTTCTTATCTATATTGTAAGACAAGCATGAGAGAGATTTAATTAATAAACAAGGATGAGAATCTAAGTCTTAACACCCAAACCGATAGTCCCTATAGGAAGCGTATTTGAGTGGGTGCATTCTGGGAAGTGATGGTGCCACATTATAACTCATAGAGCAAGCTAAAGCATTTGTCCAAGTTAATGTTGCATAAACATGGACGTAGTCATAAACAAATTCTGTGAAGTTAAAAATTGCACTTACAAGGGGTGTTATTTCCTAGTACCATGTGGGTGTAGCTTTTCTTGAATTTCCTAAGCAGCAGTGTGTGAAATAGCTTTATTTTAGGTAAAAAAAAAAAAAAAAAAAGTTAAGTAGCCACAGTTTCTTATGGCTCAATCTATAGTTTGTTTCATGAATACTGTTTCTAGCATCTTGTTCTGTTTCATTATTGTTGGGAATATTTGTAACAAAAAAACAAACATTGTTTATCTCTTGCTGTTACTCCTACCTCAAGTTATAGGAATAAAAGCTAAATTAGTAAAAATCAACTGGAATCAGATGTTGGGAAGAGAGGTTGGAAGAAACTGCCTCTGAGCTTCTCTGTCCATATTACCATGGTGGTAGCAGCCAGAAATGTAGGGATGGCTCTGTGGTACTAGGTAAGGTTCTGAGACATTTGTCGCTGTCCTTGACATGTTGCTCACCACTTTTTTCTGGTCATAACGCACAAGTCTCAAATCATCCAATTTAGAAAGCCAATATCTGGTCGTAATCAGTGCTTAGTCATTCATAGTCGAAAGAATCCCAGTCAGCCCAGAAAATAGACTTTATTAAAATAGAATTACATAGCAAGTCCAGTTAAGAAAAGATCAGTAAACTCCATGCAAAGTTTCAGCATTTTTTGGGGTGGGGTGGGGTGGGAAGCAAGACTATTTTTGAATCAATTTCTTTAAATTCCAATATGTTGCTTCAAGATATTTATCGTAATAACTCAAAATATGCTGTTTTGTTTTATAACATCGATACATTTTCCCTCCTCAGTAGTTCCCTGTGTGTATGGCATTCGTTTTATGGTACTTAAAATGAATGCAAAAGAAAGCATTGTAATTAAGGTCGGATGCTTTCTAAAAAAATGCAGGTTGTGGTTATATGAAATGCATACATTAAACTACACATATATAAACTAGGTTTTAAACTTCAAATTTCATTTTTGTCTGAGACCCTTCTCTAGAATATCAGACAAAAACAAGACAATCGTAAATAATAAAACATACTACAACAAATAAATTTCGTGTATTCCTTTAGAGCAGAGAAAATTGATTTATAAAATAGTCACAGTCCCATCAGAAGGAATCCCTTCAGGACACAGTAGCAATTCCTTCTCAGCTTTCTCCGCTCTTGGATCGACAGCAGATGGCGCCGCGCTTCCCATTTTGTCCGCCTTTGGCTCTGAGACGGGAACCCAACTTTGGCAGAGCTGAGCTGAAGATTGTAAACAACGTATTCAGAATTGGGCGAGCAATTGAAGCTATGCATTTAGCATCATAATTTACCTCACTTCATACCGATTTGTGCTCTGGAGGACACCTTGATTTAGGGGTGCTAGGTGATGGATTAACAGTGTACATTACCCCTAAGAGGAGGGGCTGCTTGTCAGGGGAGAGGACCCGGTAGTTGCTGTGGCAGGTTCAAAGAATGTTCTCAGTAGTATCCAACAAACACCAACAAACGGATGCGCTCTTCTTCGCAAACAGTTTGTATGTATGAAGGCCCCTTGGTGCCCGGTAGTGAGCTGCAGGAAAAGATGTGACCTGTAACTTTGAGAAGTTGGTGGTTAAGGAGGTAACCACAGATATTCTGTCAAAATGACTTTGTGCGCATTCATACTAAACAACCACAGTTTCATGTTGCTGTGTGCCAGTATTATTGTGCCAATTGCATCCAGTGCTCACCAGGATTCTCCCTTCTCTTTAGTGTTTTGGTTTCTGTCTGTTTTATTTTGGGGGGTTTATTGCTTTAGCTAAATTTGCATTTGTTGACCTTGACAAAACAGGTATATTTAGCTTCATTTCCTTAAATAATTTAATGAGAATGCTTTCTGTGGGGGAAATGGTGTTCAGTATAACCATCATGGCAATCTTCAGCTAGATACATTCTTAGAGATTATTTAACCCAACTGGTTAAATACCATGCGGAGAAAGTGATGAGTAGAAATACGCAATGACTTGCTCAAGTTCACATAGATGCAGAGGAAAAACTGACCCAGGTTTCTTGAGTAGCGGCACAACCCACTTGACCATATGCTCTATTGCGTTTTAAAACAGGTTCAGATCAGAAATGTCAAGGTTACTTTGTGCCCCTGACATGCTGATCATGGATGGATTTTGACTAGTCACATTCATCACACACAGCTATACATGCAAAGCCTTCCCCAGCTTCCCCATCAGTCAGTGGCTTAGTTTTCTTTGCTCCTGTTCCCTTTTGCATACACCTACCCCGGGCACGAGCCCCACTGCCCTGGAGCTGTCTGCCCTAGACTCAAAGGTGGTTGGGAACAGGCATTTTAGTTTTGACTCATGTTTGTCTCATGCCCTGTGCCTTGCGTAGTGTACCTTATAAGGATTCAAAAATGTCAAATGAATGAATGACCATTTTACAGAGACTACCCTGAAAATGTCAAACTGAGTTGCCCTGGGAAGCCCTCCTTGTGCCCTGAACACATAGACATACTGGATTAAATGTAAGAAAACCCCATAACTGTATAGCTGAACTTCAAAGGAAGAAAAACAAGAAAAGAAACCTTCAAAAGCAAGCCAAAGCCAAAATTCAGAGTGCTGCATCGTGGGAGCAGAACAGGACCTGTGTAGGAAAGATTTTCAACTAGGTGAATATCAAGTGAGTTTATGTTCATAGACTCTTCCATGACAAGAAACCATTACACTGAGCTAATTTTTATTTCCTAATGAATGGCCTTGGCACCAGGGCGTAAAAAGTTGCTTAATGGCCCTGTGCCCTTGGAACCCCTTCTACTGTGTGTCTCCAGAAGGAGCCACACAAACTGTTTTGGCATTATATACTTAGGATGGTAATCGGTGTTGAGGCACTCAATCAAGTTAGTCAGTAAAGGACAGGGGCACCCCAAACTCATTTTAAACAATTGAGATCTCTATAGGAAACAAAGGGAGAACCATACATTAGCCAACAGCCTGCCTAATAAACCAAGTATCTCATTACAAACAATGCCTCGAATGTGTGTTGTGATGGATGTTTGGCATCTTAGTTTCTTCCTCATTCATATAGTGGAAAGAAATTTGCAATCATAAAATAAGAGCCACAAGAAATTTCGTATTTCTTCATTTAAAAAAAGTCAACACAAAACTGGGAAGCAACCAAGATGTCTTTTGGCAGGTGAATAGATGAATAAACTGGTACATCTAGACAATGGAATATTATTCAGTGAGGAAAGAAATGAACTAATAAGCCATGAAAAAACATGGAGAAATCTTAAATGAATATTACTAAATTAAGGAAGCCAATCTGGAAAGGCTACATACTGTATGATTCCAATTATATGACATTCTGGAAAAGGCAAAGCTATGGAGACAGTAACAAGATCAGTGGTTGCCAGTAGTTTGGGGATGGAGGGAGGAATGACTAGGCACAGCACAGAGCGTTTTTAGGGCAGGGAAACTACTCTACATGATACCATGACAGTAAATACATGTTATTATACATTTGTCCAAACCCGTAGAATGCACAAAATCAAGAGTGAACCCTAATGTAAACTATGGGCTTTGGGTGATTATGATGTGTCAATGTCAGTTCATCAATTGTAATAAATGTACCACCCTGGTGAGGGGTGTTGATAATGGGGGGAGTGTATGCACGTATAGAGATGGGGGTGTATGAGAAATCTCTGTATCTTCCCCATAATTCTGGTGTGAATTTTAAACTGCTCTAAAAAAAAAAAATTGTCTTATTTAAGGAAAACAAGGCAAAGAATAAAAAAAGCAAAAATAAACATGTTGTACTTGTCTTCCAGGATGAGCAAGAAACTTATTTATAGTCAGTATTGGCACTCCTTCCAATACGCTTGGGTGGTACAAGGACCCAGAAGATTCAGTGGTGTCTTGCTTTTTGGGGAGGACAGTCCAGCCTCTCAGTCCAGCATGGTCATAGCTGGCGTCTGCACTGTCCAAGTCTCGTGCCTTGGGGGCAGGCAGCTCTGTGGCTCCTGGACCAATCTGGGGCACAGGAATCCTGCCCAGCCCTGAAAGCCCTTCTCTCAGGGGCCTCATCTGCAGGAATCTACTTTTATCCCCTGCAGCATAAAGGCAGAGAAGAGAAACACAATGTAGCATCTCAAAATATTAACCTACCCCATCTACAAGACGGGGATATACACATCTCTCCTACCTCCCCCTTTCTCAGGGACGTTGACAGGACTGGGTGAGGTGAGGTTTGTGAAAGCACTTTCTCAACTATACAGTACTGGGCAGTGGAGGGGCCACAGCTCTTAGGAAGGTGCCATGTGGGGGCGTGACATTGTCCCTCAGTAGGGTTTTCTCTCCACCCTCTAATATGTTTCCTTGGGTTGAACATCAAATAAACTAGTTGTGTTCATGTGTGTTTAGGGGTTATGTTATCCCAAAGTACAAGCTTTTAAATTTTAGAATCACATTCAGTGACTGAGATGCTCTCAGTATGAAAGCATCTGAGAACAGAGTCAAACTGAGTGAATAGTGTGGTCCTGTTTCCAATCATTTCTCATTCCATGGCATGTTTGCATTAAAAGGATGGGTCAGAGATGTTGCCAGCCCAACTTAAATGGTTCCTCGTGGACTTTCCCTTCTCACTGTATTTTTCTCTTTTCTTTTTTTGCTGTATAATTGAATCCACGTTTAATCTGAATATGTATTAGATTAGGCTTTATTAGAGAGAATCGCAAGATTTGAAATCACAAGCCTTGGATTTGGGTTCCAGGTCTGCCACTTATAGGTTGTGTGATCTTGGCAAGACACGTAACTTTTCTCAGTGTCCTTTTCTCACTTGCAAACTTTGGCCTAAATATGCCGATCTCATAGTGCTGTTAAAAGGCAGAAGTGAGGTCATCTGTCTGGAAGCACATTGTGAATGTAAATTGCTTGTCAGGAATTAGGTATTATGGCTGATCGTGATTTTTGGGACTTGCATCTTTAAAACCCTATGACTACTGTTCAACCAACCATTTGTTACATAATCTTTTGTTTCTTACCCAAGAAATGTTATGACCATCAAAAACATATTAGCTTTTTAAGTCCTTGAAAAGGCTTCTTCTAAAGTTGAAGTTCCTATTTTGTGTTTCTTGTACTGGTTGGGGACCCTGTTAGGAGCAGGGCTTAGAGGCCTCTTTAGAATTCTCCTGGGAGAATAGGCCTCCCCTGGGCTCACCAACCTGAGGAAGAGGGGCTTTGATAAAGGCCCAAGCAAAGGGGTTCCTAGGGATACACCTGGGCTGCAAGGTGGGGCCAGTGGTTTACATCTTTGGAGGTTCTTTTCCTTACTGATTGCTTCTCTTTCATGTTAGCCCCCAAGGCTTGTGAAACACAACAGGGACAGGCTCGAGCTGTTTCCAAGGTGGTACAAGTGACCTGGAAGAGCTCTTTGCCTTCCCAGGTCTAAGGGTTGGATAACCACATAATTTACCATTGACACCTTGACATGCTTAAGAGAGGGTGTCTTATTAGTAGTTCCTCCAGGATTACGCCAGGAAAGCCATGGCAGGGGGGCACTCTTCATAAGGGTGTGGTTTCGGGAAGGCCTTTGTCTTGGTGCTGTCTTTCTTGGCATCCTTATTTTGTACATCTTCTTTCCAAGCAGTGGGGAAACATCCAGAGCTAAAATCAGAGGGTAGACGTAGGGGAAGAGGCCATGGATGTCTCCCAGCTTGTATTTTTGGTCCGGGGGCATAAGGGTTAGGCGTTTCACATGAGGCTTGTGGCAAGTACTTAGAGTAACCAGCAGTGAACATTTGACTGGCTTTGACTTTGTCTTCCTCAAGGGCCCACCTGGAGCAAGAGGCTGGCTGTGGTAGGATGGGTATCAGAGGTCCTCATTTCCATTCCATTTATCACAATTTGTACTGGGGACCCAAAAGTGAATCATAATTTATACAAGCTAACATTTATCGGACACTTACAATGCAAGTATGCCGAATATTATAATGGGCTATCTCACTTAATTCATAGACTGGTTCCCCCAGGGACGTTACTGTTGTATCCATTTTGCAGATGAGGAAGCTGAGGATTAGAGGAAGAGTTGCCAAGCCCACACAGCCAGTAAATGCTAGATCTGGATTTGAATTTGGGCTCTACCTCTAGCATAAGCTCTTAACCACAACATTATCAATCACAGGCCCCACCCTGAAGGAACTCACTGACTCTACAGACAGGAATCCACTAAGTGCACTCTGCTTTAAAAAGCACTGTCATATATACGTATCCACTTCAGAATAGGAGCACGGAACGGAGCAAGTGCTCTTGCCAGGAGGAGTTGAGAGTCCTGCAGAGACAGGACCTTTTTAACCTCCTCACTTTCCCTGTAAATGTTTAGCTTCTACCAAGAAGCTGGCTGTCTCACGTCTCCTTCTTTAGCCTGACAGCATAATTATGTTTCTCTGTGACTCCTCTCACCTCTCCTTAAAGGTGGGAACTGCTCAAGACCTGAGTGTGTGTGTGTGTGTGTGTGTGTGTGTGTGTGTGTGTGTGTGTGTGTTTTCTGCTGCTGGGTGCCTAGAAATACGCTGAGGCTGAAGAATAACTCAGAAAAGCCAAGCGAGGGGAGACATTTATCAAGACTTTCAGGCATTCTAAGTGAAAACATTTTCACATATTTCACTAGGGATGCCTTCCTAATTAATTTCCACTGAAACTAAGAGCTGGAAATATGTTTTAAATGCTTGATCATTCTCCTAGCCTTCAATAAATAATGTATCAAAACAACAGCAAAAAATAGACACACAGCAGAAGTGGGTCAACTTAAATTTTTTTCTTAGAGCAAATATTTACATAGTTTTTTCTTTGTTGTTGTTGTTTTTTGCAAATGCCTTTAGTCCTGAATGCATGAATTACGGGAGACAGGATGAAAGGACAGTTGATATCTACCCCTGACACAATGTACCTCTCTTCTCTGGGTTAGGGAAGAGGCTCCACTTTTGACCACACACTCAGTGTCTCAGCTGCACATTTTCTTTTTTAAGATTTTTATTAAAAATATAGCTAACGTCCAATATTATATTCGTTTCAGGGGTACACCATAGTTTTTGAACATTTATAGACCTAAAAAAGTGGTCACCATGATAAGTTCAGCAAGCATCTGACGTCATGCTACGCTATCACAGTATTATTGACTATATTCCCCATACTGTACATTACATCCCCATGGCTTAGTGGTTTTATACTTAGAAATTTGGACCTCTTATTCCCCTTCACCTTTCCCCCCCATTTAAATTTTTCAATTACAGTTGATATTCAATATTCTTTTATATTAATTTTAGGTGTACAGCATCGTGGTTAGACCTTTATATAACTTAAGAAGTGATCCCCTGACTAGTCAAGTGCCCACTATACATAGTTATTACTATGCCATGGACTATATTCCCTATGCCTTACTTTATACCTCCATGATTAAGTTCTAACTACCAATTTGTACTTTTTTTTTTTAATTAAAGTTTATGGGGGTGACAATTGTTAGTAAAATTACATAAATTTCAGGTATACAATTCTGTATTATATCCTCTACAATTTGTACTTCTTAATCCCTTTTTAATCTTTCTCACCCTGCCCCCAACCTTCTCCCATCTATAATATCATCCCAACAAATCTAGCACCAGTCTGACACTATACATCGTTATTACAATGTTATTGACTATATTCCCTATGCTATACCCTACATCCCCATAAGTACTTTGTAACAACCAATTTGTACTATTTAATCCCCTCCCTTCTTTTCACCCACACTCCCAACCCCCCTCCCATCTGACAACCATCAAAATGTTCTTTGTATCTATGAGTTTGTTTCTGTTTTCTTTGTTAATTTTATTTCTTAGGTTGCATCTGTCTTTCTCTGTCTGACACTCCACTCAGCACAGTACCCTCCAGGTCCATCCATGCCACTGCAGATGACAAGAATACATTCCCATGCATTGCCGAGCAATATTCCACTGTATATATGTACCTCCTCCTCTTTAGATATCCTTCTGTTAATGGGCACCCAGGCTGCCTCCACATCTTGGCTGCTGTAAACAATGCTGCAATGAACATGCAGATTCACATGTCCCTCGAAATAGCGTTTTGAATTTCTTCATATAAATACCCTGAAGTGAGATTATTGGGCCCTTCTTTGTCTCTTATTATACTCTTTGTTTTGTTTGTTTGTTTGTTTGTTTTTAATTATAGTTTATTGAGGTGACAATTTTTACCCTGTTTCCCTGAAAATGAGACCTAGCCGGACAATCAGCTCTAATGTGTCTTTTGGAGCAAAAATTAATATAAGACCCGGTGTTATGTTATGTTATGTTATGTTATGTTATGTTATGTTATGTTACGTTACGTTACGTTACGTTACGTTACGTTACGTTACGTTACATTACTTTACATTACATTACATTACATTATATTATTTACATAGTAAAATAGTAAAATAAGACTGGGTCTTATATTAATTTTTGCTCCAAAAGACACATTAGAGCTGATTGTCCAGCTAGGTCTTATTTTCGAGAAAACACGGCAGTGAAGTTGCATAGATTTCAGGTGTACAATTCTGTAATACATCATCTGTAGCTCACCCCCCAGAGTCAGTTCTCCTTCTATCATCATATATTTGACCCCGTTTACCCTCTCCCCTTACCCTCTGGTAACCATTAAACTATTGTCTATGTCTATGAGTTTTTGTTTCTTCATTTGTCTTGTTCTTTTGTTATTTTAGTTTTATATACCACATATCAGGGAAATCATATGGTTCTCTACTTTTTCTGTCTGACTTATTTCGCTTAGCATTATAATCTCAAGATCCATCCATGTTGTCACAAATGGTACTATTTCATCTTTTCTTATAGCCAAATAGTATTTCATTGTGTATATATACCACAACTCTTTATCTATTCATCTATCGAAGGACACTTTGGTTGTTTCCATGTCTTGGCCACCATAAATAAAGCTGCAGTGAACATTGGAGCACATATGTCTTTATGGATAGATGTTGTCAGATTTTTTGGGTAGATACCCAGGAGAGGGATTGCTGGGTCATATTGTAATTCTATTCTTAATTTTTTTGAGGAACCTCCACACTGCCTTCCATAGCAGCTGCACCAATCTGCATTCCTTCCAAGAGTGTATGAGGGTTCCTTTTTCTCCATAGCCTCTCCAACACTTATTACTATTTGTCTTGTAGATGATAGCCATTCTAACTGGGGTGAGGCGACATCTCATTGTGGTTTTTATTTGCATTTCTCTAATGATTAGTGATGGTGAGCATTTTTTCGTATATCTATTGGCCATTTGTATGTCCTCTTTGGAGAAATGTCTCCTTAGGTCCTCTGCCCATTTTTTAATTGGCTTGTTTGTTTTTTTGTTGTTGAGTTGTATGAATTCCTTATATATTTTGGATTAGCCTTTGTTTTAAAGTCTACTTTGTCTGGTATAAAGATTGCTACTTCAGCTTTTTTTGTTGTTGTTGTTTGATTTTCGTGAAATGTCTTTTTCCATCCCTTTACTTTCAGTCTGTGTATAACTTTGAATCTGAAATGAGTCTCTTGTAGGCAGCATATGTAAGGGTTTTGTTTTCTTATCCATTCAGCCCTCCTATGTCTTTTGATTGGATCATTTAATCCATTTACATTGAAAGTAATTGTTGATAGATATGTAGCTATTTCCATTTTATTATTGATAAATTTGATTTTGTTTTTTCTGCATTTAAGAGGTCCCTCTAACATTCCTTGTAATACTGGTTTGGTGATGATGAACTCCTTTAGCTTTTTCTTGTCTGGGAAGCTCTTTATCTATCCTTCGGTTTTAAATGATCACCTCGTTGTGTAGAGTATTCTTAGTTGTAAGTCCTTACTTTTCATCATATTAAATATTTTGTACCAATTCCCTCTGGCCTGCAAACTTTTTGTTGAGAAATCAGCTGACAATCTTATGGGAGCACCCTTGTAAGTTACTAGTTACCTTTCTCTTGCTGCTTTTAAGATTCTCCCTTTGTCTTTAACCTTTGTATTCTAATTATAATGTGTCTTGGTGTGGACCTGTTTGGGTTCATCTTTTTTGGGCCTCTCTGCACTTCCTGGGTTTATATGTCTTGTCCTTCACCAGGTTAGGAAAGTTTTCCGTCATTATTTTTTTAAATAGGTTCTCAATCCCTTGCTTTCTCTCTTCTCCTCCTGGTACCCATATAATGAGAATGTTGTTATGCTTGATGTTGTTCCGGAGGTCTCTTAAACTATCCTCATTTTTTTGTATTCTTTTTTCTTTTTGCTGTTCAATTAGGTGTTTTCTGCTACCTTATTTTCCAAATTGCTGATTTGATCCTCTGCTTCATTTAGTCAGCTGGTGATTCCTTCTAGTGCATTCTTCATTTCAGTTATTGTATTCTTTACTTCTGATTGGTGCTTTTTAAATGATTTTCATATCCTTTTTCATGCTTGCTATCTCTTTGTTGAAGTTCTCAGTAGGTTTCTTGAGCATCCTTATAACCATTGGTTTGAACTCTGAATCTGGTAGGTTGCTTGCCTCCATTTCATTTAGTTCTTTTTCTGGAGTTTTCTCCTGTTATTTGATTTGGGATGTATATCTTTTTCCTCATTTTTGGCTGCCTCTCTGTGTTTGTTTCTAGGTATTAGGTAGCTCTGCTTTGTCTCCCAGTCTTGGCTGAGTGCACTTATGTAGTAGGTGCCCTGTGGGGCCCTGGCACAGTCTCCCTGGTCACTTGCTCTGGGTGTTCCAGGAATATCTTTTGTGTGGGTTGTATGTGCCCTCTTGTTATAGTTCAGTGTTGATTGCTATTGGCACATCAGTGGGTCGGATAGACCCTCAGGCTTATTGGCTGTGGGGTTTGGTCATATCCACAGCTTATGGTCTGCTCTGCAGGGGGCTTACCCCTCTGAGTGGGATTCACCCCAGCAGGCTCTGGTGCCTGTCGAGACTGCCCTTTGTGTGTGCTGCTTGTGGGGCTAATTGGGTGGAGCTCTGCTGTGGTCTCAAGCCAACCTCCAAGTATGTTGCTTCTGGGGCCTTTTGGGAGGGGCTCTGATACAGGTCCAGGTCACCCACTCCTTGTGACTGGCCAGAGGCTACCTGGTATGAGCTACAAAGTGTTCTGCAGTTGTTTGCTGCCTGTGCTAAACCTGGAGGCCCTTGGGAGAGGCCATGCTATGAACTGATGCCACCAGTACCGGGCCTGCAGTAGCTCCACAAAAATCCAGAATACTCTGAGGCCTGCTGATTCCTGCTGGCTCCCTAAAGGTTCAGATTCTGATAGAGCCTTGTGTGGTATGGAAGTTGGGTGAGGTGGCATCTCAGGGAGTCACTAGAGTGGAAAGAGTTGTGGTCACCAGGTTAATATAAATTCTGGTTTGGTGCCAGTGTTGAGTCCAGAGTGCCTTAGCAAAAGTCTCAGAGCACAACAAGGCCAGTCACTACCTACCTTGGGCCCATGGACTCTGATAGTTTTCCAAGAAAAAGTGCAATGAGGGCAGTGCTTGCTGCTCATGGAGAAAGTGCATCCAGTGTTGGGAGTGTTGGGTGGGGTGGGGTTCCAGCAGTGCTCACCAGACCAATGCGGATTCAGATTTGGCCTGTGGGGGAGGGCTGAACACAGGAAAGATGGTGCCTGCCTGCTGGCTGTACAGGAGCAGGACCCCTCACAGGGATATGGTGACTGTCCTCCAGCCCTGACTATAGAGCCACACACCTCAGTCTGCCCCCCATATGCCTCCGACACCCTCTGAGTCAACATTCCTTCACCAGAACCTAGGGTGAGTGACTGTGAGTGAATGAGCCTGTGCGTGAGCCATTTGAGAGGACAACTGGGTTTCATCCCTGCAGTCTTACATCCCATTGGGATGGTCAGAATCCACACTGCTTTTTACAGCCAAATGTTGTGGGGGCTCCTATTCCTGGCACTAGTACTCTGGGCTGTTGTCCCTTGATCCTCCAGGGGGAACTTCCATGGCTCAGATATCTTTCATGATTCTCAACAACCACATGGGGTTTTCAGGCCTGTTCTGTATCTCCACCCCTCCTACCAGTATTGACATAGCTTCTTGTTTATATTTTTAGTTATAGGACTTCTGTTCATCTAGACTTCAGATGATTCTCCAGGTTGATTTTTCTATAATTTAGTTGTAATTTTAATGGGTTCATGGAAAGAAGCAGGCACAGTGTTTATCTACTCTGCCATTTTGGATCTGCACGTTTTCTTTAATTATCCTTGTTTTGTTTTTTAAAGTAAAAGATGAATCAAATCTGTGGGAGACAATAGATACTTTAATTCAAAGCATGTCACTTAGGGTACCTGTGTGCCCCATCCAATTAAATAAGAATTTTGAGGGGCATGGAGTCCAGGAGTCCATATTTCACAAAGATTTTATGTGATTTAAAAAAATAAAAATAAAACCTGCCAACTAAGGTTTGAGAGCCACTGCTTTAAGTTAATTAATTAATTAATTCACTATTTACTAACTCCTGTAGTTTTCCATTCTTGCATAAATTATGAAGATCTGATCCCTACATTTCACAGACTTATGTTTTAGCTAGCGACATGTAGGGAAGGTTTATAGCTTGCAGAAGTCAACCACTTGAGGAATTCTGGAATCTCATGAGTGACCCTGGAGGTACAAGGCTCTATCAGGAGGACCTAGTAAATAAGCTCCCTGGAAGAAATGCTAGATAGAGGCTATTCTGACTGTCAGTTTGTGAAATATTGGGAGAACACTCTCATAGCAGTGTCAAAATCAAATCCTGAGTTCTACGTAAAAGGAATGAACAGGGCAATCAGGAAACTCATCAATGGAGCCCAATCTGCTCTACCTGGCCCTGGGTTGGAGTTGGCCAAGAGAGGTACTGGTGCTGCCTAGCAAGTGTCTCATAAGTCGGTGACAGATGCCAGGGGAACTTAAAAATACATGAAAGAGCTGTGCTCCCCTTTTGTGGATATTCTGTCTAGGTGAGAACCTTACCCACCATGGGGAGAGAGAAGCAGCTACCACAGTAGCGATGGGAAGCCACAGAGAGCCTTTGATTTGCATGTGTCCACAGGCATCGGTTCAGTTCAATGAGCTGATAAAATTGATTTTCTCACTGCATTGACTGGGTGTCATACTGAATCGCTGAGGTGATTGACTGGTTCAGCATCTTGCAGATATAGCCACAAACTCCAATGACTCGATCACGTTCTAAAAAATGAATTTTAGAAATGCCGTTTTTTTTTTTCCTTTATCAGGTTTCAACACATCTAAGAAAGTTGCAAATTTGCTAAGAAATAGGTAAAAATCTCTTATTCAGTGGCACTGGCAAACACTTGGCTTAGAACATTTGCAGTTTGCGATAACAGTTAACTTGGCTGAACTTTACCCTGATTTGACTTTGAGAATAGGATGAGTGACAATTAAAGAAATTAGATGTATTCTACTTTGCATTCTATAGGTTATTAGTTTTTTTTTTTTCCCTATCTGCTATAGCCACCTTCACATTTTCAATCATCATGCTGTTAATTGAAGGTTGGGACCAAATTGTGAAGGGCCCTCAATGCTAATCAAGAGGATAGCTTTTCCATAAAGCATCATTTTTGCTTGAATTGCTAGATACCATTTGCAATTCCTGAAGTCTGTGTAGAAAACAAATATACTCTGCTTTCAAGTAGGATATGCATGATGAGAACTCACAAATGATATTAGTACCTCTCATATAGCATTAGTGAAATCCCTGTCATTAGAAAATGTTATTTTATATAAAAAAGTTGATAATAGGATACAAAGATGCTAATATGATTAGGTGATGAGCTGATAATGGGATTTTTTTTATATCAGTGATTTTCATTTGTCACCAGCAAAGCTGATCTCCCTAATATGATATGATATTATAATAAAACCTAGGCAGAGTCAGCAGTGAAATTTATGATGCAAAAGAAAAGTCAATAGCATTATAAATCTTAGAAACTGATTATATTTTAGCTGTCAATGTTCTTGGCTAGAAAATCTCCTTTAATTCCCATGTCTTAGTCCTATTTACTTTAGTGATACTGAGCAAGGAAATGAAATAGATTTAAATCTTTCTCTTAAGGATAACTTTAATGAGTGTCAGTCAATTCCACATGGCCTGGTGGCCGCAGATCTGTCACCTTTGCCTGGCTAAACTCCCATCCAATTAAGTATACATTTAAATGCAAGTAGTTGGCAGGGTGTAGTCAGCAGAATTTAATTCTTTAAGATATAAACCGAGTTTTCTCTGATATAATGGTTTTAAGTAATAAATGGTTGCCTGAAGGTGTGGGATAACCATCGGAGTATAATCAATGAATTACTGGCAGGCTTGTATAACAGATTAGAGAAGGAAGGCCCCTCTTTTTAATGAAAAATAATCTGGCTAATACGAATTTTTGGAAAAACATCTTCCTGGGTGGGGACGGGGTTTGGGGGGAAAGGAATGAGATTCATTTAAGCTGCTCAGTCATCCAACTCTAATCTCTTGAATTTAAACAAAAATATATAAGCAATTCACATCAAAGTAGTGACTAGATAGTTGCTGTGACTATTAGTGTATTAGAGAAATTCTCAAAGGGATCTGGCAGTCCTAGCAAGCTGTTTCTTATTTGGCGGCACTAACAGAATGTGAAATGCACCACCAGAAATGTTAAATGATGGCTCTCTCTTCTATCTTACAAATTAAGAAAGGGTTAGCATATAAAAGTTTTTCTCAAGAGTACAACAAGCACTGTAATAAGATGTGAAAATCTTAGTGTGAGTCTTTTTTCAATGGCTAATGCATTGCCTATAAATCCGTTGTTCAACATTGTTAATATATAGCACCAAACATGAGAATGATGACTATGGGTAGCTGGGCAAATTTGTAGGTATAGCCCAAGAACTGTGAGAAAACGATTACTGAGAAGGCCTTATCCACTGGAGTCCTAATATACAACAAGATCTGCTACAGTGTAGAATGTAGAGGTAGGCAGACTCTTGTAGCAGCCTTTAAAAAAAAAAAAGCTTTATATTGGGGGCACCAGGAGAGCTTTGTTAGAACCTTATTTCACCATTGCCATGTCAGAGCTATGTCACCCAGAGAGAAAGAAAGAGTCCATTGAACTTTCATTAATATTTTCACCCTCAGAGTTTCCAAAACACTTTATAGAGCTGATTCCGTGGCTTCCCTTGCATGTTTAGCTCTTATGGGCCTCAGAATGTGAGAGAGAAACCTCATGCTTTATGTGCATTGGACCAGTTCAATTTTTCATAAGATAGTCACTTGCATAGTTCAGGGCCAGAGAGCACCCCTCCTTCCTTTCAAAAAATTACTCAAATTTAGCAAAATTTCCACTTTAAAATATGCATTGAGCTCCTGGTTTACCATGAACTTGGCTGGGCTAAACTTGGACTCAATTGAAGTAAGCTGGAGTCAGAAACCACACAGTGCAGTTTTGTACCCCAGGTCAGGAAGAATTGCTTGGAAGAGTCAGTAAGAGGAACAGCCCCAAGGAGGCCAGTAAAATTCTTCTTGTGAACTCTCAATGCTTCTGTGATTTGACTTTTGCTTCCACACAGTTGGGCTTCCTGCCTCTCATTTATTTAATCAATGCTTGTTACCCTAACCACATAGGCTGGATGCAGAAGTTCTTTTGGTTTCCAGTTATCCGCTCTGCTTTGGCCTGCAGTCCCTCCTCAGCTTGCTTTCCTTGGGTTGGGACCTAATCTGTCCACTGTGCACTCAGATACCACTTTTTAACTCACTATGCACTAGAGCCCACTTCTGTCTCTTGGTTAGTTTTGTCCCAGGAAATATGGCAAATGGGCCAGAGCTAAATCACCATGTGTGATTAATATGTAGGAGTTGGCTCCTGGCTTGTCAGGGTTAAGAATTTTTTTTAAAAAAGGATATTGGGTTATAAAAGGAGTACTTTTTCAGCTTTTCCTTTTCTTCCATCAACATCTTGCCCCTTAAATTTTGTTTGTTGTTAACACATTTTTGCATAAACAAATGTTAAAATACATCTTTCCAGTGAGTTTCTGTTTATAGACACTTCCCAGACACAGCACATATGTCAGGCATTGTAGCAATGCATTAATCCAAATACCATATAAGATGAAGTGAGGGAAGGGATGAGGGGGTGGATGAGGGATTCAGAGGAGAGACTTAGCTAGAGCAGTGCCCCCTGGTGTTATAGTAACAACAAGGGCTAACTTGAGTGCTAAACATCTGCCATGCACGTTCTCATTCAATCCTTGGAACTACTCTGTGAAGTCCATTTCTATTGCCAATGTAGAGGTAGAGAAATTAAGGCTTAGTGATTTTCTCAAGGTTATACAATCAGTAGGTGTAGGGATTTAAATTCAGACCTGTCTGACTGAAAACCTTAAGCTTTTAAAGATCTTGTTACATTGCTTACCCATTTTTATGAGTTGACTGAAAAAATGCTTAATGACTAAAGTTTCTTAAGAATTCAATGTCTTTCAATAAATTTGTATTTTATCAATTACAACTTAAACAACACTTGAAAAATAGTAGTACTCCCATTGAGAAGGGAAGTGTAATTGCCCTGCCCTTGAATTACAGGCTAACCCTGTGAGTTGTTTGCTTTGACCAGCAGGATGAGGCAGAAATGACACTGGTACCTTCCAAGGCAAGGTCATTAGAAGCCTTGCTGCTTCCATCTGGCTCTTTGCAATGCTCCCTTTTTGTGAGAGTTAACCTTTTGCAGCCTAGCAACAAAACTGTAAGAAGCCCTGTCTACATGGAGATTCCACATGTGGGTGTTTTGGTTGACAGCCTCAGCTGAACTCCCAGGCAACAAAGGGCAGCAAGCCTGTAAGTGAGCCATCGTGGATGTTCTAGCCCAATTAAGTCCCTAGATGACTGAAGCCATCCTGGCACTCCAGCAGATACCATGTGGAATGGAACCACCAGTCAACCTAGAAAATTATGAGAGAATAATTTTTGTTTTAAGCCTCTATGCTTTTGGGGGTGGTTTGTTGCACAGCACATAACTGGAACACACATCCTTTGTTGTAATATGCTTTATGTATTTTTCATACAGTGAATGATCATGCTTATAGTGACTCAAGCATCCCTGGCAACAACTCTGTAACTCTGTGAGGTCCCAGGCCCACTATTTGGGACAAGGGAAGAGGTTCATGGGAAGCTTCCTACAGTGACACATCCTATGAATATTGGCCATCTCCACATCCATCCTGGTCCTGGACGGTATTCTTAACTGTCTCACAAGGGAGGAAAAACTCCTATGAGGTACAGTAGAAAGCTGAGGTAAAATGCACGTGCTTGCACACACACACACACACACACACACACACACACACTATTTAGATGATCTCAAATGGACACTATGTATCTGGGTGACATTTGAAAGAAGCAGCCATTTGGATTTCTCTCTTCCAAAGACAAGATACAGGCTAAATGATGCATCATCAGCAAGGGCCTTCTGCAGGCATTCTTAATAGCTCCAGTTTATAAGCCTATAATTCTAACATGGGATTTCAGAATGCAATAAACAACGGACGAATGCAACCATTTTATGATAGTATTAAAATAGTGCATATAATTGTTGTCTAGTAATCAGAATATTTTAAAAGACACTTGATTATAATGAGAGCTATGGTTTAAACGTTTCTCTTCTCTCAACATTGGTTGAGAGAGAGTTTTATAATTATTCTCTTAAAAACATGATTTAAACCTTTAAGCTTTGTGTTCTTTTGATTATAATGGTAGCTCCTATATTTTGTGCCCTACATCATGGTGAATCCTTATGCAACCTTGCGAGGTAATTATTGCCATCATCTTTATAGATGGAAAAACTGAGGCTGAGCGAGTTTAAATTACTTGCCCAAGGTTACTCAGTTAACAAATGCAGAGCCGGGATTTGAACCACAGTTTGATTACAGAGGCATATACTCATGCTGTCTTATAATGACTGCATCTCCTATTGCCCTTCTAAAAAGCTTATGATTCAAAAGGCAATTTGTAATAAAGAATTGAGGAATTGAGGTTTTAAAAGCACTGCCTGCCCTTTCAGGTGTAAAACATTTTGTTAGAAGCAATAACAGCATAATTATAGTAAATGTCTCCACCTTCACTGTCACCACAGCCCATGGGTCTAGGTTACAAGTTCGAAATTTCACTGATTATTGGTGCATAATTGGCTTCATGTAGATGATAAATGTATTACTGATTGATTATAATGACTTGGTCATATTTGAAATGTCAAAGTAGAAAATTGAATTGTCATATTATCGCATGTTCTCATTCAAGCACCAGATAAATATTACAAATGATGATTTTCCACTGAGTACTATATAAAGAATTTATGGAATATTAATAATACTGTTATCCACAACCTTCATGCTTGGTGGATGACCCCAAACTGAAGTCATGTTTGACTTTTAAGGAATAAACCTTAAGAATGATCTGCTTTAACCCACTTCTCTGCTGCCTACAGTTTTATAGTGTAACTACTCCTAAGGACAATGCTTTCCTCCCTTGGAGAGAATTGGACATTTATGACCCGCTCGACAATGCTTTTTTGCCTCGTCCTTTTACTGCCCACCATGCTGTATTCCAGTCAGGGTACCCTCTGGGGTGAAATCAGGTCTTCACAGAGAATGAAACAGTTGCTTTGAGATAGTCTAGGCTCAGTGCCCAATTCTAAACGTGGTGAAGACCCGGACAGCTTTCGAAAATGCTGCTGTTGAAACAAAACAAAACAAAACTGCAGAAGCCCAGTGTTGGCTGTGAGCCTTCCCACTTCCTAGCAGGTCTGACCTTCTTGCTTTCACTGGGGCACGAGGGTTCTCTTTTTATAGACCAGTTAGGGAGAGGAGAGGGGGAGGAAATCCCTGGGGGTAATAGCCTGGACCAACAGATCTCAGCCTGTGGGACTCAGACCTGTGCTTTGGGCCCTGGAAACTATTAAAGGGATCTTCAAATTCCTCAGCGCACCAAGCGTTGTCTGTAGACTGAATAAACTACATGATTTAACTACTTTTTAGGTGTATGTAGAATGCAGATACTGCTGTGCTTGTTATTTTAAAACATACTGAATTTTTGGTACCTTTCAGCAACATGCATTTTTTAAACGGATACTGAAAATCATATAATAGAGGATGCATGGATGTTTTTTTTGCCCTCAAATTATTTGGAGTCACTGAAGGGACCAAGGAAACATTTGTTCAATCATGATTAATCTGGAGAGATAGAAAGGTGGCTAGAAGAAGGCAGGTCCCACTTACTGAACCCTGCTAGCGATGAGGCAGTTGAGAAAAACTTGCTTTCTAGTGTCTTATGATTCTTTTGGTCGGACTGGATGTAGGTGCTCCCTAAATGCTCCAGATCTGCTCCAGGACTCAGCTAATCATTCTTTCGGATACTGTCATCTCTAGGTCGCCACCTAAATATTTACAGCCTAAATATTTTTCAAATCTGTATTTCATTGTATGCCCTGAACATAGTAGGTGCTCAGTAAATTTTCATTAGTATCGATGAAGAAGTTGCTTTACTCTAAATACAGCTGTCACCAAATCATCATTGTTAATCATGTTCATATTCAGGGTGGGGTCTCCGAAGCATGGAGTATCCCTGGGTTAGAAAGAAAGGGAAATCAGTGCTTCCTAAATGTTATTGAAAATGTGTCTTTTTGGCTCCTCCTTATTATTCAGAAAGGGATCAAAACATATTCTAATTTGAATTAGTCACTTGGCTTTTAGAAGTGGCTTCTTACAGAGCTTGATTTAAATCTCTGCCACCCATTTTCCTTTCTTATACATCTGTATGTTTGGAGTGGAAATACCAAAAGGGTATAAATACTCCTTGACTTGTAAATATGGAGTAACATGAACCCCAGAATAGGCAAGCCACCATATTCTCTCTTTCTTTATGTTCTGTACCTAAGGTTTCTTCAGTAATTATGCTAAGGTTTAAGTGGTTCCATAGTTAAGCCACATTATGGATAACCCACCTTTGGTTGGCTAACTGAAGAGACCAATAAACATTTATAGACTTGCTTGTAGGAGGAATGTCAACCACTTGTCTTTGGAATCAAACTTGATTGGAGCTGAGGCAACTGTTGCTCCACTCCATGTGCCCTCTGGGTCAACCTGTACTTAGCACACAAGTTTCATGCAGTGTAGTGTATACCAGGGCCCTCAAACGTTAGTAAGCTTCAGATTTCCCACGGACCTTGTTAACGTGCAGAGGTGAGCCCCACTCTCCCAGATTATCATTCAAACCACCCTGGGTGACTTTGATGCCTGTGTTCTGGTGTAAGGAGCTGTCAATGTGGCAGGGACTGGTGCGTGGGAACATGATTAGGATTTGGAGAGAAGAGAGGGCATTCAGGAGTAGGTGGCTGACTTGAGTGGAAGTACAGGGGACAGGGAGGGATGGAGGACAGGGAGCATGGGGTTAGGAGTGTGGAGGCTGGGTTTTGAAACTTCCTGCTCCACCCAGACAACCTTACAGACTTACATAGGTTACTTCACTTCTCTGATACTCAGTCTCTTCAGCTCTAAAATGGGAAAATAATGGCATCTATCTGCAAGGCTTGGTGTGAGGATTAAATGAGAAAATGCAGTTAATGTGCTTAGCATATCTTAGGGCCTTAGGAAACATTAGCTTTTATTATGCATCCATGAGAAAAGTTGTATTTAAAATTTCTTTTCCCCCTGTAGTCATAGAATTTGTATTTTGAGAATTTTCTTTTCTTTTTTGTTCTGATAGTGTCTAAGTCGCATGGAGAAGTAGGAAGTACCCCGAGTCTGGTGAAAATCAACAGAATTTTTTTGGAGGGTCATAGAGTATGTATTTTTCTGAAAAAATAAGATAATCCCTGAAAATTCCCAGTTTTATGTATTTGGAAAATAGAGCCAGGGCATAGCTGGAGAAAGGCACGGGCCCATCAGCAGGCTTTGCCACTTGCCTACTATACAATTTTGGGTAACACAGTCAGGACTTCTCTCTGTGTCTCAGTTTTCTCATTAATAAGTTGAGAGGATTGTAAGAGCTTTTCTGTGTGGAGCACGGTAAGTGCTTTTGAGGAAGTGTGGATACAATGCATATATAATGTGGCGACTCTGGGGCAGAATCGCCTGCACCTGAACTCTTTTTCTGTTACTATCTATGCAATTATAGGCCATTTATGCCACCTTTTCACCTCAGTTTCTTCATTTATAAAATGGGGATCATTATTACTATGAGATCTACCTCAATGGATTATTATGAGCATATAAGCAATTAGTACATGTGAAGTGTTTAAAATAGAGCCTGGCACACTTGAGTACTCAGCAAATTCAGCCCTTATTATATTATTGATGTACTGTACATTTGGAAGCAAATATTCCTCTTAGGGAAAATGTTTTTTTTGGGGAGAATTTAGATTAGCCTCAAGTCCTCACCAAAGACATCCTTTATCTCTCATTATTTCTCAGCCTGAATCTTTTCTATTTTTCTGCGTGAGGCTCTCATCACTGTCCTGCCATACTTCCGTTGCACCTACGAATTGAGAGCTGAATATGTGCCAGCGAATTGCTCTTATAGCCTGTCGCAGTCAATCTTCACCACAACCCCACAAGGTGTGCATTATCTCTCCACCTGAGGGTCACAGATCTAGTAAGTGGCAGTTCTTCACGTCTATGTGTGTGTGTCTTTCTAAGAGACTGTAAGTTCCTTGAAGAAAGAGTCCGTGGCAGCCCCCAGCAGTATAATTTTATGTCAGACACAGAGTGGTTAAATTGAATATAATACACATGTGTATTAGTTTGCTATAGCTGCCATAACAGAATATTACAGAGTGGGTGGCTTAAACAACAGATATTTGTTTTCTCACAGTACTGTCCAAGATTAAGGTATCAACAGGTTTGGTTTTTCTGAGGCCTCTCTCCTTGGCTGGCAGATGGCCACCTTCTCACTGTGTCCTCAAAAGATCTCTCCTCTGTGTGTGCATTACTGGTGTCTCTCCGCATATCCACATTTCCTCTTTTTATAGGGACACTAGTCTTAGTGGATTAGGGCACATCCTAAGGGCCTCATTTTAACTCAGTCACCTCTCTCAAAGCCCTATCTCCAAATATCGTGGGATTAGGGCTTGAACATAACAATTTTGGGGGGACGTAATTCAGCTCACAATAGCATATATCTGTAAAATAACACAGTTGTCCTGAATATGAAATGCTGATCAAAAATTTAGAATTTCTATAAATGTATGATCTCAGATCATGTATGACATCTTGTATGATATGAGATACCTATCTCAATGTCTGAGACATACATTGTAAATTTCTCATTAGATATATTGAGATAAACTCAATGTGTCTCTCATATAGGGAGATTTAATGAAAAGTAATTTAGAATTTACCAGGCTTTATTACAATAATTTTCAGGTGTCCAACAGGCAAGCTGATGATAGCTGTGTGGCTTGCCTAATCACCGCCCATCTGAGAATTTAAAATAACATTTATTTTACACTATTAGTTAGCACATATATCGTAGATCATTAAGGTCTAACCAGCCACCCCCCTATGTGTACTCTCTCCCTCACGTGTCAGATTAGCAGGTGTGAATCAAATTAGTAATTTGTGATGGAAACTGAATGTAATCAATTACACAATTTTGAGCTGTTCAAATTTAATTCCATTAAATTCTATCATGAAGCTGATCAATCATGAAGTATTGAAAATAAGATGGGAAGGAGAATGAATAAAGGCCTTTCACTGAGAAATGCTGTTATGAGAGAGGCTGTAAGAATATCGTCTTCTGATTCCTCTAGACCTGGTTATGAATCCTATCTCTGTTACTTAGTAGTGATATGACTTTGGGCAAATTTCTCAACTTGATGAAGGCTCAGTTTCCTCATCTGGAAAGTGGGGATAATAATGATCACTGAATACATATGTTGTGAGAATTAAATGAGACAATGAAAGGAAAAAACAATCATCTGATATGCACACAGCATGTGAGCAAGGACCTTGTTCTCATTTCTTCATTGCTGTATCTTTGGTGTTTAGAACAAGGCTGGAAAATGGAGGTGCTACATTTAAACAAACAAATAAACAAATATTTACTGAATGAATTAATGAATAAATAAGTTAATAAGACAAAAGAAAGCTCACAGAGCAACAATGATAATTTCCATGGACAAAAACAGTGGTTCTTGAGTCTGGCTGCACATTAGAATCACTTAGGGAGATTTTGAAAAATACAAATACTGATGCCAGGACCCCACACCCACAAAACCTGATGTATTGATTTGCATTTAGCCTCTGGCATTGGAATTCTTTTTACAAAATATGTATCATCTTCTAATATATTATTTAATTAGTACATATGCTATATAATCTTATCATATGGTAGATATAATATACTAAATGTAATAATATAACAATACATTTTTGTATTAAATATAATATTGATTGTTTATAGTCTGCCTTCTCCCTCTAGTATGTAAGCTTCAGGAGTGCAGAGGTTTTTTTTATATTTTGTTTCTGGATGCCTAGGACATATTTGATACAATAATAGATATTCAATAATAAACAAATAAATAAATGAATAACTGAATGACTGAGGTATAGTATCTAAATATTTTGGCAGTAGCTGAAGTTTATATTTTTTAAGTAACAGATTTTATTGCTCAAGAAGAGATATGAGTTCAGTCAGCTGGTGGGAGGAGGTGAGTTAGAGGGGCTATTACCAGAGCTGGTGGGTATTGGAGAAGGAAATCCTACACCTCTTGGGATGAGTCCTTGGTAGTAGTTAGACAGGGGAAAGCCCGGAGAAGTCTGAGGGAAGTCCCAGAGCCGGGGTACTTGTACTTTGTTTTCTGTGTGAAGCCTGAGAAAACAGAAAGTCTCTTAGACCCAGGATTTCCTGAACCAACTGGGTCACCAGTAGATTAAAAATGGCAGAGTTGTTTACTTAAGCAGAGAAGAGTTAACAGCCTACAATCATCAAGTTTCCTCATCCCTGAAGTAGTGTGGAAGAGTACAGAAAGTTTTCTTAGAAGAAAACATAGGGGAAAAGCTTCTTGACATTATCTTTGCAATGATTTTCTGGCTAGGACACCAAAAGCACAAGCAACGAAAGCAAAAATAAGCAAGTGGGATTACATCAAACTCAAAAGATTCTGCAAAGGAAACAATCAATAAAATGAAAACTTAATCTTTAGAATGGGAGGAAATATTTGCAAATCATATGTCTGATAAATGGTTGACATCCAAAATATATGAAGAACTCATATAACGAACTACAACTTGATAGCAAAACTCCCAAAAAATCTAATTAAAAATAGGCAAAGGACCTGAACAGACATATTTCCAAAGAAGATATACAAATGACCAACATGTACATGAAAAGGTGTTCAATATCACTAATCATCAGGGAAATGCAAATCAAAACCCTAATGAGATATCATTTCACACTGTTAGAATGGCTACTATCAAAAAGATAAGAAATAAGTGCTGGCGAAGATGTGAAAAAGCAGCCATTGTGCACTGGTGGTGGGAATGTAAATTGGTGCAACTACTATAAAAAACAGTATGGAGGTTCCTCAAGAAATTAAGAATAGAACTAACACATGATCCAGCAATCCCACTTCTGGATATATATCCAAAGGAAACGAAATCACTATTTTGAAGAGGTATCTGTATCCTGTGCTCATTGCAGCATTAATCACAATAGCCAAGACATGGAAACAACCTCGTGTCTGTGGATAGATGAATGGATAAAGAAACTGTGATATATATGTGTGCATACACACACAAAATGTGATATTATTCAGCTATAAAAAGAAGGAAATCCTGCCACTTTGGACAACTTGGATGGACTGAGGACATTATACTAAGTGAAATAAGTTAGAGAAAGATAGTACTTACTATGTGTTCTCATTTGTATGTGGAATCTAAAAACACTGAACCCATAGAAACAGAGTGTATATTAGTGGTTGTTAGGGGTGGTGGGGAACTGGAAGGTTGGGGGCAATGGGTGAAGGTGGTCAAAAAGGACAGACTTCCAGTTGTAGATGAAAAAATTCTGGGGATGTAACGTACAGCACAGTGACTATAGTTCACAGTACTGTATTGTATACTTGAAAGTTGTTGAGAGAGTAGATCTTAAACGTTCTTATCACACACAAACAAAACTGGCAACTATGTGGGTGATGGATGTGTTTGTTAACTAACCTTATTGTGGTAATAATTTTGCAATATATACATATATCAAATCCTCACGTTATATACCTTAAACTTACTCAATGTTATATGTCAATTATATGTATCTTAACGAAGTTGGGAAAAAAAAGAAATGCAAATTCTCAGGCTCCACTCCCGATCTACTCTGTGGGTAACTCAGGAGTGGGCCCCAGCAACCTGTCCTTCATGGGATTCTGTACATGTCAACTACTGCCTAAGACTCACTCTATGTATTTCTGTGGTTACCAAGGCAGGAAATTGGGCATTGGGAGGAAATGGGGGAAGGCTGAGGTGGGTGGAGGAGTGAAGCTAACTCCACAGTGCCTTCATCATGATGGCGGCTATAGTAAAATCCTCGTGGGTTAAGGCGAGTCACTTCTTTGTCCTCCACCTGTTGCCATCCTGGCAGATTTTTACATCGGAGCAATTTTCGCTAAAATTAGAGCCCTCTGAGGGGAAATATAGAGCTATACCATCTCGCCATGGATAAAATCATCTTGACGCTTTGATGGATAAAGTGAGATCGACGTTCTGTGAGAACTGGCAGGCTTCTGGGTGTTCTCTGTTGTCAAGGCAGCGCCTGTGGAAGACTCTGCAGGGGAAAGCAAAGCAGCTCCAACACCCCAAGGATGTATGTGCTGCGGTACTCTTGACAAGCAGAGACAGGGAAGTGAATGTTTTAGTATTTTATAAATCATTTGGAGGAAATTATGTTTTATTTATATTCATTTTTGAATGTATTTGAATTTTTATTACAGATATTTTTCAAAGATGCAAGCATTGGAGGCAATCCTGGGGGAACATACACCTCAAAAGAATGTCGCAAGGGGCTGACCTGATTGGCTGAAGGGGTGAAAAGAATTCATATTTTAAAGAGCAGTCTGAAGTTGGCTTTCAAAGGGACCAAATCCGAATGGAACTTGAAAGTTTTAAATCATGACTATGAAGTACCTGGTTTTAAAAGGAAGTTTTAGTATAAATGAATCACAGGGCCACCTAAGTGATATGGGGAGATTCAGATTGAGAAAACAGAAAGAGGGATTGGGGCCGAACCTCAATTAAATGGGATGATTAATTGTGTGGACCTCATCACTGGTTACTTTTTTAGAATTTCCCTTCTCTGGTATATTGAGCCGACAATTGTGTCCATTTATCGTCCCTGGAACTTAGCTCAGTGACAGTAACTCTTTCAGTTGCCGTGATCACCAATGTTGATCATCAGGGTTACTTCCCAGCAAGTCGATTGTATGGCTCTTGGCACCAATCAATGAAATGGGCCAAAATGACTATACTATATGTATTATGAGGAAGAGCATTTCATGTGTAGATAATGATTGGTGTTCCACTCCTACTTGAATAGCAGAGGACTTTGAGGCTGTTGGAACTAAAATAAAAATAGACATTCTAATTAAAAATTTTTCATTTTGTGATTTAGCCTCCATAAACAAGGTATTCACTCAGTTTTTTCAAGAATGTTGAACTTAGGGACACAATTTACTTTTTCCATGATGTTACAAAGTTAGTCACGGGAAAAAATATGTTCTCAATAAATGAGGAATGGCACAGGGAGGCGAGGAGTATTTCTTCCACTGTACTCCTGAAACAGGACATAGGAACATATTTTACAGTAAAAAGATGGTGGATTATGGTAATTTTCTTATATCTAATTTCATAGTTCTATCTATTATGTGATAATGCAACAAAAACATTAGTCCTGGAAGGAAACAATGCCTCTGGCATGGGAAAGCTAGAGTGAAATAAGAACATTTTTGTTGATGAAAACTGTATATTAAAAGGTTTTAAAATGGCATTTTGAGTAAAAATATTAGCTCTTATTTATTGATGATTACCACGTGGTACCATGCCTAGAACTTGGTGTTTACGCACTGGTTAATTCCACTCCCATTTATTGAGTTACTAACATGTGCCAGGCACCAGTGTGAGCTACGATGGCTAATAAACCAGACCTGTGTATACGATTCACACAACTTGTCAGAGGAAGTGCCCACTAACTATAGTTCACAGCTGAGGAAACTAAAGCTCGGGGACTTGAAGTCAGAGGTTCTCAACTCGGCTACACTGGAATTATCCTGGGTGGTTGTGGTGGTGGTTGTATGTTTGAAAACACTGATGTTTGGACCCTACCTTAGATTCAGTTAAGCCAAAATTGCTAAATATGGGGCTGAGGGTCAGTATTTTCTTTTAAAGTTCCCTTGGGAGCTCAGATGTGCAGCTGGGGCTTAGGAACACTGCTGCAAGGTCACACTGGACTGGCTGGGGACAGGAGTCTAAGCCACGAACTCAGGCGAATATAGGACAGTATGAACAGCTAAATGCAGAATCTGTGCTGGGTGTCGGATTTTAGAAAGCCAGTTGTCATCACCAGGAGCATGCTCTGAGCGGCTCATCATTTCTTAGCACAATCTTTGCTTTAGGCCTCTCAGTTTCTTGAAAAGTCTTGTCAAAGTTCCCAGTTTGAAGACAAATATGTGATCCTCTGAAGGCTTTCCACTTAATAGACTACTACCCACCATACAGCATGTATGCTTCGTAATTTCACTTAAGAGGTTTGTTATATATTTTCTAGCAATAGGAGTGGCAGAGATAGTGGAGAGAAAGATAAAGCGTGCCTCTGAAGGCTCTGTTGGCCCTCTCAGAGGAGAGCAAGTTATCGCTTTGTTTTCAAATAATGCAGTTGGTAATAAGTTTTTGGATGTGTGTGAGCTGTAAATCGTTCTGAAAATTGAACTGAAGATACAATATCGTAAATCTCTTCCTTGGTGGTGGAATATTTATGGGGAGAGCAGTATAATCAGTTATGTGGGTATGCTGTGTCTGACATCCGATGGAAGGGGACCCTGTACTGAGGATCTATCGCGTATTAGAAAATTCCTCTAAGTGAGCACAGATGCACTTGTGTGTGCGTGTGTACGTGTGTGTATGCATGTGCATGTGTGTGTGTGTGTGCATGTGTTGGAGGACTATTTTAAATGAGAATAAAATCCCTTAATCAAATCAATCGGGACTGCATTAGTGGAGCAGGCAAGGATGTTTGGGGCAGAACCGTGCTGGGAAGGGCCAGGGCACGCAGGCTGCACTTTACCTTCCTGGGGCGGCCTCCTCTCCTGGTAGCTGTGTAATTGGGTTTCCTAAACCAACACTTGTTTATTCCAGGAACTCACAATCCTACGAAAATGCACATTTCATTAGGTTTGTTTTGAAACTCATAATCATCACTATAAATACCTCTGCGTGGAAAGCAATGAAATAAAGCCCAAAGAAGGAGTGAAATCATGGCAAGCTGTGAGACGTGGAGCATCAAGGCAGCCGTATACAACAGTGTCAGATTTTACTTTTGAATAATTATGACAATTATTGAAAAGAAAAAACAATCCTATAATCACTATTTAGTGGTTTTCAGGCTTTTTTCTTTGGTTTCTGGTGAAACACTTTTCAAACACAATCTGATTTGCAGCCCCATTGTACAAAACAGATCAAAAGTTGAAGTTGGGGAAGTGATTCAAATCTTTGCCTACGGGGCCTCTAGTATCATTTCCCTCCAGGGCCCCTGATGTACCTCCACCTCCCTAGGGTTGTGCCAATCACAGTTCTGTAATCCTTGACCTAGGGCAACTCTCTCTGTTCATAGATGAGGAAACCAAGTCTAGGAAAAGTCAACTAGCAGAGAGAGAGGACAGGGAACTTCATTCTTGCATGGCTTTCATTAAACCATGCTGCCTACTGACACACAAGAACATGACCACTTTGGGTGCGATAACTTATTTGTCAAGGGAATGTGATTGATTTCACCCCCTTTAAGTCTTTTATTAAATGTCACCTTCACCTTCCTAATAAACTTTACCCTGATCACTGCATTTAAAATTGTCTCTCTCTCTCTGGCTCTCTGTATAATATTATCTACATATTTTTATAGTGCTTATTACTTACTTACAAATGACATCATTTGTTTGTTTGTGTTTATTGTCTGACCACGCTACTGCCCCCCACCCCCACTATCCACCCAACCTCCCTCTACTGGAATCTAAGCTTCATGAGGGCAAGGATTTTTTTTGGGGGGGTCTATTTTGTTCACTGATGTATCCCCAGTATCTAGAACAGTGCCTGGCATATAGTAGATGCTCAATACATATTTGTTGAATGAACAAATTTTATGAAGATTTATTATAGTTTAATGAGATGATCTCTGTAAGTTATCAGCGACCATTGCACTCATGACTATGTATAATCAGGTTTTATTGGGGAACAGAAAGGCTCAGTAAATCTAATAGCTCAACCATATTCTCCCTCCACCAAGTGAAAGGCAATGGCCCTCTGAATCAACACTCCTCTATGGAAACTGTGTAAATTTTGCTTTCCATAGTATCTGTCTATTGGGGAGATGAAAAGGGCATGATAAGACTAGGCCCGCAGTGCTTAATTCAGGATATCCATCAACTTGGATGGGGAAAAGCCTACATCTTTATTTTAATCTCTAGTTGAAATTTAGAATTTTTTTCAACTCTTAATGTAGGCAACAAACCCCAAGAGACTTTATCAGAAAATCTGTGATTTTTTTTTTTCATATCACATTATTGCAAATATATCAAAATAATATTTTCACTTATTACCACTTTAAAATTATGGTAGCTATTATACCTGTCTCTAGTTTTATTATTTAATGCATTAATAAAGAATCACATATATTACTATATCACAAATTTGTTAAAAATATTTGAGAATTATATTTCAATATATTTTGCCTCCTTTGTAATACTGTGTATTTTATGCTTTCAAAACCATTATTCTAAAAACAAGTTGAGGCTTCACCAGACTCCCAAAGAAGTCCATAGCATTGGCAGTGACAGGAAAGACTCCAGTGGGAAGTCCCTGCTGCTGGGAGTATCCAAAGAACCAGTCCAGACCAGATTCATAACAGAAAGAGCCAGAATCTTGCTCCCCTCTAAAGAGTGGCCTATAGGTACAAGACTGTTCTCTGAGAGCGCAGTTCCACCAAGGAACTTGGCCAGTCCAGTGCAATTCTGTAGTAATCAGGATTTATAGCCCTTAAGAATTGGATCTTGAATTTATCAGTTAAATGAACCTCTCCTTTGACACTCTATCTAAATTTCAGTAACTCTTATACGTACTTCCTAGCTTCCTGTTCTGCTTAATTCTCATCACTATTTATCATACTATATATTTTGGTTACTTTGATTATTATCTCTCTCCACCACTAAAATGTAAGCTCCATGAGGACTGGAAATTTTGTGTTTTATTCATACTGTGTCTTAAGTGCCTGGAATGTTGCTTCGTTCACAGATAATAAGTAGACAGGAACTGAACCAATGAATGCGTCTTCCTGTTCTTACCTTGGAATATGTGGTATGTATCTATGGGGGACTCTAGGAAACTCTTGGCTTTCTAATTGGTCTTCTTAATATTACACTGCCATGTTTAACAGATTGGATGATTCGGTGAGTGCTTTTGTTTTTTCAATGACCTCACGCTCCCTCACTGGACTAGACACCTGGCCTGAATTATAAGCCCCTAGGCTGGAGTCTTAATTCTTAGTCAAGACTGACAAATATGGAGCATCTGGACCACCACTCCTGTACTCATGGCAGACATAACTAATCAATTACTTTTTTTTTTTTTTCCCACCTGGGCTCAGGGTTGGTTTCACAATCCTTTCTAACCTTGTGGTCCGGCAACTACTAGTCTTTTGGAGTTGCACACAAGCTTCACTCTTTGGTCTAGTCCTGAACTATAATAAATCCTACTTCATGTACCATGTAGCTACTCTCTGGGATCCTGTTCCAGTTTAAACTCACTCCTAGAATTTTGGTGCCTCCATGTACCACTTGCCACAGATCCTATTTCCCTCACCTTGTCCAAATCATTTATTCAACAGACTTCTCTGTATTTAAATTGGTGTGTTGGTGAACTAAAAAAATTTCCTCCCTTTGCTTAAATTTTTGTGTGGGGAGAGGTATGGTAAATAATAAACATAACATAATTAAATTATGTATTTTAGAGCATGAAAAATGCTATGAAAAAAACCTAGAGGATTGAGAGTGAGGTTTAGAATTTTTGTTCCCCTGAAGGAGGTCAGCTGGATAGTTTTGTTTGAAAGGCCCTAGCCCTCCTCGGTCCTGCCTTCCTCTCCTTGTTTTATTTGCCTTGTGCTTAATCCTAGCCTGGTGTGGAGACAATTTTTGGGGATATGACACATATCACAGAGGTTTCAAGGAGAGGCAGGGCAAAGCAGGTCAGGGTTGAGCATTGCTGCAGGGAACTCAGAAAGTAGCTCTGACAATGATGTATAGGCTTGGGGAAAGGAAGTAGAAGTAAAGCTGAAACATGCTAAAGACAAACTTTATTCTTGACACAGTTTCTCCTAGGGCGAATTCCAGCAAAATCTGTTTAAAATTTCAAAATCTAGTGAATCTTTATTCTTTTCCATTTTCCTTACTGAAATGAGCTTCCTACCAGAGGCTATACAAGTTAGAATTAATTAAATAAAATTAAAAGTTCATTTCCTCAGTCTCACTAGCCACGTTTCAAGTGTTCAATAGCCACCTGTGCTACCGGTTTCCATATTGGGCAGTGCAGATATAGAACATGTCCATCCTCACAGGAAGTTCTGCAGGACACCGCTGTTCTGGACTGTGAGCATTTATGGGTCTAGCGCTGAGCCGGTGACTGAACACAAGTAGCTCAAAGGCCTGAGGTAAAATGGGGGTGGGCTTAGAACCTGGATCAAGCTCTAGGGTGATAAGGAGGCAGGGACCTGGAAATGAGTCAGATATCAAAGATTAAAGAGCCAACAAACCAAATCAGGTCAACCGGGTGGGCTGTCAGAGTTACAAGGATGAGGACAAATAGAAATGAGCTCGGCTAGAACCCAGTAGGATGGAATCCAGGGGTGTTTGGATAAGATCTGTGGGGAATCTATGAGAGGACAGACACTCAGTGACTTCCTTCTTACTGGTCTTCTGTCCACAACAGCTGTATGTACTCAAACCTCCTCTATATTCGCCTTCCTCCTTCTAGGCATCCAGCTATCCCTGTCAGACTTTTTGGAATGATCTTTGACTCTTTCTGAACTCTTGCCTCTCGCCCCCACTTCCTACCTAACCCATGTGTTTCCCTAATCCCACAGCTTTTGTTCCCATCTGAGTTCATTCTTTATTTTTCTCTCCCTTGGACGACTGTGTTTCACCGAAAATAAGACCTAGCCCGACCATCAGCTCTAATGTGTCTTTTGGAGCAAAAATTAATATAAGACCCGGTCTTATTTTAATATAATATAAGACCAGGTCTTTGTAATATAATATGATATAATATAATATAATATAATATAATATAATATAATATAATATAATATAATATAATATAATATAATATAATATAATTAATATAATATAATACTGGGTCTATATTAATTTTTGCTCCAAAAGATGCATTAGAGCTGATGGTTCGGCTGGGTCTTATTTTCGGGGAAACACGGTATTATAAAAACCTCTCAAGTCACCTTACTAGCACTAATCTTTTTACTTTCCAGTCTTTCTGATGCACCACTGTAAATTCAGACTTCGTAAACTATAGCTTTGATCTATATCTGCTGCACTCCAAACTTTAGCAGCCTCTTCTGCCTCCAAAATCGTCCTATCTTTCGAGCTATTTTGTAAAATGTTCCAATTTATCTTTTCAATATTCTCTTCTTACTCACAAACTTGTGCCCTATTCTACAACCAAACTGGATTATGACTCCTAAACCTGTCTTGCCATTCCCTATCTTGATTTACTCATGTTGTTTTTCCCATCTGGGATAACTTCCCCCACCCTTTTGACTTCACCTTGCATAACCCAACATTGCTTAAAGTCTCATCTTAAATTCCACCCCTACTGAGTCTTTTCCTAATTTCCTCCTATGTTAACTGTTCTCCATGGACTTCTCCAGATTCACTCTCCACCCTTCTCCACTCTGCTCTGTGCCTAGGAAGTTGACTTGTAAAGAATACGTCATTTTCCCTCTGGCTTCTAACTGGGTTTGGCCAACAGGACAAGATCAGAGGGTAAGAGTATTATTCAGGTCAGGGTATTTATTGCCCTGGCTCCCTTCCTGCGTAACTGCAGGTGGCAGAGACTGCACACCTCACTGAAGGCTGCAGCTCCTGTCAGAGGCCTCTCTGTATAGCTTTTTGGACCCTCTCAGGTCTAAGGGTGGTAATGGTACTCTGCTATTGCTAGTCCTGCAGTGCTCTATCATTTTTATTCATGTTTCTTAATTTGTCCCATACCTTTGTGAGTAGTTATTTCATGAAATGTTCCTCAATTATTCCTTTGGAATATTCCATCCATTTCCTACCAGTGTCCCGACTGATATACCCTCAAGTAGACACTATTACTCTCTCCTTTACATCCTTTCTCTCTTTAGGTATTTCCTATAGTCTTGGATTTCCTGATTAGACTACAAGCACCTATTTAGCATTTACTATCTATTGGTCACTATTCTGGAGGCAGGAGATACAGTGATGGGAAACGTAGGTAAAGCCCTTGCCACCTTGAGCTAGAATAATAGAACTGGCATTTGATAAGTGCTTACCATGTGGTACGCATGTTTAAAAGTCCTTTATATGTAGCAAGTTATTTAATCAACATAACAACCTTGAAATATTTTATAAATGAGGAAATAGAACCTTAGAGAGATTGAGTCATTTGTCTGATGTCACACAACCAGGAATTAGCAGAGCTTGGATCCTAACCCAGGGGATCTGAGTCATACTCTTGACCACATCGCTATGTATTGTCTCTACCTAGCTTAGTGTCCTTTGCAATAAGTAGTGCAGAGCTGACACTCAGCACATATTTGAGTAGATAGTCCCTTTAGGAAAGGAAGACACCAATGGGATTATACTTTCTGTAGGTTCAACAAAATTTTGATTTCAATAGCTTTCAAGAACAATTTGACTTTCTTTTATTTTGTATGATTTTCAAGTGTTTATCTGCAGTAGCAGGTGGTAAGCAATAGATTCTCTTCCCCACTTAACTGAGCTAAATGGCTGGCTGCATGGCTGGACCTTCATCACAAATAGAAATGTGTGCTCTAACCCTGGGCAGGAGACAGACTCTCTTGTGACACAGCAATGCTCAGTGGATAGTATTTGTAGCAAATGTTTAGTTACAACAGAATAGCACCCAACTTGTAATCATTAATAGGAAACCATGTAAGAGTTCACTGTAGCTGTGACTTCTACCGGTGAATCATTCCGTTTGAAATATAATGTACTCAAAAAGCAGCAAAAACTGTAGTTAGAAATCACTATAATGGCTTTCATGAAAGCTATCGCTAATTTAAGGCCCAATTAAAACTAGAAATCCAATTATTGCTGAATAACATAATTGCAAGAAAGTAACTTGAATTGCACATATGTCAGTAATTAAGGAGGAAGCTTTAATAACAGAATCCTTCTGAACCATTACACGGAGGGGCCAAAGAGTCTGAGGATCTGCTTTGTTTCTCCTCCAGGGTGGGTCAGAGCAAGAAATGCCCCAGCTGTTGGGGGCTGGCAGTTAGCGCTGAATCTTGTAAACATGGTGTGCATTTACGGTCTACGTAGCTCACGAGGTCCTGGTAAGATAAATGCAGAATTTATGAGCAGGATAAGGTTGAGATCTGAGTCCACATCTTATGAACATCACATACATTGTTAGCCCTGTAAAAGTAAATATCAGAAGGTGCTATTTGTTGAATACTTGAGACACTATAGAAAGCAGTGGCAGGATAAATGTCAAATGCTATACCTTTACAGTTCAAACTCAGATTTTGACCTTGTGGTTAATTTCACTCCATTGATTCTGTTGCTTGCAATGGAGTGGCCAGGCTGATGGGAGGTGTGGGCTTGGAGAGCCACAGACTGGGCATGCCGTGTGCATCAGCTATTAAAAGCTCTTTCCTGGGTGAGGCAGAATGTAGCAAAGGTCTGGTTCATTTCTCTCTATATGTGTGGTCTACAGCATCTCTGACAGAACCCAGGCAGCATTTTTTATTTTACTGCAGAGGCTGTATCACAGGGTGTGAACTTTCACTGAAAGACAGTAGGGCTGCAATTCTCAAATTGTGTGCGTCAGAATTACCTGGAGGGTTTGTTAAAATATAGTGGCTGGACCTCTCTCCAGAATTTCTGAGACAGTAGGTTTGGGGTGGGGCTTGAGAATCTGCATTTCTAATAGGTTCCCAGGTGATATGGATGTTGTAGGTGTGGGACCACACTTGGAGAACCACTACCAGTAGGGAAGGGAGGGCACTAGGACCGGGAGGACCAGGGTGAGGAGGACTGAGCCAAAAAGGAATGGCCTCGATTCCCTATTGTGTGTTTTCAACTCTGGCTTCACTGTAGGATCATTACGTGGTGCTTTGAAAAATACTAATGCCTAGGCCCCTGGGATTCTGAGTTAATTCAAAGGGGCAGTGAACTTGCATCGCTGTAATATCCTCGTACATCAAATCTACTGGGCCCTGCAATAGTGGTAAACAGCAGTTGGATAATGGTTATGCCATGGAGAAGAGCTGATTTGGGAGGGTGCCTCATTGACCAGACTGGGGTTCAGGGTATGGCTCCAGCCCCACTGTGCATCAGGCAGGAAAACAAGGCAGAACATAAGAGTAGTAGTAATAATAGGCACCATTTCTTGAGGTCCTACTGTGTGCCAGGTGCTTTACTTGCTTTACTAATTCTTGAAATAGTTCTATGAGAAAGGTGATATCATCTCATTTGACTGAGAAAGAAACTAGAGCTCTGGGAATTTAGTTATCCAAGGTCGTAGGTGGTGGATCTGCAACTTTGACTCTGTCTGATCCTAAAGCCTGAGCCCTCCCTGTGGGTGAGCAAAATGTGTGAAGAGAGGGGTGGTGGCTTGGGTAACTTTGAGCACTGACTGTTTCCAGAAGGATCTGCTGAGACAGAAGCTTCTAGCATCTTATGTGTTTGTGTCAGTGTTGGCTCAAGACTTGGACAAGTTGAGTTTTCAGGTAAAGGGCCTCACTCAGTACCTCTGCTGAGTGGGAGGGGAAAGTAGGCAAGAGTCAGAGCCATTGCCTTACAAACCACAATCCTAAAATGGGAGTGAAACGTTTACTTTTAGTTATAAAAAGCAAAGATCCTTGTATTAGTTTTCTGTGGCTGATGTGAAATATTACTGAAAACTGAATGGTTTAAAATAACAGAAATTTATTCCCTCATGGTTTGGAGGACAGAAGTCTTAAATCAAGGTGTCAGCTGGGCCACACACCCTCTGGAGGCTCTGAGGGAGAAACCTTCCTCACCTTTTCAGCTTCTGGTGGCTGTGGGCATTCCTTGGCTTTCTTGGCTTGTGACCACATCGTTCTAATCTCTGCCTCTGTCTTCACATCACCTTCTCCTCTATATGTTTTTCTCCTCTTGGGTCCTTTATAAGGTCACTTGTCATTGGATTTAGGGCCCACTTGGGTATTCTAATATAATCTTATCTCAAAATTCTTAACTTAATGATATCTGCAAATACCATTTTTCCAAATAAGGCCACATTCACAGGTTTTAAGGATTTGGATGTCTGTTTTTTTTTTTTTTTCTTCTTGTTTTTTATTAAGGTTGGATGTCTTTTTGAAGACCACCATCCAACCTACTATGATCCTCAAATAAATGTTTCCTAAGAAATCAAGGGTAAAAGTCATTTACACAAAACAAGTTTTGTTCATGAATGGATGAGATATTTTCTAAAAAGTTGTAATTAAATAGTTCTCTATTGACTCAGAAGCCCAGATTTTACAAATAATGTTTTTGGTAAATACTTTCAAAGATGGCCACCCACTCATGCCCCCAGCAATTCTTCCCTATCTTTGTGGGAGCTTCTGTTCAAGAGGAGGAATCTATTTCCCTCCTTTACACCTGGTGTGGCTTTGGGATTTGATTTGACCAACAGAATGCTGGGGAGGTGACCTTCTGGACATTTGAGCCCTGGCCTGTAGTTGCCTGGCAACTTCTGCCTTGCCACTTGGGACCCAGCTGCTTTGTTAAAAAGCTTGGGACACACAGATGAAGAATGTAGAGAAAGAGAGAGACCCAGCCATTCTCCAGGTGTTCTAGCTACACCTTCAGATGCACTGGACATATGAGTGAAGCCATTTTGGACTTTCTAGCTGAGCTGCCAGTTGAATGCAGCCACAAGCATGACCCCAATCAAAACCATGTACAACAGAATTGTCTATCTAAGCCCCAACAAGGTACAGAATTGAGAGAAATAACAAACTGTACAAAACCAGTAAGTTCTGGGGCAGTTGTATAACAGTAGATGACAAAAACAATGTGTTACACTGTGTCATTCAGAATTAAAAAAAAAAATGTTATATGGAGTAAGGAAAATAATAGACACTGTATAAGTAGAAAAATGTTTGGATATTAGGAATGAGAATCTTCTTTAGTGTTTTTCCTTGGACATTGTTCAGGCTCTGAGAAGAAAGTATGCAGAGGAGACAGAGAACATGAAGCTATGCAGGAGGCAGCGTCTCATGTTCTTGCTCTTTGGGAAATATAGTTTATGGAGAAGATTACTTTAGACAAACTGCTGTTGAGTTTTGGTTTTGTTATTAATTTGCTTCGTGATTATGGGAAAGTCATGCATTTTCTCTGCACCCTGCATAGGAACATTTGTGTGGTTGATAATAACCATTACTAGTTGTTTATTGTGCCAGACCTCCAGTAGGTGCCATTCTGCATAAAACGGTTTAGTTTTACAACACTCCTCTGAGGGATATAGTTCTCATTTTCAGATTGGAAAGTACTGGCTCACTAGGGTTAGTAGCCTGCCTTAGGTCATTTGAAGGTGGGGGGAAAAGGAAGGGTAAACAGGCCTTTAACCCAGCCAATGAACTCCAAACCTGTACTTTTTCTACTGTGCTATACCAATCAACTTGCTTTTTCTCTTTGGTTTAGAGGCAGGTGTCAGCCCAGCCATTTGAGCAGGTCCTACTTGATGTCCCATTCGCTGTGGCATGTGGGCAAGGCCCATGAGCATCTGTAAAAGCACCACAGAATATATTCTTACTGTATAGTTTTTCAGCACATGTCTTTTTCGTCTCATCCATTCCTCAGCATCATTTCTATGCCTCCCTTGCTCTCACCCCCAATCAGCAGCTAACTGCTAGGGACTTTTTTTGTTTTTTTCAATCTATCACCTCCTCTGCCTTTCTGCCTTTATTCTAGTTTTGTCTGGCACCATCTTTTGCAAGAAGCTCCTTATCTGCCTCACCTTCAGTCTTTCCATCAATCTGTTCATCCTTTGTACAGCCACCAGAGTTATCTTTCTACACACAAGCTCCAGAATTCCATTTGCTTGTCCAGAAAACTTTGATGGCTTTTTGTTGTCTAGATGATAAAGGAAAAAATTAAAAAAAAATTTTTACGATGTGGATAGCTAGTATTTATGGCTAATTGTAGCTATATTTACTAACTGAACAAACAATACAAAACAAAACACAGCATCCAACCTTTTCTATTCTGTTAGGCCCTGCAGTGTCTGAAGCTGCACGTATCAGAGGCTCTCTGCCTGGGGTGAAGGAGAGCTTTTGTCCATTCCCACACATTGTGGCCAAGGACAATTAGGAGAGTTTGCTTTTGTTAATTTATGTCCCCTGCAGAGGTAAACTCCAGCTGGTGGAGATTTCTATGGAGTGTTCCATTTTTTTTGGAAAGAAAAGCATTAATGAGTTACTTGCTTTATGCATTATTGTCACTATTATTATTGTTATCAGTATTATTACCACTCTTGACAATGAGAGGACACAAGAAACTATAGCTTCTTTATCGTTGATATAGAGGGAATGGCCCATCCCTGCATCTTTCCTGCCTCCCTTGGATATATATATATATATATACATATATATATACACATATATATATATGTATATATATATATATATATATGTATATATATATATGTGTATATATATATATATATATATATATATATATATATATACACATACACACACACATATATATATATATATATATACATTTAAACTTTTCGGTAAGACTGGGTTTGAGCTAGAACTGACAAATGATGAAAGTCATTTGGTAGAGACCCAGTTCTGGAAGTTTCATTAGCCTGATCCTTTCTAGAACGTTCCAGTAGAGAAGAATCAAATTAATCAGATCTGTTCTTGCTCAAACTTTCCTGGGTGCAGGGGTGTCCATTTGGTTTTTGTTGGGCTTTCGTGCTAAGCAAGAGCTTCTTCAGTGAGCAGATAGAAACCAGTTGCTGTTAATATCCAAAATGAAATCGAAGCTGATGCTGTCAAGATAATATATCAACAATGAAACTTATTTTGATTGTTCTACCTACAATGAGAACCTGCTTGGAAGCCCTAACCCGCAAGAGTGGTCACATCTAGGTCACAGGTGGGAGTGGGTGAGAAAGACCTGTGAACAGGGGTGAGAAAGCAGGAACATGAATTCTTAAATAGCTGCTAAAGGAACAGAATTTTCTGATGTTTTATAGTTTATTTCAGGTTTTCCCCAGACTTCTCAAAACCAAGGATCTCTTTAGTGGTTCACATGTCCCTCACATACCCAGTTTTAAAAATATCTACAAAGTGATTCTATTAAGTAATGATACCTATATATGTCTATCTACACACACACACACATATATATATATATCTACATATATATCTACATCTACATCTACATCTACATCTACATCTACATCTACATCTATATCTATATCTATATCTATATCTATATCTATATATAATTAATCAAACAAAAACAGCCACACATGGTTGTCAGTCAGAATGTCTAATGGATGTGAAAGTTGATACAATTCCAGCCAAATGCAAATAAGCTTTTTGTTGATGTTGTTGGAGTGTGCAGATATATTGTTTGTTTCTCAGAAACATGAAAAGACTTAAAAGCCCCCCATTTGCACCTTCCCAAATTGCTAAAAGTCTAGGAAACCTGAGAATTATAATGGGTTATTTTATAACCTTTCTGAATAGGAAGTCACCATCGCCAGATATGAAAAAGAGTTAAGTGTACAATTTTGGGTGTTTCAAATTCATGTGATGGACTTCTGCTGAATGCTGGTCAAGACAAGCCACAGATAACTGAATTATGAGCACTTAAAAACTAATCTGTGCTAAACTGTCAGGAGAAATTTATGATTTCATTTCTAGAAATAGGATAAAGAAATGAAATACAGTCTAATTCCAGTGTGTAAATTAGGGAAATCAACCTCTTCCAGTTTGGTCCTGAATAAACCGCTTTCTATTTGACATGCTCAAGAGCATGGTCTTCCCTTTAATTCGCATTGTGAAATAATTGCCCTGGTGGAAATCAGAAACATGCAATGTAATATATTAGTTTTACTCAATGATTCTTGAGAGGTGATACCTCAATTAACAAATCCTCAGGGAAAGAGGCGATGTTGAAAAAAAATAGGCTCCCATCTCATCTTCATAAATCAAACCAGGCAGATCTGCTGCTAGGCATTGGCAAGACAGAAACACCCCTGAGCAGTGACTCTCAGCCCTGCCCAGATGTAGGCAAACAGGGTCATTCTTGGGCAAACTTCTAAAATAGTTCAACATTTTCTGTTTCTCCACCATTTTGTTACCTCTTAATGGACTGCCCCTCTCCCGACTTGACGAATCCCACATCCTCTTTTTTTCCTTCTCCATCAGAAACTGGTTTTGTAAAAATTATGTTTGTCAATTAGTACATAGAATGTTATCTTAATGTAAATGAATTTTAATGGATGTGTTAAATAAACCAGGTCTTTCATTCAAGCCTTTTACCAGCTTTGAAAATCCAGGGATTTAGAACTGTTTGCCATGGTACCCCCAGCATCTAGCTCAGTACCTGGCAGGCAAATAGTAAACTGTTGTTGAATGGGTAATGAAAGAGTTGGTTCCATCTCACTTGAAGGAATTCAAGCTCAAGGGGTAAGAGAGGCGAAGGCTTGGGTAGGGTAGAAATGTTGAGAGGCTTAGGGGAGTGGGTGAACTGAAATCCCAGTAGGTCTTCTCTGAGGGTAAAACCAACAGTTATTCCGAGTGTCTGATGGGTATGTCAGAAACAGGTGAGTTTCTTCTCCTTCCTCCTATACCCCAGCCTTTTGTGTCTCTGGGGAAAACAAGGAGGAACTGTCACTCTTGGGTGCTGGTACTTCCTTTATAGTTATTTTGCTCCAGTTAGGACAAACTATGTCATTTCCTGGGCCCAAGGAAAAATGAAAATGAAGAGCTCCTGGTTCAAGTTTCTTAAGAACTTCATGTAAATCAAAATGACAATAAACTATCGCTTCATGCTGACTAGGATGGGTAAAATAAATATATGGATAATAACAAGTGTTGGTAAGGATGTGGAGCAATTGGAGCCCTTGAACAGTACATCCTCACTTAACATCATTGATAGGTTCTTGGAAACTGCGACTTTAAACAAAATGATGTATAGAAAAACCAATTTAACCCTAGGCTAATTCATATAAACAAGAGTTAAATTCCTATGGTGTATTTCTGGTCACAAAAACTTCACTAAACTTCTAAATAAAGACCAAAAACACTTCTAACATTAAATATTTAAATAAATGTGAGCTATACATACATTAAGAAAGATGAATTAAAAACACGCAAGATAATTATTTTCCAACCTGCTTATTCTAGTTCAGGGTTACTAGTGGCCAGAGCTTATCTTGGCAGCTCAAGATGCCTAGCAGGACCCAACTCTGGACATCAGAAGGTGGCTGAGCAGACAGGAGATCTGGGCTCTGGTCCTGGATTTGCCACTGACTGGCTTGTCAACTGGGCAAGTTGCTTAACTTCTTTGGGCCTCAGTGTCTTTACCTGTGAAATGTGGGAACTGGAGTCTGAAAGCTAGTGGTCAATAGACATGTAAATATTATATTTGTTAAATTTGTAGCATCTGGATTTGAAGCCTAATCTGCCTGAGTCTAAAATCAGACAACTGTGCTTTGGTCATTTACTAGGTTGTTTAAGTTCCTTTCAGTTTTCTCGTGTGGGGTTATTGTGGAGAGTAAGTGAGGTAAGTAGCATTTACAATGTGCTTGGCTCAGGGTAGACCCTCATTGAATGGTAGCTCTTAGTTTTTGTATTATCAGAATCTAAGGTTCTGATGAGAATGTGCCCTTAGAACACATCCTCATCAACAGAGTTAGATCGGAATGTCTCTGAATAATTCAAGAATTCTTGTGTCTGGTATTGAAGATCATATAGGATCTTAGTGTTGGGTCAAAGAATATATTTTACTCCAGCTTTCTTATTTAGATTGTTGCAGCTTGGAGGTTTCTCAAAAATCCAGTCGACATCTACCTAACACAGAGCTCCTGTGTCATTAGGATAGAGTTGTCAGTTGCTAAGATAATAAAAATAAGGGAGACCATCTGCAAACAGGATGCATCAATATGGTTTCCATGGTGAAGCAAACTAAGCTTTGATCTTTGAAAAAGAATGGTGACAGAAGTTCAGAGTTTGAGGTTTGCTACGTAGACTGAATCTGACCAGTCGATGGAGGCACATGACAGTTCTGAGTCTCTAAGGTCTTTGTTGGATATTTTTTGTTGTTGTTATTTGGTCCCAGCACTTCATCAGATTTACATGTTGGAGATATAATTAGCCATAGACTGATTGCAAAGAATCAGCCATAATTTAAAAATATGAATTAACATAAAATGGCAAGCATTAAAAGTTAACGTCAACTTGATGCTCATTTATTTTTGCATGGAGATGAGCCTTGTTAAGTTACTTAGTCCATCTACACATCAGGATTTTTTCTCACATGCTAAGTTGTGATAACAATTTTTTATAAGTTAAACTCTGATAACAATTTTGAAAAATGCAGGCCCAGCCTGCTGTTGATATTGAATTTTAGGTTGCTTTTTCTGTGACCTTGCTCCACTATATAGTTTGGCATATTAAAGTTCAGAACCTAAAAAGGGACTTTATGCTTTCTAAAGAGCTGTCTAATGGAAATTTTATTTTGCCTGTCAGTGCCCCATGGTTTTCTTCACTGTCAGCACAATCAGTAACTTTGGGTAGGTGGATAGGGTGCAGATGGGGAAGGAATGTATGGAAATGCAGCAGGCCTGTGAGATGCAGGCTTAAATAAGCAAATCAAGCCAATTGGCTTAGAATTATGATGGTGGGCTTTCTGATGTATATTCAGAGAGGGCTGCAAAAATGTATGAAATTTAATTGTACCATAAAACTGTCACAAGAAAATATATACTGAATATCAAGTAGGGTAACACTTCTTCTGGAGAGTTAATCTGCGAAAGTTTAAAAAAATTTAAAGAATGTTATAGTTGAATAAATAACAGGAAGAAATAGGTGGTGCTAGGGAACAGTTTTTGGCACAAGAAAAAATTGCAAAAACATATTTAATAAGTGAAGCATATTTGATATATCACAGATATTAGCAATTTTCCATTGACTATGTAGAACAAGTTTGGGAAAAAGAAATTAAAAAGTGAGATTATTTCAACATTTTATAATCCAAAGGTTTAAGAAAATGTATCAATGATATATAGATAACCATTAATATTGTGATGCTACATGCATTAGCATCAATGAATGTTTTGTTCCTTTGTATTGAAAGCCCAGTATTTCTATGAACCAGACTGAAAAGGACTGAAAATACCCAATAGTTCATCTATGAGAGGTTGCTTCTCAAACTTTAATGTGTATATGAATTACCTGGGGTGGTAGGGGGTGGTGGGGAAGGGGTGTCTTCTTAAAATGTAGAATTTTTTTTTCACTTTTTGAGGTAAAATTCACATAACATAAAATTAATCATTTCAAAGTGTACAATTCAGTGGCCTTTAGTACATTCACAATGTTGTGCAACCATCATCTTAATCTAGTTCCATGACATTTACGTCATCAAGGAAACCCCATACCTGTCAAACAGTCACTCCCCATTCCTCCCTCTCCTCCAGATCCTGTCTGTCAACAATCTGCTCTGTCTCTATGGATTTATCTAGTCTCCAATTGTCAAATACATGGAGTCATACAATATGTGACTTTTGTGTCTGGCTACTTTCAGGTGTTTATGCTGAAGGTCTGGTTGCCGAGCCTGAGGTTCTGTGTTTCTAACCTGCTCCCAGATGCTGCTGATGCTGCTGGTGTGAGGATGGGGCTGGGCTCCTAGGTGGGGCGGCAGCCCAGTGAGGAGCAGGGCAGGCCAGGACGTAGGCTGGCTGACTTCAGCACGACCACCAGCCTATTGAACCACCGATAGAATCCAATGGGATTGAGAGATAATGAGGATCGCCAACAGTTCTTTTCCACAGAGTGTGCAAGACCAGAACATGTGCAGTGCTCTTTATGCTTTACTTTATTAAATTATTTTTGCCGTCTATGTCAGGGGTTGGTGAACTATGACTAGGGGTCCGAATAGCACCCTGCCTGTTTCTGTACCACCTGCAAGCTAAGAATGGCTTTTATTTTCTAAATGGTGGGAGAATAATATTTTGTGGCATGGGAATGTTATGTGAAATTCAAATTTCAGTGTCCATAAATAAAGTTTTAGTGGAACGCAGCCACGCTCACTTGTTTACATACTGTCGGTGGCTGCTTTCATGTTACAATAGCAGAGATGACAGAGACCATATGGCCCCCAAAGCCAACCAATTTACTGTCTGGCCCTTTAGAGACAAAATTTGCCAACTCCTGATCTATATGATCACTTCAGGCTGCAAGTACAGAATATAGACAACCTAGTGCGTCTTTGCGAAGAGAAAAGCATGTGAGATGAGGCATACAAACCAGCAGTTAACATGTCAGGAAAATTCAGATCACACAGATGAGTTTTACAAAGCACAGCTTTTAAAGAAGTTCTAATTTTATAGTCAAAACAAAGAGCTAAATATCAGATTTCTGCTCCTGACCAAGCATTAGAACACTTCTTCTTTCTCTCTTTCTTTTCTTTTTTTTAAAGCCATTCTTGGCCATCTCTTTTGAGCCTCTTCACATTTCCATGGCTGTAAAGCTGTATGTGAAAATGTCAAGTGCTTTTTAAGAATGGATTTTACACTTGCCATTTTCAAGTGCAGTGGATTTACACTTCAAAAAGTCAGACACTGCTTTATAATTGAATTGTACCTGATCTTTTCAAATACTGGGCACTGGAACTTGGAGTCAAGGACAAGCTCAGATCTAGACTGAGTTTTTAGAGGTTGAATCTATCCTGAATTCCAGTCCTGAAAACGCATAACATGACTTATGCAAGTGAAGTGCTGGCAGGGAGGAAATGCTTTTGAGTTCCAGACTAAGCTGTTGTTGCAGGTTTACAATGTTAATTCTCTTGAATTATTTTTTTATATTTAAAAAATAATAGGCTGGATGACCTAGGATTTATGATATATACACTTTTGACTGGTAGAGCCACTAGGGTAATCTCTAAGGAAATGACAGATTAAGCTTTAGGGATATTCTCAAATCTCTATACCTTAAAGATAAACGGACTAGAGGCTGCCATTATTAAAAGCCCAAGGCTTCTCCTAAGAAAGGTTTAGTAGAAGTTGTTGACTACTAAGGATCTCAACACGCAGAGACCGACATACATATACATCTAAACTTTCGCAAACACACAATATTTGGGCTCTTTTGAAAAAAAAAATGGAATGTATCTAAATCCTGGTGTTCTAGGAAATAATTTTATTTTAATACAATAAATAAGAAAACATGTTATTCTCTGACTCACTAAAAAGCTGTCAGGTAAATATTTGGGCAAAATTTATGGTCTTTGCATCAAGGAAAGGCACTGATTTGAGTCTTTGAGTTTTTGTTTGCTTCTCATATACCACAGGAAAAAAAAATTATACTTAAATCTTTCTAAGACAAAGTTACATGTACCGTATGAAAATAATATATGTAAGTCTGCCCTAAAGACACGTTTTATCTGGACAGTTGTGCATCTTTGTAAAATCTGAATTTACTGTGCAGTCATTCTTATCTGTTAAACCCGGTGAATGATGTTTAAGATTCAGAAGAAGCAGAGGAAGAAAGAGGCCCAGAGAATATAGTCTCACCAAAAATGGAGAGTTGAAGTTCCACGAACACATTGTCATCTCTTCTTTTCTTCTGAACACTCCCTACACGGAGTTAGCCAAACTGCAAGGTCTAAGGGCACGTTTCTCCAGAGGACCACCTTCATTCTGACACCAACTAGTCACCAAGTTCCACCACCCTCTAGCTCCATAATTCACCAGGAAGACTCAGAAGAATTCACTGAAACCAACTATGCCCATGGTTATGGTTTTATAGAGAAAAGATACAGGTTGAAATCAGCCAGAGAAAAGACACAGGGCAGAGTCTGGGAGTGATCTGAACATGAAACTTCTGTTGTCCTCAGGACATACTGCCCTCCTAGCATCAATGCATGGCAGTACACATGTAGTACTGTCAACCAGGGAAGGTCACCTGAGCTTTGGTGTCTAAAGTTTTTACTGACGCTATATTCATAGGTATGAGTGATTGACAGCATATGCAGTTGAACTCAGTAACTAGATTGACCGGGACCATGAGATCCAAAGCTCGCACTCTAAATCACATGGTTGGTCTTTCTGGCACAGCCAGCCCCCAAACTAAGATTGTCAGTTGTGACCAGCCCTCATCCTAAACAAAAGTGCTTCTATCAGATGTGACAGACATGACCTCCCAGAAGCCAAGGGCAAAGGCCAGCCATCTCCTTGGATAAAGCACACTTTCTACTATAAATTTCCTTTCCAAATAAAAGTAAAAGATATATATTTTTTGGAGCCAGTCATCTGAAAGGATTGCCAGTCTTTGGGTCATTCCTCTTCTACTTTTTCTTAAGCACTTCGTTTTACACTTGAGATTAATGAGTAAATGGAGTAGAATTAAGGTTTTTGTGTCCCTCGCTAAGTCACTTATCTATATCCCAAAGACAAAGGTTTCTATTTGTTTGTTTATTTATTTAGAAAATACTAAGACCTTTTACTTTAGGTAGACAATTTCAAAGACAAAACAAATCACTATAAAAAATGTAGAGATCATCTGCTGTTCTAAATCCATTAGGATTAGGTGTTCAAAAGAAAATACAAATTAAACTTTTATCCTTTTCATTATTTATAACTTTTTGAGACTAGCTTTATTGTTTTTGAAATGATAAAACATACTTGCTGTAAAAACTTCAAACAATAGAGGAAAGTAAAAAAAAAAATAAAATAAAGGAAAACTCAGACAATTCACTACCCAGAGATAATCAATGTTAATCATTTTATTTGCTTCTTATCAATTTTAACAGACTGTAATTATTCTTTTCATTTGCTTTCTTGCCTGTCTTCTCCACTGGACCATGAGCTTTATGAGGGCAGGGACCAAATCTCTTTTGTTTATCATTGAATCAGTAGCTAATTACAACATGGTGTCTGGCACAATCTTCAAAGATATGCTTAATGAATGATTGGTGAACATCCATTTAATCAGATCACACACACACACACACACACACACACACACACACACACAGAGATAGCGATAGACTGTAAGATCCATGGAGTCAGAGCTTTTTGTATGTTTTGCTTTACTTAAATATTCTAATTGTTCAGAACAGGGATTAGCAAACTAATAGCCAAGAACCAAATTTGTCCATGTAGACTAGTTGTAAGTGAAGTTTTGTTGGAACACAGCCACACCATTTGTTTACATATTGCCCATTGAAGCTTTCATGATACTGTGGCGGAGTTGAGCAATTGTGGCAGGGACCATACAGCTGCAAAGCCTAAAATATTTACTATGTGGATCTTTACTGAAAAAGTTTGCCAACCTCTACTACAGAACCATGTCTGTTACTTAGTAAATGTTTGACAAATATTTGTTGCATGAATAAATTTTATATGAATTTTATATACTATATAAGATGTTTCTTATTAAGCAATATTTCAAATATCCTATTATTTTAAATAGTTGTGTTAAATTTTATTTGCATACCATAATATGTTTGACTAGTTGCCTTTTATTGGACATTTAGGATGTTTCCTTCTTTATTTTTATTTTTCTGTTGTAAATAGCAAAACAGCATACATGCATCTTTTTCTATGTGTGCAACTATGTCAAGATAAATTTATAGAAGGTGGATTTCTGGGTTAAAGGATAATCACATTTTTATATTTTTGATGTATTTTGGCAGATTGTTCTCCAGAAAGATGGCACCAATTTATACTCTTAATAACAGTACATTTCCTCATAACTGTATTGACACTTGATATTAAGACCAGTATTTTTATTCAGGCAAGACATAAACATGAAAAAAAAAAGTCAGATGGCAATCAGATTACTTCCAAGCTTCTTTTTTGGTAGTAAAACTGCTATGTCCTGCCACAGTGACGGGTGATATAAATGGTTTTTACTTGCCAAATTAAAAACATGGTGGTGTCCTTGATTACATTTACATTTATCACTAATTCCCTGAGCTCCTGAACACAGGGGGAAAAATCATTATGATAATGAAGGCAGCTATTTTTAAACAAATGTATGCATGTACATTTTGGAAGTAGAAGTGTTATATGCTTCTTTAGAGAATGAAGCATATTTACATATCATTCATTTGTTCAAGGCAAAACTTAATATCCACAATAAAACATAAGTATTTTTTTTGAAGGGTCATTTCACCTTTAGGAAAAAAGAATGAGGTGGCAGTCCAATTTCTGGCCTCTTTGATGGCAGACTAAAGGTGTATGCTGACAGTGATGTATTTGGAAATTACTCTGATTCAAGAGTTCACAAAGATGGGAGCCTGGTTGTCTGCGGCAGTCCTGCATTTCACCACGAAGAGCTTGCTCCTTAGTCTTGTTTGGAGGTGAATAAATGCCTAGCTGCTGAGTGGGAGGGGAGGGTGCTGAAGCCATTCTGTTCTCATCAGCTGTTTTGAAAAGCCAGCTGGAAACTGAAATGGAGCTCCTTTTGCAGAACCCCGAGAGGGCACGGAGGGTTAAGTTTCTAGACAGAACGCTAAGCTTCTTATGTTTTAAATCTTCTGTCAAGAAGATTACTGACCTACTCTGTGATGCAATGCAAAAGTTAGCAGGTTGAGCAGGAAGATTTCAGACCTCTTAGTCACAGATGAAACTAGTTATTCAGAAAGAAGAAAGCTCGCCTGTGTGCAGAACTGAGGACATAGGTAACTTCATTGTGCAGCAAAGGGTGCTCTTTCCTTCTGTTTAATAACTAAGCACAGATGCAAATAGCAAAACGGCATGTAATGAAATTTAGGGAGCTGTGAAGCAGGCAGGGTACCGTGAAGAAGTCAAAGGGAACGGAAGCATTTGAATAATGCCTCGCTGCATGGCCTCGGTCCTTGGCTCTCGGGCACCCAGCTACTGCGTCCTTCACTAGATCTACCCAGCACAAAAGGATACGGAGGTCTGGAAATTAGTTGGTGACTAAGGCAAGGAAGAAATACAAACAAGGCTCTTCAGAGCTGGAAATCTTTTGGGGCTATTGTCACAGCTCAGAAGCCCCCGATAGAGGGCAGTGCTCCTACTTTTGTTGAGGTGAATGCCTGAAATACTTTGTAAGAGAGTTGATGCCTCCCTGGAAAACCACAAATAATGCACAGTGGTTATAAACAAAGACTGTCGTCCTTGTTTGGACTTTCCATCAATTTTTCTTATTCTCACTATGCAGATATTTTAATGAATTCACATATTAAGAGAGGAGAAAATTATGGTTAAGAAAATAAAACTAACTATACATACCTCTATGGATAACCTGAATTCAGGAGACAATTGTCACTACCTGTAAACACTGTGCTTTGCAGATCATGCATCACAAAGTGTCTTCATTGCAGCTTTACTTGTGTTTTTCTATGAAGTAGAACATGAGAAAGAATGTTAGCAATCATCTGGAAATTTTGTCAATGGAAACAGAAAATGCTCTTAAACAATTCTGACATGTGTGCAGCTGTATACAAACCCCAAGTTAGCTGGATAATTGCCATCTTTGTTTTCAACTTCCACCCAGTTTCTTTTACAAATTACAATTGACAACTAGAACTTAACTAGAAAAGAAAATCCATATGATTGCTGATTAGATCACTCAGGAATAGGGAATATTTATTTGTTAAATGACTTCCAAAGGTTGTTTGCCGAAAGACAGCTGCTAAACTGGAACTCCTAAATTAGGATTATTGGATGTAACTCTTGGGTTCAGTCCATTAGAAATAAGTCAGCATTACAAACTAGTGGATTATTATTTCAGTTACAGAGTAGGTGATAGATGTATGGGAATATCTTATTTTAAAGAGATGCAGGTTCTGGGCAATCACTCAGTCACTTTGTTGTTTATTCCTCAGATAGTTGACCATGGCAGTTATATGGCATGTCACCTGAAAATGACAAAGAGTCCAGTTAATTATTGTATAGATGATTTATTGTGATCGATTTTTGGTAACATCTGCCTTTTTCAGTTTCTATTTTTCTCCAGGCTAAAATTGTGGTGACCCAAGTCTTTGAGTGGAATATTTTTATTTCAATGCATGCAATTATGTAGTAGAGAAGATTCAAAATTACTTTCAAAGGAGTATTTTGTTCCTGACCTTAAATGCTCTCGTAGCTCATTGCCAGGTGGAAGTGAAATCACCTTTCTGTACTTGTCAGACTTTTCAATTTTCACATAAGCATGTTAACTCTATCCCTAGCTCAACTGTGTGTTCAAGTATAAGAATCTGTACTGAATTGACAGCATAAAATAGCTGTACTTTAGTTATTTTTTGAGGAGAGCACCATTAAACTCACTGCTATATACTGGAATCCCTCCTTATCCACCAGGGATATGTTCCAAGATCCCCAGTGAATGCCTGAAACTGTGAATAATATCAAACCACATATATGTGTGTATATATATACATATACATATATATGTATATATATTTATGCATATGTAATTATGTTTTTCATATATGTATCTATGATAAGGTTTAATTTATAAATTAGGCACAGTAAGAGATTAACAACAACAATAATGATAAAATAGAACAATGGTAACAACATACTGTGATAAGAGTTATGGTAATCTCTCTCTCTGAAAGTATCTTATTATGCTGTACTCACCCTTTTCTTGTGATAATGTGAGATGATACGATGCCTACGCATTGAGAAGTGAGGAGAACAGCATAGGGATTGTGACATAGCATTAGGCTACTATAAGTGTTACTTGAACACAAGCACTGCAATACTACACTTGACCTGGTAACTGAGAGGGCTACTAAGTGATTAATGGGCGGGTAGTATATGCAGTGTGAATACACTGGACAAAGGGATGATTTACGTCCTGGGTGGGATAGAGTGGGACAGTGTGAGATTTCATCATGCTGTTCAGAACAGTGCCCAGTTGAAAAGTTATGAGTTGTTTATTTCTGGACCATGGTTGACGGTGGGTAATTGAAACCATGGAAAGTGAAACTGCGAGTTAGGGAAGGACTACTGCACATCGTCTCTCAAAAACTCAGTCAAGTTCAACAGTATTCACAGAGGGTTGTGTGAAGGCTGTGCAGTTTAAATATTCTTCTAGATAACCCAAAAATACCCCTGGATTAAGCCAGGCCGACATAAACCTGTGTATCTGGACTGATTCGTACGAGCCCCTTGTAGACTAGTTTTTAATGATTTGATGTTGGAGTTGTATTATCACCCGGGTGACCAACTATGCTAGTTTGCTTCAGATAGTCTTGGTTTTAGAACTAAAAGTCGCACGTCCCGGAATTTTCCAGGACTCAGACAAATTTGAACGCTTGGTCACCCTGCCAGCCAGTCAGACACATCCCCAAGAAACTCATCTGTGCATCCAATGTAAGGTTGTGAAGGTCTTTATATGAACTATCAGGAAGTATTTCTCTTTGGTCTTAATTTTTCCTGAGCAACTCTGTACTTAACCAAACATCTTCAAGTTACTGTGAATTACAGAATTGATGAGTTTACTTTCTTTTGCATTGGGAAAAAAAGAAACGAATTTATGGCCCTGCTAAGGGATTCATTTTTGTATTAGCCACATGCCTGGCTCCATTTTATGTCCTTTCCCTTGCTTTCTTTCTTTTTTATTTCTTTATCCTTTGTCTGCCACATCTAATATGTTAACTTGTATTTACATATTCATGAAAACTGCCTTTGATGCTTTTTGTTAAAGAGGAGGCATAAATAAAAATTGCTGTGTTTCACCACAAAACTAATGCTAGGTTAGATTTTCCAAGAAGCAGACCCTGATAAGGACATTTGTATGCAGGAAGTTTATTAGGGAGTACTCTCAGGATCCATACGGTGTGGCAAAGGGTAGGAAGCAGGACAGACAGACAGAAGTTGGGCTGTTTCACAGTCATAAGACTTCAGCCAGCCCTAGGGCAGCTCTGGAACTGGGGTGGCCCTTCAGAGGTTTCTTTCTTGGCCCTTAAGCTCCTTCCTGCTTTGATGAGTTATGGAACGTGGGCTGCCCTGGGAAGAGATATGACCTTGGGTGAAGGGCTCTCTTCAACTGAGGGCAAATCTCAGAGAGGTCTGACAGTGAGGGCGGTCAGGCAGCCATAGTCCCAGTAGCTCTCATAATGAGTCTTCTAGCATCACAGTATCTTCTACAAGAAGCATCTCTGCCTCTGCACAACAATCCCTTTGACTGAATGACTGTGGAGTAGCAGGAGCAGGAAAGTCTCAGCTCTTTTTCTATAAAATAAGGATAATACCTTCATGGTGAAGATTAATCAGAATATATAAATATATTTAGAATATATAATCAAATATATATATATATTTGTATATATATATATTTGTATATATATATTTTATATATATATATATATATATATATATATATATATATATATATATATTATATATGGAGAGAGAGAGAGAGAGCAAGAATGCCATGTAATAGTCAATAAATGATAACCACTATCATTTATCTCTCTCTTTCCACCTGGGCATAATGAATCAATGTATGCTGAATGGATCATTTTACTCTGATTTGACTGTGTGTGAAATTAGTTATACCAAAAGTTTAGGTTAAAGAGAACAAAACAAAACAAAGACAATTTGAACACACACATCCTAATACTAGTAGTTACAAAGTAACAGGCTTTCTCTAACAAATTAATAGCAAAAGAAAGATGACATAAATTATTCTAGGTAGACTATATGAAAGTCTCTATTATAGGATTACTTGTGAATCACTTGAGTCTTCAAGATAAGAAATTAAGAGACATCAGAGGAGCAGGTACCAGGGTGGCTGGGCAACTTTGGTACTTTCCTGGTTGTAATTCGATCCCTTCCATTTTGAGCATTCCTATGACCCATTTTTTTCCCTCAGGCACTGTGAAAGCAAGAGAACAAAAACAGAAAAGCAGAAGATGAGGGTAGGAGTGGTTAAACAAAATGAAAGAATTTCAAAAAGGTGATATAGTCTTAAAGCTAAAAAATGTAAAAATTGGATGACTATCACTAGTGATACATCTTTAAATAAAATACTTTTAAAGAGCTGCATGTAAAAAGCTTAAAGGGAACTAAACCTATGAAGTTAAAAACCAATAAAATAGTGCTGAGTTAAAAATAAATAAGAAACAAAATTTAAAACAAGAGAGATTAAAAACAGAGCACAGAAATATTTGAAATTCTTTCAAACAACTACAGACATAAAACATTGCATAAATGTATGACCAAAAGAGATATTGTATAAATCTCAGGTCAAAGACATAGAAATTAAGACCAAAAATAATCTATTTAAATTTATGACCATAAAGAAGCCATTTAAATATGTTCGCTTATATTAAATATTTTGAAATTGAATTTCTGGTCCTTTAAGGAGTCATTTGGTATGTAGAATGTGAATTTACCTAGAAAATGTGAATGAAGAGTACCTGAATGTTGGAAAAATGACATTATGTTCAATTCCCTGAAAAGACATTTGGGAACTAACAGGGCAGTTAGAAAAATCTAACTCGTCTCTACCAATGTTACCCATCACCTTCTGTGTCCCCACACACAGATTCAGAAAAGGAGAAGTTTGTGGTCCTCAAGAAGTGTTTAAATATTATGTGCATATTATCATTAGTCACTCGGGATGCTTGTTAAAGGTGCTTATTCTTGGAATCCTCTCCAATCTACGGAATCAGAATTGCTGAAGCTTGGGCCTGGGAATATGCATTTTAACAGATGTGCCAGGTAATGCTGATGTCCACTAAAGTTTGAGAACCACTGTTTCAAATAACTGGACTAATAACCCTAGAGTGGCATAGGTGAGAACTCCTGGTAACATACTGTCAGCGCAGCTGAGAGGCAGTGAAATGGCCTTTAACATTTATATTTGAAAAATCAGCTGTCTCCAAGCTGAAATTGACACAGAAAAGAGAAAATCATATAAGGGATGCTTATCAAATTTGTAGACAACTCAATAGAAAGAAGGGTTAACATGATAGATGATAGCATGAAAACTGAAAAGGGTCTTGACAGGCTGCGAAATAGAATTGAAATTAAGACGTTGAAATGTAATAGGGATAAATGTAAAACCCTATATTTGGGTGGATGACAAGAATTCACTGCACAAAGTCAAGATCGAAGAAAGCAACTTTGTAAGAATTCATAAATGAGGAGCCAGGAGATTTTATTGACTGTCACCATGATAGAAGTGACCAGAATGAAGAGACTGCTAACAAAGTTAGGACCATATGAGGATGCAATAGTAGAGAGAGGCTAAGTGTGGAGAAGCAGTCTTGAATTTCTCCAGGCTGATCAGGGTGTGCTCCTTCCTGGGTGAAACATTTCAGGGAGAATATTGATGAACTAGAGCTCAACCAGAGGAAGCAGTCAGGATGAGAATATCTCATAGTGATGCTCAATGAGGGATGACTGACTGAGACTTAAAAAAAGCAAGTTTTTCAAATATTTGAAGGTATCTGTAATTTACAATAGGGAACAATCAAAGAACAAATGAGACAGTGATACCTTTGGGAAGCTAAAGCTAGAAGGATTGAGTAGAACCGAATAGAGCAGAGAGTTCTAGAAGAATGAGGACTGAAAGAGGGGGATTTGATTTAGCAGAAAGTCTGTTCCATTGAATGATAGGTGCAGAAGACAAATGGATTGGAGATTAGAGAGGAAGTGGGTGGTGACTACATGGAGGCCATGTTTGTAGATAACAAGTTCTAGAATTTTGGCTGAGAATAAAGGGGAAGAATGGATGAGTTTCTAGACAAGTCACCAGACTGAATTATAATTTTGTTTTAAGGATGTGGAAGTCCTGTGGGATTTGATGGAGTGACTGGATCTAATGTTAGCAGATTTACGTCTGTTGTCCCAGTGTAGTATCAGTATACTGTTCCCTTGCATTCTCAGAAGTATCCTGGAATGGATGATGAGTCTCATGGTGTTGCAGTATTTGAAGGCTGAGGGAGGTGAGCCAGTGGAAAAAGCATGAAATTGAAGATTTGATAGTGAACCTGCATAATGATGGAGCAGGTTCTGCCAGGTCCTGGCTGGGCAGCAACAGGCCTGGACTGGCCAAGTTGCTGGGCTGGGAATGCGGTTGGATAGGGGAACTCTGACAGGTGCCATGGATCCTACGGCTGGAGGCCAAGTCCGGAACTCCACCGGAACCAGCAGACCTCTGGCATTCTGTCTGGCAGTGATGAAGACTTCTGCATTTTAACAGAAGAGTCTCTAAAAGAGAAGGCTTCTGGGCGCCAATGAATGTGGATGAGGCAGATACTCGACCATTCAAAGGCCAGCTTCAAAGTCCATTTGTTTTCAAAGGCATGCTGCCAGAGCTCTCTTCTGCTGGGCTTTCTGTCTCCTGAGTAGAATGGGGAAGATCTTGCTTCATTAACAAAAGGCAAAAAGTAGAACCCTGTTAAACCAGAGTGAAATTTGTAAATGTAAACTTAGAAACCATGATAAATATGCCATCAATGTGGGCTGCAGATGTTGGATTTTACTTCGAGTGCACATTTAATAGGAGCAATGAATTTGCATGTCCTGCAGAATCCCCACTTACAACAGCCAGAATTAATGCCCTGAGCTTTTCAAATGCAAGGGAACCCTGGACTGCCAGCCATCCTTTTAAGCGTTCTTTTATTAGCCTCTTTGGGGCTATATTTCTTTCTTTATCGTAAAGGATAGATATGGATATTACAGCCTCATCTGTGGCTAAGGCACAGGCATTGCAGTCATTTCCATTACTTACTATTTGCTGTTTGACTTTGGGCAAATGACTTTATGTATCTGACCTCAGTTTTCTCCTATGTGGAATGGGGATAATGACAGTACTTACTTCCTCATTTGTGAGGATTAAATGAGGTAATGAACATAAACTGATGAGCATATTTAACCTGCTACATAGTGTTAATAAATAGTGACTCTTGCTATTTTTAGTGTTCTTATTATGCTGCCTGGGGGTAGATGTTAGAGGAAAGCTCAAGTATAGTCAGGGAGTGCCTCCGTTTAGGTTTATTCATTACTTCATATGTATGCAAAGGACTTTGCTGTTCAAGAAAGTCACATATTAATAAAGGGCTTTGCCTTGTTCTAGTTTAGGGGGCATTGTCTATGCACTTTGAGTGGACCACAGTTAACCCCTGTGGCTTAATGATGTGGCTGTGCATTGTTTTGAATAATATTTAATAATAACAATAATGGCAACATAATAATAATACTACTACTAATAATAACAACATATCACCTTAAAGTTATATAGTTCAGAGCGACCTCCCTGAATGTTATAACTCACATGGACAGTGATTTATAGTTAACCAGTGTCTTCAAACAAATTGTGTGTGTGTGTAAAAGTATTTTCCTCATCGTAGTAGCCACATGGCTGTGGGTGGAGCAGATATTATTCCCCTCATTCTTTTGGTTGAACTCACCAGGTTTGTATAACTGCTTTAGAAAAAATGGATTGAGCAGCTTTTATGAGAATAGGCAAAATGACATTATGCTTTGTATTATTCAGTGATTTTTGGGGGGAGAGTTATGAGTTCAAATTTGGTGGTAAATTTAATCTATGATGCATGTCAGGATTAAGATTAGTTAAATATTATTAAGTCCTTCAACCTTGGAATTAGTAATTTTTTACCATTTTATTTTGCGCTTCTTAGGGTTAGAAGCGATGCATTGGCCATCAGTCAGCATTGACAGCTTTAGAAAAAAGACTGTGTTTTCTTCCTCCCACTCTCCCACCCTCAAACATTTATTTGCCTTTTATTGTGTGCAGCTGAGCAGTGGAATGTATAGACCAATGTGCTTTTAAAATATACTTGAATTTAAAATATTTCTGCGTATAGCCATGTGCCTTTCCAGCTAGCCTGATTTCTTTTTCTCCATGGGCTTAGTTTGTGGGTCTGGAGCCAATTTACATAACTGATTAAAGCAAGCCTAGATAGTTTGTGACCCATTTTTATTAGAAGTTTTTCTCTCCCTCATCTGCTCACACGGCAATTAAGATAGTTTACACTAGCCTGGCTAATGATTTTCAGATTTGAATCTCAAGGAACTGTAGACATGAGGTTCTTTAGAAATGCTTAGAATCACTGAGTCTGAGTTCCCTCATCTGGGAAATAACGGTATTAACATTTTACTGAAATATGTGATTAGAGATGTACTTTGTAATTCTTGGTTATGGCTTTTTAAAGCCAAAACTTTAGCCTATGTAATTCTTAAAAGCAAAGTATGACTAATTTGATAATAGAGATTTCTAGGCCATCATTGACATTCTCTTATTAATGGCAATACTGGTCGTGATGCCAGTAGAAATAGATGAAAAAAGACTCATAACTATAACAGCATAGTAATTAACATGTCACTTGTGGTCCTTTGGCATTATGGTTTGAGGTAATAATGAAAATGTCATTTCAAGTTGTTCTATCATTTATTAAGAAGAAGTAAATGAAGTTCTCAAAATACACGTTAAGATTAATAGGTGCTCTTTGAGCCATTTGCTGCAGGGTCATTTTAACTTTAGTTTGGTGCAGAAGGCACCTTGTCACTGTCTCCCTGTTCCTGCCACACGCTGCTCCACGTGCACATTGTGCATTTTGCATGGTCGCATGGTCTGGTAAACTGAGTATGGGCCTTGGGATCAGTCCCACTAGGGGCGGAATCTAGAGTGGTTTCCTTATAAATTGTGTGGCATAACATAACTGTCATAAGTCTGCTTTCTAAAGTGTAGAAATGAAAGTAATGATACCTTTCCCAGTGTGGCTGGAAGAGTAAATGTGATAATACTTGACACAAAACACTGGTAACATTTATTGGGTACCCCCTCCATGCTTTTTATGTGTATTATTTTTATTCCTCCCTCAACTCTGCTAGATGGATACTCTATTTCCATTTTATAGATGAAAAATCAGAGAGGTTAAGTGACTTGTTAATGTTACTTGGTTAGTAAACAGCTGAGGTGGGCTTCAAACCTGTGTCTACCATCTGCACAGCGTAGGCTTTTATCACGCTGCTGCTCACGCGGCAGACTTCCAGCAAGCTGTACCTCTTCTGCTCCTTCCACGGAGATTTTTGACCAAGGGTCTGAAAGAAATAATTTCTTCTCATTAAGTTTGTATACATATGACCTTCAGTTAAAATAAAAATATGCAACCTTGTGCATTGGCACTCTCTGAATGAAAGCTGGGGATTCTGGGTGCTATTGGTCACATAATCCAAATGGCATAGCTCAGCATTCAAAGTCTTGCTACATCTTTAAATATTTCTCTTCTTAACAAACAAACAAACAAACAAAGAAACAAATGAAAAACCCCACAGCTTTTAATTTTGATATAATGAAAACTTACAGAAAATTTGTAAGTACAAGGAAATCGCATATACTCTTTATTCAGACTTACCATTTCTGTATATATCTTTCCCCACATACCTTATCATTCTGTTTGTGTGTATGTGTGAAATAAATACATCATTTTATCTTCTGAAACACTTCAGAGTAAGGTGAAGACGTTGGGTACATCATGTTCCTTTACTGCTATATATTCCAGTGAGAAATTTCCTATGAACAAAGAAATCTCTGATATAATCATAGTATAATTATCAAGAATTGTAACACTGACGTAATCTAATAATCTAATCCACAGTCCTTATTCAAATACTGTCAGTTCTCCAAGCCCAGCATACCTCAGAAACTTTTCCAACTGTTGGAGATCTACCTATGAATAAAATAGATAATGCTATCTGATATTTCTATCAGATCTTCATATATTCCATTTCCAGTGCTATTCGAGTGTGTGTGTGTGTGTGTGTGTGTGTGTGTGTGTGTATAGATCCAAGGTTTTGTCTATATTGTTATGGACTGAATGTTTGTGTTCCCCCACTCCCGATTCATATGTTAAAGTCTGAATCCCCAGTGTGAAAGTATTTGGGGATGAGGCCTTTGAGAGGTAACTAGGTCATGAGGGCAAGACCCTGATCTGATAAGATTAATACCTTTATAAGAAGAGACACCAGTGAGCTTGCTCTCCCTCTGTCTGCCATGTGAGAACTCAGCAAGAAGGTGGCCATCTGCAAGTCAGGAAGAGTGCTGTCTCTAGACCCTGACCAGGCTGACACTCTGAACATGGACTTCTAGTCTCCAGAGTTGGGAGAAAATAAATCTGTTGTTTTAGCCACCTGGTCTATGGTATTTTGTGATGGCAGCCCAAGCCAACTAAGAAAGATATCATATCCCTTCTGCTTGAAGAACTTTCATTAACATTGCTTATAGAATAGGTGTGCAGGCAATGGTTTCTCTTAGATTTTTTTTAAATCTGAGAAAGTCTATATTTCTCCTTCATTTTTTTGAGATTTAAAAGTTTTTTCAATTACAGTTGACATTCAATGTTCTTTAATATTAATTTCAGGTATACAGCATAGTGGTTAGACATTTATATACTTTAAGAAGTGATCCCCCTGACTAGTACCCACCTGGCACTATACATAACTATCACCTATTATCGACTATATTCCCTATCTTTTACTTTACATCCCCATGACTATTTCATAACTACAAAATCCCTAAATCCCTTCATCTTTTTCACCCTTCCAACAACCTCCCTCTCATCTATCACCCCAACAAATCTAGTACCCATCTGATACCATACATAGTTATTACAACATTATTGACTGTATTCCTTGTGCTACACCCTGCATTCCCATAACTACTTTGTAACAACCAATTTGTACTTTTTAATCCCTTTCCCTCTTTTCACCCACATTCCCAACCCCCTTCCCATTTGGCAACCATCAAAATATTCTATGTATCTGAGTTTATTTCTGTTTTGTTTGTTAATTTTGTTCTTTAGATTCCACGTATAAGTGAAGTCACACTGCATCTGTCTTTCTCTGTCTGACACTCCACTCAACAAAGTACTTTCCAGGTCCATCCATGCCGCAACAGAGGGCAAGATCCCATTCCCATCCATAGCTGAGCAATATTCCATTATATATATATATATATATATATATATATATATATATATATATATATATATATATATATATATATATGTATGCCACCTCCTCTTTATCCATTCACCCATTGATGGACACCTAGGTTGGCTCTTCATCTTGGCCATTGTAAACAATGCTGCAACGAATACATGGATGCACACATCCCTCAAAGTAGCATTTTGGGTTTCTTCAGATAAATACCCTGAAGTGAGACTACTGGGTCCTTCTTCGTCTCTTGTTATAAAGTCTATTTTGTCTGGTATAAATATTGCTACTGCAGCTTTTTTTTTTCTTCCATGAAATATCTTTTTCCATCTGTGTGTGTCTTTCAATCTGAAGTGAGTCTCTTTAGGCAGCATATGTAAGGATTTTGTTTTCTTATCCATTCAGCCCTCCTATGTCTTCTTTTGATTGGAGCATGTAATCCATTTACATTGAAATTAATTATTGATAGATGTGTGGCTTTTGCCATTTTATTATTCATAATTTTCTTTTTTTTTTTTTTTTTTTTTTTCTGTCTTAAAGAAGTCTAAGATTCCTTGTAATACTGGTTTGGTGGTGATGAACTCCTTTAGCTTTTCTTGTCTGGGAAGCTCTTTATCTGTCCTTCTATTTTAAATGATAGGCTTGCTGGGTAGAGTAATCTTGGTTGTAGGTCCATGCTTTTCATCAAGTTGAATATTTCCTGCCAATTCCTTCTGGTCTGCAAAGTTTCTGTTGCAAAATCAGCTGACAGTCTTATGGGAGCTCCCTTATAAGTTACTAGTTGCCTTTCTATTGCTGCTTTTAATATTCTCTTTTTGTCTTTACCCTTTGCCATTTTAATTATAGTGTGTCTTGGGGTGGGCCTGTTTGGGTTCATCTTGTTTGGGACTCTCTGCACTTTCTGGGCTTGTATGTCTATTTCCTTCACCAGGTTAGGAAAGTTTTCTGTCATTATTCTTTGAATATGTTCTCAATCCCTTGCTTTCTCTCTCCTTCTGGTATCCCTGTGATGCAAATGTTGTTATGCTTGATGTTGTCACAGAGGTCTCTTAAACTATTCTTATTTTTAGGGGATTTTTTTTCCCTCTTTGCTGTTCTGATGAGGTGTTTTCTGCTACCTTGCTTTCCAAATCGCTGATTCGGCCTTCTGCTTCTTCTAGTCTGCTGGTGATTCCTTCTAGTGAATTCTTCATTTCAGTTATTGTATTCTTCAGTTCTGATTTTTTATGGTTTCTATGTCCTTTTTTATACTTGCCATCTCTTTTTTGAAGTTCTCACTAAGTTCTTTGAACATCCTTATAACCAATGTTTTGAATTCTGTCTCTGGTAGATTGCTTACCTCCATTTTATTTAGTTATTTTTCTGGATTTTTCTCCTGTTCTTTCATTTGGGATGTACTTTGTTTCCTCATTTTGGCTGCCTCTCTGTGTTTCCTTCTATGTATTCAGTAGATCTGCTATTTCTCCCAGTCTTGGCCAGGTGGCCTTATGTAGTAGGTGCCCAGTGGGAATCTGGCACAGCCTCCCTGGTCACCTGCTTTGGGTGCCCCAGGAATGTCCCTTATGTGTTTTTTGTGTGCCCTCCTGTTATAGTTGAGCCTTGATTGCTATTGGCATGTTAGTGGGTGGGATTGACCCTCAGGCTGACAGACTGTGGGGTTTGGCCACATCCACAGCTTATGGACTGCTGTGTGGGGTGCTTGCCCCACTGAGTGGGATTCACCCTAGTGGGCTCTGGTGCCTATTGAGACTGCCCTTTTGTGTGTGCCACTTGTGGGGCTAATTGGGTGGTGCTCTGCTGTGGTCTGAAGCCAACCTCCAAGTGTGTTTGTTCTGGGTTTCTTGGGAGGGGCTACTGTGCAGGCCCAGGTCACCCACTGCTTGTGATTGGCTGGGTACTACTTGGTAGGAGCTACAAAGTGATCCATAGTTGTTTGCTGCCTGTGCTAAACCTGGAGGCGTGTGGGAGAGGCCATGCTGCAAACGTAGCACATCTGCCACCAGTATCCATCCTGGGTGGCTCTGCAAAAAGCCTGGACATCCTGAGGTCTGCTGCCACCTGCTGGGTCCCGAAAGGTTCAGCTGCTGATAAAGCCTCCTGTAGTAAACAAGTTGAGTGAGGCAGGGTCTCAGTGAGTCAGCAGAGTAGAACAGCGGAGATCACCAGGCCAATCAGATTCAGTTTTGCCCTGTGGGGGCAAGCTCAACACAGGAAGGATGGCGCTTGCCTGCTGGGTACACAGGAGAAAGACCTCACACAGGGAAAATGGCGACTGTCCTACAGCCCTTGTCACAAAGCCACATACCTCAGTCTTCCTTCTGTATGCCTCTAATGCCCCCAAAGTCACCATCCCTCTGCTGGAGTGAGTGCCTGAGAGTAAGTGAGTCTATGCATGGGCAATTTAAGAGGACATCTGGGTTTCCTGCAGCCTTCAGTCCCACATAGATTGTTTGGTTGGAATCCTCACTGTTTTCCATAGCCACATGTTGTAGGAGTTCCTCTTCCCAGACCAGTACTCTGGGCTGGGGAGCCTGGTGAGAGGCTGGGGTCTCTTGGTGCTCTAGAGAGGGGGACCTCTGTGGCCGAGATATACATCATGATTCTCAACTGCCATGTGGAGGTTTGGGAACAGACTGTTTTGCATCTCTGCCCCTCCTACCAGTCTCTCTGTGGCTTTAAAAAAATATCCTTAGTTATAAAACTTTTGTTCAGATGGCTCTCCAGGTTGATTGTTCTATAATTTAATTGTAATTTTAATGTGTTCATGGAAGGAAGCAGGCACAGTGTTTATCTACTCTGCCTTCTTGGATCTCCTCTGCTCCTTCATTTTTGAAAGATACTTTTGCTGAGCATAGAATTCTCATTGGTAGCTATTGTCTTCTAGCACTTTATTTAAATAAGTCACTCTCTTGCCTCTGTTTTGCATGGGTTATGATGAAAAGTCTACTGTAACTTCATCTTTGTTCTCTCATATGTAGTATGTCTCTTCTTTGGCTACCTTTAAGATATTTTCCTTTTCTTTTTTTCCCAGCAGTTCGAATATGATATATCTATGAGTGGTGCATAAAGGAAATAGAAGCCTTATCTTTCTTATAAGTGGCAAGAGTATTCCACCAAGAATTTCTCCCTGCTGTGAGACATATGTTGGTCCTTTGCACCTGGTGCTCTTTCAACCTCTAGTCCTCATCAAATCCTATTCAGATATTAGGAACTAGTTCAAGTCCTATCCCCATGAAGACTTCATAGCAGATGGGCACCATGCCTTACTTTCTTGACTTCCAATCTCTCTGTTCTTAGGCTTGACACATTTTAGACTAAAGATATTCTTTCTCCTATGAAATGATTTCAAAATTCACAGCCTTCTTTAAAATATCCTTTCTTTACTTTTAATAATCAATAATCAGCCATTATTTAAGCAGGCTTTTGTGTGTGTGTGTGTGTGTGTGTGTGTGTGTGTGATGTCAAGTAAATCCCTTCAAGTGTTTCTTCTATTAGTATGATTAATTTCTTCAATTCACATGATAAATTTAATTAGAATGCTTTTCTTTTTTGTGGTCAACTCCAAAGTTGAGGGAACAAAGGCAGGTTTGGGTCACAGAAGGATTCTATGCTTCATTTTATGCTCTGCTGTTGTTTGAAATTCTTAATAATTGAACAAAAGACCCCACATTTACATTTCACACTGGCTGGCCTTGAAAATTATGTAGCTGAGTCCTGAGTTTGGGATTAACATCTCAGGTGGGAATTTGGATAGCTAGAAAGTGGTATAAGGATATTAGGTATCTTGGGCAGATAGTAAGGAGAATACAAAGAGGCAAAGGCAATCTTAAGGCAGCAATTCCAAAACATTATTCTATAAGGCATTCCATTTATGTGTTATACATTAAAAGACATTAGTAGTCAAATTTCAGAAATGTGTTAAAGAAAGTTAAATAGGTTTCCTTAGGATAGAACTTCTCAGTCTTTAATTTGGGGAGTGGCATTGTGACTAACCTAAATGGGATGTGATCTCAGAATTTTCAAAATTTATTTAACTGTGGCTACTGGTTTGTAGGAACAAGTGTTCTTTGGATCATAGTTTTGGAGCACAATTTGACAAGTGGGGACAATAGTTCCAGGCTTTCAGGGCAAGGAGACCTGCTCCTTCCAGTAGCTTTGGGAACTAGGGTTGTAGATTGTTTAGATGAAGGACTAGAAAGGGTCAGTGTTCTCTACTTATAGACCAAAGGCGTTGTTATATGCATGACTGTTGGCTTTATCCCAATCTCTACCCCCAAATAACTCTTAGGTCATGTCTTTCCTTACTTTCCTCTTTATAATTGCTCTTTAACTTACATCTTAGTCATTTTTTACCCTGATGAAATATGACTGTTAAATAGTATGTATGAATCTACAATGTGTATGTCTTCATTGGAAATGTTGGATAATCTCTAAGGAACAACAAAAAAAAAAGAGTTTTGGCCTTTGTACTATAGATGTACAAAAACATTTACAACTAAATGAATAAAAGCATTGACCAAATCCTGGGTCTTTTTCTCATTGGGGATCTCTTGCACAGCATGCTCTGCATATCCCATTATACCAGACCTTCCTGGGAACTATAGAAATAGCACCATAAGTGATCCCATATTATCCTCTAATGTAGCCATCAACCTTACTCTATAAATCAGCTGGAAAATAAGCCTGCACTTAAGAAGCTTGTGTCTAACACACAAGAGACTACTAAGAAATGTGCTAGTGAGGAGGGGGAAAGAGTAACTGGGGAACACACACTAGGAGCTGTTTGGAAGTTTGGCACAAGTTAGTGAGTAGATTGTCAGTGAGTCTTTATTATGTGCTCATTGCTTGCCGAGCATATTTAATATCTAATAACGGCATGGTTTTAAGCCAAGGTTCTCAATTCTGGTACAACCACAGATGAAAGTGAAAAATAAATACGAAAAGATAACAGTATCCTACCTTTCGGAGATTTTGTCTGATTCACTTGGTATGGGCTGGGCCCAAGAATATGAATTTTCAACAATTTTTTCCCAGTGATTTTGATGCAGTAGGCCAAGATCTACTAAATGTTGAAAAATACTGATATAGGTAATAGAGTAAACTTTAAGCAAAAAAACATAAAAAACCACCTCAAAGTCACAGTGTCTGACCTGAGAAACAGCAGATGTTAATGTAATCTGAAGAAACTCTTTATAGTCTGATTTTCTTTACAGATCCTCTCCTTCTTAAAGAATAATTTTGGTAATAAAAGAACCTATCATACTCTTTCTGGAATGAAGATCTTGTGCTTAATAGTCTTTTTTTTAAAATAATTTATTTTTTAAATTTATTGGGGTGACAATTGTTAGTAAAATTACATAGATTTCAGGTGTACAATTCTGTCTTACATCATCTATAAATCCCATTGTGTGTTCACCACCCAGAGTCAGTTCTCCTTCCATCACCATATATTTGATCCCCCTTACCCTGATCTCCCACCCCCAACCCCCACCCCCCTTACCTTTTAATTATACGAGTTCTGGCAATTAAGTTTGCGAACTCGTCCTAGAAAAAGTGCTCCATACCTCATTGCAGAATATCACTATGATCACCCTCGAAGTAGTCCCCTTGGGAAGCTATGCACTGATGCCAGCATCTAGTCCACCCTTCAAAGCAATTTTGGAACTCTTTTTCTGGAATGGCCATCAGAGCTGTCATCATATTACCCTTGATATCCTGAATGTCATCAAAATGTCTTCCTTTCAATATTTCCTTTATCTTCGGGTGAAGAAAGAAGTCATTGGGGGCCAGATCAGGTGAACAGGGAGGGTGTTCCGCTACAGTTAATTGTTTACTGGCTAAAAACTCCCTCACAGACAGTGCTGTGTGGGCTGGTGCATTGTCGTGATGTAACAGTCAGGAATTGTTGGTGAAAAGTTCAAGTCGTCTAACTTTTACATGGAGCCTTCTCAGTACTTCCAAATAGTAAACTTGGTTAACTGTTTGTCCAGTTGGTAGAAGTTCATAATGAATAATCCCTCTGATATCAAAAAAGGTTAGCAACATTGTTGCAACAAGTTGGCGAACTTAATTGTCAGAACTTGTATGCCGTGTTCCTTTTGAGTGAAAACCTAGGAGTGGAATTGTTGGATCATAGGATATGAGACTTGTGTTTACTCCATATCACTGCCAACATTTGATGTTGGCAATTTTTAAAATGTTAACAGTTTGGGTGGGTGTGTAGAGTACTTTATTATGATTTTAATTTGCATTTCTCTGATGACTAATGATATACACTTTTCTATGTACTTGATTGTTCATATACACTCTTTCTTAAATTGTCTGTCAAAACCTATTACACATCTTTTATTGAATCCTCTTTTTATTATTGAGTGTTAGTAGTTATTTACAAATTCTGCATGTAAGTGCTTTGTTAAATACATATTTTGCAAACATTTCCTCCCAGCCTGTGGCTTATCTATAATTTTAAAGACATATTAAATAAGAAAGTAAGAAAAAGAGAGATAAAGTTCAAATTCTATAAAAAGGCAAAAACATGCTGACTGATGGCTGGTAGGACCTGAGGTTGACATTTGTAGGAAGAGGTGATCACTGAAATGGGGAGTAGAAAAGATTGTAACTAGGAAATGGAGCTAAATTTTTAGGTTCCTCTGTATCACTTGACATACATATCTGATTTAAAATGATCAACATCTCTATGAAGTAGGTCAGAGTCCTAGAATCAAAATTCTGGGAGCTTTAATAAGTTGTCTAATCTATTTAGCAATAGGCTAAGTGTTGTGGCCCTCAAGACAGTTTGTCTGACTCCTCCCCACCAGCTTTTCCTCTTGCAAAGAAAACAGATGTTTACATAATTTAAAAATTATTCATGATCTTTGGTAAGATTTATTTTGATAAAAAAGTTACACTAGTATTTTACCACTGGATGAAAAAAGATGAGTATAATTAGAAAATTAATGTGTCAAGCTTTGCTTTGAATGGAATCTTTCCTTCAGATATTTAATATAAAAATCATGTACTATAACTTCTAAATCCATACATATGAGTCAAAACTGTGAACTTAAAAGTGAACTCATAGATATTTCAATCAGTATTATTAGAAAAATGATATGTGTCCAACCATGTAAAACATGTCTTATGAACTTAATATAAAGATAATTAAAAAGTTAACTATGAGTTAAATTTCTTTTTCATCCCCCTGAAATCCAGTAAATACTCTAGGAAGAAACTGCATGATAATTTACATTGTGACTGCGTGCCCCAGAGGTACATGTGCCCTTGGAGGAAAAGTACAGGATGGAAAAGGATTCAGGATTGTGTTCATTATAGTCGATTTTTTTATTCAACAAAATTCATTGTACACTAATGATACCACAATCATGAATGTTTTATTATGGGTCTACTACATTTCATTCTGTATACTAAGGTTTGAAAAAGTGAATGGCTTGTACATGGTCACACAATTTGTAGGCGGAGGAGTGAGGATTTCAGCCCAGGCAGCTTGCCTTTAAGGCCACACTCAGGATCATGAGTGGACAGATAAACAATCATCTCATGTCATCATACCAAAAATTATGGGGATATTTGTTAATTCCGAAGGAGTGAAAGGAAGGTGTGAAAGCAAGTAACATGAGTATTAGAAGAAACACCTCATTTTATAATATCCAGAGATTTCTTTTAAACAGCCTTCTTTTCCCAAGCCTTAAGTTCTTCCTCCATCCATACCATGACTTTTAGAGGGTCAGACTGGCCTGTTTCTGGCTGACTGTCCTATGGGTCGGAGGCCTTTGCCAGTGCTTAGAGGGTAACTGATTTCCATGATGCCCTGTCTCACAACTCACCACTGAGAACTGTAGCCAAGAGCACAGGTTCTAAAATTTATGATTTAGGAAGGGTGGTAAAAGCTTTCTAAAAAGTGTTGCTCTTTTTATTGCAAGGTCTTTCTTCCATTTAGATCTAACTGAAGATGGCCCTATGAGAAATATTTTTAACATAATAGTCAATATTTATTTGTTTAAATCATTTACAGCCATGTTTTAAAAGGCATTGCCAAGTAGAACTGGATATCTACTTTGGTTAACACCAAGATTTATTCTTTTAAGACGTTTCAGATGTATTGATTAGAATGAGGCTATGATACTTGGTTTATCTTAATACTTCAATAACTTCTGCTTAAAAACCTACAATAATTCCCTATTGACTACTGCATGAGATTGATGCGTCTCTGTTTGACTTTCTAGAGTTCTGGGCGCTAATATAGTCTTTCCCCCCACCATTCACCCCAATAAACTTTATTATAATCGGACCATTTCCTCACTCACCTGCAATACACACATTCTTTCCTGTCTCCTTGCTCACGTTGGTCCCCCAATCCATTCGCTCAGCTGATTCAGAATCAGCAATTCCTGCTCTAGTCTCACCTCCTCTTTGAAACTTTCCTGGGTATGATGGTGGTTAAGAAGGGGAACTCTGGATTTTAATACACTTGTGTTCCAAACCTGACTTAGCTGTTGACTGGCAATTTATTTTACCTTTCTTAGTTTATTTTTCACCTGCAAAGTGAGAATAACGGTAATGTAGTAGATAGGCTTTTAAGGTGGCTCCCACGCTCCCTGTTACTGGTGTTTGCACCCATGTGTAATTCCCTCCCTGTGAGTGTAGATATGGCTGGCCTGTGACTTGCTCCTAATTAATAGAATATAGCAAAGATTACAGAATACACATAATTGCATAACATGATTCTGTTACGTACAATTGGAACATCTGTCTTGCTAGGAAACTATCTTCTTTGCTGGCTAAGAAACAAGCTGCTATATTGTGAGTTGCCACATGGAGAGGGCCCTGTGGCATGGAACTCAAGAGTGGCTGGCAGCCAAGAAGAAATTGAGGCTCTCAGTCCAGCAGCCTGCAAGGAATGGATTGTTACCAGCAATCATGTGATCTTGGAAGCTGATCATTCCCCTGTCAAGTCTTAAATAAGAACCCAGTCCTGGCCCACACCTTGACTGCAGAAGGCCTAGCTAAGCCATGCCCAGACTCCTGACCCATAAAACTATGAGAAAATACATGCCTGTCATTTTAGGCTGCTAATGTTATTATACAACAATAAATCACAAAAACAGATTAATACAAATTAATATAAGACCCAGTATTATATTACATTATGTTATATTATATTATATTAAAGACTGGGTCTTACATTATAGTAAAATAAAACGGTGTCTTATATTAATTTTTGCTCCAAAAGATGCATCAGAGCTGGTTGTCCAGCTAGGACTTATTTTCAGGGACACACGGTATCTGCTTGTGACATAATAAAAAGCATATATTTGGTCTCTGCCCCTGTTTCACTGCACATAGCTCTTAAAATTCTTGGAATCTCCAAAGTGATGTGTCTTTTTGTATGCTAATGAGATGACCATGGCTGAGGGATCCTAGACGGCTTCAAGATGAGGGTTGGTTGTCAGTAGAACCAACCATCTGATTAGAGGGTTGGAACTTTCACCCCCACCCCTGCACCTCTGGGGAACAAACAAGGCCTGGAGGTTGAGTAAATCACCAATGGCCAATGATTTAATCAATGATGCCTAAGTATGAACCCTCCATAAAAATCCTAAACAACAGAGTTCAGAAAGTGTCTGGTTGGTGAACACATCCACGTGCTAGGAGGATGGTGCATCCCAACCCCAAGGGTACAGAAACCCCTGCACTCAGTACCCTTCTGGACTTCTCTCTATGTATCTCTTTATTTGGCTGTTCATTCATTTTACCCTTTATTCTATCCTTTACAACTGGTAAATAAATAAGAGCTTTCCTCAATTCTGTGAGCCATTAAAAAATATAGAACTCACAGAGGTGGTGTGGGATCCCCAGTTTATAGCCAGTTGGTCAGAAGTACAGGCAACAACCTGGGACTTGCCACTGGCATCTGAAGTGGAGGCAGTTTTGTGGGACTGAGCTTAACTTGTGGGATCTGATGCTAACTCCTGGTAGGTAGTACCAGAACTGAATTGAGTTGTGGGACACCCAGCTGGTGTGTGAGCATTGGTCAGTATGGACAAAAACCCCACACATTTGATGACCATAAGTGTCAATGTTTTGTGTAAAGAGAAGGAAAATGGAGAGTTTTTCCTTATGCTGTCTTATCAAGAGTAGAATACTCTATGATTTCGTTTATATGAAGTTCAAAAGCAGGCAAAACTACTCTGTTGTGGTAGGAGTCAGAATGATGGTTAACTTTGGGGGCAGTTTTACTTGGGGGAGAATTCTGGAGTACTGGAAATTTCTACGTCTTGGTCTGTGTGTTGGTTACATGGATATACACTATATAAGTGAAAAACGTACTGAGTTACATACAATTAAAATTTGTGTGCTTTATAATAAGTTATACTTCAATGAAAAAGTTTTTAAAAAGTGTCTGTTGGGTGCTAAGCATCTGGATTTTTCCATCTATCAATATAGGGAATAGCAAATTAAAGGAAGCTGGGAATCTCTGCAAAATAAATGAATTAGTTTTCAGTATGCAGATTTATAACTTTTACATTATAGTCTCTTATATGTCCCAAATTGCCTCATGCATATTATCTTTTCTACACTGGTAACAAGTTAGGTACCATGTGCAAAATATTTGTATGGCCCAAAGCACCTCGCAAACAGCAGGACACATATATATTCCCCATAAAGATTTCTTGAGAGAGACACTAAGGGAAGACAAATTGTGGCCTGGTTTGCCAATATTCTGTTTCTCAACAATCTTGTCATGGTATATAAAATTCTTTCTCTCTCTCTAAAAGTACTTGTCTTTTTGGGGGTCATGATTTTTCCTTAGAATTGATTTAATATGAGGTTCTATTCATTTAATCCCCAAACATCCCTGCCTGACCATCATTCTGTTCATTTAAAAATCACCAGGGAGATTGGAGATAATAGATAAACTCAGATTCCTTTTAAGGCAACTTGAAACATTTTATCTTGGAAACACCCTTGGAAAGAAATGAAGGTAGAATGCAAACAAAGCAAAACACAACAAGAAAAAGCTGGAGTCAGTCAGTTCTCAGGTTAAGACCCCTTATCAGTTTGTTCCTATACGCTGTGGGCTCTTTGTTTATTTGTTTTGATTCTTCAGATGCTGCCTTAATCCTGGAGCCATAATTGCCACCCGAAGAGCACAGGTGAGGGTGACTGAGACAGGAGCTGTTAGTTCCACTCTGCTCCCTTAGCAACATCCGAACTGGGATTTGAATGTTTATCCTCATTGAGAATCTTTTTGTTTAACAAGGCAAAGAAAACAATACCTATTCTTGTAGATCTGTGCAAATCCACCAGGGACTCCTTTAGGGATAATATGAGCCTCAGAGTATCTATTTCCATGCAATATTCAAGTACCACAACAGGAGTCTCTAATGGATAAAGGGACTCTCTATTCAACTGCAGTAAGTAGAAACGAGGGCAGAAAGCCTCCCCCAGCTCCTAAGGGATGGAATTCCTTTTCTTGCTGTTACTCTTGGCTTCCTAATTCCCTGATTTATTGCCAGTGTTGCTACAGATGCCTCTTGTGCCTGATGTCACTGTTCCATTAGCATGTTTTGCACATTTTATTGCTAAGCAACAATTAGCAGTGTGAATCCTGCCTTCTGTGATTTCAATTTGGGCTTCACACATGGAATTTTGCTTTCATCTTTGTAACACAGCACGGTGTTCACTGTTTAGCTAAAGATGTTTTTAGGAGAACCTAAGAGAAAAGACTGAGGCACAAACAGCAGGTATTTGGCCATTCAGTGGTACAGTTTTGAAATATTATTTATGAAAAGAACCTTCCCTAATTACACACCCAATAATTTTAAAGTAACACTAAAGGTTGGAGATAAGCTCAAAGCAATTCAATTTGGCCTTAAGGGGAAACTGATAATGGTAGAATAATTATGAAAATCCCCAAAGAGAGCAAACTGAAGGTCCACAGTAAAAAGAAAAAATCTTTTGCCAAAAAAATTTTTTTCATGATAAAAATGAAAGGAAACGCTTTCCTTCTAATCTCAACATCATGCAGAATTCTTTTTTCATTCAGTTAATGGGATATTATGAAAATTTAATGGGAACAGTAGATCTAGAAGTAAGTAAGTAAAAGAGTAGAGAAAACAAAGTCCATTAAATTAAATATAAACTGGTTCTTCTTTACCCATAAAAGAAAAACGAACATGTTTCAGCTTGACTATCACTTTTATCAAACTGCAATTTCTTATGAAATACTGTTATTAGAAAAATAAAATTATCAACATTTAGGAATTTAGTAAGTATAACAAACATGCTTATTTTTCTATGTATATAAGAATAATGTTAAAAAAAAATTGACTAGGTACCCATGTTCACCCTCTTCCATTGAAGAAGAGAGGAAACTGTTTAGAAAAAATAGGGTCTAGACATTTTACTGTTTTCATAATAAGAGGTCTAAAGTCTAGTCTTTTTGTAGAATCTTGAAGAAAGAGCTAAGGAGTATCATAATAGAAGAGCTATAACTGCAGGAGGAGAGAGTATTAGATTTTTGATTCTCTCTTGTAGCTCTTTGAAAAACACAAAGAATGTTTTAAGTGGAACAAAGGTTTATAGGGGGTTAAAATTTTGAAGTTAAGAAGAATTGGTTATGGAGAGCAAAGTTCCCTTACAGTGTAGGAAACTCTTTGACTAAAGATAATTAATTCCAAAGCATTTGGTTCTACTTTGAACAACAATTGCTTAAATCTTTGACTTTGGCTTCACTGTACAAATCTGCCTCTCTTTAACTTCACTTACATTCAGTTTGACAAACATTATTGAACTTACTATGTAGTCTCCATGCATTTATCCAGATAAGTAAAAGGTTTCTTGTTCTCAAAGAACGTGCAGTTTAATTAAATGGAAAGACAGACACATAAATAAAGTCATGCATCATGTTTAAGTCAAGGAGAGAGGATGGCACTGGTGCTATGATGGTACAAGAGACATTTCCTTAGCTTGTTTTGAGGGCAGAAGGTCAAGGAAGGATTCCTGGAGGTCATAGTATTTGAGTTGCTTGCTTTTCATATGAAAGTGCAAATAATGAATCTATGGACAGATGCTTGAAGGTGTTCACATGGATTACTTTGGGGAGGGGAGTTGGAGGGAGGGAAGAAGGTGGACCAGGAACTACCATGTTTATTCTATGACCTCCTATATATATATATATATTTTTTTAAGTTTGTTTTTTTTTATTATTGGGGAAGGAGAACAGGACTTTATTGGGGAACAGTGTGTACTTCCAGGCCTTTTTTCCAAGTCAAGTTGTTGTCCTTTCAGTCTTAGTTGTGGAGGGCGCAGCTCAGCTCCAGGTCCAGTTGCCGTTGCTAGTTGCAGGGGGCGCAGCCCACCATCCCTTGCAGGAGCCAAACGGCAACCCTGTGGTTCAGAGGATGCGCTCCAACCAACTGAGCCATCTGGGAGGCAGCTCAGCTCAAGGTGCCGTGTTCAATCTTAGTTGCAGGGGGCAGAGCCCACCATCCCTTGCGGGACTCGAGGAATTGAACTGGCAACCTTGTGGTTGAGAGCCCTCTGGCCCATATGGGAATGGAACCGGCAGTCTTTGGAGTTAGGAGCATGGAGCTCTAACTGCGTGAGCCACCGGGCCGGTCCCTGACCTCCTATATTTTAAAAATATGTTGCAGTAAGAATATATTCATTCATAATAAATAATACAAAGAGTTTTAAAAAGAGAGAGCATTCCTTCTGTATGGCTACATATAGGCTTTTTTTCATAAGTTAACCAGAAAATGGGGCCCCAATTCTAAATTTATGTTACTGAATTTTAGAACTTAAATTCAGACTTCATATTAAATCCTGCTGAATTTGATCTTGTTGGTTTTGTGTCATTATTTTTATCTATTGGAATAATCTTAAAGACTGGTTTTGTCATCTAAAATTTTATCTCTCTCTTCCAGTTTAGTGATATCTTCAGAAATCAGGAATAGGGACAGAGCTATGTGGCATGATGCTTTGGTCCTCTCTCCATTTTTTAACATTTATTAATTATTCCTTTCTGGGTTGTATTACTTACGCAGTTGTGATTCTACATATCTGTACTCTTATCCAGCCTATAGTTCTTTTTCTTGATCATAGATATTATGAATAATGTTATTTATTGCTTTGGTGATAAACATCTGCTTATTCCCGATCTATTAATGTTGAGCATCATGCGAGTGTTTGTGGCGGTGGTGGGAGAGGTAATGTGAGTAAACAGTGTACCAATATAATGACACAGTTCTGAGGGGAAAATTTCTTACTCTCTTGGTCTCAAAAATTCATGGAATCAGCCACATACCTAATGTACTTCATTACACTGCTCAATGAAATTTTGCTCCATAAGGAATAATTAGAAAACTGCTGAAAATGGTTTCTTTGTGAGGAGTGGTGGTAGGATTATGGACAACTTTTATAGAGTGTATATTTAAAAAAATTTTGAATTTTAACTTGAGTTATGTTTATCCATTTATCCATTCATTTATTCATTCAAAAACACAGTGAAACATTATATGTACTAGGTACTTGGGATACAAGGGTGAGCAAAGTCAGATATTGTCCATTCCCCTCATGAAACTTAGTGTCTAGTGGCAAGATAATACAACCTAGTGATTAAGCGTTCTGGTATCAGAATGCTTGGATGCAAATTCTAATCTGTTCCTTACTAGCTATGTAATCTTGATCAAGTTCCTTGACCACTTTATGCCCCAGTTTCTTTATTTATAAAATGGGGATAATAATTGTTCTTCCAAACCTTCATGTTTAACTGGAGTGTGGGGAGGATTCAACTATATATAAAAAATAATGTGAAACATTTATCATAGTATATAAAGCATACTAATTTATTGTGTATAGTGAGGGAGACAGATATTAATTATATGTTCATACAAATAAATGTAAAATGGCAATTGTGATAGGTACTTCATTTGGAGGTACATGGTATGCTACCTCTTATGAGGATAAGATGGGGAATCTGATGTGGTCATGGAGATGTTCCTGAGGAAGTGATGAGTGAACTATGAGTTAATGATCAAGAAAAACAAAACAAGATGTTAAGGTCCCTTCTAAAACTCCCCTGGAAAAGACAGGTAGGGAGCAAAACTAAATAACAGACTGTTCGACTGATTGCCCCTTTGTTAATATCTGCTGGTTGTCGAGCTTTTATGCAGAGTAGGCTTCAGTAGATACTATGAGGAATGTGAGAAGCAGAACATAGGACAAAGAGTCAGAAGGAATGAAGTGAGAGGACCAGCACCCCAGTCTGTTGGTTGCAGTAGGATAGATTTATTTCCCTTTGGGAGGGCTGGATACCCATCATGACATGATGCAGAGGCTGAAGCTTGGTGCTTTCAAGGGCCATTGGTGTCCTAATTCCAACATCAGGATATTAGATAAAAGCATGGAAGCTGCAAATTATTTTTAGGCCATAAGGGTTATTGGGGAGGAAACTTCTAATGTAACTTTTGCCAAAATGTATGAATTTATTGGATTTAACAATATTTTGTTTTTAAAAAACAAAGTTTCATAAAACACGATCAAATTTAAACAAGTTTCTTTATTGTAGGCATTTAAAAAACTTTTAATATGTGAATGGACATTATGAATCTTCTAAAGGGAGGCTATCAAATTTTAATCATCAGTCCCTTTGGTCATATAATGCCATGTGTATCTTTCAGGGCAGGTTGTGAGAAGCATACATCAGGAAATATCCTAGTATGTTGTCAGGGCTGGCTCTCAGTGGCCCATGGTCAAATAGAGCTATGGAAGGAACTGACAGAAAGTGTGGGTTGGGGCCGACTAGAACACTTTGAGAATGGAAAAGGCCATCAGTGGGAGACTGTAGAATGTGGTCAAGGTAGGGAGGAATTCTGGGAGAAAAAGTTGGCTCCAGAAAAAAAATCAGTGAACTTCTGCCCCAACTCTCAGATGCCATCAGTTGTAAGTGTTGGGACTCACAGAGCACAATGCTGGAGTCTGTGTGGATCCTGCACCTTGCTTCTACTAGGTTTTTGTAGTCGTCCTGTGCAAGATAAAACGCCTATCTGTGGTGGGCTGAAGAAAGCTGAGTTTGTTCCTTTCCTATTACCTTTTCCAGATTTTCAAAGCTATTAAGCCAAAAATTTTTCCGAGATTTTGTGACCAAGGGTTTAAGATACCCATAATTTTGAAAACCAGAGCTTTCTGGCCTCTTATTATTTATGGGGCCTCAGGTTAATGATACTGATCTCCTCATTGCAACACCTGGGTCTGGAATCTCGGCCTCATTTAAGACTAGCTTGAAGCTGCTTTCTAATAGCCTCATGTGTCTTGGGCTCCTACTTTTGTGTTTCTTTTTACTTTTCTACTTCTATTTTATGATTTTAAAAGTAACAAATGTTCATTGCTTGAAGCTTCATAAAAATATAACACACAGAGAAAAAAATACCCATAATCTTACCAATCAGAAGCAACCAGTGTTATGCTGGCATATAGCCATCTGGTATTTTTCTCTGTATTTATTTTTTTCATAAATCAAGATTATTTGTGATTTAATTTTGTATCCTGCTTTCCCCCCACTTAATCTTATGCCATATTTTTTTCATGCCATTAAGAACTCTTCATAAACATAATTTTCAGTAGCTGCCTAATATGCTAAAGATGGAAGCATTTTAATTTACTTAGCTGTTCAATTTCCTCTTAACCATATTTGTTCTTTTTCCAATCTGAATGTGTGTTTTTTGGTGAAGACAGAGGCTGTCAAGGACTTGTGTTCTTTCTCAGTCATATATTTGATTACACAGTCTTTCTCAAGAGTGGGCTTCTTCCTTTCATTTTTATTGATTTATCAAACGTGGTTAACCTTTGTGTTTTCTTAACATTTTCTCCAAAGTTTCAGCTCACTGTGCTATTTAACTTGTCTGTCCCAGTCTTACTGATACTGCTCACTTGCCCTTCTTTCTGTCTTTGGTACATGCCCTTTCAAAGCATCAATCTATCAGAAATTCCCCTGTATGGACACTTTGGATGGTTCCTGTAGTGCTGCAAAACATACTGCCTTGAAAGTCCTGTCTAAGAAACTTTCATTTGTTTGCCATATAACATACTCCCTCTTCCATGAAAAAGATGGGCCCAGAGGCAGATCATCATGAGGAAAGTTTAAATTTGCATGATTGTTTTGTTTCCTCAAGAAAATGTACATACATTTCAACAAAAAGAGGTGTATTAGTCTGCTTGCGTTGCCATAACAAAATATCACTATACACTTGTATATATGATAGAAAAGCATAATCTTACCTGTCATTGTCCCCAAATAAAAGGATGATGCTGTTATTGGACATTAGCAGTGCCCAAAATTTCAATAATAAAAGATCCAAATTTACCCGTAATCTTAAGAAGTTTAAAGAGCAAAACCTCTTTTTCTTCACTCTTTCTAACTGAGAATAGGGGTAGGAATTTTAAATGCTTGGATATGTGAAATATTTCAAGGGAAACCATTGTTAGTAGAGGACTGAGAAACCAATGTGAGTTATCATGTTATTTAATCAACACACATTTTTGAAGGCCTACTATGTGACAAGGGCACTACTCTAGTTACCCCTGTTACAGAGGGGAGTAAACAAAATCCCTGACCTCAGTGGGCCAATATTGTAGTGAGGAAATAGATAATAAACAGATAAGCAAATAAATATGTAATATGTAGGTGAATAACTGCTATAAAGGGGGTATGAGGGTGGTAGATAAGGGTAAAGGGGATCAAATATATGGTGATGGAAGGAGAACTGACTCTGGGTAGTGAACACACAATGTGATATATAGATGATGTATTACAGAATTGTACACCTGAAATCTGTGTAACTTTACTAACAATTGTCACCTCAATAAACTTTAATTACAAAAAATAATAAAGCAATGTACTCATAAAAGAGTTAATGGAGTTGCCATATTAGACAAGGAAAGTCCTCTCCAAGGAGATGTCATTTGAGAAGGCCCCTGAATGAAGTGAAAGTGAGCCATGCAGATATTGGGGGAAAAGTAGAGTAGAACTTGTTAAGATGGTTTGTCTCTTAGAAGTCTTCACTGTTCACTTACTATATATCAATAGAATGTATTATTCAATGTAGGATGGATGCTCCTAGATCTTCGACCAAAAACTTACCCCAAACAAGATCCTCTTCCAATTTTCTGATACAGGCATGAGCTTTGTACTTTTTCTTCTGGGAGCTCCTGAGATTTAGGTGTTTGCAAAGCACCAGCATCTTCAGGTACTTAATTCTTATTATTTTCCTACACAGAGTAAACCCTGAAGAAAGTTTGTGTTTTTTCCTCACACTCTCAACACGTATTTCAGCAATATTTAATTATGAAAGCCTTGTCTATTGAGATTCCCTCCCTTGAAGTGCCCTGGGGTAAAATGGATTGGGTTCTATTCTCTTCTTTGTCATCACGGTGCACAACCATCACAGTAAAGGCTCTGAGAAGTCTTTTAGTAAAATGTTTAATTTTGCTTAATGTTTTTCAAACTTATTGACTATGGAACCCTAAATATGGAGCCTCATATTTGGGGTAGATTCTTTAATTAGACTTTAGAACTTTTGCACTAAAGCAATGTAAAACCTAATATTCAGATGAAATATAAATGTAACATTACTTATAATGCTTTATTTCTAACTGGCAGCACACTAGTCATCAGCAGCTTTTTCTAACCTCCTCCTTCAAGCTAACACACCAGTTAGCAACATAGCCACAGCTCTTATTAGAGGGATCTGTTTGTCTGTCAAGTTAAATATAGTCAAGCCCTCACCTGGTGGTTTTATGTACATCTCCATCCGATATTCTGCTCCCACTGAAGACTCCTCCTATGGCTTCTTTGTTAGGCTTTATTTTATGTTTCCCTGATCCCTAATCCTATTCCTTTTCACCTTTTTCAGAGTCTCTTCAGCTAGATCTGTAGGACACTCCGATAGTATGATCTGTGCTTTCATTCGCTTTGCTTCATTCTTGGGAGATGTTACTTCAATAGTAGCTACAGAAATACAGCAAAATTGGGTCCATTTGATGTGTGGGATTGATTCCCAGCCCTGCCATGTACTTCACACATAGTGAAGCACCGGGTTAAGTTCACGATGGGACAACAAATCCCTGTGGAAATGGTGTGTGTGTGTGTGTGTGTGTGTGTGTGCACGCAACTTCAAGATTCTTCTGCTGCCATTCTATAGAGTAGGTGTGAGGATTAAAAGAGTCACTTAGCCAGGCCCTCAAATAGTACTTTTAACATTTCGTCCCGTAAATCAGATTACAAGATTTTCTATTGTTGAAGTCGAAAATCCTTTTAACTGATGAAAAACCTTCCTTTTCGTAGAGTTTCTTTATAATGTATCCTTTTCTCTCCTATTCAGTCCTGCTTTCTATTATTTCATGCCTATCCTTTATTGTACTATGAGATCTTGAGTAAATAATTTGATACTATTTACCACAGAAATTGAGGTGGGAGTTAGTGGAAAAGAGAGTCTTTGGCAAAATTGTGAAGGTGGTTAATAAGTGTTTGGTTTTTTTTCTTTTCCCGTTTTATTTTTCTCTTCCTTTTTTGAAGCTCTAGGTCCTTTCCCCAGGCACCCAGGCCCTTCATTCTCTCGGTGCCCAGCCTCACCTCAGTAGCTGAGATGTCTCAACCAGTCTGGGTCTTTTCTTACCTCATCTGCCTACCAATCGATGCTCCTTTTCCTCATGATTCCCCTGACTTCAGATGTAGTGTAGATAAAATTATGTAGGACAACTTATTGGTCACTGATTACTGATATGCTCAGCCTCTCTCCTTTCATACTGAGAAGATAGGTATTGATTTATTTGAGTACTGGCTTACCTTAAAAGTTTATCCCATTTTCTTTACATTTAGCTTACTTCCAAATATCACTTCTTTTCTCTTATTTTATTTGCAGCTTCTGGAACCTAAATGTTAAGATATTCAGATTTTAAAGAGTATTCATGCTTTTTCTTTCTTTAATTTTTCAAAATGGATCCTTTTATATAATCCACATAGAAATACATTCAGCTATGAGCAACAAAGATCTGAAAAATAATGGTTTAAATCAAGATGCATGTTATTTTTCTTACATGTAAAGAATCCTGGAAGTGGGTGGTTGGTCCAGGACTTGGAGAGTGCTTCCACATTATCAGAGACCCAGATCCTTCTTTCTGGTTATGCCAGGCATTGCTTTCATTCCTAGAAAACTATGCTACCTTCTAGAAGTACTTTACATTTGCACTTGTGTCTCAGTCAGAACTTGGTGACCAGGCTATATCAAAGTGAATGGGAGGCTATTTAAGACCTCTACTGGTTGGTCAGTAATGAGCCCACCCAAATTATCAGGGCTCTTTTACCAAGCAAGAAGGAATGATTGGATATGGAAGGTAGCTGGAGGTCACTGCTACAATTTCATTTTCCTAATTATGAAAGTAATATACACATATAGTATAAACATACAGAAAACATGGGAAAGTATTCCTTTTCAGAGATAAACTTAACATTGTGGTCTAGTTTTTCAATGTCTCTTTACCCCACTCCTATAACTTCAATTTTTATAGACTTGTGAGAAAAGTTGGATCATATATATAATTTTAAAAACATATGTAACCAAACCAGACTATTACTATATGGAGTTGTTGCCTCACGATTAAAATTTTATTATGTTTTCTCTGATGTATTAATATACTTTTAAATCTCTCCATCTTTCTGCCCATCCATCAATCAATCTTACTTTCTGAAGCATTTTAAAATTGCAGATATTAGTAACTTAAGCCATAAATACTTCAACATGCATATCATAAACTGGAGTTCAATATGTTTTTTTTTCCTTGTTTCTTTTTGGAGGTAAAATTGAATACAGTGAAATATACATGTTCTAAATTAGATTAGTTTACATAATAGTTTTAAACTTGCTATTTTTGAGTGAGGATACCCCTATTGTGTGATTAGTATTTGAGGTCTTTTTATGTTAATAATGTAGATCAAAATAATTATTTTAATAGTTTGTATATACATTTAACTAATTCTTTACTGTTGGACATTTGGGCTGTCTCTAAGTTTTTACTATTTTAAACAACCTTGTGTTAAACATTTTATATCTTTCTATTTATCTATCTATCTCTTAACCTCTCTATCTTTTTATCTAGAATGTTGAGATTATACAGAGAATTTCATACAAGAGGCAATCTTACTATTTTTAACAGCCTTCATATTAGTGGTTTCTAAAAATCTCCCTTTACTGTACATTTTCGTGGCCAAATTTGATTTATTTATTTTGCTAGATAATTTATATTCTTTCTTCCCTGTCCATGTTTTTACACATAAAAACGTAAGCCACTGGCAGATTTGTCTTTACTTACCTTTATCCAAATTGAAAGCCTGTGTACTTAGTTATTTATTAAATCAAATTGTCAGTGGCTAATTCAAAGGTTACCATATTTGCATTTCTGTTTGCTAAAGGGAATTTTATCTTTAGGTACCAGTAACTATAACAAGGGTACATGTTTTAAGAACTTTCTATCAATTTCATTTCCAAATGTAAAAATGACTGATAGATTCCTTTTTCTATGTTACCATATAACTGGTAACAACACTGTGAATTTTCCTTTCATCGTAAATCATTTGTTCTGGTAGCATCCAACACTCTAAATTGTTTTCACATTTACAAAAATGTTTTCTTCTCTTCAAAGTAGCCTGTTTCTGAAGTTCATGCTATGTTTTCCTTATTATTGGCTCACCGTTGTACACTGAGCCTGTTGACACACCAGGGACTAAGATCACGTGGTCTAACAGCTCATTATAGAGATGAGAAAACTAAGACCCAGAGAAATTAAGGGTTTTCTTCATATTTAGTTAGGATAATTCTGTGCAGAAGTTAAACATGCTTGGGAAGTACTCTGAAAGACTAAAATCTGCTCATCTCATGGATTAATAATCCTTACCAAAAGAGCACTAAACTAATGTTTATTTGGTTTAATTTCTTGACCTTCCAAAAAAAAGGTGTTTCCTGATATATGATGTAGTCCAACACAAGGAAAAGAATTAATCAATAATGAGGTAAAAAAATTTTTTTTTGTTTTAGAATATAGAAGAGGGAGAAAAAACAGGATTTTTGTTAAGTAAATGTTAAAAAAATCTGAAAAATTTCCTCAGCTTTACTTTAAGACATTTATGGATGGAATATAATGGTAAACAAGCCCACAGTCCCTGCTTTCATGGAGCTTATTTACTAGTGATGACATAACATTATTTAAATAATCACACTGATAAATGCTGATAATTACAAACTAAGATATATGCTTAGAGAGAGACAGAGAGAGAGAAACCCACTGGATATTGGATGGGAGTGTCGGAAAAATTTTTTTCAAGCAAGTGATGGATAAGCTGAGAGTAGCAAACACTTATATAGTGTCAGAACTAGTGATATAATCTGTGAGCCCAACACGAAATGAAAATACAGTGCCCTTATTAAAGAACTATTAAGAATTTCAACATGTGACAGCAGAGCATTAAACCAAGCTGAGGGCCTTTCTTAGTGTGGGTCCCTGTATAATTTCATAGGTTGTGTCCCCATAAAGCTGGCCCCATCTAGCATTTTCCTTGTGCCAAGCACTGTTCTACTCATATGTTCTTTTACACTTATCAACTCATGTAATTATCACACTAAACCTATGATAGGTTAAAGAAAAAATTGTTCTGACACTTGTTAAAGATGATAAGGCAGACTTTATCCAGGGAGCTACTACAATGGGATTTTGCAGTCTGAGAGAGAGATCGAGCTCAACTCCCAATACAACAAGGACAAGTGGAGATTTAGAACAAGAATCAGGGTAGGGGGCAGTGAAAGAAAGAGGAAACATTGGGCCAAGGGGGAATTCTGGCTAAACCACCTTGACAGGATTTTTGCGGAAGGCAGGCCAGGGTAATAAGATATTGAGGATGGGGGATTTTCACTAAACTGACCCAGAGGATTTTTGCTAAAACAGGACTAAGAGCCCAAGTGTGAGACCTCGTAAAAAAGAGGTCTCAACAGTAGCCTGACTCAAGTTTAGTCAAAGGACAGTCTTTGTCACATAGGAGTACTAATATCTCCACTTTAAAAACAAAATGCGGATTTATATTTTCCTGATTGTCTCCTATTTTTAAAAATTATATGCTGGCTCCTGGGTATAAACAGGAGAGACTGAAATTGATAACATTTGTCCAGAAGAGCTCTTGTCCCTCCTTCTGTTCCACTAGGATGAAGGGGTGATATCTTTGGTGGACGTCAGAGCTGAGATGGGTAGGGCTGGGCTGCACACTCCAGTCAGTTTCAGTTTACCAGTGGTTCCCAAACTTTTGCCAGTGGGCTCTGGTTCCTACCTCCATCCAGCAAGCTTGAGATCTAAGCATCCAGGAGTTTGTGGCACTCTCCCTCGCCATCCAGCTCTGCCTCAGCTTTTTGTGCCGCTGGATGGAGGTCTCCCTGCAGGTCCTCAGTGTTCCACGGCCTCAGATCCTGTGAAAGCTCTGTGGAGAAACCTGGATGGAACATGCATCTTTTGGGCTCCTCCTGGTTGCAATCCTCACGCCAGCTTAAGTCTGGCTGTTAACAACAGTCCAGTGGTTCCTTATTATCCTCACCAAGTCCTCTGCCTAGAGCAGGTAGTGCCTTTGCCTGCCTTGCTCCCAGAGACGAAAGCAGCCACCCTCTTCTCACCTGGGAAGGGCTCCCCCTCTCTGAATGGTGACTTTCTGCAGCCTGATTGGAAGCAGAACTCTTCCTTTCCTTCTTGAGCCCCAGTTTTCACCACCCGGGCCTTACTCTTTATTTAGTAATGGATCTTAGTTTACTGTCTCCCCCTCCTCTTCTTTCCCCTTCCTGCCTCAATCTAGACCCTTCTTTTCGTGTTCTGATAGCATCCAGCCCATTTGACCAGGACACTGATATTACTTGTCCATGTTTTCCAATGAATTGTAATCTCCTCAATGGCAAGCACTGCTCCTAGCACAATGCCTGACGTATACATAGTAGGTGCTTAATAAATATTGGTTAAATGGAATAGGTTGCATGTTCTTTAATCTTTCATCATTCACTCATTCTTTTACCATTAATTAATTCATCCATTACTCAGCATTATAGACTATCTACTCTCCAGTGAATTGGAAAGATGAGTGCCAAGGAAAATGGTTCCTATCCCAAAGACAGGATATTTGCTTTTAAAGGATGAGGTGTGTGTGTGTGTGTGTGTGTGTGTGTTTCTTATGTACTGACCAGCCTCATCAAAAACTCTTCTAATAGGGGCCTTCCCACTCCAGGCCTTATCTGCTGCAATTCTGGGGCTCCTTGGATGTTAGCCTGTGGGTGGATGGCCCCCACCCGGCAAGTGAGAGGCAGCAAAATGGAGAAGTGCTCAGCTGACTCCTGGGAGGGGAAGGACCTTTGAATCATGATAGGTCTAACTTACAACCTTTGTAAATGACAAAATTAATTACAAAACAAATTAAACAAATAAATAAAATAATTAAATAACAAATTAAAGATATGAAAAAAAAGTCCTCTTCCAAAAGCTCTGCATTTGAATTTAAAAATCAATTCCAAATTCTTTCTGTGTGTGTGTGTGTGTGTGTGTGTGTGTGTATGTGTGTATTTCTAGGTATACAAACTGTTGAAAATATTCAGAAGACTTGGCAAGAAAAAAATCATGCCAATTAAGTAACAATAAGGTTTTGCCTGCAGGGACTTGCCCCTCAAAATCATAAAGGAGCTAGGCAAGGAAAAGAGGGACAGATGTGAACAAAATCCATGGAGTCACTGGATATTCAGGAGCATTTTAAATGTATGGACGTTGGAGGGCCTGGACCAGTGGGCCTGGTCTGGGCAAAGGTGTGGCATGGAGGATGCCAGGTGGGCATAGGGTCGGTAAGAAGCGGGTAATGGTTGTAGTCAAAATGGGGAGGTGATAAAAGCCAATTAGAAAGCACTTAGGGGGTGGCCAGTTAGCTCAGTTGGTTAGAGCACGGTGCTAATAACACCAAGGTTGCCGGTGGGATCCCCGCATGGGCCACTGTGAGCTGCACCCTCCTTAAAAAAATAAAATAAAATAAAATAAAATAGAAAGCACTTAGACTAGGAAAGCAGGAAGCAGGGCGGCGGGTAGCAAGTGGGAAGCAGCGCCAGCCAGCCGGGAGGCGGCGGTAGGGTGGGGGCTGTGGTGACCCTGGGCCTCCGGGCTCCTCCCGCTGCCTTGGCCTGGGCGGTCACCGGGCCTGACAAGCACCTACTCTCTGATGCCTGTGGAGCACCACATTCTTACCGATTCCCTCTTCATTTCAAATTTCATTAAAATGCAGCGCTAATTACGTTGCTAAATAAAACTCTGAGCCTCTTTGCAGAAAAGGTTGGGGCAACGGTGATCGAATGATCAGCAGAGCTTTTTCCATTCACTTACAAAATGGAACAGGTTTTTGGTAAAATGGGATTAGGAATGATGAGGTCCTGGTGCTGGTGGTGGCTGTAGCGTGGAATTTACTCCCCAAATTCTGACGCCTCAATTCTGAGATTTGTATGCCAGCTTCCTTTTCAGAGGCCGAGGTGTGTAGCCACTAATTTCCAGACACCCTGTTTCCAGTTGCCCTTAGGGATTTCAGGTGATGAGTTGTGAGCACCTAGACGAGTGGGATGCTCACTTTCTTGGGCAACTCGGAAAATCTTTTCCAGATGAGTGTGATACCATCACAGGACCTACTTGACCAAATCTTTCCTACTAGGCTCAATTGAACTGATCATATCCTTAGTTTTATGAAAATGTATTAGTGAATTTTTAAAGTTATTCTTGGCAAACCAAAACAAATCCACACATATTTTTTGATTATCAACTACATTTCTTTACTAAAAGTTCTGCAGTGAAGTATGAGAAACTCTTGATTTTCCACTGGAAAAGCGGTATGGTTATTTACTATCTGCATTCATGTAGCATGTGTAGGACAAGAAGATTTAAATCCTGATCTGCCCTCTAATGACCTATAATACTAAATCTTAGTGACCTATAACACTAAAAATACTGTAAAGATGATGCAGAGATGTGCATTATACTCATTAAAGACACAAATTCAGAAAGTAAAATCGTAACTGTAAATTACGTGGCAAATTGTTAATAAGCATATATTCAAATAAGCTACATGAAGTCAGGCTTTTTCTGTCCATTGGGTTCCCTGCTGTATCCCCAGAAGGTCTGGAGCAATTCATGGTATACAGAAGGACTTCAGTAACCATTTGTTGAATAAATGAATTGAATATGAATTTGTTTCGAAAATGGTTACTAAGATTCAAAACACTTATTTCAATAATGCTGTCATTGCTCAAACTATTTTTTTGGAAAGAACTTTTCTTTGGGAATTTCTTTTAAGGCTAGTCCCATTTCTTCACAGTCATACTTCAATTTTTGGATCAAATCAATACATTCTGAATGAGTGAGTTTACTTATGTTATTTATCAGCCATGGATCCAAATAACTTTCTTGGTTCATTCTCAAAGGGTCAATTTACCATCCTTGAGTTTATTAAAAGAATGCCATAGGCTCTGAAAGCAATTCTCCAAGAGGCATACCAAAATGTTTGCATTAATAAAACTTCATTGGAAAAAGTGTCTAACTTCCTGAGATGAATACCTTGAAGGGAATAGAACTCATCTGATTTATTCTTGTATGTTTGATAAAAAATCAATCCCATTACTCATATTTACATTATACTCCTGGAAAGAGCTTAAGTGCTTTGGATTGAGCAAAGAAAGAGGCATAAGGATTATTTGTTTTTTTTACCACTACTCTTCCAAAGGTTTTAAACTGGCTGAGAATAAGAGCTATTTCTTTCTTTTTGATTATTTCTATTCATTTAATCCACTTTTATTCACTCCCAGAAATCCCAGAATCTTTCATTTCTCTCTGTTTCATAAATTATTGGTTTTAATCACAAAATAATACATGATTATTTAAAAATAACTCGTGTAGTATAGATTTATATAGTGTAAAATATTATAGTCTATTTGGAATAAAACAATTCAACGTAGAACCACAACTCAAATTCCACTACAATGAAAACAAAGGGATTTTTCCCTCCAAGCATTTCTGTTCTGAAGTATACTTCACTTGTGAAAATGTGCTTAAAACAGAATGTAAAAATTTAATGAATTGTTACAAAATGAATGCCATGTAACCATTACCTAAACGAAGAAAGGGAGCCTAGCCTGGTGCTTTAGAAGTTCCTCTGGATGTCTGGTCCTTCCTTTTCCTTTCTTCTCCACTAAAGATAACAAATATCCTCTTGTTTTTTTGTGGTAATCACTTTCTTGCTTCTGCCTATACTTTTCTAAGTAGGAATCTATAAGCACCATGGATTAGTTTTGCCTATTTTTGAACTTTATAGAATTATGCATAAGGTATATTTACTCTCTTGTAGTCAACATTATGCTTGAGAATTATCCATGTCGTTTATTAATATTTTCGTTGCTTAGAAATCCATTGTATGTCTCTACCACAATTTATTTATTCTACTGAAGGTGAACATTTGGATTGTTTATAGTTTTTGGTTATTATGCTGAGTGCTGTTTTGAACACACCGCTGAGTGCCACGTGATATATTCCTGTTGGTGTATAACTAGGAGTGGAATTGTTGGGTCAGAAGTTATGCAATGTGTACCCCCTGCCCCCCAAAAATAAGAATTTCTGTTACTCTATATTCTTGTCAATAGTGGTTGATTTCAATCTTTAAAATGTTTATATTCTGGTAGGTAATGGTCCTCCAACTTTGTTCTTCCTTTGCAAAGTTGTTTTGGCTCTCCTAGGTCCTTTGCATTTCACATGAATTTCAGATTCTGCTTGTCAATTGCTACAAAAAATATCCTGCTGGAATTTTGAATGGGAATGAGTTGAATCTATAGTAAATTTGGGGGGAGAATTAGCATCTATATTGTCATGTATTTTTCTTTTACATATAAGTCTTACTATACACCATTATTATTTTTGTTTAATCAATTATTAAAACATTTACTGTTTATATTGAGATACAATTCACATACCATAAAACTTACCATTTCAAGGTGTACAATTTAGTAGTTTTTAATATATTCATAAGGTTGTACAACTCACACCACTATCTAATTTCAGAACATTTTCATCACCCCCATAAGAAACCCTGTACCTATCAGGAGTCTCCAATTATCTTTTAAAGAGATACAAATAATAAAAAATGTCATATGTTTACTAATATAGGAAGCTCTTTCAGTGCTCTTATTCGTGTAGGTCTTTATTTCCATCTGATACCATTTATCTTCTGCCTGAATCACATCCTTTAACATTTCTTATAATGTAGGTCTGCTCATGATAAATTTATTCAGCTATTTTATGTTTGTAAAAGCCTACTTAACCTTACTTTTTAAAAGCTATTTTCAGTTGGTATAGAATTCTAGGTTAATAATTTTCTTTTCTTTTAGTACTTTAAAGATGTTTCTCCAGTGTTTTCTTGCTTGCACTATTTGCAATGAGAAATCTGCAGTCCCCTTTTCTTTGTTTTCTGTATGTAATGTGTCTATTTAAATCTGGCTATTTTTAAGATTTTTCTCTGTATCATTGATATTAAGCAATTTGATTATAATGGTCTTTGGCACAGTTTTCTTAATGTTTCTAATGCTTGTGTTCCTTTGAGCTTCTTGGATCTATGGGTTTAAAATCTTCATCAAATTTAGGAAATATTTGACCATTATTTCTTGAAATATTTTTTCTCTTCCTCTCCTCTTTCATTTTCTTCTGAGATACCAGCTACATGTTTATTAGGCTGCTTGAAGTTGTCCCACCATACATGAATACCCCTTTCATTCTTTCTTTCTGGAAAAATTTTCCCTCTGTGTTTCATTTTGGAAAGTTTTTATTAAGACGTATTCAAGTTAACTAATGTTTTATCCTACCTTATCTAATTTGCTGTTGATCCCATCCAGTATATGTTCCTCTAAGACACTGTAGTTTTCATTTCTAAAATTAAGTTTCTCTTTAAATATATTCCATGTCAGTATTTAATTTTTTGAACATAAGGAACAGTTATAATAACTTTTAATGTCCTTGTCTTCAATTAGTGTCACGTGGTGTATAGTTTGAACTGTAGAAGACATTATTATTATTATTGTTTTATAATCATTGTTTTTTTTTTAAGTAACTTTTTAAAATTTATTGGAGTGACAATTGTTAGTAAAATTATGTAGATTTCAGGTGTACAATTCTGTATTACATCATCTATAAATCCCATTGTGTGTTCACCACCCAGAGTCAGTTCTCCTTCCATCACCATATATTTGATCCCCTTACCCTCATCTCCCACCCCCACCCCCCTTATCCTCTGGTAACCACTAAACTATTGTCTGTGTCTATGAGTTTTTGTTTCTCATTTGTTTGTCTTGTTCTTTTGTTGTTTTTGGTTTATATACCACATATCAGTGAAATCATATGGTTCTCTGCTTTTTCTGTCTGACTTACTTCGCTTAGCATCATACTCTCAAGATCCATCCATGTTGTCCCAAATGTTCCTATATCATCTTTTCTTACTGCCGAATAGTATTCCATTGTGTATATATACCACAACTTCTTTATCCATTCATGTATCGAAGGACATTTTGGTTGTTTCCATGTCTTGACCACCGTAAACAAAGTTGCAATGAACATTGGAGCACATATGTCTTTATGTATAAATGTTTTCAGATTTTTTGGGTAGATACCCAGGAGAGGGATTGCTGGGTCATATGGTAATTCTATTCGTAATTTTTTGAGGAACCTCCACACTGCCTTCCATAACAGATGCACCAGTCTGCATTCCCACCAACAATGTATGAGGGTTCCTTTTGCTCCACAGCCTCTCCAACACTTGTTACTATTTGTCTTGTTGATGACAGCCATTCTGACTGGGGTGAGGTGATATCTCATTGTGGTTTTTATTTGCATTTCTCTGATGATTAGTAATGTTGAACATTTTTTCATATGTCTATTTGCCATTTGTATGTCCTCTTTGGAGAAATGTCTCTTCAGGTCCTCTGACCATTTTTCAGTTGGGTTGTTTGTTTTTTTGTTGTTGAGTTTCATGAGTTCCTTGTATATTTTGGATATTAGCCCCTTATCGGAGGCACTGTTTGCAAAAATCTTCTCCCATTCAGTTGGTTGCCTCTTTATTTTGTCGATGGTTTCTTTTGCTGTGCAGAAGCTGTTAAGTTTCATTTGTCCCATTCATTTATTTTAGCTTTTACTTCCATTGCCTTTGGAGTCAAATTCATAAAATGCTCTTTGAACCCAATGTCTATAAATTTAGTACCTATGTTTACTTCTATGCAGTTTATTGTGTCAGGTCTTATGCTTAAGTCTTTGATCCATTTTGAATTAATTTTGGTACATGGTGACAGATAGCAGTCCAGTTTCATTCTTTTGCACGTGGCTATCCAATTTTCCCAGCACCATTTATTGAAGAGGCTGTCTTTCCTCCATTGTATGTTTTTAGCTTCTTTGTCAAAAATTATCTGTCCATATTTATGTGGTTTTATTTCTGGGTTCTCAATTCTATTCCATTGGTCTATGTTTCTGTTTTTCTGCCAATACCATGCTGTTTTGATTATTGTTGCCCTGTAGTACAAGCTAAAGTCAGGGAGTGTGATACCTCCAGTATTGTTCTTTTTTCTTAGGATTGCTTTAGCTATTTGGGGTCTTTTGTGGTTCCAGACAAATCTGATGATTTTTTGTTATATTTCTTGGTCGTGATGAATAATCTTTTTAATGTACTGTTGTATTCGATTTGCTAGAATTTTGTTTAGGATTTTTGCATCTCTATTCATCAGAGATATTGGTCTGTAGTTCTCTTTTTTTGTGCTGTCCTTACCAGGTTTTGGTATCAGGGTAATGTTGGCCTCATAAAATGAGTTAGGGAGTACTGTCTCTTCTTCAATTTTTTGGAAGAGTTTGAGCAAGATCGGTATTAGATCCTCTTTGAAGGTTTGGTAGAATTCACTGCGGAAGCCATCTGGTCCCGGACTTTTTCTTTTGGGAAGGTTTTGGATGACTGATTCAATTTCCTTACTGGTGATCGGTCTGTTTAGATTTTCCAGTTCTGCATGTTTCAGCCTTGGAAGGCTATATGTTTCTAAGAACTTGTCCATTTCTTCTAGGTTGTTGAATTTGGTGGCATATAGTCCTTCATAGTATTCTTGGATGATCCTTTGTATTTCTGTGGTGTCCGTGATAACTTCCCTTTTTTCACTTCTGATTTTGTTAACTAATGTCTTCTCTCTTTTTATCTTAGTGAGTCTAGCCAAGGGTTTGTCAATTTTGTTAATCTTTTCAAAGAACCAGGTGTTTGTCACATTAATTTTTTCTATTGTCATTTTGTTCTCTATTTCATTTTGTTCTGCTCTGATTTTTGTTATTTCCTTTCTTCTGCTGACCTTGGGCTTCACTTGTTCTTCTTTTTCTAGTTCGTTAAGGTGTAACATGAGGTTATTTATTTGGGAGTTTTCTTGTTTTGTGAGATAGAACTGTAATGATATAAATTTCCCTCTTAAAACTGCTTTCGCTGCATCCCCAAAATTTTGGTAGGATGTATTTTCATTGTCATTTGTTTCTATGTGTCTTTTGATCTCTCCTCTAACTTCTTCTTTGACCCAGTCATTCTTTAAAAGTATGTTGTTTAATCTCCATGTATTTGTGTTTTTTTCCCCGCTTTCTTTTTGCAGTTGATATCCAATTTCAAAGCCTTGTGTCAGAGAATATGCTTGGTATGATTTCAATCTTCTTAAATTTGCTGAGACTGATTTTATGTCCCAATATATGGTCTATCCTTGAGAATGTTCCGTGTACACTAGAAAAGAATGTATAGTCTGATGTTTTAGGATGAAGTGCTCTATAAATGTCAATTATGTCCATTTCATCCAATGTGTCATTTAGGGCTGCTATTTCGTTATTTATTTTCTGTTTGGATGATCTATCCATAGCTGTCAATGATGTATTTAAGTCCCCTAGTATAATTGTGTTTTGGTCAATTTCTCCCTTTAGTTCTGTTAGTAGTTGCTTGGTATATTTCGGTGCTCCCTGATTGGGCCATAAATATTGATGACTGTTATGTCTTCTTGTTGTATAGTCCCCTTTACCATGATGAAATGTCCATCTTTGTCTCTTGTTATGTTTTTCACCCTGAAGTCTGCTTCATCTGATATCATTATGGCTACGCCTGATTTTCTCTGGGTACCATTTGCTTGGAGTGTCAATTTCGAACCTTTCACTTTGAGTCTATGCTTGTCCTTGTAGCTGAGCTGTATCTCTTGGAGACAGCATATGGTTGGGTTTAGTTTTTTGATCCAGTCTGCTACTCTGTGCCTTTTTATTGGTGAGTTCAGTCCATTTACATTTAGGGTGATTATTGATATGTGAGGATTTCCTGTCATTCTGTCTTTATTTTTCTGATAAGGCTGTGTTTCCATTGTTTCTTTGCCTTTGTGTTGTTGTCTATTATTTCTGTGTGGTGGTATTCTATGATGTTTCCCTCTGTTTCTTCTTTTATCACAGTATGTATTTCAGTTTTGGATTTTTGTTTTTTGAGTGGTTACCCTTAAGTTTATGTAAAAGAAAGTTTGATATTTAGAGTATTCCATTTTCTTCAGCACGCTTACTTTCTGCCTTCCCATATTCCGGTTCAAGCCTTTACTCTCCCCCTTTTTATGTTTTGGTTGCCACAAATTGTCCCTGTTGATGTTGGTCGAATAGCCTCCTTTAGTATTTCTTGTAGTGCAGGTTGTGTATTAGAAAATTCCCTCAGCTTCTATATGTCTGGAAAGGTATTTATTCCTCCTTCATATCTAAAAGATATCTTTGCTGGATATATTATTCTTGGCTCATAATTTCTCTCTTTCAATAGGTTGAATATTTGGTTCCACTCCCTCCTGGCTTGTAGAGTTTCTGCTGAAAAATCTGATGATAATGTAATGGGCTTTCCTTTGTAGGTTACCGTCTTCTTTTCCCTGGCTGCCTTGAGGATTCTTTCTTTGTCGTTTATTTTAGACAGTTCAATACAATGTGCCTTGGAGAAGGCCTGTTGGAATTGAGGTAATTAGGTGTTCTATTGTTCTATTTGCTTCTTGGATTCGAGGATCCAGTTCTGTCCACAAGTTTGGGAAGTTCTCATCAACAATTTGTTTGAATATATTCTCTGTTCCCTTCTCTGTTTCTTCTCCTTCTGGTATGCCTATTATTCTTATATTGCTCTTTCTGATGGAGTCAGAAAGTTCTTGTAGAGTTCTTTCATTTCTTTTAAGTCTCAAGTCTCTTTCTTCTTCCATCTGTGTCATTTCCAGGTTTCTATCTTCGATGTCACTGATTCTTTCCTCCATCTGGTCAACTCTACTACCTAAGCTGGTTATTTCATTCTTAATTTCTTCTATTGAGTTCTTAATCTCCAGAAATTCTATTTGGTTCTTTTTAAAAATTTCAATCTCTTTCGTAAAATGCTCATGTTGTTCTTTGATTGTGTTTCTGAGTTCATTAAACTGCCTTTCTGTGTTTTCTTGCATCTCGTTGAGTTTTTTCAGAACTGCAATCTTGAATTCTCTGTCATTTAAGTCACATATTTTCATATCTTTAAGTTCCTTTTCTGTAGACTTTTCAATTTCTTTCTGAGCTGTCTTGTCGCCTTGGTTATTCATGGCAATTACTGATTTATTATTTCTCTTCCTAGACATCTACAGGAGTGGCTTCTGCAACAGGTTGATAGGAAGAGGTCTTTATTTTGTTTTCCAATACTTGTTGGTAGAATGTTTTATTTTCTCTCTGACTGCAGCCATTTTTTTCTCTCTCACACAGTAGTGCTATGTTTTCTCTGCACTATTCCAGCTTCTCACACAATGGGGGGATTCCCTGGGAGATGGACTTCTCCTCTGTTAATAGTTCGCCTGGGCCATAGGGCGCAGTGTTCGTGTGGGTATGCGGAGAGCTTTTGAAGTTCTAAAGCTCTTCCTGCTCCAGTTTCAGAGCCTGTATGTTTCAGCAGTTCTGTTTACTCCTGCAGGCATCTGCCCAGATAGGTGGGGCCAGGGGTGGGGTGAGTTGTGAGAGGTGGCCCACAGCAATGGCATCGACAACCACCACCGACTGTCCTGCTTCCACAGCTCCCTCCCCTATGCCAGAACTAGTTGGGCTGCGAATCTGTGTCTGCGGTCCACAGTTCTCAGAACAGCAAATATTCTGTTCTTTTGATCTGACATTGCTACTGTTCCGCTTCTAGCACCGGTCAGGTGGGGGGGGGGTGAGATTTGGCAGGGTAGGGAGGGGGCGGTTCATATCAGTGCCTAAGGCTTCCATTCTCTGCTCGGCAGTGAGGGCTTAAACCACCGTTTTCAGCCTTCTTTCCTCAGTCTCTTCTCCAAGGTCTCTGCCGTGAGCGTTGGGTTCAGCCGTGTTATATGCTGTCCCCTCAGCCCTGTTGGCAATAAATGGAGCCCTAGCAGTCCAAGTTCTTCACTCTCCCACAGCTGCAGTAGTTCCGGGATGCAGTGAGCTCGGAACACTGAGCTAGGTCTGCGTCCTGGGCCCGTGCAGCTCCGTCTCTGCGCTTCTTCCTTCCTTCCTCCCCAACTTGCGTGATTCGCCCACCTTTTGGTGAATTCAGTAGTGGGCCTCTTCGTCTTGCTTGTCTGCTGTGCAGAGAGTCCTTTGTGGAGTTATAGTTGTTCAATTAGTTGTGAATTCCAGGGGAGATTTACAGAGGCTCACCACACGGCTGCCATTTTGATGATGTCTCTGATTAGTTCTTTTTTATGGTTTCTATGTCCTTTTTTATGCTTGCTGTCTATTTGTTGAAGTTCCTACTAAGTTCCTTGAGCATCCCTATAACCACTGTTTTTAACTCTGTATCTGGTAGGTTGCTTGCCTCCATTTTGTTTTTTTTCTGGAGTTTTCACCTGCCTTTCATTTGGGACTTATTTCTTTGTTTCCTCATTTTGATTCCCTTTCTGTGTTTATTTCTATGTTTTAGGTAGGACTACTATGTCTCTCAGCCTTGCCAGGTGGCCTTATGTAGTATGGGTCCTGTGGGGCCCAGTGGCACAGTCTCTCTGGTCTCATGAGCTGGGTGTTCTAGGAGTATCCCTTGTGTGGGTTGTGTGGACCCTCATGTTATAGTTGAGCCTTCATTGCTGTTGGCATGTCAGTGAGTGGTAATGACCCTCAGGCTGACTGGCTGTGGGGTTTGGCCACAACCACAGCTTATGGGCTGTTGTGCAGGGAGCTTACCCCACTGAGTGGGATTCACCTCACTGGGCTGTGGTACCTATTGAAACCACCTTTTGTGTATGCCATTTGTGGGGCTAATTGGACAGTGCTCTGCTGTGGTCTGAAGCCAACCTCCAAGTATGTTGGTTCTTGGGCCTCTTAGAAAAGGTTCTTGTGCATGCCCAGGTTAGCCACTGCCTGTGACTGGCTGGGGAATACCTAGTAAGAGCTACAAAGCAATCCACAGTTGTTCTCTGCCTGTGCTGTACCTGGAGGAACGTGGGAGAGGCCATGCTGTGAACCCAGGACAGCTGCCACCAGTATCAGGCGTGGAGTAGCTCTGCAAAAAGCAGGGACACTCTGAGACCTGTTGCCACCTGTTGGCTTCCATATGGTTCAGCTGCTTACAAAGCCTCCTGTGGTAAGCAAGTCAGGTGAGACAGAATCTCAGTGAGTCAGCAGAGTAGAGGAACAGAGCTCACCAGGCCAATCAGATTCAGATTTGGCCTGTGGGGGAGGGCTCAACACAGGAAACATGGCACTCAGCTGCCTGCTGCTCAGGAGGAAGCCCGCAAACAGGGAAAGTGGGGACTGTTCCTCCAGTTCTTGCCCTGAAGTTAAACAACTCAATCTCTCCCCATCTGTCTCCAACGCCTCCAGAGTTTCTCCACTGAAGCCCAGGGTGAGTGCCTGTGTGGGCCTTTTAAGAGGATTTCTGAGTTTCCTGCAGCCTTCTGTCTCACTCAGATGGTCAGAATCCCCACTATTTTTTACAACCAGAAGTTGTGGGGGCTCTTCTTCCCAGCACCAGTATTGCAGGCTGAGGAGTCTGGTGTGGGAGGCTGGGGTCCCTTGCTCCTTCATGGGGGGGGCCTCTGTGGCCAAGATATGTCTTCTGATTTTCAACTGCCACATGTGGATGTGGGACCAGCCTATTTCGTGTCTCCGCCCCTCCTCCCAATCTCGATGTGGTTTTTTTTCCAGATGTTTAGTTAAAGAACTTCTGTTCAGCTAGACCTCAGATGGTTCTCCATTGTTCTATAATTTAGTTGTTGGTTGTTCTATAATTTAGTTGTAATTTTGATGTCTTCATGGTATGAGGCAAGCATAGTGTTTATCTACTCTGCCATCTTGGATTTAAAGTCTTCTATATTCTTGCACCAATGCCCCAATTATTTTAATTACTGTAATATACAATAAGTAATGTGGAACTACAGTGTGACAAAAATACTGTGTTGTATTCTATAATGATAGGCCATTGCAATTGGATAGGAATCTAATGCTTCTGGCTCTATTAATGAGAAACATATAGACTGATAGAGATAAGCAGCAAGGCTGTCTAGACAAAACTGTGATATAAGTGAAAGAGGCAGTCCTTTTTCCTTTTTTTCTGAACAGTCTTTCAAGATCTCTGGGATTCCAGGGTCTTCATGAAATCACAGTCTACACAGGGTTTTTCCCCAAGCCTGCTCTCTTGGGGAGCACTTTGTCCAAATCTACTTTTTTAAAATTAAAGTTTATTGGGGTGACAATTATTAGAAAAGTTACATAGCTCTCAAGATCCATCCATGTTGTCACAAATGGCACTATTTCATCTTTTCTTATGGCAGGGTAGTATTCCATTGTGTATACATACCACATCTTCTTTATTCATCATCTACCAAAGGACATTTTGTTTCCATGTCTTGGCCACCGTAAATAAAGCTTCAGTGAACATCAGAACGCATATATCTTTATGGATAAATGTTTTCAGATTTTTTTGGTAGATACCCCGGAGAGGGATTGCTGGGTCATATGGTAATTCTATTCTTTTTTTTTTTTTTTTAAATTTTATTTTATTAAATTTATTGGGGTGACAATTGTTAGTAAAATTACATAGATTTCAGGTGTACAATTCTGTATTACATCATCTATAAATCCCATTGTGTGTTCATCACCCAGAGTCAGTTCTCCTTCCATCACCATATATTCGATCCCCCTTACCCTCATCTCCCACCCCCCCCACCCCCCACCCCCCTTACCCTCTGGCAACCACTAAACTATTATCTATGAGTTTCTGTTTCTCATTTGTTTGTCTTGTTCTTTTGTTGTTTTTGGTTTATATACCACATACCAGTGAAATCACAGGTAATTCTATTCTTAATTTTTTGAGGAACCTGCCTTCCATAGTGGCTGCACCAAACAGCAAATCCCCCAACAGTGTATGAGGGTTCCTTTTTCTCCACGGCCTCTCCAACACTTATTATTTGTCTTATTGATGATAGCCATTCTAATGGGTGTGAAGTAATATCTCACTGTGGTTTTATTTGCATTTCTGTGATGATTAGTGATGTTAAACATTTTTTCATATGTCTATTGGCTATTTGTATGTTCTCTTTGGAGAAATGTCTCTTCAGGTTCTCTGCCCATTTTTTAATTGGATTATTTTTTTATTGTTGTTGAGTTGTATGAGTTCCTTACATATTTTTGATATTAGCCCCTTATTGGAGGCATTATTTGCAAAAATCTTCTCCCATTCGGTTGGTTGCCTTTTTATTTTGTCGATGGTTTCTTTGACTGTGCAGAAGTTTTTAACTTTGATATAGTCCCATTCATTTATTTTAGCTTTTACTTCCCTTGTCTTTGAAGTCAAATTCATAAAATCCTCTTTGAATCCAAGATCCATAAGTTTAGTACTTTTGTTTTCTTCTACGCAGTTTATTGATTCATAAACCTACTTTTAACCTTCTCCTCCAAATTCTACTCTCATCTGGTGTATATTGGGAAGACTCTGCGAAAATAATTTATACTAAGGTATTAATGAGTCACTGATAATGGCTTAATATATTCATGGCAAATGTGTGGCTTAATATCAGTGTGTATCCTCCTGCACCTAAAGTAAGCAGTCACGATGGACATTTTTTTTTTTTTTTGGCTGGTCTTGGGCTTGACCTGAACACCTGTCTCAATATAGCACGTCAGGAGTCCCTAACCATTTATCAGAATTGGTTATATAGGTTGGCATTAGTTTTCCACCCCTGGAATAATGTTTTCTTTTCCCAGGAGAAACAGGCACTGGAGAAATGGAACCATAATGGTAGCTGTATTCATTTCCTAGGGCTACTGCAACAAAGTACCAAAGGCTGAGTAGCTTAAAACAACAGAACTTTATTGTCTCACTTTTCAAAGTCCAAAATTAAGCTGTCATCAGGACCATGCTCTCTTTAGCGATTCTAGGGGAGAATCCTTTCTTGCCTTTTCTAGCTTCACATGTTTGCTGGAAATCCTTAGCATGTTTTGACTTGTAGATGCACCATGCTGATCACATAACCATCTTCTCCTTGTGTTTCTTCACATTATCTTCCTTCTGTGTGTGTCTGGTCTATGTCCAAATTTTTCCTTTTTATCAGGACGCCAGTCATGTTGGAAGTCACCTTAATAACCTAATTTTTAACTTGATTATCTTTGTAAAGACCCTGTTTCCAAATAAGGCCACCTTCTGAAGTACTAGGGGTTAGAATATACAACATAGTCATTAGAGATTTATATAACTTCAATATATGAATTTGGGGGGATACAAATCAACTTATAACAGTGACACTCGAATAAAGTTGTGAATGGACAACTATTCATCTGTGTGTAAGAGCTGCCCTGTCAGGGTCAACTGATCCTGTATTATAAACATAACATTGCCTGATTGTGGAAGAGCATTGAAGACAGTCATTATTATTTGTGTGGTTCAAGAGATTCTGGGCTGAGAGTCACAATTCAAAACTAAACCCTTCACAATTTCCAGAGGATTTAACAGGATTATTTCATCTTTGTTCTTATTCAGCTCTATTTTAAAGGAATTTTGAGGCAGTGTGTATTGCTCCCTAAACTCTTCCCTTACCTTTTCATTGTAGACACAACAATGCAGACAAGATCTAGGTCAGAACACACTGGCACATTTCTAGAACAGGTGTTTTGTTCATCTGTTTGTTTTTACTAACCCTGGAAAGTTTTTGAGCTTCTGAAAGAAGAACCTAGTTCCACTGTATTGACTTTTTGGTAGCACAAATTATAGGTCAACTGAAATTTATGAGTACAGGTTCAACATGCTTCGTGTGTGATTTGACTTCATCTATGGGAAATGCACAGAGGCAGGAAGTCAATTACGAGGTAAGGAGTAGTGTTCACCAGGCATTTGTGAGAGTTCTTGGTCAGCAGATTAGTTGATTCATGGTTAAAAAAGAACTTATTAGACTGTGCTTTATGAGGGATTAGCTTTTTATTGCTTATGTGAAATAGGTATAATCCTATTTAATTATTAGTGCAGAACAAATGTGCTAAGTCTTGAAAGAGGTGTTCATCCAGGAATGGATGAAAATTATTCTTGAGGTTGAATTCATTTGGTGCTACTTGTGATGGTGTTTCAAGTGATTATTAGTCAGACACCTGGGTGATGCTACAAAGCTACTTCCTGTTTTTTTACTTTTTTATTAGTTAAAAATAAATTTAATATTTTTTCTTTATTAAGGAAATCATGACAAAAAGGCACAATCCCTTCACCACAATAGAACACTGATGTCTCTTACTTTGCAGGTATTGCTGTGGGCAATTGACTTAAAAAGTTGTGTGGTTTGTAGCAGACAGGGAGACTACATGGGATATTGGGAGTGCATGCACTTCAGAGTTACACAGTCCTAAATCTAACTTTCAGTGCCATTTTGGTGCTCTCTTGAGCAAAATTCTTAACCTGGGAACCTCAGATGTCTCACTTTATTTTATTTTATTTACTTTTTTTGAGATGGTAATTTTTTCAATTGAGGTATAATTGACATATAACATTATATTAATTTTAGGTGTACAACATAATGATTCAATATTTGTGTATATTACAAAATGATCACCACAATAAGTCTAGTTAACACTCATCACCACACATAGTTACAAAAGTTGTTTTCTTGTGATGAGAACTTTCAAGATCTACTCTCTTAGCAACTTTCAAATATGCAATACAGTATTATTAACTATAGCCACTGTGCTGTACCTTACATCCCCATGACTTATTTATTTTATAACTGGAAGTTTTTACCTTTTGACCCCCTTTACCCATTTCACTTACACCCACCCCCTGCCTCTGGCAATCACCAATCTGTTCTCTGTATCTATGAGTTTGATTAAAAATTTTAAAAAAAATTTTAAATTATAGTTGACATACAATATTATATTAGTTTCAGATATACAACAGAGTAATTAGACATTTATATAACTTACAAAGTGATCACCCCGATAAGTCTAGTACCCATCTGACACTATATATAGTTATTACAATATTATTGAGATGTCTCACTTGTTAAATGTAGGCAGTGATACCTCTCTTGCAATATTGCTAAGATTAAATCATTGTAAAATACCTGGCCCCAAATTAATTTTGCAATAAAATTAATTTTCTATCCTTTTTCTCGAATCCCGTTTTTTGTTATATGATCATGTGATTTCATTTTCATCATTTTAGACTAAATCCCAGGTCCAGTTGGAGGAAAACTTGGTTAGGCAATTCTCCTTTCTGTCCCAAGTATCTGTAGAAGAGGGCACTGTTAAAATTCTTTAGGTTAATCACTTGAAATAAAGCCACCTCTGTGCAGGAGAGACACTAATGTAGAGTATATTAGGAGAAAGGACATAAATATTCTAAAAGCATATACTGAGGTGCAGACCTCTTGTTCTAGGGAGTGACATTAGGTTTCTTAAGTAATCTGGAATGGGAGGAACTCTAATTTTATTTCTTTCTATTTTTCACTTTAATCGGTGCATAGTTCAGAAGGGTCATTCATTGGTCATTTTTTGTCACTCCTGCACTGAGAAAAATTCTTTGGCTCTGTTTGCCAAACTTGGAACAGCTAGGTTGACAGGAAAAAGGAGCCGACATGTCCTTGCTTTAATTAATTTTACAAAACTTTGTAGTTTTATTTGGACAATTAAATTGACAATAGGAATTTTTTTTTTTTTTAACATTTAAGTTCCTCAGTGTTTAAAGTCTTTATTGAAGATATCTATTTTGAAAAATTATCTGCTTATAATTAAGTGTTCCAAGTGTGGGTACAATTTTTAAAAACAAACTGCATGGATTGCAATTTTTGTTTTAATGACATCAAAATTAATCGATTGCTGTATACATGTCTATCATGTAGTATTGTGTGAATTTTTTTTCTCCCTGCAAAGTTGTTATGTGTGCATTCTCACTAGTTTCATTGTTTGACTCACAAATATCCATCCCTGGTTTCAAAATATATGTGTAAGTATTTCTGGGTAGTGCTAACCATCTGTAATTTTCTTCATTTTTCAATAAAGAAATGGCTTTGAGTGGTCAACAATTAATCGCTTAGCAACATAGAATTTTTAAGCAATCTGCTGCTTTTCAGGACCACAGAAAAGAAAACCAGTCCATGTCTTGGGCTATGATTGGGACAGAATTTTGCTACCCATAGCTCTTCTTAACAGCAATGGATGCCAGCAGGTTTATGACTTCATCTCTAGAGTTATTGCTGCAAGAAATAATATTTCAGTTGTAGCTATCTCTGTGAGATATCTCTTTTTTTGTGCTTTGAAACATATATTGTCAAGAGATCAACTCTTCTTATGAGCAACACTGTCAATAAGGTAGATAGCAGAGGTGTGTGTATCAGTAAAAATTGTTAAAAATTGAAATATTGAATGAAAACAGTGAAATCTGCTGGAAACTATGCTGATATCTCAAGCATTTTCCAAAATATACATATTGCTAGAAAATAAGAAATATTTGAGATAATTTAGAGTATCTTTTGGTTTTGTGGAATGATTTTCAACCCCAAAACAGTAATACAATGCCAAACCTTGTCTAAGTTGGCTTTATGATCTATGAAAATCTTAACTTAGTCATGTTGTATAAACAAGCACTATCTTCTCAGGCATATATTGCTTGCAATGTGTGTTTTAAGAAAAAGTGTGGTGCAAGTTAACACTTAGGTATAAATTGGTGAAAATGATAAATGCAGCAGAGAGCTAAAGCTTTACTCTGCTCAACTCTTGATACATAATTTCCAGTGATGTTATCTTTAGTAATTAACCTCTGCTGTGTCTTTGAAAGGTCTGTTAATCTGAATGTTTTTTTGGGGGTACCTTGGAGTTTTAGGTGATTGTTTTAGATACTTGGAATTACTGCTGTTTTTCTGAGCCTTGTCTGAGAGGCTGGTTTCCCTAATTCTTAATGCAGCAGAAGTAAGAACAATATTTAGCACTTACGAGATGCCACTTCTCAATTTCAAAGCACTTTACAAATATCAATTAATTGCTTTGAATGGGGAAGTCTGCAGCTGCTGGGGGAAAGAAAAAGGAGCACACAGTGATTGACTCATTATAATTTACAGCTGTTGAAAAATTTTCTTCAAAGAAATAATTACAGATTTTCATATATATATATATGTTTAAGAAAAAAAAAAGCAGACGCAAGGCTACTAAAGATCTTTTTTTAACAGATGACTCTTGTCTTTCCATTCTGTTTGGAGAGTAGCAGCTTTATTGCAAACAATTATACTTCCCTAGACAAAAGGAAGCACTATAATAACACGTCTCCAAGAAAACATAAGACAGTAAATCCTCTTTTTGAACATAATCTCCGTCTTACCACTTTTCAATGTGGTGCTGTTTAGAATTTTTGTTTATCAGTAGTAGGACCACTGCTGGACTTCCCTTGATGTAGCCTTATATAATGTCTGATCCAGTGTTGGCTTTGTCCAGCTTTAATTATGCATGAAAACAAAACGGGTAGACAATAATTGATAGTGCTTCTTGCATTGTTTTCAACAGAGCTTTATCACCACAGGGGGCCGAAAGAAACTATCCAAACTCTCTCCTTGTCACCAGGAAGAAATACATGCAGCCCTGACCGTAGAAACAGATTTCTTTTTTTCTCTTTTCCTTTTTATTCTTTTTTTTTCTTTCCTTCTCTTCTTTTTCATAATGTGACTGTCCTGGTTGGGCAGATAAGCTGCTAATTCTATTAATTTTCTTATCAAAATCAGCAAGGTAACCGAAGCTTCCAATTTAGTGATTTATTATCCTGAGCAAGCTGTGCAGAGTGTACCTTTCATATTCTGTAATTGGCACTAGAGGGGAAGAGAATTTCAAGGGAGCTGCACTCAGCTAACCGTTTCCATTTCAATTGACGATTGAGCAAACAAATGGAATGTTCTTTCATTGGCTTAAATCATTTAAAATGATAAAGCTAGCAATTCTGTATTTGAATATATGCCAGTGGATATCTACGTGTGAGATGCTGACCCCCCAAGACATTAAAATATGAGCATAATCACATCCCTCTATAGGATTTTGCCATCAATAAAACACCCAAGTGCTATATGTTAATTGACATGCAAAAGGCCGAAATTGATCACACATGTAATCTGATCCTTATTATTACACCATCCCCCACGCCCCTGGAAATAAACATCTTTCCTTTGCATACTGAGTGCTGGGTTCTTTTGTATATGAAAGGTGGCTGCATATGCAGTGAACTCCAGTATTTAAGCACTAAAATAGAAAGCAGTATCAAAGGCAGGAATATCATCTGTTGGAAAGGAAAGCAAGTAGTGAGGTGTTGGATGCCCGCGGTGAGCGGCACTGATTCAGATATAGCTATAAAAGGGGGACTAGATTTTTGGGTGAGAAAAGTAGCTACTTCTTGTTTGGTGTCATTTGAAAAGCTTGGGAAGGCTCCTCTGCCTCAAATATTACTCTCAGTAAAATAGAAACTCAAATTGTAGGTGTCTGTTTCTTTGTTTAAGTAGTACAATTTTTCTTTAAAATTAAATTTTATATAATTGCAATCAACTTTTTTAATGATTGCAAATAACACTGTAAATGTTGCACCATTTAAATCTAAGCACAAAGTGTTAATTCTTCCACTTTATAGATGATGCTTAAAGAGGCTTGAGAAGTGAAGTATCATCCATAACGCTTAGAGGCTTGAGAGATAAAGTAACTTGTCTGATTTCATTTGCTTAGAAAGTGTTCAAGCTGAGATTTGAATTCAGAACCACGAGATTCGAAATTCTAGTCTCTAATCACTGTACTATTCTTCCTCTAGACTCATATTTCTGTAAGAAATAACACCCCGGGCCCTAAATCTTCAGTATAAATTACACCTTGAAATACACCATACCCAAACACTTGAATTAGTTTTTGGTACTTAAAACTTCAGAGAAAACTTATGTCAAAAATTGAATCACTGCTTCTCATGAAATATAGTTTTGAACAATTTGGAACTTCCTTCCTATGTCTTTGGGACCTTCTTCCCTTTCCTGGGAGGAACAGGCCAAGAACTATAGTGCTGTCCATGGTACCGATGGCTGGGAAATGTACTGCAGTGGTGTGTACAATGATTTAGACATTTGTTTGGGCTTTTAATCTTTTCTCATCTACACGCACCACCAAACTAAAAAGCAGTGAAGTATGTACCCTATAAATCTGCTTGTTCTCTCACTCCTCAGGAATATTTCAGAAAGAACTTGACACTTGTAATCAGAACTGGGCTTAGATGCTGCCTCCTTTTGATTCAGCGATGGTTCACCCCTTCCTTTTCCATTTTAAACAGTATGAAAGTAGTGGAGACTAGAAAGGCATGGGCTGAGGCAGTGCTGCTGTTGGAAGGATATAAAGTCTAATTATGTGAGATGAATTTCCACCTGACTTCAAATATATAGATTACTGAGTTAAGAGGCGAACAAGTTGAGAGGTCAGTAAGAAAGTATTGTAGATTATACAGGTGGGGAGAAGCTCCCGGGCTTTACAGGGGGTGAAGCAAAAAGGCAGGTGTATGACAGTAGTGACACAGGGCAAGTGTTCTTTGAGAATAGACTCGCAAAAGACATTTGGAGATTATTTACAAACAAATGGGCTTGACAACAATTAGTAAGATTTGGGTCTAAAGAAAGATTATGTGTAATCTTGTTAAAAAGAAAAGAGGAAAGTAAATAATAGTTATCATGGGGTAATAATTCTCTAGGTTGCTGGGAAGTATGTATTATATGAGAGTAAGATAGAATAACTCAACCTGGTTAAGGGAAATATGGAAAAATGGACCAAAGTAAGGGGGGTGGGAAGACAACAGAACTATGTTTGTGATAATTGTTACTATTTATGAAACACTAGGTGTTATGCACTGTGCTATGTGCTTCCCCTGTATTATCTCATACGATTGTTATTTTCATTTTATGGATGAAGAAAATATCTAGTTCTCATTCTATGCTCTAAATTGTTTTGCAAGGACATAACAAATGTGATGAATTTTAGAATTTTTGTATGTCTACTATTAGTGGAATAGTAGCTCTAAAAGGCATGAATATATGGATTAAAAAGACAAATGAAATACGTTATGGGACAAAAAATTTGAGAACAGCTGATTCGGTGGTTTGAATAATGCACTAATATTATACAAACACTGATTACTACTACTATCACATCAATAAAGAAATTCTCTGATCTTCAGTATTAAATGGAATAAAATGTGTGCTGCTATTTACGCTACAAAATATTTTGAAAATAGGTCATAAGGCATGATAAAGCAAAACATAATTGTATAAAAAGGTATCTAGAAGATAAATTATTTATGATTTAAAATGACCACATATATGTTTTTCAAGGATGGATGATGTTTTATAAAGCTAGCTAGGATAAAATTAGAATGCTGTTCTCCATTTGCTTCTAAGTTTCCATTTGCATCTTCTGTGTACAAAGGTGACTTTGACTTCAAAGGGCAATGGGAATTGGATCTGGTATGAAAATGGGACTAGGAAATATATGGTCTTTCAGGAAAAGGTCATTACATACTGTACAGAAGCTCAACTTTTATTTTGATTAAATGCTTTTTTTTTTTTCAGTGGGATTTACTAGCTAATTACTTCCCCAGTTTTGCGGCTTGGCAAGACTTACCTGATCTATAACATCTACTGAAGGACTCTGAAGTCTCAAGGTTTGTGTGCTTTTATGTAAAATTATTAATATTAATAATAATTAACCATAAGTAGTAACTAGGGTGGGCCAGATGGCCTTTCCTTCTGTCAGAAATTTATTTTTTATGTTCTTAGTTTCAAAAGGTAAAGGTGATAATGCAAAGGTATTAGTGACATTTTAAATTAAATTATTGATCTTGGAGTGAAGTTTAAATAATTCACTCAACAAGGGGACTGCCTTTCACTTGTATCAAATCGGAAGCTCTAAATACCATCTGCTTATGTCGCAGGAAAACTTTTTGTCTCTTTGTAGTCATGCTGAGTTTGAGGCTCCTGTTGTTCTCATTTTTGAGATCCCCTTTCATTAATCTTACTGTGTATTAGTTGGTATCACTTGTAATTAGTGTTTTAAGTTGCATCCAGATGGAATGTATAAATTATTAGAAGTTTCCTGCCAGGCACAAGTATAGATGATTCATGGACCGACAGCACTTTCTCTGCTTTCGGATAAAAAGCCATGGAGAATATGCAGCTGGAAAGACTGTCCTTCACATTTTTCTTGATTTCAGCAATGACTGGCTCTTACTTCAGGTATATCTGGAAACACAACAGGCTGAATTCTTTTTACTATTTTTAGATTTATTTTTCATTGTTTAGTTAGCCTCACCTCTTTTGGTTCCCTTTTCTGTTCTTCCTTCTTTAATGTCAGTAGCATGTTTTTTTCCAGAAGTAGCCTTGTATGCAGCAAGTGTAGTATTGCCAAGAATCTCTTTGCCTTGGCCAGGGATAGGAGAGTTGTGGGTAATGGGGTTGGGAGGGGTGACCAGATTAGATTTTTCTCAATGGGGATTTAGCCTTGGATATATGTATCATCCAACTGCAATTCTAACCTCAGGCACATGAGGTTTGGCATAAAGAAAGTTGGCCACGAGGCTAATGCTGACTCTCTTACACCTTCTTCTTACTTGTTGCACTTTTCTGGCAAAACCTTTCCCTTACATAAACCCCGGTAGCCACCTACATTTTTCCATGCCTACATTCAAGCAGTGAGGCATTTCTAGAGAAAGCAAGATGAGAGATTGGTAGGACTATACATTTATGATTACTGTGTGATTAATGTATAAGTTAGATAGAAATCCAGCTTAAGCTAGCTTAAGCAAAGATGGAAAATTTATTGGCTTATTTAAGTGGAAAGCTAAAGGGATGGTCAAGTTTAAGCCGTGGCTGGATCTAGATATTCAAAAACTTTCATCAGGTCCCTGCTTTTCTCTCCAGCTTGATGACAAAAGGACATCTAGTAGCCTTAACTAAGCTTACACTATCTTCGTATTTGTAATAGCAGTGAGAGGGAAAAACATCCTTCTTGATAATGGTAGTAAAATCTTTCGGCTGAACTCTGATTGGCCTAGCTTGGGGCACAGGCTCATCCTTAAACCAATAACCCAAGTCTCAGTCTTAAGTCTATGTCTGGGGTCAAGGTCCAGGCTAGGTCCACTTAAATCTCGTGGGCTGAGCAGGCTTACAGCAGAGTTGGGGAGGGGATTATCCATGTCAATAATCAAACTCAAAAGAGTTCTGGAAACTGCTTGGCACTCTACTATAATCTTTTGGTCCAAGTTGCACTTATACTCTTACGGTAACAAATATTTTAAACCATCTCCCTTGTTTTCAAACCTCTGATCTCCCCCCACCTTACCTCAACATTTTCTCTGACTTTCAGTTATGAAATACCTTTCCTTCTATCTTACAAAGAAAGTTCATATCAACATATGGAAAGACCCACCATCAATTTTCTGCTACCTAACGCTTATGCAAGTGAAAAGGCTGTTCTTTCTATTTATGGCCCATGCCATCATCTGTGCTTTTTCTTGCCCTCTAACACCCATATACAAACCATCCCCATCTCTTTGATGTCTATTCTACTGCATTCTCCTACTTGAAACATTCTCATTCTCTTTTTCTTGGATCTTTTAATAAAACTCTCTATTAATCGCCCCTTCTCTAGCTACTACCCTAAAACTTCCCTTCAGTCAAAGCCAACTTTCTTATGAACAATGATGACCCTTGTTATCTTCATTTCCTCATTTTCCACTTATTTGTCAACACACTCTAGTCTAGCTTTGACAAAAACAGCAAACCCCATTGTTTTCTTTTTGCTTAAAACTCTTCAGTGTTTGTCTGCTGCTCGTAGGATAAACATCCAAATTCTCAAAATGGCTTAGAAGGCCCTAGGCAGTCTGGCTCCTAAAGAGATCTCCAGCCACATCCTGTACCACTTTTCACATTTCACACTACAACCATCTTTCAGTTTTTCATGCATGTTATACCACATTTGCAGAGGAACTAGCTTGCACATTCATACTGTGTATTTGAGGAGCATTTATAAGGGACTATTTACAAAGTTCTGAGGGTTAAGGGAAACCAAGAAGAGATGATAAAGCACCTCAGAGCTATTACCAAGAATGCAGGTACCAGAGGAATGAATGATTACAGGTCCCTGAGCTATCCCTAGCTGTAGCTCTGGGGTAAATCTACCCAACAAGAGCTGTGCTCTTAGAGGGATTAACACAGTGATAACCAACCCAGGGCCCAGCAGAGAGGGAACAAGGAGAGTAAATGCTCCATAGAACTGGCTAAAAGTTAGCAGACTCCAGAGGGCAAAGGATCTGACTGACTAATAGAAGTTAACCTTCTAGGGTACAGAGCAGGGTAGAGAAGGCTAGAGAGTACATTAGGAAGGGCAGTAGGTAATCTCCAGTTCCGTCTCACCAAGGCAGTTTTGCACATTCTCTTCCTCTGTCTAGATTCCCTCTTCATGCTAATCCTCTTCAGCTAGTTAATTCTTTTTCATCCTTCAAACCTCAGCTCAAGTATTAATTTCTTAGGGAAACTATCTTTAACCAACTCATAAGTCAAGACCCTTCGTTTAAGCTTTCATGGAGTCTGGTTGCTTTCTTTCTTAGCAATTATCTCAGTTTGTAATTATCATGTTATCAGTATGATGGTTCAATTAATTTCTGTCTCCTCCATAAGCCTTTGTACTCCATATGACGGGGGACTTGTCTGATCTGACTCATGTTGAAGTACTTAGGCCCTAGCACACAATGCCTGGCATATAGTAGGAGCTCACTAAATACTTGCTAAATGAATAAATGGACTGGAAATGTAATCAAAACACATGAAAACATTTACAAATATCATTTAACACTGCTTTGTGATTCCTTTCTTTACTCTATTTTCTTTGGTTTAGGCACATGTTGTTTTGCTGGGCTGAAAAAGTCTTCAGTACCTTGGCCAGATGGGCAAATACTGCCTATTGGTAATGCAGCTTGAAATTCATGATTCTTCCATGATGTTTTATTTAAAGATATAGTCATTCCCTTGTTAAACTTGTGGTTGGTCAGTCACCTTTCACAAAATGTGAAATGTCTGATTGACACCAACATGCTTTTCTTTCTATGGAGGGAAAGGATTTAATGCCTTAGACATAGATAGGCATTATTAAATGTTCTGGCTTCTCTGCCATCTCAGTTCAACTCAGGTAACACACATTTATTAAGTGCGTGTGATATGCCAGACAGTGTTAAGTACTGTAGATACAAAGATGAATAGGACTACTATTAAAAATAATTCTATTTTTAAGTAGTTTAGAATCTATAGGGGGAAAAGACATAATTAATTAATATACAATTTGATAAGTGCAGTAATTAGAAATGGATTTTCTGTGATGTTAGTGAGCTTGAGCTTCAGAACTCTCACTTGCTGGGTCTGTCCTAAAGCCCTAGCCATGTGTTCACAGGGTCACATGTTTTTGTGAAATTTGCAAATGTTAGCTATTTTAACTAAGCTCAGGTAGGAGCACATTCTCTTTACTCTGACTCCCCTTCCATCGCACTTTCTCTTGTGTTATGTAGCAAAAAACTAGCAGCAGACATTTTTGGGATTTGGATAAGGGGAAGTCGAGTTGAAAATACAATTTGTTTGGGTTTAGTGGGGTTATACTTATGTGTTTTTCAATCACTTCTGTGTATAGTTAAGCTATTGCTAATCACCTTGGTATAGAAATGGCTTTAGGAATGCTTGTACCGTCTATCGTTGTCAGCTCACCTGAATTTGTGATATGAGGGTGCAGGGCCAGAGTTTGTAAGATGGTAAGAATGTGTTCCACAGTTCTAGGACAAAAAATGTGGATGGAGGAAAAAAAAGATTTGAAATAATTGGAGCCAGAAGCCAGGCTGTGGAAAATTTTTCTAGTCATCCAATGTGTAAAACTATAAGCAAAGATTTTGATTCTCATTGATATCTAGGAAGATCTTTCATGTACAATTATAAACACACCATATGTTGTTTTTTGGATGGGAATCATGTGAGATAGAATTTATCATAAGTTGTGTGTTTGTAGCAATACAGAGAGTTTGTGTGTAATGTAGAATGTTTTATGAAGCCCAACTATCAATAATAAAAAGCAAATATTGATCAATTTTGGTAAAGAAGAAAATACTGAAATATTTTTCTCCTTTCTCTGTAGAAAATAATATTATAACATTATTGTCATACGAAGAGATGATAAACAGTTTGCAATCTTGGAGCTGATAGGCCCTGGAAAAAACACACTTTTCCCCAATACTCCCCAATAAAAGTTTACTAAAAAAAATAGTTTGCAATCAACAAGTTGGAAAATACATAGGAAAAATATTCTAAAGGTATCAGGCAGTTAATTAACTAAATATGATGTTATTTTTTTTCTTTTTTTGGATAGATTACATTTTTTGACTTAAAAGGTTTAGCTTGATGTGATTTTCTCATAAATAATATTTATTTTTGCATCTAATTTTGTGTTTGTAATTTTGTATTTTTTTGCTTAGAGAAGGTCATGGAAACTATTAGTTCCAGGCCCCACTACCCTGAAGCTACCTTGGAGGTGACAGAGGAATGTACTAGTTGAGGGAGTTTTCAGCTTTGGATGAGAGAGGATAGGGAAAGGCAGTGGTCAAATGTTTCCCCAATAAAGGAACACTCACTCTGAAGTCTAGAGAGTGAGCAGGAGATTTCCAGATAAACTCCCCAAATTGCAGAGAGGCTTGCCCAAATCATGGAATTTCTTTTTAGTCTTGTACTCATAATAGGGAACATTTGGTTACCTGCTTCCTTTAAGATGTTTGCTCTCATTTGTATGCATGGGTGTCTTTATTTTATAACTGAATGTGGAGAGAGGAAGTTTAGGATGGAGTCTATAGGGTCCCGTGGATTGATTTTGAATCCCCTATTGAGAAAAAGGGGGCCAGGAACTGGTGGAGCCCCAAGGATGTTTGGGACTCCAGGCATACACAGACTGATTTAGAGCTTATATGACCATTTTCCTTCATCTGCATGGAACCCAGCTTCGTTCTGCATTCAGCCCTTTATCACGGCAATGGTGTAACATTGATGGTAGGTGATAGCCAGGAAATTTCTCTGAGTGGCTGCAGGTTGCAGAGTTGGGTAAATGGGAACTGAACCAATGAGAAAGAATGGGTAGCTCTCTAACTCTGGTAACTTCAGCTGGAAGACTGGTTTGTGAGCTCTTTTATTTATTCAGTAAATATTTATTGAGTGCCTACTATGTGCCAGATCCTACTCCTGGCACAAAATAATATCACTATTTTGTTTATAGTGATAAACAAAATATGCAAAAATCCTGGCTCCTATGGGATATGTGGGAGATAGTCATTAACAATGACAAGAAAGAATAAATAGAGGTTTACGGGGGATGTTATGTTACCACACAGGTATGGGCCACTAAGTCAGTGGACTTTTCGTGTCCAAATGTTATAATCAAGCTTAATGTAAATTTTGTATTGTGCTCTATTATAAAATTGTGCTTACTTTCATATAAAAATGAAGTTTTCCCTGTCAACTCTTTGAGAAAAACTGATAGTCCAAAAAGGTGTGCTGTGTGTAGCGTGGAACATAAACCCTCAGTAAAGTGAGAGTTTATGTTCAGTAGTTTTGCAGTTCAGTAAAGAGAAACCTTTTGAAAATTTTGAAACAAGGGAATGATAGAGTGAAACGTGCGTATATAGACCACTCTGACTTCTCTGTGGGCTTGAAGTCAGGAGACACGGAGGCTAGTTAGGAAGCTAATGCAACACTTCAGAATGGAAATAATGAGGGACTGAGGCACAGCTGGGAAAAGAAGGGTCAGATTCCAATACTACTTGGAAAATAAAATCAGTAGAACTTGGAAACTGACTGTGGGGGAGAAGGGGCAGGAGTTAGAGATTTTGAGAAATATTCTCAGATTTTTTAGAGTAGATAGTGAGGCCACCAACTGAGACAGACTATAAAAGTGGGATGAGGGATAAAATGATGAATTCAGTATTAAATGAGGGCAGTTTGAGATGCCCATCAATGTCTGATGGAAATGACCATTAGAAAGTTTGATTGTCTGTTGAGGGAAGACTGTGGACTACAAATAATATTGGCAATTACTGGAATACAGGCAATACTTAGAGCAGAAGTAATGGATGAGATTGCTGAAGAGGAGTGGGGTAATTGAGAAGAGCAGTCGCTCAAAGATGGGACACTAGGGAATAGCTAACAGAGTGTGGACAGAGATATGTGGGCCTTCAAAGGACATCTGAGAGCGGCTCAGAGAAATATAAGAAGCTTCTCTATTATTCTCTTGTGGAGAGAGCAACTGTGGAGTTGCTGCACCTCATTTATTCATTCAAGAAATATTTAGTAGATATTTCTGGATATGTTGTAATATTTCCCACTAATTACTGGGTGACTGGCATCAGATGCCCAGATGGTTGTATTGTTGAAAACACATATGATTAACTCCTTGATGGGAAGAAATGGCTCTAAATAAGGTCCCAGGGCCCATAGCAGAAAGGCCCCAGATATTGAGCATGAAGTCGGCAAAGCTGTTGTGAAGACTGGCCAGATGGGAATGGGGGAGGAGGGACATGTGTGACGAATAGGCCGGCCTGAGAGATGCCACGTGTTGGACACTGGAGGCATGCTGTGTAGCTTCTGTCCCTGAACCAAGCATGTCTGGTGTGCTGCTGGCAAGCACCACCTCCAGCATAAATGCCCGAATCCTTCCTTAAGCCATGGCGCTGCTACTTGCTGGTTTCCTCCCGCAAAGCAGTCTTCGCAATCTGTTCAGTGCCTTCTCTGTGCTTGGGAAGAAGTGGAAGAACTCTGATTCCCTGTTCTGTGAGGCTATGGCAAAGAAAGAAGGACTAATGTCCTATTTTTGGAAATGATGAAGAAAGAAAAATATCCTTATTATTTTAGAAGTAGAGTTTAATTCATATACTAGGTAAGAGGGCACCTAAGTGTTGGCAATAACCATTAATTTAATCCACCAAATGTGTTCACAGAGATTCCAAGGCTGAGAAAATTCTCAAACAAAATGTTAAAGGATCTAGAAAAATTATAACAACATTAGGTATAGGACCTAAATTATTAAGAACAATCTCAAGAGGATATAGAACATTAGAGAAAAGTTTGGGACTTTTTTTTGTCTTTTAAAGAAGAAAGTCTTACGACAAGGATTTTTTTTTTAGCAAGTGAAGAGTTGATTCTAATTGTAAACATCCTTCCATTTTTGTTGCCTGTACTGGATCACTTTTAAAAGCTTTGCAGAGCAGGTTGTCATATGTTAACTGCTTTAACATGTATTCATTTGATCCTTAAATACTTGTGATTTGCTTAATTGCCTCTACAAAGACACAAACAGAAGCTCAGAGAGGTCCTGCACAGCTGCTAAGTGACAGAACCAGGATCAGAACCCAGAGAGCAGGGCTTGGTTTGTCTCCACATTTTTCCACATCTCCATTTCTTGATGCTCCCCACTTTCCACACCAGATACTACTATTTTTTGGATCTGGGGGGCCACATCTCCTAATTAATTTCACACCTGAATCAAGAACTGGTTTTGTGGGAATGCCATGAGACAGCGTGGGATGAGTGCTTAGGTGGTCTCGCATGTGGTCTCTGCCAGCTGCAAAGCGAAAGGGAAGGAGAGGTGACAGTGTGCTGCTCACCCCTCCTCTTGTTTCTACCCATCATTTAAAGATCCACAATGGGAGACTATGAGTGCGGGGTGAGGTGGAGGGGAGCAGGCCCCCACTGTCAGACTTGGGCCCTGAGTCACAACCCTGGGTAGCATGGGGCAGGATCAGGAAGACAGACCCAGGATCATTTTACTCCTTGAGTAAAACAGGTGAAGGCCTGTTTTTCACCTTCAGGTTGCATTATGGAAGGCAAAATCAGAATATATAAAAAGGCATGTAAATCCAGTTTAGCATTCAATTTAAGTTGACCTTGTTTCCATTGGAAAATAGTTTTACTGACAGCTTACATTGTGTTGTTAATTAGCTTCCATCACCTGCTTCCCATAATAGTAACAGCATTAGGTGGCAGGATGATGGCATTGAGTGATTCCTCTGAGTTGATTGATCTTTGATTTTTATGTTGTCTTGTCTCTCTCTCTTTTTTTTTTTTTTTGCCGTATTTTACAGCTAGACAAATTTGAGTGGAGTCTAGGCCTGCCCTCAATTCCTGATGAAGGTATATCATGAAACTTCAAATAAAATTATGAGCCAAGTGTGTATCGCTGTTTGTTTACTTCATTACAAAACCTAAGTGTAAATTCTGCTGATTGCCAAAAGTCCGGTTTAGAAAGTTATTACCCATGAGCATCTTCAGGATACACAATAATTGTTTTCTATATTAAGCTTGCTGCAGAGATTCCCTATTGCCATATGGAAGTTACCTTACAAAAAGTTGCTTGGCCTAGTTGAGTCATGATGCATTCTGGGTAAACAAATAAGTCTTTATTTCACTTTTGTTTTTTGTCCTTATAACACTTCAAGGTCTTAAAAAATGTGGTCTGGTAAAATTTCTTCTTTGTTTCTATTTGTAAGATTGAATGTATAATGTGATTTTGCAGATCTAATGACAAGAGATTGGCTAGCTTCCATACTCATTTAAAAATCACTATTGGTGCCTCTGCTGGAGGGGTTTTCAATTCACCATCTCTAATCTGCCCTTCTAAAAGATTTAGTGACCAGATGTCCAGGATCAGTGAAAAAGATCTTGCCTGCCAGAGTCAATATTTTTTCCCTATCATCCTGCTAGCCAGGGATATGAAAATCCCCATCAACAGTAGCTAGCTGTGGATGTCTCTAATAGAAGTTTTGCAAACCAGATCTAAGTTACTAGACTAACCCAGTTCTATTATATTTAAAACTCCTTTGATATTCTCATCTTTATAAATTCTTTTTATTAACTTAAAAAAAATTACCTTTTATGTTCTTTCATTCCAAGTTTGTTCATATCTTTTATTTGACGTTGTTTTTCTTTCCACCCAAGAGATATTTCTACTATTCCTTCATTTTGCTATTTCTTTCTCTAAGTGCCTTATATAACCTTGCCAACAAGTGGCCTTGTTACTCAAAGTGTGGTCCTCAGATACCAGCACCGGCATCATCTGTGAGCCTGTTAGAAATGCAGGGGGATCAGGGGAGATGTTGGACAAAGGATACAAAATTTCAGTTATGCAAGATGAATGATTTCTGGAGATTGAATGTGCAGCAATGTGATTGTAGTTAATAATACTGTATTGTACACTTGTAATTTGTTAAGAATGTAGCTCTTCAGTGCTTTACACACACACACACACAAGAAAATAGTAACTATGAGATGATATATATGTCAATTAGCTTGACCGTGGTGATTATTTCACAGTATACATGTACATCAATACATTGAGTTGTGCATTTTAAATATATATATAATTTCATTTCTCAGTTATATCCCAATAAAGCTATGGAAAAAGAAAAAAAGAGATCCAGAACCTCAGCCCTCACTTTAGATCTTTAGATCTATTGATTCTGGGTGTGTGTTTTCACAAGATCTCCAGGTAATATGTATATAAGTTAAAGTTGGAGAAGCTCTGCTCTCGTGTGGCCTTGAAAACTCAGTTTCTGCTAGCAACCTGGACACCTAGGGGACAGTTACCAAATATTTTACACTTTGTTGATGTCTTGGGGGTAACCATTGACACTTGCAACTGGGGAATAGAGTGCCAGAGGGAAAAATTGCTCAGTTGGGTTGGAACCACGTTCCCAAGGCAAGTGGTCCATCCATGGCTATGGATAAGTCAGTTATCTGCTGAATTTCACCATCTGCACTACTTCGCTCCTCCCTTCTCTCCTACTTGTGCAGCAAGGCAATGGAGCCACTGCAGTATGAAGCTACGTTTCAAATGAGAAAAAAAAAAGTGTCACTTTAGAGCAAGAGTCCACAGAATGGTGGGGAGACAAACAGATGTCTCAATTTCAACTACATGTTCTAAGTGACACATTTCACAAGGCAACCAGATGCTCCATTTCATCTGTGTAACAGTTATTCCCCATGAGACGGGTAAGCGGGTGAGCAAGCCCCACAACTCTGGTACTTGCGAGCTCCTTGATGTGACAGCCTTGTCATGGGAAGCACAGGGTTCATAGCTGTTTTTTCTTAAGTTAACCTAGCAGTTTCAACAATTATATATCCACATTTTCACAAACTATAGAAGTTCAACAGAAATTGGCCATGGCAGTGAATCTCAAACTTTAATATGAAGTTTAAAGGCATGTGAATCTCTGGGGGATCTCAGTAAAAGTGCTGATTCTGATTCTGTAGGACTGGGATGGGGCCTGAGGTTCTGAATTCCTAAGGACCCCTGCTGACGTTGATGCTGCATTTTGAGTAGCCAGGAACTGAGACAAGCCCTTGCTTATTCTTCCCAAACAGGAATTTCAAACTGGCAACAATTAGCATTTTTCAAATGCAAATGCCGCTTGGTTTACTTTTCCATTTCACAATGAGCTTAGGAATTTTATTAAGATTTAGGAGAGTAATTGTAGTGGTGCATTTTCTTCTTAAAAATTAAACTTTGTACCTCTTGCTACCATAGATTCATCTAGAACAGAAGACAAAGTACATCATCAGCCTTCGGTCTCTTTGTCCTCCAATCCATCCAGCATACTGTCACCAACATAATCTTCCTGAAACACTGCTTTTATCATGTCACTTCTCTGCTCAAGAATTTACAGTCATTTTCTGTTTCCTATTGGATCAAGTCAAAATTCATCTGCCAGCATTTCAAGGACTCTCATAACTTGGCTTCACTCTATTTATTCCATCTTATTTTCTTCTGCTCCTCAGCCAGAACTCTCCCTGTCAGTCAGGCCAGCCTCCCTGCCCCTCCCCTTCTACCTCCAGATCACACGGTGCTCTGGCTTACTTGAATCTTGCTCAGTTTTCCGTAGCAAAGCTCAAGGGCTGACTGTCCAATGACACTGTCTCTAACTTTTTCAGATCACAATGATCACATCTTTCTTTGAATTCCTATGGCCAAATAAGTCAGCATTCAATTTAAATTTAAAATTGCCTTGAGTGGGTTGAGGAGTGTCCCTCCCCCAAATTCATGTCCATCTGGGACCTCAGAGATGACCTTACTTATAACTTAGAAAAAACACATCTTTGCAAATGTAATTAGTTATGATGAGGTCTGGATTAGGGTGGACCCTAAATCTAGTGACCGGTGTCCTTAAAAAGGAGGGGAAGAGGCACAGAGATACATACAGAGCGGAAGGCCATGTGAAGATGGAGGCAGAGACTGAGTGATGTTGTTACAGGCCAAGGAATGTCAGAAACTGCCCTGGAAGAGGTAGGATCCTTCCTTAGAAACTTTGGAGGGAGTGTGGCCCTATGAACCCTTTGATTTTGGTTTTCTGTCTTCCAGAACTGTGGGAGAATAAATTACTGTTCTTAAAAGCCATCAGATTTGTAGTAATTTGTTACGGCAGCCATAGGAAACTAATACACCTTGTATTAATTTTTATTTAATGTATGTATGTTAGCCTTGGCTGTTTAATGACACCCTACCTCTCTAGAGAATAGGGACCCCTGTGCTCTTGTAATCTTCACTATAAAACTTTACATGGGGCTAAAACAGGAAAGTAAAAATATCAATTGGTTTTTAAAAATTTTACTTTGTAGTTGAAATATAGCACATATACTATAAAGTACAAACATCTTAAGTGTACAGCTTGGCAACTTTTAAAAAAGTAAATGCATTCTTGGAATCAGTACCCATATCAAGGGAGAGGATATTCAGAGCACCCAGAAGCCTCCTTGGACTGCCTTCCAGGTAGAAACACTATTCTAACTTCAATCACCACACAATAGTTTTTGCATTTTTATATAAATAGAATCATACAGAAGCTTCTTTCCATCAACACTGTGCTGTGAGATTCATTCATATTGCTGCATGTCATAGTTTATACTTTTTCATTAAACTGATATATCATCATTTACTCATTCTATTCTTAAAGTTCATTTGAGTTGATTCCAGTTTTGGGCTATTACGATACATGTTGTTCTAACCATTCCTGTATTGTATTTTGGCACATGTATAATACCAAGGTATGTACTGTTGGGACTATGAAGTGGATTGCTGGGTCATGGGCTTCATCTGTGTTGTTGTGTGGTCCCGCAGTTTGTTCCTTTTTATTGCTGAATAGTATTTCATTGTTATGAGTATACCACCATTGGTTATTTGTTCATGTGTTGACGGACATTTGAGATGTCTCCAGTGTGGGACTATTTCAAATAAAACTGTGTGAACTTTCATCTTTTTGTGAACATATATTTTGACTTCTCTTGGGTGTGGAATATCTAGGAGTGGAATTGCTACATCATACAGTGAGCATGTATTTCACTTTATAAGAAACTGTCCAAATGTTTTCCAAAGTGGTTGTAGCATTTTATACTTCCACCAGCAAAGTAGAAGATTTTAGTTTCTGTGCATCCTCACCCACACTTGCTATTGTCAGTTTTCTAGTTTTAAGCACTTAAGTGAGTATGAAATGATGTATCATTGTGGTTTTCATTTGAATTTCCATAAATGACTAGTTATGTTGATCACCTTTTCATGTGCTTATCAGCCATTTATATAGGTTCTTTTGTGAAATGTCTGCTCAAGGTTTTTCCCATATATTTTATTGGATTGTTTGTCCTTTTATTGTTGATTTATAAGAGTTCTTTCATATATTCAGGATTCAATCTTTGTCAGATAGCTGTATTACAAGACTGTGGCTTGCCTTTTCATTTTTTTAGTGGTATCTTTCAAAAAGCAAAATTTAAAAATTTTGATCAAGTCCAATTTGTGATTTATTTCTTTTATGATTTATGGTGGTTTTTGTGTGTGTGTGTGTGTGTGTGTGTGTGTGTTCTCTTAGAAATTTTTACCCACTCCAGGATTATGTAGATTTTCTCTTCTGTTTTCTTCTAGAAGGTTCACAGTTTTATCTTCTATGTTTAGATCTATGGTCCATTTTGAGTTTATCTAGTGTATGGCAGAAGATAAGAATTGATGTTCATTTATGTATGTATGACCTATGTTTCATCTCTCTCTCTCTCTCTCTCTCTCTCTCTCTCTCTCTACCTATCTACCTATCTGTCTGTTATCATCTATCTCCAGTTGTTCCAGAAATGTTTGTTGAAAGGACTATTTTTTCTTTATTAAATTACCTTGGGACCTTTGTTGAAAATCAACTGACTACATGTGTGGGTCTATTTCTAGAGCCTTTATTCTCTTCCACTGATCTATTTATCTATTCTCATACAGTGCAACATTCTCAGTTTTATAATAAGTCTTGAAATCAGGTAGTGTAAGTCCTTCTTTTTCAACATAATTTTGACTATTCTGTTTTGTAAATTTCCATATAAATTTTAGAATGAGATTAATTTCTATTAAAAAAGTTAACTTCTATTAAAAAAGCCTGCTGGGATTTTGATTGTAATTGCATTGGATATATAGATGAATATGCATAGCATTAACATAACAATTGTCTTCAATTCCACAGAACATGATATAGCTCTATACTCAGATTTAAAAAAAATTTCCTTTGCAATGTCTTGCAGTTTTCAGTGTAAAGATATTGAGCATTTGAATTTGTTCTTAAACATTATGTTTTTTGATGCTACTACTAACAGTATTGTTTATTGAGTTTCATTTTTCAATTATCTATTGCTCTTACATAGGAATACATTTGCATATTGATATTGTTTCTTGAGACGTTGCTAAGTTCACTTGTTAGTACTAAATGTGTATAGATTTCTTAGGATTTTCTATGTATGCAAACAAGTTGTCTTACAATACACTCAGCTTTCTTTGTTCTTTGCAATCTTCTTGCTTTTTATTTCTTTTGTTTGCTTTATTTCTCAATTTAGAACCTTCTAACCTAAGAACAGAAGTGGTGAGAGCAGATATCCTTGCTTTGTTTTCTGTTTTAGAGGGAAAACATTCATTTTTTTTACCATTAAATATGAATGCGTGTTAATTTTTATGAAATTTTTTTTCTGCATCTATTGAGGTGATCATATAGCTTTTAAATTCCAGTAATGTAGTGAATTTCATTGACCGATGAACCAACTAACTTTGCATTATTGGGTTCAGTGCTACTGGTCGTGTTTTATTTTATTTTTTACGTATTGTTGGATTTGATTTGCAGCTATATTGCTGAGGAATTTTGTACTTGTGATCTGCGGTATGTTGGTTGTCTGGTATTGCTGTTGTTAGGTTTGGCACCAGGATACTGAGCTCATAAAATGAATTGAGAGTGTTTACTCCTCCTATATTTTCAGAAAGAGTCGGTTTAAGTTCAGCATTAAACCTTCCTTAAATGTTTGATAGAGTTTACCACTGAAGCATGCAGGCTTTGAGTTTTCTTTGTGGGAAGGTTTTAAACGACAACTTCAATTTTTTAAAATAAATACTGAGTCATTCAGATTTTGTATTTGTCCTTGGTTGATTTTAGAAATTGTGTTTCTCAAAGAATTTGTACATTTCACTTAAATTGTCAAATATATTGTCATAATATTGTTCATAATATTATCCTTAGTGTCTTCAGGACAGTGTAGCAAAGTTCCTGCTTTTATTCCTTATATTGATAATTTGTTCCCTCTCTTTCTCTCTTTCCTTCTCTTTCATCTTGCTAGAGGTTTATCATTTTCATTAAATCTAAAATGGGTAAAGTGAAAGAAAATTTTAGGAGAGATCTGGAAACTCTAAAAAAGAACTAAATATGTTTCTATGTCTATTTCACCCCACCTGTATACTCAAAAACAGATTATTAAGACAGTGATTGTAAATGGTATAGTCATTTTTTCATCATACTACAACTTTCCTTGTTAGTTTAGGGCAGAGGTGCATCTATTGCCACACAAGATAGACCCTCGCCCTGAGAAAGAGTATTAGTGCCCAGCCTCTACTGATTTCCTTACTTTGTACATTGCTTGTTGTAATTTCCAAGTTAGCATATTTATGAACACTGAGTATTACATTAGAAATTGTTTTTTTTTTTCCATTTATATTACATTGCTTGAGACCATTCCTATAAATTTCAAATTTGTGCATCTACAACATATTACAAATAAGAAGAAGCTATTCACATTCCACTTAATGTGTATTGCATCAGCAACGAATTAGCCAGTAGCACATTGGAAAGTTTTTTTTGGGTAATTCACCTATACGTTCAATAGTGGAAAAGGGAGGAAACTCCTAGTCCAGTTTAACAGCATGGCAATGATTTAACAGGAACCTTGACAGGGCTCCCTGAGTAAATAATTACCATTTCCATCACTGTTTAAGAGAGCTTGTTAGGTACAAAATATGTGAGTAGTTAGACATCATGAATTACTTACTGTTGGAGACCTTCTTAGGGTGAGAAGATAATTTCGTATACCAAAAGGTGGAGGAGGCAGAAAGAGGTAATCAATCCTGAAGATGCTGTTAATAACACACAGAGAACAAAAGGTTTTAGCTATGACTGTGGGAAAGTAGTGACCACAAAATAATTATATTTCTGGCACAAGGAAGGGTTAATGATATGAGACCTTGTAAAACCAATAAGAACATTATTAGAGAAGCAAGTCTTGAAAGCCAAGGCAAAGGGTAATGAGATAATGAAAGTATAACGCTGTATGAAATGCACAGAAGTCCTGTGGGTCTTCAAAAATGCATTAAGGGCTGAACTGAAAGATAAAGAAGGAGCTCAGAAGATCTCTCTGTTTCTAGACTGACAGGCCAAAATGCCCCATTAGCTTAATCTTTTCAGAAAGTGTGAAAATCCTATATCCTGACACTACTATTTTAGTAATTTGTGATGGGATGGAAAAAGTTACTAGTTGATACAATTTATATCATTTTAGAAGTTACTGTGTTTTACACACATTTCAGTGTTTTGAAGATATTCTTGTTCTTATTTCCTTCCTACCAGTCTCCTTCACTAGTTTCTTCATCTGCACACTTATAATATACAGATGTTCCTCAAGGTTTGTTTTCTTCCCTTTTTGTTGATCATGCTCTCTTCCCTTGGGCAATCTTATTCAAGCACCTGGCTTTGAATGACAGTCTATCCTGGTGACTTTCAAAGTCACAGTTCCAGAGCTGGTCTCTCTTGTTAATAATGTCAAATTTCCAACTGCCTGCGGGCCACATAGATGTTTGTCTGCTTCTTATAATGTGGATTTGCTGTATTCTCCCTCAGTTCCTTCATTTTGTGTTTTCTATTCTGCTTTTGAACACCACTATCTTATTCTGCCTTTCACATTAGCAAAAATCTCAGTATAATGTCCCCACATTCCTTCTTTCATACACCATGATGTTGATCCTATTTACTGTTTCTCCTTGATTATGTCACCTTGTGCTTTCAATTCCCACTGCTGCTTTCCTCATTCATATCTCATTCATATTCCAGTGAAATATTTCAAGACCTTCCTTATTGCCCATTCATTCATTCATTCATTCATTCATTCAATAAATCTTTATTGAATGCTGCTTATGTACTAGGTACTATTCTAAACACTCAAGATATAGCTATGAACAAAATGGACGCACAAAAAAATCTCCCAAATTAAAGACCTTATGCTCACTGGGGCAGGGGAGGCAATAAAAAAAACGAAATAAATTTGTAATATTTTAGAAAGTGATGGGGGGTGGGGGGTGGGAGATGAAGGTAAGGGGATCAAATATATGGTGATGGAAGGAGAACTGACTCTGGGTGATGAACACACAGTGGGATTTATAGATGATGTAATACAGAATTGTACACCTGAAATCTATGTAAGTTTACTAACAATTTTCACCCCAATAAATTAAAAAAAAAAATGATGAGCAACATAGAGAAAAGTAAAGAAGGGTAAGGTGGAAAAGAAGTGAGAGGACATAGTTTGCTTTTCTATTTATATGCAGTGAAAACTATTGATTAGGTGGGTTTTGAGCAGAGCCTTGCAAGGAAGTGAGGGAATGAGCTGCACATATATTAGGTTGGTGCAAAAGTAATTGCGGTTTTTGTAATTATTTTTAACCTTTTAAACCACTATTACTTTTGCACCAACCTATTATTTGGGGTGATAGTAGAGGTGGGAACAGGCTTAATGTGTTCATTATTTAGCTCTACCTTCCAAAGCAAGGAGGCCAAGTTGTCTGGAGTAGAGTAATTGAAGAGTGAGATAAGAGATGATATACCCTTTTGTTCTGAGCGAGATGAGACACTATTTGTCAAAGAATCATGTTGTAATGTCAGGCTCTAAGTGTTATATAAATATAAACTTATGAAATCCTCACAACAAACCTAAGAGGTAGATATTATTATTATTTTCCCTCTTTTTCATATGAGAAACCTAAAGCCTGGGGGCACAGTGAGGAAGCTGGGATTTGAGCCAAACTTGCTAAAAGTCCATGCTTTTAGCTATTACACTATGCTATTGGAGGGATTTGAGCATAGAAATGATGTGATCTAAATTTTAAAAAGATCACTCTGAATGCTCTGTGGATGATAGACTGTCAAGTACAAGGGTGGAGGGAAGGGAACAGTTAGGATAATAATTCAATAATTAAGGCAAAAAATGATGGTGTCATGGATTAGGGTAATGGCAGTAGACATTGGAGAAGGGTTAATTTGCGATATACTTTGAAGGCTGAGCTGACTGGATTTCTTGACAGATAATATGTGTAGAATGTAAGAGAGAGAAAGAAATAAAACATGACTCCCAGGTTTATGGACTAAGCGACCGTTAGAGAAGAATTGACATTTACTGAGATGGGACCATAGAGGAGTGAGAAAGGAAGCATATTGGGGCCAGAGTGTAGGTTGTGAACTATATGTTTGGTTTTGAACATGTTCAATTTGAGATGCCTATAGACATCCAAATGCATATGTTGAACAGGCAGTTGGAGATATGATTCTGGGATTTGGAGAGAAGTCAGGACTAGAGATGTAAGTATGGGAGTGTCAGTCACAAGACTGGATGATACCAACCAGAGAGTGAATTTAGATGAAGAAGGAAAATGTTCAAGGATCAAACCCTGAAGAAACTCCAAACACATAGAGATCAGAGAGCAGAGGAGGAAGCAGCATAAGACATAAAGAAGGAGTGACGGTGGAGAACTAAGAGAGAGTGGTGTCCTGGAAGTAAAGAGAAGACAGTGTTCTAAGGAGGGAATAACCAATTATGTCAAAGATAGCTAATGATTTAAGTAAGATGAGTACTGAGCGCTGACATTGTGGGTTAGGAATGTGGAGATCATTTGTGGCAAGCTATGTTGGTGGGATGGTGGGCATGAAAATTTTATTTGTAGGTTCAAAAGAGAACAAAAGCCAAAGAGCCTGAGACAATAAGTTTAGATGACCATTTCTGGGAGTTTTTCTGAACTGTTCCCAGTTGGGTTGTGTAATCTTTTGGGTGAGGCAGCTCCCATTTGGCCAAGGGCAAAGCTCCAAAGACAGGGGTAGCTGTGATCTATTAACAGTCAACATAGCAGCTGGAGATGGGTCCGTCATCTTAGAAAAAAACAAACAAACAAAAAAAACGATTTGAGGAGGGCAATGAACAGCATTCACTGTAGGGGTCAATGGAATTTACTTTAATCGAGGAGATGGTGTAGCATATTTCCTATGGACATGAAAGACCTAGTTGAGAGGGAAAAATTAACAATTCATGAGAAAGAAAGCAAAAGAAAGCAACCAATCCCACCTCTGCAATCCAGCCTTTAAACTGTCCATAAATTCATATCCAGTAATTCGACAAGATACTCTGAAAAATCATCCTAAAAATGCTGGAAAAATAGAATAAACTTTAAAAATACATTGCTAAAGGGGATAAAGAGTTACAGACTTTCAGTTATAAAATAAAAACATCATGGGGATGTAATGTACAGCATGGCAACTACAGTTAATAATACTGTATTACATATTTAAAAGTTGCTTAAGAGACTACATCTTAAAAGTTCTCATTATAAAAAAAGAAATTGTGTAACTATGTATGGTGACAGATGTTAAATAGACTTATTGTGGTGATCATTTCACCGTATATACAAATATCAAATCATTATGTTGTACGTCTGAAACTAATGTTATATGTCAGTTATACCTCAACAAAAAATAAAATAGCAAAAAAAAAAATTGCACTGCTAAACATGGAAATTTCAGAGACCAAATAAACATGCCATTTGCTAATTCTTTCCTTGAGTAATTTAATTTACCTTTCTGTTTTTTTATCTGTAAAATGGAAAATTATTAGTAATAATACTTATCTGATAAGATTTTTATGATATTTATGTGAGATGATATATGAAAATGCTCCAATAGTGCTTGGCTGCATTCCTCTTCCTTCTCTTCCTTCTCCTCCTCCTCCCCCTTCTTGTCTCATTAGCTCAACTTTCATCATGAGCCTCTTGCACTTTTTTCTTTATCATTATTGAAAGACTTGTTATTTTCTGTACACATGATGTTATTTAAAGCTTCTGTCTTTTTGCATGTATTTGATCCGCTGAAGTAATCACACTCCACCTTGCCCTTATTCCCCTGAGTCCTTCTGGTCTTTATTCACAAATAATACTCAGAATAATACTTCTAATCCTGCTCTATGTACTAGCAGAGTCATTCACATCTTGCCCTGGGATTTACTTTATTTCTTGTACTTAATATACTTCTGTAATTCATTTATTATTTGTTCAACAAGTATTGAGTTTCAGATATGATTCTAGTCACTGTGTCATGTATCGATATATCATATTGTATTATAATTACTTGTTTAAATGTTCTATCTTTTAATGTAAAGCCCTGGACTTGGAGAAGCTGTCTGCTTGTATCTGCAACGCCTGCTGACTTCATGGGTCAACATGTGGCCCCTTTGAACCATCTGGTAGCAGACATTTTGATGGACACTATCATGTATGCTCCTAAGGTACACTACAGCCCTTGAAATAGGTCAGAACCAACATAAATCCAGATTTTTCACTGGAATAGAATATTTGAAATAACTAATCTCAATTTTGCTTATCTCCCAATTCAGAAAACAATATGGGCAGATTTGCAAAGAGTCTAGTAGAGTGAAGGGACTTGATTAGGCATGGTTGAGAAACATGAATAGGGTTAAAAATATAATTCAGTGAATAGCTACAAAGAGACTTTTACCAATATTTCTTATGATCAGTAATAATAGATACAACCAGGTTCTTTCTAAATACCATGAGAGTATTTTTTTGTTTCTATTGATGATTTCAGCAGGATTGTTGAGGATGACAGGTGAGAGATTTTGCTGATAGTAGGTTGGGGAACTCATAAACACCTGGATCCTCTCTTTATCAGCTACGTCTCCTTGAACTGTTGTACAAGAATACAAGCAAAGGGTAATTAAATAGGCAAAGCACTTTAAAAAAAAAATACCTCCTGTGCTTTTGGTTCTGAATCTCAAGTAGAGCTTGTGTTACAGGAGTTAGATAAAGCTAGGCTAGATTCTGTGGAGAATGCTTTCTGCCTTCACAAAGTTGTCTTCCGGAGCCTAAAACCAAGATAAGCCAAGAGAGCAGGGGGGAAGAGTATTTCCACTAAAGTCTATTGCAGAGTTTAGATACATGATCACCCATCCCAGGCCTTTGGGGATAAGGGGAATGGTGGCAGAAAAACAGAAAAAGCACCCAGGGCATTTTACCTTGTGGAGAGAGAATGGAAAATGAGAAAGTAGGAGGTGGGGGAAAAGTTTACTGAGAGGAGGAGGAGTAACAGCGGGCATTTATAGAGAACATACTACTACAGGGCTTTATGTATTAACTCTTTCAACCCTTGATTCATCTTTTAATATTTTAAATTAATTTGTATGTTTAAAATTTTTGACTATTATTTTAATGCTGGAGGTAAGTACTATTATTAACTTTATTCAGCATATGAGGCATCTGAGGTACAGAATGGTTAAGTAACTTTTTCAAGGTTACACAATAAATCAGCCTCAAAGAATTTGACCCATCATAAAAGGCTTCCTCTTCTTGGGGTGGGAGATGGGAAAGGAATGGACGGGAACACTGGCATGTTCTGAAATGACTATCTACTAGAGATGAATCAGAAAGGAGAATGATTAATACCATTGATTATGGATCCCTGCAGAAGGAAATGATGCTGCAGTAGGATGTAAATGATAGAATCTGTGCTATGCTCGAAGTCACTCTTTTCCTCTCACTTTCACTGCTATCATTGGATGAATGTAATTTTTGTTCCTCCATCCTCATTTCTTAGGATTTCCTTCTCAGGAGGTTCCTGATTCTTTTATACTAGATAATTTTTTCTGGGTTTGTCCCACCAGTTCTTTAGACATGCCTGAATCCTAGAATCAATGTAGCTTAGTTCAACGTTCAGTGATAAACTCTTTAAAAACATGCATCTTTGGCAAGAAGAGAATACTGGATGTTAAAAGAGCTTTTTGTTCAAGAAGAGCACTAATGTTAGTTTTTTAGAATATTATAAAAGATGTTTACAGTCTATTTTTCCTGGTCTAGTTATATAACAAATGGAAGAATTCTTTATGTTCATGAACCCACTATATAGTTTTAGTGTAGTACTGATAAATCATTATTGCTTTTATTGTTCACATAATTTCTTTCCCTAACAGACAATGGTATTTATTTTCATTTCTCAAGCCCCTGATATAGTTCCAGCATATATATGAAACAGCAAATATCAGTGATTGATTTAATTTTTGAATTTCTCAAAATTTCTAGGCAATGAATTTCATAGTCAACTTTGAAAGAAGTATGTAGGAAAAAGAAGTAAATGCAATATAATAAAAGCAAAATGGATTACAACAATTATGAGTCAGATCTAATGAAGTATTTATTTTCAGTTATCAGATACTTCAGCTAGAGTTCTATTTATAACCTATCTCTGTAGCAGGTGCCAGAGAAAAGGTAATTTTCTCAACCCTAAGGTATTTTTTTGGAGGTGCCATAAATTTTAAAAAATAAATTTGTCATGCAAATTTATTTGCATGAAGATTAATATATTCCACTGATGGAGGTGTACCTTTATAGAATATAAATCAAAATGGAATGAAGAAAAGAAGAACATAGCTCAATTAAACCAATATTTTTATGTATTTTGTATGTAAAAGGACTCTACTATGTGCTGGAACTGAAAAGAAGAATAAACATTGTCTCTGCCATTGTAAAGCTGGCAGGAAAGATACATATGAAGGCCTGTCTCTGTCTAATAGAAGTAGATGGCATAATTGGAGACTAGGCGATGAGGAGAAAGAAGCCTATCTAGGGGTTCAGGAAAGGTAAGTAAGTAATTTGAACTGAGTTCTCAAAGATGAGTACGAGTCAATCAGGTAAGGTAGGAGGGCAGGACGTTCCAGGAAGAGGAAAGAAAAGGAACCAAGCCGTGCTCCAGAATCATGTCTGTTTAGAATTACCTACATATAGTCTTACTAAAATCTAACAGGTAAGGGGCTAGATGATGAGTGAGGAGACTGGAGAAATATATCTTATAGATTCTTATATCTCATTCTAATGAGTTAGCTCATGGGCATGTCCTATAGATATTGCTAAGCAATGCTAAAAACATGGTGAAAGCACGTGCTGTTCACATGATCAAAACAGTGTGGTGGACTGGAGTGGAAATCAGTGCAGTTGAGAGACCAGAACAAATCCATGTATCATCTGTAGAAATTTAGGCTACAATGAAGGTAATAGTTCAAATCCATGGGGGAACGCATAACCTATGCAATAAATAGTGTTGGGAAAATTAGTTATTGATTCAGAAAAAAAGTAAAAGTAGGCTATTACCTTAACCATCCATAAAAATAAACTTCAGATGACTTAAGCCGCTGACTATAAAAAAATAATAAAAGTATGTGGAGACCACATTGAAGCACATTTTTGTAAGGAGGTGGAAAAGTTCTCTTTAAACAAGGCATAAATATCAAAGGCCATAAAAGAAAAGGATTGACAGATATAACCTCATAAAAATTAAAAATTATCTTCACAGTGAAAGCATGATAAAATTAAAAGACAAGTAACATATAGAGAAAACCGGTTCCAGCATATTTAATGGCTGCCTGATTATTGTGTAGAATGTATACGGAGCTTCCATAAATCATTCAAAAATAGAAATATAGGAAGAGGTTATAAATTGGCAATTTACAAGAGACCAATAAACATATGAAAAGGTGCTCATCAAACACTAAATTAGGTAAATATTAATAAAACAGAAATAATAGAAAATTCTGAGAGGGATATTGAGAAACAACTAATTTTCTACATGGTTGGTGTAAATTTTTGGAAGCAATTTGACATTGGTCTTTACAAATAAATAATTCACTCTGGTGGACATTCATCCCTACCATCTGTGATTTCTGTTTGAGAATCAATGCACTTCCTGGTAAGGTAGCTGCACCTACAGCTTCAGAGGAGTGACATATGACTTAAGCCAGGGGGGACATTCTATCTCTCCGGCCACAATAATTAATGATGTAGCAGTGGATATATAACCTAAGCTAGTCAAATCAGAGAGAATCTCAGGAGTCTTACTCAGCATTAAGGACCAAAGCACTCTCTCCTTTCTTGCTGAATGTAAATGGAGAAACATATTTTCCGAGAAGCTCTTGGTCGCTAACTGGGATCAGTGAGGTGAATTTTCCATAGGAAGAAGTGAATATTAAGGAAGGCAGAAGAGAAAGATGAGACAAAATGGGATCCATTGGATCAAGCCTTTCCTAAAGCAAGTTCTTCCCCTGAGTTTGAGTTAAACCAGCCTATAATTTCCCCTTCACATACACTGATCTGATTTGAGTTTTCTATTACTTGTAGTCCAAAGATTCCTAATTGATATATACATGTATGCTTTAACTGAACAGTTTAATTTCTATGAATTAACAGTAAAGAAAAACTTAGATACAGGCACAAGAATGTTTATTACAGCATTGTTTGCAATAAGTGAAAAATTGGAAATAACCCAAATATAAATCAAAAACTCATTAAATAGATTATCTACATCCACACATGTAACATTGTAAAGCCATTAAAAGAACAAAGTAGAATTCTATTTATTTTTAATATACACATATGTATGTATAAGTACACATATAGGGATCTAAATAAACAGAAAGGGGAATGAATGTGTGCCTGTCAAATATTGACATTAGGCATCTCTAGAGAAAGGAATGCGAGTTGAGTGATTGTGAAGGCGGATTTTCATTGTTTATTCTGTATATCTGTATGTTATAGTCTTCAAGTAATATTAACTTATTACCCAAGTAATATTACCCAACATTAACTTACTACTTAGGTAATTATAATCATATATATATATATATTTTTAAATGGAATACTTTGCTGTATCAAAAGATGTTATGATTATCTTGTAGGCTGGTGGTTCTAAAACTTTAGTCTGTGTAATGATCATCTATGTTTCTTAAAAGTGAGGTTTCCTGGGCCCTACTCTCATGGAATTCAAATTGGTGGAGCATAACACGGTTTGAAGTTTTCAGAGCACAACTAGATGTTTAGATGCTATGCTGTGTGGAGGAAGAAATTGAGTGGGACATAGACAAGTGGGGAGACAAACCAGGAGGCTATTGTAGTAATTTAGGTGAAAGATGAGGGTTTTACCAAGGACAGTACTAGGGGATAATGACATAACCCAGCTGAAAAACTGAGAACATTATCTGGTACATACCATAGTAAGCCCTCAAAAAATGTTCATCTTCACCTAACTCGTGCAGGAGACTAAAATTGGACCCCTACCTTAGTTGCACCATTCACAAAATTAACTCAAAGTGGACTAAAGACTTAAACACAGATCTGAAACTATAAAGCTCCTTGAAGAACACATAGGGAAAAACCTCCTTCACATTGGTCTTGGCAGTAATTTCCTGAATATGACACTGAAAGCACACACACACACACACACACACACACACACACACACACACACACCCCAAAAATAAATAAGTGGACTACATCAAACAAAAAAGCTCCTACACAGCAAAAGAAATAATCAACAAAATGAAAAGGCAACCTACTACCTGGGAGAAAATCATCAGGGATGTGCAAACGAAAACCATAATGAAATATCACCTCAACCTGTTAAAATGGCTATCATCAAAAAGACAAGAGATAATAAATGCTGGTGAGGATGTGGTGATAAGGGAATCTTTGTGTACTGTTAATGGGAATGTAAATTGGTGCCACTATGGAAAACAGTATGGAGGTTCCTCTAAAAACTAGAAACAGAACTTCCATATGTCCCAGCAATCCCACTTATGGGTATGTACTCAAAGGAAATGGAAACAGGATATTGAAGAGATATCGGCACCCTTGTTCCATGTTCATTGAAGCATATTCACAATGACCTAGACATGCCAACAACCTAAGTGTCTGTCAACAGATGACTTGCTAAAAAAGATGTGGTATATATACAATGAATATTATTCAGCCACAAGAAGGAAAGAAATCCTGCTGTTTACAACAATTTGGATGAAATTTGAGGGCATTATGCTAGTGAAGTAAATCAGACAGAGAAAAACAGATACTATATTTCTTATACGTGGAATTTAAAAAAGCTGAACTCAAAGAAATAGACAGTAGAGTTGTGGTTACCAAGGGTTGAGGGTTAAAGAAAATGAGGAGATGTTGTCAAAGGGTACAAACTTCCAGTTATGAGATGAATAAGTTCTGGGGATCAAATGTACAGCCTGGAGATTATAGTTAATAATACTGTACTATACTTGAAACTTGCTAAGAGATTTTAAATTTCCTCACTACAAAAAAGATGGTAATTATGTGATAGGATGGAGTTAGCTAATGATATAGTGGTAATCATTATATATACATATATAAATATATAAAATCAAGTGTATGTAAGTGTATCAAATCAATACCTCAATCAATACCTCAAACTTACACAATGTTATATGTCAATTATATCTCAATAAAACTGGAAAACAAAACAAAACAAAAACACTTGCATTTAAAATGCAAATGTTATAAGCAATAAATGCTGTTTTTAAATTCCCCCAAAACTTACCCCCAACTATTAGCACTATTACTAGCACTTCTGTTAGTACTGTTGTGAAGAATTCTAAAAACATTTAAAAATAAAAATCAGCATGTCAGAACATAGATTCAATAAGATATTAATTAAGCAGAACTAATTAATGCATGCATATTAATTTCAATATTGATTTTCTTAAGTTTTATGTCTGTACATACTTTGTGTAAAGTTCTATACCATGAAAGTATAGAAAATAACTTACATTTCAAATGACCATGAACCAGTGACTAAAATGACAAAGACAATCACAATAAACTACAAAAATAAAAATTATACAAACAACATTTTTTGATCACAATATATGAAAACTAGAAATTGAGAACAACAAAAAAAACCCAGAAAACAAAAGCCTTTACCTCTTAGAAATTAAGATATTCTTTTCTAATCAACTCGATTCAAAAACAAGATATAAATAAAAATTGCAGAATATCCAGAAAATGATAATGAAATATTTATATTTTAGAAGCTGTGGGGTACAGCTAATCAGTACTTAAAGGAGATACAGACTTAATTACCTATATAAAAAACAGTGAAACTGAACTTAATTAAGATTTCAACTCAAGAAATTTGAAATGGATAACAAAATAAATGAAAAGAAACTACACATAAAAATTATTAAGCATATAACAATAAATTAATGAGTTAGAAAATAAATAGTAGCAGAACTAATAAATTAAATCAAAAGCTCATTCTCTGAAATAAACAAATACATTTGATAAACGGAAAGCTATTTGAACCAAGAAAAAGTGATAAAGGACAAATGTGAAAAATTAGTAGTGATTAAGGGGAAATAACCACAAAAACAAAGGAAATTAAAAGTGAAGAGGTTGCTTTGCTCAAATCTCTGCAAACTGGAAAATTTGAAAAAAAGGACACATTTCTAGAAAAATGTAATTTGCTTATCATAACTCCGGAAAAGACTGAAACTTTAAACAGATAGATTTTTGTAGAAGATATAAAGTTGTTAAAGAGCTCTTCCTTGGAAAAACATCCAGTGAAGTCTACTTCATCTTTAAAATAAAGATAATTCCAAAGGTATTTAAACTGCATAAGCTCACTGAAGAACAAGTATAATAAATTCCAGCAAGTAATGCACAAAACAAACACTTGGATCAACTTAATTCACAGATATGGAGGCAAAATCCTAAGTTAAAATATCAGCAAGAAGAGTTCCACAGCACATTAAAAAACGAGATGACATGAATCAAGTGAAGTTTATTCTAGGAATGCACGACTCAATAGGAGGAGAAAAATCATATGACATCTTCACCTGTGCTGAAAATGCATTTGCAAAATTCAACATTTGTTCTGATAAAAAAAAAAAAAAAAAAACACTAAAAAAATGGAAAATAAACAAAATAGAAAGTCCAGAAATAGATCTAAATATACAATGATAACAGCATATGCTAAAAGTGGCATCTCAAATCAGAGAGAAATAATAAATGGTGTTCAATCTACTGGGACAGTGATACATAAATCTTTACAATTAGTCTTTAAATTCTACATATATGCTTTATACACATGTTTCTATACACGATATATTCACAATAAGGCAATATACAATGGTGAGGATCCTGTTTTAGTAGGCTAAGGGGATTTTTGGCCATTATATAGCTTCCTTCATCTATGAATATATGAACTTGTTACCTAACACACAGTAAGAAAAGCACAGGAAATGAAATAGAAAAATTGGCAAGACACACAAATAGGCAATTCATAGGAAAATAGTAAAGACTATTAAATGTATAAACATTTGTCTTTACCATTACTCTGAGAAGTTAAAACTACAAAGGAACAGTGGCTTACACCCATCTGGTTCACAACTTTAGGAAGTAGAATAAAGCCAAGTGCTGATGGAGGATGTAAGGAAACAAAGTTCATGAGGGCAGGGATATTGTCTATTCCTTCATTTCTGAATCTCCAGTAGATAGAGTTTTTACAGTTGTAGATGCCAATTTGATCACACCTCGATGGATCTATACTTGAGTGGCCCTCTTCCACACTGATTCTGGCCTTGGCCGTGTGACTTATTTTGGCCACTGGGAAAATGATGAATGTGATTCACTTAGACAGTTGCCGAGTATTTGTGCTTTAGGCTTAGCCTCTCTTGCTGTTCTTTGGATCCTGAGATGTCCATGTGAAGAAGCGCAGGCCAGCCTCTTAGATGATGAGAGACCCCATGGAGCTCTAGTGATATGAGAACCAGCCCCCAGCTGACCTGGCAAAGCATGGCAGAGCCCAGCAGAGATCACCTAAGACTAGCAGAAAACTTCTCAGCTGAGCCCAGCTTAAAATATCGATTTACATAATTATGAACTAAACAAATGGTCATTTTTAATCCACTAATTTTTGGGAATTATTTGTTATGCAGCAAAATTAACTGCTATACCAGTTGAGAGGACTGTACCCGGAAAATAAAAGGAATGTTTAATAATGTTTTTTTGAATACATGAATAAAAACATCTTTCAAGGATATATACGTATTAAAACATGTATTTAACACATTAGAATGGGTGGCTTCGTGGGGCAAGAGAGCATGGGAATAGAAGGGGGAATGATAGGGGAGAAAGCGTCAAGGATTTGGAAGGCTAGAGGGTCTATTCAGAGGAAGATTCATAGATTCAGAAGAAAGATGATTTGCATTTCATATGTGTTAAACTTGAAGTTACTAGAACACCTAAGTGGAGAGGAAGGTAACAAAACAGCTGTACTATTTGTTAACAATGTGTGGTTTTTTCACTTTGTGATTTAAAACAAACAGGACAGGAAAATACGAATAGGCTAATTCTTACATGTAGTTTCTTACCAGTTGTAAAACTACATTGAACAGCATTGTGTTTAGTCCCAGGTTGCTCAGCTACAAGTGTGGCTATTCACTTTTGTGGACAAAGATTTGCAACCACTGAAAAACTCAAAGACCATCCTACAGATTTGGAAAAGCCACTAGCTTATACATATGTAATTTTGTTCATACAGCATGGATAGTTGTAACTGTTTAAGTATCAATCTGTGGCCACTGGGAAGGAGTTTTAATAATCATTCAGATGCATAAATCCTGGTAGGTTTTTAAAAATGCAGATGTGGCTCATTACTTAAGGTCAGTGGAAAAGGCCATGGATTGGGTTCAAAGTGTTAGTAGTTCTGCAATCTTGGGCTCTTAATGCCTCACTTAAAATGGAGATAATAAAACCCGCTTTGACAACTCATAGCTTTGTTCTGAGAATTGTATGAGACAATAGAGTGAGACTGATTTGTAAAATAGAAAGCCACAGAATAATGGGGATGTACTGAATGGTTTGATCCACTTTTTATATCTTATATATAATGACATATCATGGCTCATTGTACAGCACAGGGAATGAATGTTGGCTTTACTCTTCATTTAATTATCACTTAAGCCATGCTGAGCTCTTTGGCACATAGCAGCCCTTTGAAAAAGCTTCTGTTTTTATTCATTGTAACTGTCAGATGCAGCTATGTAATAACTAACCCTGTTACAGAATGTCTTCCAATTTGGTAAGGAGTTTAAATGATGTGAAGAAGGGGATAATGAATAGAGCAATTGGTGAACAAAATGAAATTTCTTACTCAGCCCCTGGCTGGCTCTAGTTAACATGCTCATAACTAAAGTGTTAGTTCTAAGAAGGTCTCTTGTGATTAAAGGAATACTGAAAAATATTGCTTCATGAAAGAGATGACACTGTAATAAATGGCTTCCCAGGCTCACACTCCCTTTGAGTAGAAATGCTCTGTTAGGCAGAGGCCTTGGGGAGAGTCACTGTTTGGTGGTGATATATAAAGAGCTGGTTCTTTATTCATAACTATAAAAAGCTCCATATTGAGATTTTTTTTTTTTAATATGTAAAATTACTTGGTTTAACTCCTCAGGCACTTCTGCTGGTGTTTTTGTCCCTGAAAAAGGAGATCATGCTGTGTATTCTCACCTAGAGTTGGAATCCCTTTAGCAATGTCTGCGCTGGGCTCCAGCTTGCCCCAGTTGACCAATCTCAGTAATGTGAGGCTCCTCACTTTTGGGGGCAGTCCCTGTGAAAGCATTACCCTTTGGAATTTGTTCAAATGAAACATCCATGCTTGGTCCATCTGTCCTGATTCTACCAACTGGGCTCAATGGAGTGTCTCTCCCCGGCTCAAGTGTAGGGGTTACAGAAGAGCAGATATTCTTAGTAGCTAGTTCATTCCTCTCCCTGACCACTGCTCCTTCCTCCTTTTCCTGCTCCCCTGATGATAATCGCAAATCATAATGATTCCACCATGTTTTGACTTTCCCTAAGTTTTGCACCCCTTGCCAGCTCTCTCCTCAGATATCTTTTGTCATTATACCTGAAGTTGGAAAAAGATGGTGTCCTTAGTCTAACACTTCAAATAATATTTCCATTTACCATTCCTTCAAGTTTCTCTAGGGTCTTCAAAGTTTAGCCAGTGTATTTAGGATGTATATTGAATAGATTTTGAATTTTTTTTTGAAGAAGTAATGAATGATAACTATTCACACATTTCTTTCATTATTTAAACTGATTATACAGTAGTATGATTCTAAACGTACCAGGTAAAGGAGGTCAGTTCAGCCCTTATAACCCCCTAGTGCATAGGGACTTTGTATTCTATATGCTTCTTTCAAGACAGTACCTGGCACGTAGCAGATGCTAAATTAATGTTGAATGAATACGTGCAAAAATCAGGCAAATGAAAAATTTTACACTGGTACTTGTATTCACAAGGGCAAGAACAATGTCTTAAGCATCTTGGAACACAGTAGGTACTTGTTGGGGTAATGGGAAGGCAGCAGGATCTGGTTAGCCTCTGCCAGGAAGGAAAAATCTTGATGAGATAAGCTTATTTCCCTAACAGGTAGCCTCTTGAGTGCATTGGAGGTATGGCTAAGAAGGATTTGAACTGAATGCTTTTTCCTTGGGTGTGTCTGCCAATGAAGAGAAAATAAGAAAAAAAATCATTACAAATGAAATCATATAATAAAAATATCCCCATGATAGAGTTCCCGGGCACAAACTGACTATGCTCTAATTACTAATTTAAGAAGAACAAGAGTCCACTTGTGGTAACTCTCCCTTTTCCTTTTGAAGTCTCTGATTCTCCAAGGCGAGGGCCTCTAATTATTGTCTTTGCCTTGGTCTCCTAAAATTTCTCTATTTAATAAAAGTTCCACTCTTCAAGCATGCTGGTTATCAGAGAAATCAGTGGAATGTGAATAATGGCAGGAAACAGAGTACTTGGAGAATGGCGGGGATGTCCCCTAAATCAGTGGCTGCAAGTCTTCTGGATTTATTGAGCTAGTGAAAAAACATACAGTTGTCAACTTTTTATTTTGCCAAATAATGTATTAAAATCCTGTTCAAATTACCATTTTCATTAATCATCATTTCATAACGAACTGGACATTTTTGGAGTAAAAAGTAGCTTGGAACATAATTATTTTTTAAAAAGGCCAATTCTTTTTAAAAATCCTCCCTCTCTCAGCTTTATGGAGGTATAATTGACAAATAAAATTGTAGGATATTTAAAGTGTACAATGTGATGACTTGATATGCATACATATTGTGAACATATCCCTCCCATCAAGTTAACACATCCATCACCTCACATATTTATTTACCTTCTTTTTGGGGTGGGGGATAGAACATTTAAGTTCTACTTCCTTAGCAAATCTCAATTATACAGAGGGTATCAAAAAATGTATACAGATTTTAAGGAAGGAAAAATCTGCTAAAATTGTAATACTCAATATATACTGATAACAAAAGATGAATACAAGTCATGTTTGACTTCTGCAATTACAAGAGGCACTCAAAGTGGTTACCATCAGCATCCAGACACTTCTGATTATGGCGAACAACTGCTTGAACAATTTTGACCAAAGTGTCCACTTGTATGTATTTTTTTTGGCATCCCCAAGCGTTAATGATAGTCACCAGGCAATATGTTGTTTCATCAGATAGCTTTTATGTTACAACTGAAAGTTTATACCCTATTACCAACCTACCTTTATTTCCCCCATTTTCAGCCCTTGGCAACCACTTGTCATCTCTTTGTTTTTGTGAATTTGACTTTTTTCTTAGATTCTGCATATAAGAATCTAAATCATGTATTATTTGTCTCTTTCTGTCTGACTTATTTCACATAACATAATGCCCTCCAGGTTTATCCATGTTGTCACAGATGACAGGATTTGCTTCTTTTTTAAGGCTGAATAGTATGATACAGAGGGTGCCAAAAAATTTTATACACATTGTAAGAAAGAAAAAAACTATATTAAAATTGTAATACTCAATATATACCGATAACAAAAGATGAATACAAGTCACATTTGACTTCTGCAATTATAAGAGGTGCTCAAAGTGGTAACCATCAGCGTAAATTTAATACAGGTTTTTCCTTTCTTAAAATGTACATAGATTTTTCTGTATATAATATATATATATATATATATATATATATATATATATATATATATATATATATATATATATTATTGTCTTTGCCTTGGTCCATTCTTCTGTCAGTGGACACTTAGGCTGTTTCCATACCTCATCTATTTTGAATAATGCTGCTATGAGTATGGGAATACAGACATCTCTTTGAGATAATGATTTTGTTTCTTTTGGGTATATACCCAGAAGGGATTATTGGATCAGATGGTGGTTCTATTTTTTAATTCTTGAGGAAATTCCATACTGCTTTCCATAGCGAAAAGTAGTGGAAAGGCCAATTCTTTAAATAAATTCAGCTTTATAAATATCTCCTTTTTGTCTTCTTTTCACTGCAGCAAAAGTTTTGGCACAGACAAGTAACTTTCGGGTAACCACTGGTGCTGAATTGGATGGCTGGGAGGCATAGTGGCAGCAGGAGGATGCTCAGGCAGACCTTCGGGGGCTCACAGGACATCCCTTGGAGGGTAGTGTGGCCAGTCAGCAGGCTAAGCTAATAGGAAGTTGCACATATTTGTAGATTTGATGAAATATAGAATAGTTTTGACTAATGATGTTCTGATCAAAAATGTCATCACAATGGCCCTACTAAAGGCAGGTAAAGTCAGATGAAAATTGTTAAGCCTGGAGAAATATTTATGGCCTGGCTATTCAATTGGTGAGATAATTCTGTGGTCCTTTCTGTAAGGCTGTAGTTTCTCACCCAATTTAAATTGTCCTTTCCTAAATATTCCATTCCTGGTGTTTTATTTTTCCATTTATAAGGAAGACTCCAAATAAATTGCTTTCATGTTTCAAGTATCCAGGTGACCTGATTGTACCAGTTAAGGTTCTTGATTGTAAACAAGAAAAACCAAATTGTGTTAACTTAAGTAGACAAGGAAATTGTTTTGAGGGGCTCAGAAGTGACAGGAAGTCTAAAGAGGCAGATTTGGGACAAGGACAGTCACATAGGGAGACGAGGTAACCAGGACCATGGCCTAAGTGACACCCTGAAACAGGTGGCTGGGGATCTGTTGCCACCAGCACGACAGCCTGGGCTCCCAGGAAGGTGCTGCTGCTGTCTCTCCCAGAATGACTCCCTCCTGCCTTGCTTCTTTGTAACCAGATTAAGAGTTACAGGTGAGGGCAGTCAGATTGGCTGAGGTCACACACAATTGGACACTAGAGTTCAGGGCTGGGGAATTCAATATTTGGACTTGAAGTGTTCATAGGAATCCTTCAAACATTGGAAATGGGGGGACTAGGCAGCCAAGAAAATAAACATCCATACATGACCACGGAATAAGGCCGTGCTTCCATTTTATGCTCAAATCCTTAGGGTACAAGTCCCCATCCTTCTTGTTTAGGCTTTTACCATGATCTTCAATCTACCGGTCCCCAGAAATCCTCAGGGCAAGTGTTCTGCTCCTCAAATCTTTCTGGTTGTTCTTTGCTCCCTCAGCTGATAGTCTAGGCTCTTTGCTTCTTTCTTCAAAAGATCATCTGTCCCACAATGATGGTGGAGATGAGGCTGCACAGTCAAAGACATTTAACTGAATACTTGAGACTAATCAAACGTGGTCGCAATTGAGAAAATCTAAATGACTGCTCTTTGAATGAAATCCTGTCTAGGGGCTACTATTTATTCCTCTGTCCTCAGCCCTCAGACTGTTGTCTCATTGCCAGGTCTCTTCATCTCCCCACTCTTGACTTGTTTCTTCTCTTTCTTAAAAGAAATGATCTGTGAAATGAAACTTGGTCAACAGAGAGTAAAAAGCTTGTGCATATGTGGAGAGCACCACCTTCTAGTTTCTGTTCTAAATTTCTTATATGTTGATTCATAATCCTCAGGCAGCCCTATGAGGAAGACTGCTATCCAACTTTGTGGAGGAGAAAGTGAGGAACAAAGAGATTAGCAAATTGTGACAAAGTCACTTAACTAGTAAAGGGAAGGAGCTGGGATTTGAAAGTAGGCAGTATTCACTCCACGATCTGAATGTATAACCACTAACCTATGCTTCTCCCTATAGATAGTGATCACCTTGATCAGCTCAGTCAGTTTAGCAGCACTGAGTCTGTCACCTCTATTCCAGAATAAGATCTTTGCTTTGTCTTTGCATAACCAGAAATTTCACTGAAAGGATTTTTCTCAAATCATAGGGGCAGTTTACCTCCAAAGAATTTAAAACTTCTCCAGAAAAGTAAAAGAAAAACACTTGCAGATTTAAAAATAACAGTTTCTTTGCCTTTCATCAACAATACTTCACGAAAAAGTATCATGAGCTTCAGTTGATGTCAAACCACCCAATGGAACAAAGTAGGTTTTTTTTCCTCCAAAACGGTAAGTGCGAAAACCTAAAAGACAAACAGCAGGCATTAGGCAGCAAGAAGTCAAGGTAGAAATAAGGCATGCCCTGTTTCACTAAAATTCTTTTATTTATTTGAAGGACAAAAATTTTCTCTCTCTGACATTTCCCTTTTGTGTGTAGTACTGATTGCTGGAGGTTTCATGCCAAAGCATACTAATGCACTTGCATTGAAATATCACCTCGCTTTAGTGATTTAATCCGTTCAGGTACCAATACACGCATACGATTTATCAATTTGAAATCACCATGCTGTGTTTTGAGTGTGACATGTAGCTCCATTGTCAAAGTACTGCTAGCGAAAATGGTCTTTGAGCTGTGTGAAGAAAGCCAGGGAATCTGGATGGGCGACTCTCTCTTTTAATCTTTATCCTTTGGTTTGTTAACAAACAGTTGCATGTGAGGCTGTTTAATATTCGCCATTCTGTTTAAATTTTGAGAACAGGCTTTTACATTTGTTTTTAAAAGGCCTTCTTTCTTGGATGGGTTTCTTGGATTGACTCTTGCTTTCGTGAAAATAGTGGTCCTGGCTTCTTTGAAATCCTTTGATCATATTACTGTTCAAGTGGGTCCATAAATGAAAGGATTTCAGAGGGGACGGTGACTTCTCATTAAACCCACACAGCATTCATCTCATCTCATCTGTCAGAGACAATTCATGGAGGGAGCCTGGCATTAAGAGGGGAAATGAACACACTTCTCACACTTGATAAAGATCTGTATTAACTGTATAAAAAATGTGCTAGGCACCATGGTGACGACTCTGACAACATAGTAGCAATAAAACAGATGATTAAAAATAAAGAAGACTGGCATTCTTTAGTAATTGGGAGCAGAGCTCTTAACCTTTGTGGTCATACACATATTTGTCTCGAGATATTAAGTTGAAAGTCATTATTTAATGGTTTTTTGGTAGCTCGGGGAATTGCTTTATGGGGAGGCATTGAGTCTGATTCTGTGTTTGGAGCTAGGCTGAACACTTTGTTAATATTCGATAACTGTTTGCCATTACTGCTGTTATTGAGAGGATGATGACGTCAGTGGAGGCTTGCAGGATACCCAGCTAGTCCTGTGGTTCCATGTTGCTAGGTCCCACGCAAGTAGGAGCAACAGAAGTGGCAGCTCTGAAATAGCTTATGGGTCCTGGTCCAATAGACCCTCAGGGCTCCTGTGTCTCCTGCTTGTTGTCACACTCTCCCAAGTCCTCTTCTTCCTTCCCAGCATTTCTTATTTATTTCTTATTCATTATCTTGATTTCATTCATTCAACAAATGTTTAGTGGGTGTGTTTTCTAAACCAGGCTCTGTATGGAGAGTTGACCATTCAGTGATGAAGAGGTTTCAGGAGGCTTATATTTTCTCCAGTGGGTGAATCAAAACCAAAGAAGATTATTCAATCCCTTGTGCCTTGGAATTGCATCATGTTGAATAGTGTTTGAGCCTGGATAGCTCTCTCATATTTAGATACGTTATCTCTTCATAGATATAGCTTAGAACATAATTACTTAGAGACCTTTAATTTTTTGATAGTTGATCATGTAAATCAAGAGTCCACAGATGTCAGATTTTGGGAGATAAAAAGATCTCTGTTGGCTTGCCTTTGCATCCTGTTCAAGTTCATCAAAGACAACCATTTTCTTTACTAAAAAATGAAGCAGATGATAATTATAAGATGATTTCCCAGGCTGATACATATATATATATGCTGTTTCCAACAGCCTTCAGTCTTTTGATGATGAGGTGGAGGGTGGGAGAGAAGCTCAAGAAAACTTAGGAGTTAAGACTTCTTTACTCATTAGAATTCTGCCAGTTTGAGAAAAGTAGTTTATAGCATTATTGAGAACTCCCAGACACTTCGTACAAAACCACATTAAGAAGCAATACCCACTCTGTCCCACCTGATGGCCAAAACCCTAGTGTGCTGAAGGAACTACTCTGCCTGCTCATCCCAAAGTTTCGATGTTTCCACTCCAATGTGTAGAAGAACCACCCCAAATATCCTTCATCAGAGAAGAGCAGAGAGAAACTGGTGAGTGAGTTTTCCAAAGGCCTAGGGAGGAGGTGTCTTGATGCCTGTCATGTCCCATTGCCTGTCTCAGACCTTTCTAGGGGAAATTCCTCTTCTCCTACAAAACCCTGTTCTCATCCATTCAATCCCTTAAGATCCTCCACTCACTAGACTGAGTCCTAATGCATTGTCCTGGAATTAGATCAATCTAGAGAAGGTTATTCCTTCTTGGGAGAGTAATGGGGTAGAACGAGAAGGTAGGAGTCTTGAGCTTTCCCTAGAGGTCAATCAATGAAGTCATCTAAACTAACATTGGGTAAGAATAATGACTGAATTTTAACAGTTTCTGGAAACTTCTCACATGGTTGTGGTCCAATGATTTCAAAACTGGAGGATACAACCTATTTCGGGGGTCATGAAATAAATTTAGTGGGTCACAGCCTGCATTCAAAAATAAATGGAAAACATAGAATATAAATATAAGGAAAGATATAAAACAAATATTTCTTCGGTGTGGTAAAAAGAAGTTTGAAAAGTGCAGTTCTGATATATGTGGACAACTGGTAAAAGTGACAGACATTGATCAAGAGTCAGAGTGGGTAAAATAACTCTGGTTTGTGCTTCCCTTTCTCTTTTTATCATTCGTCTTAGTTAAAAGTGCTATTTGGTCAGCTGTAGAGCTACTTAATTTGCTATTGACAAAAGGGAAATGGAACCTTTCTGATTTTGTTTGACTGGGACCAATATTTCCAGCTTGGCTGTTATCTAGAATCATTTCCAGTTGCCCAGGTTTTCTCAGAGCTCCTTATGGGATCTGACGAGTCTGTGTCATTCCTTAGGGGCCAAGGCTCATCTTCGGGTCTTCCTCTCCTCTCTTGCCCATTCCATCTAGAGCCCAGTTTGCTCAACTGTAACATGAAGAGTGTAAGAATGGGAAAAAGAATACACAGAACTAGGAATAAATTATTCTGGCAACCGTTTTGATAAAATTTGATTCATATAATTCTTTCAACATTTCTAAACACTAATTTGACATGTATAGAGAGTAAGTGCCTGGAAGGCAGCAACCATGTATTTTGTTACTCAGTTTGTATGAATCTAATACCTAAATCAGCTGGTACTAATATAGTGGTAGGGGTGGGGGTAGGAGGCAAGGAGAGTGTTTGCTTCTGCTTGAGTTTTCAGTTGAAGGCAGTGAGCTTCTGCTATTGTTATACCAGTAGTGTTTTGGGAGATTCAAAAAGGTATTTATCTATGGCTGGTGGGATTTTCTTCAAGATGATCAACGTAATGAAAAAAAGTCAAATGGAAATGAGCATCTTCAATTCTTTAGGAGTCCCTGCAGCTACCCATGCGTATCATTTCCTTTGTCCCCTCCCCACATGGAATGTGCATGTGTGCTGCAGGTAATTTCCCACCATCCTTTGATACCTCTCTAAGTGTGCAGGCCCAAAGCCCGCATGCCAACTCACAGCTCTCCTAGCCCGGGGGCCTCCCCTGGGTCAGGGCTTATACAGCAAGCAAGGCAGACACAGGAGAAATTCCGCATTTATCCCAATTCTCCCTCTTCCAAAAAAAGAAAAACCCAAAACAAAAAAACAACAATACTCTGGAAAGGCAGGATCAGAGGTCATTTCCTCACTTCCTGGAAACAAGGAACAGCAGGGTGAAAGAGCTGGGTCGTTTTGCTGAAAAGTGTCGTCAGTTGCCCAGGAATCCCTGCTTTTCAGGATTGTCAGGTTAATTAACCCAGGGCCTCATAATTTATTTCTGGTATCAACAGAATGGAAAATAATGTTAGATATGAGTACCAGTCGGTAACCTGCTGCAGTTCAGCGTTTGGAATTACTGGCAGGGTAAGAGTAAGGCCTATGAGGAATGGGTGGGGGCTGGAGTGAGGGGAGCCAAGGCAGGAATCAGCCCAGTCCCCGCATCAGCAGTGAAATGGAGCAGCCCTGCTGACACCATAGGCATGTTAAGGAAAGCAGTAGCCATGGGCTAGTTATGTGACAATCAGAGCTAGGGAGCCCCAAATTATGCCCCATTATGCTTAGGGGAGCGCCTCTCACCTGGGCTCCTGAAGTGACCCTCCACTGGGAGGAAAAGACAGTAGACAAAGGCCATAGTAGATTTATTCTTGTAGCTGCCAAAGAAAATTTGAACTATTTAGAAGAAATCAAATGGCTGAGGGAAAAATCATTCTTGGAACAGGGAAATAAAAGGGAAAATCAGGTAGAACTGCTTAGGGGGCTGTAAAGATATCGGATGAAGTGGAAAGATATTATTGACAGGATTCTTATGAAAGATTTATTGACAAGTTATCAGAGGGTGGGAGAAATCTAATCTAGTACCAACAGCTGCCATCACTAAGAAATTCTGTCAGTTCCATTGCTCCATCCCTGTCTGTAAAAGTGTAAGTGCAATGATGCCAGAACAGAATGGGGATACAAAGTGCTGGTCTAGGATGTTAAATTTACTTCTCTGTTAAAGCAGTTGAACCTAAAGCAAATTGACTCGGAGGCCAGTAACTCCCTATCTAACCCACAGCAGGGGATCCGAGGCCATATGCTGTGGTTAAAATTGAATGGCCTTGGGGTGAGGAACAAAGCTTTTTGAGATGACTGGATATCAATACACAATGTTCTATAATATATGCTGAAAAGAAAAAAGTCAATATTAATTGGCCAAGATGAAACTTGAGGGGCATGTTGATGCCATGGTAGAAGATGCCAAGATCGCAATAAACTTCAGATACAGAAAGAACTTACAAAATCTGCTATAAAGGCTTCACTTTTATCTTGATGTTTAAGTGGCATGGTTGCGACATATGAATGGAAAGTGTTGTCATTACAGCCAAGCATAGGGCAAAGCATGCATCAACTCTGTATGTCCTGAATTAAGTATTACAAAAGTGGGTATTTATGGGAGTGAAGCAAAGTGTTACTGTTGAGTACTTAATGCAGATGAAGACTTAAACATGCATCAGTATAATAGAACATCTATTGAGTTAGGTGTAGGTGAGACAATTATAAACGATTTTGTTGTACTCAAGAGCTTTTGCACATATCCTGATGTTCCTGTTACACTTTCAAAAAAGCAAGTGTCGATAGTAAACATGCATTTTACTTGTGGTTTGTTTAGGAATGATGCAGAGCTATAATCAGTAGCAGCACCAAATATTAGTCCCATTTTATCAGGTAAGAGGGCTTATACTATATTCAACTCAGCACAGGCAGTCCAGGAGACTAATACACAACGAACCTCTTTCCTTATCTCATCTCACACCATAAACCCCTCTCTTACTGGTGAAAAGCATTAAAAAAAAATTTTTTTTTTTAAATTTTTTTTCAGTGGCCCTTTAAATAGGACAATGAACAGTGTATTTACACCATGTAGTAGAGAAAAGTTAACTTTCTTTGACCACTGAAAATTCCAAATAAATGTTAGTTGAATGAATTAAGGCTGTACAATCCCAAGGAAATTTGTTCACAGCAAGCCCTAATTCCTGTGTTGAATGTTAACTGTTTCAAGGAGAACATTCTATAGATATTGGAAGAATAAACATCAAGGATGAGGATGGGTGAGTTGGCCAACTTTATCAACAGATCCCTAGGAGGAGGGCTGCAGAAATAGAGGTTATGGTGTAATTCCTTTTTCCACTTTAAAGGTGACGGAGAAAGCACTTCCTAGGCAAATGGATAGCACAGAGCTTTCCACACAGAGTGACCATCCATCCCCAAGTCCCGATGAGCTGACTGACCACAAAATTTTGGAACCAGCTTATTACTTGACATATAGTTGCCAAAAAAAAAAAAAAAAAAAAAAAAGTTGTCATTGAAGAATATTTGAAGAATTCAGAAAAATTGAATTGAACATTGACTGTTGCAGAATTCAGAAAATATAAGAATAAAATAAAAATCACCTATGATCTCATTACTTGGAATGACTACTGTTAAAATATTGGTGTTGGTACTAGTAGTCTTCTTCTCTGTGTTCATCCCATTTACTGGTCATTTTATAATGATTTCCTAACTGATGGGAGCAAATTTTCATTTGTGTTAGCTATCCCCACACAGAGAAGGGTCATTGGTTTCCTACCCCTAACTCTCGTATCTACTATTTACCATATCCTGACACCAAATGCCTTTCTCTTCATGGCCTCTCCACTCCTGCACACAGCTTGTTTGCCTCTTTCTTGCCTCACTTTCCCAGTCTGAGTTCTGAGATGTCCTTTTTCATTTAGCGTATTTTAAATCGCTGAATGGATGTATTCTTCCTAGCTTCCAAGTTTTACTCAGTCTTGCGCTCCCCCTTGCTAGGACCTTTAGGGTTGAGATCACCAGCACTGTTTCTCTTATATTTCTCCCCCTGTCCAAAGCAGCTGGCAACAGAGGTTTAAAGTCTCATTGCACTGCTCAGCAAAGGAGCTAGGAGGTTAGGGGAGGTAGATGCTGACTTCTCTTCTAATATTGGGGGAAGGGACCCTCTGTGGTTACTATAGAAAAGATTATAAGGTTGATGTCATAACAGGACACTCACATCTTGAACTTACTCTTACACAGTTTTGAGTGTTGTATTAAATTCATTTGTCCACCTTTTTTTAAATTTATTTATTTATTTATTTATTTATTTTATTTTATTTTATTTATTTATTTATTTTTTATTAAATTTATTGGGGTGACAATTGTTAGTAAAATTACATAGATTTCAGGTGATGGAAGGAGAACTGACTTTGGGTGATGAACACACAATGGGATTTATAGATGATGTAATACATTTGTCCACCTTATGGTACTCATATTGTATCTTCTCCTCCAAAAGGGGATATTTAAGGGAAATGTTTCTAAAAAGTGGAGATCACCTCAGTTGATTCAGTTATTTGTCTGTAAGTTACAGAAAATGACTGGACATTTTAAGCAAAAAAGAAAAAAAAAAAAGAATTCCGTAGAAGGAGGTATAGCTCTCACAAGATTGACAGGGAGAATGAGGAATCAGGCCTGGAGGTACAGGCCTAGGCATCTCCACTGGGTTTCCCTAGTGGGATATGTTTGGCAATCTTCCTACCTGGGGCCTAGAATGAATGAACTCTAGTGGTTTCTTTGGTGTTTGAGGCCCTTTGGTAATTCAGGTCCTGGGAGAGAAAGGTTGACTGAATTGAGTTTTGCTCATGACCATCCCCTAACTATACTGAGAGGAAAGACTCAGATGGAAGGAACATCCAGAGACTCTTGGTTTCAGTATGGGAAAGCGATCATGTGCTGTTGGAAGGAGGAAATGAAGCCTGGGCATCCAAAGCATGCTTCAGTAATTTTCTTAACTGAGCAACGGATGCAATGAAAAACATTAGCTTGGACTTGGCCTAATACATGAGGCAGATTCTTGTGGTGGAAGTAGCTGCCAACATAATGTCATAATAGCAGCTAAGAGCAAAGGTGTTGGAATCAGAAAAACCTGGTAAAAATCCAGCTCTATCACATATGAATTGTGTGACTCAAAGCAAGTTGTTTAACCCATCTAAGCCTCAGTTTCTTACTTTGTAAGCATGGAGATTCTTCATAGATTTGTGATCAAGATTAAATGAAATAATGTCTATCAACTACTCACCCAAGCCTGATGTACCATACTTAAGTGCCAGCCATTATTATTAAAACTTTTTTTAGATTGTTAGCTCTGAAATTTACTGTCATCTTAATTATCTCTTCCTGAGCATAATGAACAACAAGCTTTCTGAGCTGTTGTCCAGTTGATATTATACACGTGAACACATTTGTTTTTAGAAAAGCTTCATTAATGAATCTCTTTATGAATAAGTGCACAATTTATTTAATATACAGCTTCTATGTCATTTACAGAAACACTTATTAGCACACAGCAGTCCGTGAATGAGTGCCTTGAGGCCTTTTCTAGAAACTTGCAGTCTGTTGCTATGAAATAGCTTTTGGAAGGTTGGGAAACTATAAATGACACATGTCCCAGGGTGGAAATGAAGATGGGACGTACCACAGTACCAAGTGAAAAGTAATGAACAAAATTGTAATCAGCTTCCTGTCTAAGTAGATTAGAGCCTCTTATCGCTTAGCTTAGTATTGCACATGTTAAGATATACCACCATTTAAATCATATCTCTTGGGATAAAGCAACAACACATAGTAAAATCTCGTTAGAACAATGCAATACCTTTCTTAATTTGTTTTTTGCCTCTAGTCTCCACTTTAAGCAATTTCAAGCACAGAAAACAGATTTTCTTCATTTCTCTTTATCAGAAATATTTGATTGTTCTCAATTGTTATAGAATGTTTGATGCATCAAATCATTCTTTCAGTCAATATTTATTAAGCTCCTACTCTGTTGCACTACATGCTGGGATTAGAAAGATGACTAGAATACAGTCCTTCCCTCCCAAGAATACATAGATTAGCGGGGGAATGTATCTGAAAAATAATGGCAATGCATTGTGAAATCATTTTAATAGACATCCTCTAACTCAGGAGCACAGAGTGAAAGATTGAGAAGACTGTTAATTAGTTGCAGTAATTAGATGCAATCCTTAGAAGATTTCTCATGGAGACAGTCAAGTGGTCTAGAATGGACCCATTTTGTATAGAGCCCATCTGCTCCTCGTATTCCACAGTAGCCGGAAGGACAGGCTTTGAGGCTATTTAGGCAAGAAATAAATGAATTTTGGATGGAATATCTCCTCTTGGGGCCACTCTTCCCCTCACCAAAATCAAAGATAGACGCTTTAACTATGGAAAATTAAGTATTTTCCACTAAAAAACTGGGACATATTTCATTCTGTCCAATCAGACTGGGTCACGTTTGAGGCATTAATATAATAAGGTGAACAGGGTTCATTCACAGAGCACCTGAAACATTCTGAGGGCAAAATGTCTTCACTGGGTGTATTTTTAAATGTATTTTTTTAAAATAAATTTTATTGGGGAATATTGGGGAACAGTGTGTTTCTCCAGGACCCATCAGATCCAAGTAGTTGTCCTTCAATCTAGCGGTGGAGGGCACAACTCAGCTCCAAGTCCGGTTGCTGTTTTCAATCTTTAGTTGCAGGGGGCACAGCCCACCATCCCATATGGGAATTGAACTGGCAATCTTGTTGTTGAGAGCTCACACTCTAACCAACTGAGCCATCCGGCCGCTCCTTCACTGGGTGTTTATTCCGCCTTTTAGAATCAACTGTGCAACATGAGGGTTTTTATTAAGGTATTCATGAAGCAAGATAAACTTTTTAGATTTCGATTATGCTCTGAGACTGTGACCTCAGTTATTTTGTACATCAGAGGTAAATATTGATCTCTTCTTACTAGCATATCTTACTAGGCTCTGAACTCACCATATGGTTTCACCTGAGCTCATTTGAAGGATTTATTTTTTTGAAGAAATGAGAAATTTCTAAGGTTTAAATTTTACACATTCCAAAACATCTTGGGTCACCACGTTTGACTTAGGTTTCATGAATCACACATGAATCTAGAGCTAGGGTTTTAGACTGCTCCCAATTTTTGTCAAACTAGACCATAGGCTTGTGGGACTTATGTTTAACTTTGTCAGAATCGACATTAGGTTGTCTTCCGGTAAGAATCAGCAAAAAGTTTTCTCTCTTCAGCTATAGAAGACAGGATTTAAAAAAAAAACTCATCAACTAACCACAAGTCACCAATGTGGTTAAAACATATGAATGGTGATACTTTAGTGATACATTTCTCTTTAAAATTTTTCCTTCTGCTGAGAGAGGGCCTAAAAAAATTTTTTTGATCATTAGTTCAATTGTAAAACTATGTAATCAATGAAATAAATAATCAGACACAAGCATATCACAACATAAATTATTATAATTCTAAATCATAACTTTTTATTAAACTATCCCTATTAAATGTATATATTTACACAGCTCCAAAAACTCAGCTCATTATAGCAATGCATATGAAATCCATCCCCTCTTCGCCTCGTATCCATGAAGACAATTATATTTATGAGTTTGCCATACAGTTTTATATGCAGTCTTATCTTTTCTTAGACTGTTACCTTGAGACATTACCTTCCTCCTTTATCTTTTTGCTTCTATACAATTTTCTAGACTTTTGCTTTTATGTGAATCCTACTTCAATTCCTTTCTACCACACAAGATCTGATGATCTAGACATGCTCACTTTTCTCTGCCTGGGTCTCTTGTTGACCTCACGATCCAGACCTTTTATCCAACGGACCTCTGCTCTCTGTCATTGACAATCAGGCCTGTAACACATCCCACCAGGAGTCGCCAGAAGCTGGAGGGCAAGAATTTTCCCTTAGAGCTTTTGGAGGGAGTGAGGCCCTGCTGACATTTTCATTTGAGATGTCTGGCCTCTAGAACTGTGAGAGAATAAATTTCTTTTGTTATGGAAACTCTAGGAAACTAATGGAGGTGTGATTAAAAAAAATACGGTGAACGTTTAAATAAAAAAAATTATTACAGTAAAAGACACATTGCCATTAATCCCTTCAAAATCCTCCCCTTGCTTCCATCTCACTTATCCCATTGTTCTTGCCACTTTCTGAAGCAGTTCTGGAAGTCTTATTTCATGAGTGTCTTTAGCTGCGCTGTCATGGCTGCCTCAATATCCTGAATCATTTTGACTTTGGGGAAGAGCCAGAAGTCCCACTGTACCAGATCTGGTGAATAAGGTGGATGAAGACACACCATAATGTTTTTCTTTGACAGAAATTGCTGTACTAGAAGCGAGTGTGACACGGAACATTGTCAGGATGGAGGTTGAGTATAGCATACTTTAAAATACACCTTCTCTCAACTGTAGCTAACACCCAACTACTACACTGAACAAGCTGAAACTTGTCACAAATTGTTACTAAGGTTCGACGTGCTGCTTCCCACGTTGAAGATCCCTGCCTTTCAATTGGATGGCACTTGACAGCGGCATTCACCATATTTTGTGATCACAAGGGAAAGGCTCTGTGTCACACATCGCTTCTGGTATGGCAATTTATGCGAAGTAAAAACATTATGGCGTGTCCTCATCCTCTTTATTCACCAGATCTGGCACTGTGCAACTTCTGGCTCTTCCCCAAAATCAAAATGACCATGAAAGGAAAACGTTTTGAATCAATTCAGGACATCGAGGCAGCCATGACAGCGCAACTAAAGACAATCACAAAAGAGAGTTTCTAGAACTACTTTAGAAAGTAGCAAGAATGATGAAATAAGTGTGTTAAAAGCGAGGGGGGCATAGTTTGAGGGGGATTAGTGGCAATGTGTCTTTTACAGTAATAATTTTAAAAAATTTTAAACATCACCCTGTTTTCCGATCACACCTCATACACTACCTATGTCTTATTTAGTCTATTAGAGAAGACACATATGTTCATAACTAATGAATATAATAAAGGTGTAAGAGCTATACTGATTCATTTGACAAACATTTACTGAGCATCTACTATGTGCCAAGTACTGAGGATACAGAAATGAATAACACAAACAAATATTCTTAGCCTTAGGAAGGGTACATTTTAGTGTGGAGGAGACAGATAAAAACCAAACCAAACCAAACAAAATAAACCAACCCAACCAAGCCAACAAATATTATGGCAAATTAAAAGGTAATAAGTTCTATGAGAAAAAATAAACAGACAGAGAAAGGAAGTCCTGGGTGGGAGGGTTTGTCATTTTAAATGAAATGATCAGAAATTTTTCACTGTAAATATCACATTTGCTTGAAGACCTAAGGAGAAGAGAGAGCAAACCAGGCAGATATCTGGGGGAAAGAAGTGAGAACAGGAAGTGGTCCTAAGGCAGCAACAGCAATAGGACATGTATGGTTAGAAGGGAGTGAACGAGAGGGAAAGTCATAAGAGCTCAGATCAGATGTAGGTTACTGTGATCAAGCAAGGCGTTGAAGCCACAGCAGGAACTTTGGTTTTTACTCTTGAGTTTGATCGGAAGACATTGGGGAGGAGGAATTTGAACAGAGAAGTTAGATGATATGACATATTCTTTTTGCAAACTTTTAATTGAATAACATATTATGATGTATATATTATGTATTGAATAAAAATATATTTTATATGTAAATGTTCATAAGTATATAGTTTTCACTCAAAGGGAAAACTCGAATTGCATAACCAACATCCAGCTCAAGAAACAGAATATTACCAGCACCCCAAAATTCCTCTTGTGTCTTCTTTCCAGTCACTAAGCTTTCCCCATCTATAAGGGTAACCTCTAATTTGACTTCTAACATATGAAATAGTTGTGGAATCACATAGTATGTTCTATTTTGTGTCTGGCTTCTTTCATTCAAGAATGTAGTTGTAGATTGTTTATTCTCACTACTGTATGGTACTTGAGTATGTGACTACATGGCACAATCAAACGCCATGGGTCTTTTTTTTAATCTATTCTATTGTAGATGAATAGATAAAACTTGTGGGTTTTTCCGTGTTTTGCTATTATAGAGAGCGCTGCTCTGAATGTTCCTGTGTAAGCTTTTAGATGAACATATGCATCCATTTCGGTTGGATATATGCCTAGGAGTGGGATTGTTGGGTAATAGGGTATGTTCACCTTTAATAGATATTGCCAAATAGTTTCTCAATGTGATTGTACCCACCAGTCTATGAGAACTTCAGCTGTTCCATATGCTTGCCAACAGTTGATTTTTGTTTGCTTTTTCATTTTAGATATTGTGGTGGTTATGCAGTGACATTGCATTGTGGTTTAAATTTGCAATCCCCTGATGATTACTCATATTGAGCACCCCTACCACATATACTGATCACTTGGATATAATCTTTTGGGAAATGTGGCATATTTGAAAAGTATTACTATGGCTGCTGTGTTGAAAATAGACTATACAGGGACAAGTGTGAAAGTAGGAAGACTAGTTAGGAGGCTATTCTAATAATCCAGGATGAGACAAAATGATGGCTTGGGCTAGGGTAGTAACAGCGGAGGTGGTAAAAAAAAAAACCCACAAAAGGTCATATTCTGAATATAATTTGAAGGTGGGTCAGACCATTTGCTCTAATGATAGTTATGACCTCCCATTGTCTGGAAATAATATGAAGATTAAGATAATGATGTCGAGGAGAAAGTTAACCTGAGATCCACCATTATTCTCTGCATAATTTTGGGCAAGTTGTCTAGTTTCTCTATGTTTCCTTGACTGACCTATAAAATAGAAACAGTAATAGCATATACCTCATAGGGTTGTTGGGGAGATTGAATGAGATAGTAGTCTGTACAATAGTGCTTTGTACATAGTAAGTTTTAAATAAAAGTTAGCTACTATTATGACTTGGATTAAGTTTGGCCAAAATAGCTGTTCCTGTGGTATGGCTACAGGTAACTACAAGCCAACCAACTCACAAGAAAACTTTCAAGCTACTCACACTCAACCGCCTCACACATGAGGTTCTTTAGTCCTGAGTCCCTCACTACTCTCATGCCCTCTGTTTTCTTCTCTCTCACTTTCATGATCCCTGTTCTGGAACCATCTCACAGCTGCACACACTCAGTTATCTTTCTGCCACATTGTCTACTTCTGGGCATGAAAGGTGGTGTTATCCTTTCCCACACTCCTATTTTTCATCATTACAACTATGTGGTTGTATCATTTGTAAATTTTTTGGTCATCACTGCCTTATTTTCCAGCCCTGGCTTTGGTTTTAATCATACTCCCTAAGCCTAGTAACTTTATGATTGGCATCTTAATTCTGAACCAAACAGGGTCCTGATTTTGATTTGTGATTAGATTTTTTCAGCTTGTAGCCCTTGCAGCAATATCCAGTAAAATGCATAGACTCAGACGCATAACCTCTGTGTAAAATATAGGAGTCTCCAAATATAACCTCCAAACTTGATGATCTTCCAGAACCTGATGAGCCTTGGGTAAACTGAGGGCCTGAACATGTACCACTAAAGGCCAAACCTTGGTACACCTGCAGGTACTCCACTGAGAAGCCCATTTACCTTGCAGTCCAGGCCTGTTTGGAAAACCAGCTGGTAGACCTCTCCTCCTTTCCCCACCTCCTTTTTTCTCCCTTCCTCAACTATTAATTATAATAACAATTCCACAGTTGCTGATAGGCTGTTTCCTGCAACTCTTGCATTATTGCTTTATATCGCATGAGCTTAATTTATACAGCTCAGTAAAAAACATATAGCATCTACTACATGCCAGAAAATATTTTGGAGATTCCCAAGTGATTCAGATACGATGTTCAAAGTTATTTAATTTTATACATGTTTTGCTTTCCTACCTTCAAAAAAAAAGTTGTTTAAGAGCAATGTACCTTATTCAACTATTTCTTACAGCCCAATGCCTTGTACAAAGTTGGTATTGAGTAAATACTTTTTGATCAGTAACTCATATTACTATGAAAAGTGTTGCTTTCATTTTTATCCTGAATGCCAGTATTATTTATAAGCTTCCCAAGTAATATAGATCATTGAAGATTAAAAATGTCCTAATTTTAAGGACATTTTGTAGGTTTATAGGGTAATAAAATATTCATGTTTGGCATATTAATTTCCTTTTGCTGCTGTAAGAGATTCCCACAAATCTAGTGGCTTAAAACAACCCAGATTTATTATCTTACAGTTCTGGAGGTCAGAGGTTTGACAGCGATTTCATTGGGCCAAAGTTAGTGCGGCTAGCTCTCTCTGGAAGCTCTGAGGAGAGGATTCATTTCCCTGTATTTTTCAATTGCTAGCGGCCACATACATCCTTTGTCTTGTGGCCCCTTCCTCTACCTTCAAAGTGCCTTGCTCCAGTCTCTGCTGGCATCAACACATCACCTACTCCTGTTTGGTCTAGTATCTCTCTCTGCTTCTGTCTTACAAGGACCCTTATGATTACATCATTGGGATCACCTGGGTAATCCAGGATACTGTCTCCATCTCGAGATTTTTAATTTACTACTATCTGCAAAATTGTTTTGCCATATAAAAAAACATTTGTAGAATCTGGGGCTTAGGATATAGACACCTTGGGGGTGGGTGGGCATTATTCAGTTTACTACACCTGGCTAATGTTAATTCAAACCAAAAGGCAAAAGTAGAAGAAAAATTACTTGAGATACAGACTCACTCAATTGTGCAGTACTCTGAAAGAAAATGTCCACAGATGAACAAAAGTAGTGAAAGCATTGGGGTTACAGAGGGCTCATCTGTTAGGTAGCAAGAGGAGCTTGGTGATGTATGATGATTAATTACAATCCACATAGGCTGTCTCAGGTGTAAAGACCACATAAGGCCAGAGATGGCATAAATGGTTTATTAGTTTCCATGATGGAGGCATCTTAAATGCATGTGTTCTAATTGTTCATTTTTCATCTTTTTGAGTATAACAAGTGTGGGTGATTATGTGTATGTTTGGCAAACCTAACTTTATGCAAGATATTTTTTCTTGAAAAGCTGTGTGCACATTAATTTTTTAATAAACAAAATAGTTAAATGAAATTTTCTTTTAAAAATTTTTTAAAGGTTTTATTAAAACAGAGCTAACCTACAATATTATATTAGTTTCAGGTGTACACAGTAGTTATTCAACATTTATATACCTAAAGAAGTGATCACCATGATAAGTCCAGCAACCATCTCACACTGTACTATGTTATCACAATGTTATCAACTATATTCCCCATTGTGTGCATTACATCTCTATGACTTATTTGTTTTATACCTGGAAATTTGAACCTCTTATTCCCCTTCACCTTTCCCATCCCCTTTTTTAATTTTTCAGTTACAGTTGACATTCAATATTATTTTGTATTAACTTCAGGTATACAGCATAGTGGTTAGACATTTATATAATTTAAAAAGTGATCCCCCTTATTAGTTTAGTACTCATCAAACACCATGCACAGTTATTAAAATATTGTTGACTATATCCCTTATGCTATGCCCTACATCCCCATGACTATTTTGTAATAACCAATTTGTACTTCCTAATCCCTTCCTGTTTTTCACCCTTTCTCCCAATCTCCCTCTCATTTGGCAACCATCAAAATGTTCTCTGTATCTATGAGTTTCAGTTTTGTTTTATTTTGTGTGTGTATATATATGTTTTGTATGTATTTTTTGTATATTTGTTCTTTAGATTCCACATATGAGTGAAATCATATTGCATCTGTCTTTCCCTGTCTGATATACTGCACTCAGCACAATACTGTCCCGGTCCATCCATGCCACTGCAGACAGCGAGAGCCCATGCCTTTCCATGGCCGAGGAATATTTCCTTCTATAAATGTACCACCTCCTCTTTATCCATTCATTCATTGATGGACACCCAGGCTGCCTCCACATCTTGGACATTGCACACAATGCTGCAATGAACATATGGATACACATGTCCCCTCAAAATAGTGTTTTAGGTTTCTTTGAATAAATACCTTGATGTGGGATTACTGGGTCCGTCTTTGTTTCTTTTATAGCCTTTGTTTAAAGTCTGTTTTGTCTGGTATAAGTATTGCTACCCTAACTTTTTTTACTTTTATTTCTATTTTCGTGAAATATCTTTTTCCATCAGTATACTTTCAGTCTGTGTGTGTCTTTCGATCTGAAGTGAGTCTCCTATAGGCAGCATATGTAAGGGTATTATTTTTCTCATCCATTCAGCCATCCTATCTTTCCATTGAAGCATTTAATCCACTTATATTGAAAGCAATTATTAATAGATATGTAGTTATTGCTATGTTATTATTCATATATATATATATATATATATATATATATATATATATATATATATATATTTGTTTTGTTTTTTTGTTCTTTTTCTTAAAGAAGTTCCTCTAAGATTCCTTGCAATTCTGGTTTGCTGTTGATGAACTCCTTTAACTTTTTCTTGTCTGGAAAGATCTTTTTCTGTCCTTCCATTCTAAATGATAGCTTTGCTGGGTAGAATAATCTTGGTAGTAGGTCCTTGCTTTTCATCACGTTTAATATTTTGTGCCAATCCCTTCTGGCCTACAATGTTTCTGTTGAGAAATCAGCTGACAGTCTTATGGGAGCTCTCTTATAATTTACTCGTTGGCTTTCTCTTGCTGCTTTTAGGGTTCTCTCTTTGTCTTTAATCTTTGGCATTTTAATCATGATGTGTCTTGGTGTGGACCTCTTTGGTTCATCTTGTTTGGGATTTTCTGTGATTCCTGGACTTGTATATTTATTTCCTTCACCTAGTTAGGGAAGTTTTCCATCATTATGTCTTCAAATAAGTTTTGAATTCCTTGCTCTCTCTCTTCTCCTTCTGGTACCCTATGATGCGAATGTTGGTATGCTTGATGCTATCACAGAGGCCCCTTAAACTATCCTCATTTTTTAAAAACTCTTTTTTCTTTTTGCTGTTCTGTTTGGGTGTTTTCTGCTACCTTATCTTCCAAATCACTGAGTTGATTCTCTGCTTCATCTAATTTACTTTTGACTTCCTGTAATGTTTTCTTCATTTCAGTTATTGTATTCTGTATTTCTGATTGGTCCTTTTTTATGCTTTTTTATGTCCATTTTTATCTTTCCTATCTCTGTTGAAATTCTCCCTGAGGTCATTGAGCATACTTATAACCAGTATTTTGAACTCTGCATGTGGTTCATTGCTTATCTCCATTTTGTTTAGTTCTTTTTCTGGAGCTTTGTTCTGTTCTTTCATTTGGGACATGTTTTTTTGTTTCCCCATTTTGGCTGCCTCTCTGTGTTTGTTTCTGTATATTAGGAATGGCTGCTATATCTCCCAGTTTTGGTAGAGTGGCCTTATGTAGTAGGTGTGCTGTGGGCCTCAGTGGTGCAGTCTTCCTGGTCAACTAAGCTGGGTGCTCCAGGTGTGTCCCTTGTGTGGGTTGTGTATGCCCTCCTCCTATTGTACTTGAGACTTGGTTGCTATTTGCACATCAGTGGGAGGGATTGATTCTCAAGCTGATTAACTGTGAGGACTGGCTGTGACTACAGTGGAAGAGTTATGGTGCAGGGGCTGACCCTATGGAGCAGCATTTGCTTTAGCAGGGCTCTGGTTCCTGCCCAGTGTGCCCTTTGGGTGTGTCCTTCCCCAGAGGTGGGTGGGTAATGCTCTGGCTGGGTCTGAACCTTGCCACTAGATGTGCCAGCCCCGAGGCTTCCTGGGAGGGGTCCTACCACAGGTCAAGTTCAGCTGCAGCCTAGATTCTTCCTAGAGCCACCTGGAAGGAATCCGAAAGCAATCTGCAGATGGCAACTGCTTACACTGGGCTTGGAGGTGCCTGAAGAAGCCAAGCCATGAACCGAGGCTGGTGGTCACTAGCGCCAGACTTAGGGCTACTCAGCCAGAGGTATGGGACACACTGAAGCCAGATGCCACTCGTATGGGTTTTGCGAATCTTTGATAAATTTTACAAAAGTCTGTAGCATGACTCAACAAGCCGTCTATACAGAAAAACCACTGGAAGTGGCTTGGGTGGTCCCAGAATTTGGGTGGGGCATGGTTTCAGGGAATCAGGGTGAATGACAGATGTTAGGCAGGTTGATGGAGTCTCAGATATGGTGTCTGCCTGTGTCTGCATGCCAGGAAGGGGGAGGGCTCAACAAAGAAACAATGGCTTCTGTCAGCTCCTGCGCCTGGGAGAAAACTGCCCCTCCAGCCTTCACCCAAAGCCAGACAATTCAGTTCCTCCCTGTATGTCCCTGGTGCCTTTCGAGCTGATGCCCCTGTGCTGGAGCTCAGAGCAAATGAGTCCATTGTTGAGTGAGTCTGTGCGTAGGCCCTTTAAGAGGAGTGCCTGGGAATGCAGCTGTCCTCTGTCTCACTCAGCCACAATCTCCACTGGTTTTCATAGCCAGAAGTTATGGGGATTTTCCCACCAGCACTGGAACCCTGGGCTGGGAAGCCTGGTGTGGGGCTGGGACATTGTGCTCCTCCAGGGGGGGACCTCTGTACCCAAGATATCCCTACTGAATTTTAATAGTCATCCATGGGTGTGGGACCAGCCCAGTCCATGTTTTTGCCCCTCTTACCAGTCTTGAGGTGGCTTTTTCTGTATGTCCTTAGTTGTAGGGCTTCAGTTCTGCTAGACTTCAGACGATGCTCAATGATGGTTGTTCTATAGTTTAGTTGTAATTTTGATATGGTTGTGAGAAGAGGTAAGCACAATGTTTACCTACTCTGCCATCTTGACTGGATCTCCTAAATGAACTATCTTAACCCTCACCCTTTAATGAGAACCTGAAAGCAAACTTTTCTAAAAAGTCAGTTATCAAGGTTAGTTAAGGAAGGATTATCTGGGTGCTTAAATTAGGTAAATTAGGAAAAATCTATTTTTTAAATTCAGATTAGTCGCTATAGTTTGCTAATGAGTACACTCTGTGGCATTCAGGTATTGTGGAAGGCAGTTTGCTCTGTGGTCGGACTTGTCAGCTAGTAGGCTGCATAATGCAAGAAAATATGTGACTAGATCATTCTTGACAATTAAGCATTATCCTCCCCCATTTAGTGTGCAAACACTGCAAAGGTAACACATTCAGTCACCACTGCCTTGAAGAGAGTGTGTTGCTCGTGTTCCTTCCTGCTATACCTAGAGGGACTGGGTATCGAGGTGGCCTTGAGAACTGAGGAGGAGAAAAGTGCTGCAGAAGAGGGGGACATGAGGTAATCAGGAGGATGCAGGAGGCTACAGTGGGGGTGCCGAGCACTAGCTTCATTGGCTGTCCAAGCCCAGAGCCAAGTGGCTACTGATGCCACAGCTGGGATGGAGGAGATCAAGGAAGTTCCCGAAGTCCCCTAAAATCTCACAAATCTGCCTTATCTTAAAAACTTAGTTCTCAGTGGAATAATCCCCCAGAGTAATACACTTATTTATTCCCATCTTGTAAACATGGCTGAAAAGAAATCTTTATATATAGCTCAAACTCATTTCTTGCTGAGTCTCCTATGGATGAATGATCCACGTAGTCCTTTCTTTCCTTCTCTCTTCCTCGTTGCTCTGTCAGAAAGCTTATTAACGTCTGTATATTCCTGGCTTTTCTCCTATATGAATGATTCAGAAACAAATTGAAATGTCAAGTTCTCTATAGCTTCCTGGTGATATTGAAATCTACCAGCTCCTATTAAATTTCCATCAAATAGTATTATTCAGGGACAAAAGATCAATTAATTCTTGTTCTTCTCATCCTGAAAAACACTGATCACACGAAACCCTGCTATGTGAGCTCTTTAATCAACGGAGTCAACGGAGCACTGGAACATGGGGGAAAATGAGACCCAGCATAGAAACTGGGGCCTTGCCTTTTTATTAACTCTGCATATTATATGAGGAAGGGAAGTTCAGAAGATTTGATTGATAATCACTCAAATATGCCATTTCATAAGAAAGAAGAAGTTACTTCCAGATTTTAGTGAATAGCTTTGGAAAAAAATATGACTTTTTTATGTGACATAAGCTACCTTTATACAAAGAGTAGCCACCCCTTTTATAGTAGGACTAATATAAAAGAAAAATACTTTTTCATCATTACTTCCAACTACTCCCTTGGCACGTTTACAAGGAAAGCTGGGCAGTTATTGTTTCCGTCTCAAGATAAATGTCAGGAGAAGTATCAATAAAAAAGTAATTATCATAATAATAATTATAATAACCCAAACCAAAATAATAACAATGGAAATAATAATCATAAAAAACATTATTACATCTTCTTTAGGTCTTTTACCCACTGAATCTTTTTAATGTGTAGGAGCTGTGGGTTTTCATCCATTCTGCCTAAAGCAGTAATTGCATTTGATTCGACCTGTACAATTTTACCCATAATATTAGAAGTAGAAGAGAGTCATGCAGTGTGCTTATTATTAAAGATGGGGATCAGTGCCTTATCATGGGGAGCCATCAGACTGTCACAAACAACTTCCTTTCACTCACTGTCAGACTGCTGTGATATTCAATCCAACTATGATTTAAGCCTAATGTCTGGCTCTGCTAACTGAGAAAACCACTTATTGGTCTTTACTTCTTAGGTTTTGATTTTGGATTCTTTCGTGACTTATTCTTTTACTTTTACCTCCTACATTCAGTAAATGCCATAATCAGAATAGAAACTATCCTGTACCCAGACAGAAATGTATCTTTGTAACAGATATAAGTAGTTTCCCCTGCTCTTCATTGCTTTGGTTTGCAAGGGTTTCTGTATCCTTGGATCAGGCCCTATGCTCTTGCTGATTGGTTTGGGGATAGTCATCTGACAGAAATGCTGTCAGCCACTGTCCTTCCATAGTTTTTCATGTGGTAATCAAGGGAGAGACTCCCCTCCTCTGGCTGTGAGAGCCACAAGAGCTTGGGTGTCGACATTCTCTACAACGTGAAGGAAACTGGTCTCTAGGAGAGAAGAAAGCAGCTATGAAAGACAAAGATAAGAAGAGTCTAGGCAGCATTCAACTTATCTCTGAGCTTTACCCTGCATTTCCTGCATTCAAGTGAGATTCCCCTATATACTTACAGCAAATTCCCTTCCCCCGACCAAGTTAGTTTGATTTGGGCTTTTGTCCTTTGTAAGTTAATGAATCTTGATGAATTGAATCTTATTCAGGTAGTGGGTCTTACTGTCATAGAAGTGTGACACAGTCAGTGATCAAAACCTTTGGTGGTGGAGTGGATTGCAAGTAATGTTTTCTTAATAAGGAGGAACTGAAATTCGTGAAGTTTTTACTGCTTTCATAGATTAGAGCACTGTCAAGGTTATATCTATAATTAAACATCATTTGTACTTTCTTACATTCTAACATGTTTTCTTGAGTGGGAGACAAAAGGTGAAGTTTCAGTGGTTGCCCTGGGAATTGTGTGGACTCTGGATATATCCTGTGTCATGCATCAGGAAGATGTGGCCTTGTAGAAAGAAAGACTGATATCCGTTGCATTAAGGTTGATGAGTACTGCAGCCCATTCTGGGTTCCAGAGTCTTCATCCCATTTTTTCATCGCATCTATCTGGTTTAGATATCCATCTTTTAGAGATTTATGAAGTGTTCTTTATGTCTTATAAAGCCGATAGTACATAATGAAATGTTTTTGAGGGAGTTTCTCTTTGAGTAGAAGTGCATTCATTCCTGAAAATCAGACATACGAGATCTGACAATTAAATTCGCAAACTTGTTGCAACAATGTTGCTAAACTTTTTTGATATCAGAGGGATTATTCATTATGAATTTGTACCAACGGACAAACAGTTAATCAATTTTATTATTTGGAAGTGCTAAAAAGGGCTGCTTGTGAAAGTTAGACGACCTGAACTTTTCGCCAACAGTTTATGGCTCTTGCATCACAACAATGCACCAGCTCACACAGCACTGTCTGTGAGGGAGTGTTTAGCCAGTAAACAAATAACTGTATTGGAACACCCTCCCTACTCACCTGATCTTGCCCTCAATGACTTCTTTTTTTACTTGAAGAGAAAGGAAATATTCAAAGGAAGATATTTTGATGACATTCAGGACATCAAGGGTAATACGATGACAGCTCTGATGGCCATTCCAGAAAAAGAGTTCCAAAATTGCTTTGAAGGGTGGACTAGGTGCTGGTGTCGGTGCATAGGGGAGCATTGCTGAATATAGTAATATTCATCAATGAGGCCTATAGCATTTTTTCTAGGGTAAGTTTGTGAACTTAATTGTCAGACCTCGTATCTAGGTGTGTCTAATTGAATGGAGTGACAAGCTTCGGGAGTGTGTTTGCAACAGGGACTGAGATTATTCTAAGGAAAGAAACAGTCTGGCTCGACCCAATAATAAAATGTCAGCCATCTGAGAGTAGGATCTGAGGCCCCCATACAATGTGGTGGTCCAGTCCCCATGGCTTCTTATACTTCTGAGTGGTTCTACACATAAAAGAAAAAGGAAAGAAAATGAAATAGAAAATCCTCCAAATACCCTAAGACTTTAGAGCTGTTTTTTCCAAAACCTCTGTAAGACACTGTTATGCAGGGCAGGGTTCGTTTGGTTCTCTTCTCAGATCCAAAAGGGGAAGCAGGGCATTCTCCTCTCTGTGGCATGGAAGACAGCCTGGCTGCAGTATTTTGAGGATTCCTGAGATCATCTAAAGTTCTCTTCAAAGACAGAGGGAAAGGGAAGAGAGTGTCATGCTGAATTTGGAAATAGAAGATGATCTTGGCTTAGGAAGCAGGAAGGTAGAGACCCTAGATTCTTCCAACTCAATTTCTCTGTCATGACAAAATGGGCACCAACTAACTCTTTGTCTATGGAAATCCTGGCTATCCATGGAATCCAGAATTACCTCTATTAATATTCAAAGCAGAGCTGACATTTGCCATCAAGTGATGACAAACAACAGCCAGGATTGAGATGGATTTGGATTGTATAGCTGGACGCCTAGAGCTCCCAGCTGGTGAGTTGCGCAGGCTTGCCCTGTCATTTGATTAACCTTTCAACATGACTTATGTTTATAACCAGTTGAATTTTGGGGATCCTGTTTATTACATTGTGGTGAAGTTTTAATCTTCAGAGTTCTGTGAAGTTGCTACTACTTTTATTCCCATTTTACCAGCATGAAATTCTAAGATGAAGTAATTTGCTCAAAATCAACATAGCCAGCCAGTGTGAACTTAGACAGTCTAAGTCCATAACTTTCTCTTTTAAAAAGAAACAAAAACAAAACAAACAAACAAAAAAAAACAAGCAAAACCCAGAAAACTCTTCATTAATGTGTAATACACGTACGGAAAAGTGTACATATGTTAGGTGTACAGATTGATAAACTTTCACAAACTGAACATGCATGTGTAACCAATACCCAGACGGAGTGTCCTGAACTCTCTTCACACCTTTTTATGATCATTATCCCTGCAAGGAGCAGCTACTTTCTTCACTTCCAACTGCATAGAATAGTTTTCTGATTTTATACCTTATATAAATGGAATTATACTGTATTCTCTTTCATGTCTGGCTTTTTTTTTTTTTTTTTTACTTAACACGATGTTTGCAAGATTCATCCAGTTGTGACATGTTGGTTCATTCCTATTGCTGTACAGTATTTCATTGTTTGAATATACTTTATTTATTCATTGTACTATTGGTTGGCATTTAGGTAGTTTTTAGTTTTGGCTATTGATGATAGTACTCTATGAATATTCTAATACATAATATTCTTTAGGTAAATATATTTACACATTTCTATTGAGTATTTACCAAGGAGTGGATATGCTGTATCATAGAGTAGGTGTATGTTTATCTTTAATAGGTACTGTCAAATAGCTTCTGAACTGATTGAACCAATTTGCTTTCCCACCAGCAGTGTACTTGTAGGTGAGGTGGTACATTGTTTTTCAAAATTCCTTTGAAGGACAAATGGGTAAAAAGAGAAAATGCGAAGAGCACTCTGGCTGAGAGGTGATCCATGAAGTGAGGGAAGATCTGAAAATTGCACTATGTGGGATTTTTGTTTAAATATTACTTACATATTTTGCTTTTTTTTGGTGGAAGATTGTAGCTTAAGATGAATGATAAGTTTTCTGGTGCATGAAAAAAATTCAGACAAACTCAGACAAAGAAAATTCATGTATTCAGCCAAGTATTTCCTTTCCTTCCTGAATTCTCTCAAACATCTCACCTTCTCTGAATTTTTGTCAACTTTCCTTTGTGTTTTTGCAGTTGTTCTGACACCAGCTTGAACCTCCCCATTTTTGAACATATTCAACAATTACTCCAGGTTGATGGTTCTAACTTTTCTTAAGATCAGTCACCTAACTAAGGTTAGCAAATGGGCTACTAATTAAAGCTTATTTCCAAAATGGAAAATGCAGCATCCTAGCAATAAATAATTCTTCACATCAACTCAATATTAGAAAGGCTGCCAAGTGTACATTTGAAGATATTTTCTGGTGATTTTTTGACAGAATGGGATTTTGATATCATTGGGGTATAATCATCGGGGACTAATATAGAGGAGAAGATGTACAAAGATCTTCATTAAAGGGAATTTAAATAAGTGAAACATTCCAGTTTAATATTGGGTGACTTTTAAGTAGAAATAAATGTCTGAAAGGTTTGATTTTTAATATGATATAGTCTTTGAACTTCTAAGTGATCTTGTATTGAACTATGGCTTTGACTGACTTTTCAAAATTCTTGCAGCTCAAAAGATAAGGTTTCATTATTATTGTTTTTTAATAGATGGTAATATAACAACTGATTTTTTAAAAAAATGATATACTCAGGCATATCAGGGAATTAAGTCTTTTTTTCGTTTCTGAGTTCAAATGGAAAAAGACTTGCAAGAAACAAAAGTTTTTTTCTCTTTAGTAATGAAATCTGTTTAGAAACCATATTCATAATATTTGACCATCTTCTTAAATAGATGGAAATGTATTCTAATTTTATATGTGAGTATAATGGTATATCAGATAGTTTTGTAAATCACATTGGACTATTATGATTGGAGAGGATAAAAAGGCATCCATCACTGGAATTAGAACTGATGAAATGTGGAAGTGCATAGTGGCAGGTGACAAGCTTACTTTGTTCCTCTCCCTCCTTCTATTTAGTCTGGCCACCTGGACTTCTTGGATCTCAGTGGTTCAGAGAAGGATCTTCTCCTAAATTTGAGGGGATCACTCTTCTAGCACCTAGTGGTCTGGGTTATCCTTCTCTTTTGTATACGCTCTCTGTGTTCCTGGCTATATTTGTAAAGTTGGAGACAGAGACTTTCCTTTTGGTCTTCGCCATGGAACAAAAGGTTTGGCATGATAATTTGGTAGTTTGTAAACTTCTAGTAACCATAATCCTAAATATAACTCAGGAAGTGCTAAGAGGTGTCTCATTGAATCCCCTGAGTTCCAGACATAGTCCATCCTATTCACAACATGCAGCAGTAACCCAATTTCCCCTTGTTAATAAGGGTTAATTACCAGGCCAGTACAGTAGCCCCATTTTTTGCCTGTTGGTTCAGCAGCATGGAGAAGCCAGAATGGCTAAGTGGTAGTGTTAACTTCCAGTTCGCTGGGACCATGGTTGTATTCCCTGTTGGAAGCATTCCTTTTGGAGGACTGAGACTTCTAAACCAACAGAGCTTAAAGTTGTAGAGATGGGAAGGAACCATTACTTTGCTGATGAACCTGCAATGTGGGGAGGCTTCAGTGGGGAAAACTCATCTCTGCTCCACTTGACTTCATCTTGTCTGGCGGTTGAGGCTGGTTGTTGACTGGGGAGATGAAAACAGCTGAGGCTGTGGCTGGAAGATGGTTATTTCTTGTGGCTGCTTGGCTTCCTCACAGCTTGGTAGCTGGGTAACCCAGGATAAGCATCTCAAGAGTGAGAGAGCATCAGGTAGAAGTTGTACCCTTTCTGTGATTTAGCTACGGAAGTGACAAAGCAATGCTTCTTCTGTACCTTATTGGTCAGTGCAGTCACAAGCTCCCACCCAAGGTCAGTGGGAGGGATCATAGACTCCACCTCTCAGCAGGAGGAGAGTCAGTCCCATTGTATTACTCTCATAGAGATTGTAGATGTTGATTTCAAAATATATCACTGTATTTCTAAATTGCCAAAGTGCTTTTTGGGCAAAGGTAAGTGGGTTAGTTTCTCTGATGCCTCCAATAGGGCACACTTTTGACTGTTTCTGACTCTGAATTTTTGCTAGTTGTATTATAGGTTTTTGTATTTTTTCTAGTTTGATAGTGAAAATATTTGTTTTAATTTGTATGCCTGATTAGTAATGAAGGTAATTATTACTTTATATGTTTGTCACTTTTTTGAGTTGTTTGCTGTCCACTAACCTATAGGAGCCAGCACTTTCTAATTATTTGCTATGAGTTCCTTAAAATTAAGGCTAATAGTCCTTTGTCGGAGTTTCTTTGGTAAATATTTTCCTATTTATTAAAAAGTTCAATTTATGAAAGTAGGTTAGGTACAAAAATTTCCAGTTTTATGTAGCCTTATCTACTAGTCTTACCATTTTTATCCTTTCTTCTAAGAAACTTTCAAATTATCTTCTAATTCATTTGTCAATTTTCTCTAGTGTTGAATTTACTTTTCAATTCTTTTATTATGGCTTTAAATTGGCAGTTTTCATCTTGGATTGTTCTCATTTATTTTGCCAATTTCAAAGATACATCCCCTTGAATATTGTAGACTACATTAATCTTACACGTAATAAAATATTCTTATGCCTCAATATTACTTTTGAGCAAAGAAAATATTGTAATCTTTTTCAAATAATGTTTGTTGTCTTTTCCCCACTTATGTTCTTTTTTTCTTTCTAGAATCCTTTCATGAAACCCAAATTTTTCCTTATTTGGCTCATGGTTTTAGAAGGGAATAGATTTACCCAATATTGCTTTATAATTTATAAAATTATCTAAGAGTCATGTTGTGATGTTAATCAATATTAAATATATCAGGAAGGTCCAACACCTCTCCCCCCAACTCTTGCCCCAGATCGAGAATGAAGGAAAAATAAGACCAAGTTATGATGACCACGTGACTATGGTAAAAGCTATCACCAAAAGCCCTGCTGGAGCCCAGCAGCCTGGGAATCAGGAGGGAGTCAAGGCCAAGGTGTTTGCGTCTGGCTATCATTATGTAGCAAAGAATCAGGAAGTCTTTCATCCACCCTCTTTCCTGGGTCTGTTTCTGTGTTGGGTATAGCCCCTTGCATCTGGAGCAAGCTACAAGGGTTGTCTACATTAATGAAGAAACTCAGTGTTACAAGCATGCAAAAAGAAAAAAAAAATCAGCAAAATGACTTAGATGAAATTGGACACAAAAAATGACTTCAAGTGGGTTTGGACTTTAAAAGTGGTGATGCTGGGTTCTAAATAGTGAGGGCAGTTGCAAATCACAAGTCTTTACAAATATTGTATGAAAAGATGTTGGCAAAACCCTCTGCATACTGTGTCAGGAGCCCCATCCTCACATGTGCAGGACATGATAGACAAATATATAGGGATAGACAGATATAAACATTTATGTTTCAATAAATGAGCCAGCAATATTCTTAGCTAATTCTGTCCATACTTATTATTCAAAGGTTAACATAAAAGTGGGAAAATTTTTACAAAGCTAAAAATCATTATATATAGTTTATTTGAGAAATAATCTCCTCAGAATTGGTTATTACCACTATTAATGACTTGCTAGTTAGAATGTTAATGGTCCATAGCTAAAAACTGCTGGTAATGACTGATTTCAAAGGGATTATAGCTTAATTAATGGTACTCCACCTATCCTCAGTCATTTTTGTAAGTATCATTTTTATTGCCTATTTCAAGACCCTGAACCTTAGTTTATTACATCTGGAAGAATGTCACCAAGGCAGGTAAAGTAGATAATAATTTTCTGATTGTGGTTAACTTTGCAATGTATAGACATTTCACTAAGTTATATCAATATTTCTTTGTCCCTTGCTGATAGAATGTCACCTGTGACTTCTGGGTGGGTTACAAGAATACAACTTAAAAAAATTGACTTACCTGTTTTTTAAAACAGGTACATTTTTACATGTGTGGATACATTTTTACACATCATCAATTTGGATTAGATGAGAAATGGGAAAAACAAGGCTTATGATAAGATGTTTCATTTTCTTTCGAGAACCTTCTTAGTCTATGCAGAAAATGCCATGTAGATTGTTATGTAACCTGGATTTTGGTTTCAGCTCAGCCTCAGAGTAGTTATTCAATTTTGATTTTCTGATTTTCACTTTCATCACTTAAAAATTTAGATTATGGACTAGATTGCCTCTTAGTTATTCTTAGCTATTAAATTCTATAATCATAAATCATAGTTTAAAAAGAGAGAACAGATAAGAATGTTTGTATTAAGAGATACAGAAAATATATTTTTTTCAACAAACTCCATGGGACATCCACATCATTCCCTATACTAAACATGGTCTTTTGAATATTGCTTGAAGTAAATGGGCCCCCACCTAGGGTTTGAAAAATGAAAACATTTTTGTTGTGACAGTGTTAAGTTTTGTGGACTTTGACCCAGCTCAATTTCTAACTGGTTGTGTAATTTAGGGCAATCCCAGCATCTAAAGTAGGCCAATATCATGAATTATATGATACAAGAGGATGAAACCTGATATTAATCAAAACACCTGACAACAGAAAAAATTCATTGAAATTTATTTTTCCACAAAAGCTGCGTAAGTAGCTGAAATTAGTAACTTTCTAAACCACATGTTTTATGTTGTGTAATTTGGAAACATGCCTTATAAAACTTGACTCTGAAAGACTTTTGGCTCATCCTCTAAGTTAGTGGTTGTCAAAGTATGGTCTAGGGACCCTGACGGTTCAGAGACTCTTTCAGGGGGTCCATGAAGTGAAACCCATTTTTTAAAAAATAATAATATTAAGATGTTGTTTGCCTTTTTCATTCTTGTTCCCTCATGAGAGTATGGTGGAGTTTTCCAGAGGTTACAATGCGTGTGATATTATTATACGAGTATAATGACATGTATTGATAGTCGGAAGATCTGCACAACTCAGTGAATCAATATTCTCCAAATAACCAATGCATGATGTTACAGAATTATGCATGGATAAAGGATTCTTTCAAAGTATGAGACAAACCAATAGATTTTAATGCAGCAGAATCTGAAAAGTTTACTGGTATGGTTTCAGATTTCACCTTGCAACTAATCATTAAGAAACTACCACTGGGTGAATTTGCATATGATATTAAAGAAGATTATCACAATTGTCTGAAAAATTTCTTAAAATAAGCCTTCCTTTCCAACTACATATGTGTGAGAATCTGGATTTTCTTTATATACTTCAATTAAAATGACATTGCAACAGATTGAAAGCAGAAACAGATATAAAAATCCAGCTGTGTTCTACTGAGGGAGACATTGAATTAAAAAAAGTGAAATAATGCCACTTTTCCATAAAATGTTTTTGTTTGACAAGATGTAGTGATTATTTTCATAAAAACATGTTATTTATGCTAACACTTAATAGCTTTATTATTGTTATTTAAAAATAAACTACTTAATGAAAAATTTAAAATTTCTATTTAAATTTTAACCTGGTAAATATTGATAAAACAATGCATATAAACAGAAACTCTTTGGGACCCCCAATAAATTTTACCTGTGTAAAAGGATTCTGAGACCAAATATTTTGAAAATTGCTGCTCTTAAATCAGTTACATTTCTAAAGAACTATTTGCTGCCATTGTGAGCTTTTTAAAAAACGTACTTCAGACCCTGAGACAATTTCCAGAGAGGACTTCTGAAAGTTCCTGAGGTGTGGCACATAAGTTATCTTGGCTTCCCAAGATAACTATTTAAGTGGGTAAGACTTATTTGGATATAGAATTCTGGTATGTTTCAGAAAAATAAAAAAAATAAAAAATCATCCTTGTAGTGTGTAGAGTCACATCTTTTGGGTTGCCACTGGAAAATGAGAAAAAATATCATATGTAGAAAGAAAATTGGCTCACCTGCAAATGAGTGAAACAGATAATTAAAAGTGATGTGACCTTGTTACTTCTGGAGACATGTATGGTAAGTCCTGGGATATGACCCTTGTGCTTCTCTGGAGACTTGGATCCCTCTGAGTTCAGAGCCCTGAATCTATTTTATGAGCAGAAGACCTTCCTGATCTCCTACTTAGAAAAGGAAGCTATTTTCAGAATGCACCACTGCAGTCTCTGTGAAGGGGCATTTTCAGTCTAGGTTAACCTTTGTCTCTCAGAGCAGAGGAGCTATGCGAATACTACAGCAGGAGCAAGCCATGACACTTTCTTTCTTCTTTCCTTTAAAATACTGAATCATCAGTACACTTGACTATATGACACAGCTATGAGGTAAACTCCGTGAAAAGCTTTTCTACCTTGATAGCAAAATCACCTTCTGGAAAGAGAAAAAAGGTGGAGTTTTAAGTTCCATATTTATAATACTTTCAGCCTGTATATAATTGCAACTGATGAAAGAGAAGATCACATTTGTTATTTACCATGCAAACATCCATAGCTGGAATCCTGCAGAGAGATTTATCTCCTTTTTCTGTGCTTTGGCTTTTAAACAGAGTGAGAAGGTAATTAAACAATGCAAGAAGTTCACACTAAAATACTGATCACATAGTGTTTGTTACCCATCTGTGGAGCGTTTGAATTTAAAAAGGGGTCTGAAGTGGGTATCCAACTAGAGTAAACAATCCAGAAAAGTTTTTTCAATAAAGGAATGAATAACTGTAAAGGGCTAGGCCAAGGGTGGGTACTGCCTTTCCAAGGTTATTCACATCACACGACATAGGGGAAAGCCTAGTACTAAAACAAAAATAAAATAAAAAACGGAAAAATATTTAAACAAAAAAAGCCTGCTAATAAAATTGGTAACCCTCCTCTACCTATCCATAGCTGATTCTAAGTCCTCTAACTTTATAGGTTTTTTTCTTTCATGCCCCAGTCCAGTGCCCAAACCTGTGTACACATGAGAATTACTAGGGGGACATTTAAATTCTTTAGTAGAAAATAATACATTTTCATAATAAAAATATTCAAATGATTCACAATAGTGTTAAATAAAATATAAAATTCTTAATCCTTTCCTATTCCCTAGCTATCTACCTTTATTTAAGCTTGCCTCTCTCCCTCCCACCTTCTTTTCTCCCTTCCTCCCTCCTTCTCTCCTTTCCTTCCTTCCTCCCTCATCAAATATTTATTAAGCATCTACTACATACCAGCCGCTGTTCCAATTGTGGGGACGCAATGAACAAAACAGACAAAATCCTTGCTTAATGGGGCTTGGGGCTTGCTATAACTTTGGAAATAAACAAATAAAAATATATCATCAGATAGAAAGTATGAAGAGTTACAAAAAAAGAAAAAAAAGAAAAAAAAAAGGAGCATAATGGGCATGGGATGACTGGGTGGAGGGAGCTCGTTAAGCCAGAAACTTGAAAAGTTTCAGTTTCAGTTTTTCCTGATGGCTGCTGCCATAATTCTGAGTGATAATGCTTGCAAGTCCATTTCTTGGTTTATTATCTTTAGTCATTATGTATTGATTCCTCATCATGACAGTTGAGGGATTTAGCTCTAGTAATTGTTCTCTATCACACCTCTCCCAACTTCTGTTAGTTATATTGTACCTTACTTAGACCTTTCATTGTTTCCTTTTATAACTTCAACCTCCATTCTTATTTGGGCATGTTGTACAGCCTCTTTGATTCTGGGAAGCATTATAAAACCTCATCTTCCTGGGCTGTACTCTACATGTACAGAATGAATTTCTCTGAAGTGCGATTTGTTGTCTACATTTAAAATCTATATTTAAAAACAGAATCTCTCGGATGGTTCTAATGATCATCCAAGTGGTAACAGTTGCCATAGGTTGTATCTTCTTTTCCTCCAGAAATTAAGCAGACCTATCCTCCATGCCTTAACTCAGTGTTTCTTCAGACTTCTGCACCTTACATGCTCATATGGTTCATAGGTATGCAACTGAAATCAATCTTTACAACATATTTTAAAATATTATTAAATTCTTGAATATATATTTTAAAAATATTTTTGCTTTAAATGAAGACATTTTATACAATACTGTCTTTTTTTTTTTGCTTTAAGTGATGATGTACATAAGATGTAAGAGATACATTAATGACAGAGTAACCCATCAAGCTAATGTGGTCTTGTGTAGGGTGAGGTCCTTTTGGAATCAGAAGGAAAATACACAGAAAAAAGGAAAGTCAGATGTTTTCTGGAATAAGAGAGAACTTCAGACAGTTGGAGGCAGTAATGAGCTCAAATAACAATGCTGTCAGTCAGGGTTTTAGTTCAATCACAGAAAGACTCTGGTTGATTTTGAGCAGAAAATGAATTTGTTGAAAGAATTTGGGGCAGCTCATGCAATCACCTGGAAGGCCGGACATCAAGGTAAGAGTCTGGGCAGCAGCCAGGACTGTTGTCTGGAATCCCAGAGAAGCGCTGATCTTGTCAGAGCCCTGTTTCTGCAGCTTATACCATGGATCCAGCTGACATCTGGCCCTCTAAGTGCAGCCGGCACTACACCATTGTTTATTCCAGCAATCTCTGTTACTATCTGTAACTGCTACTGCTTCCAAAGAGATCCCTCCAGTTCTGTCTTGTTTGCATCCTACAAACAAGCTACAGATTTAGTCCAGGCAGGTGTGTTTGCGTAGCAGAACGTGGGTCTTTTCCCACACCCAGCTGCAACGAAGGCTGGGAAGGCAAATACCTGGCGTCGTCAGCTCCTCTAGTAGGACCAATAAGATGGACAATTCTACAAATATAAGAAGATTCAGATGCAGGGTGGTCAAATGTCCACTATGGCGACTCAGTGCCAAAGGGAGATCCAACTAAGTAGCATGATGACTATGAATGCAATTCAACTATTTCATGAGGGCTGCCAAATATTCTAGTGCTTGAAAAGTGTGGCTTGAGCCCCAGAAGGATGAGAACCACTCTTTTCATCTGTATGCATAGCCTAAACTTCTCCTTAAGCTAAAACTCTAACTATAAGCACCTGAAAAATAGGGATGGTGCCTTCTCTTGGCCTGGTGTATCACTCACATGGCATTTATCAATACAAAACAAAGCAAAGCAAAGCAATAACCAAACTACCTTATAGCTAGATATTGTGTGTATGTGTGTGTGTGTGTGTGGTGTGGTATGGTGGGGGGAAGGAAAAGGTCATGTCTCATTCAGAAGATGCATTAGTTCACTAGAGCTGTCATAAAATACCACACGCTGGGTCGTTTAAACAGCAGAAATTTGTTTTCTCAAAGTTTGGAGGCTAGAAGTCCAAGATCATTGTATCAGTCTGTTTTTTTTTTTTTTTTTTTTCCTGAGGCCTCTCTCTTTGGCTTGCAGATGGCTGCCTCTTCACTGTGTCCTCACATGGGGTCTTTCCTCTGTGCAAGCACCCCTGCTATCTCTGTGTGACCTAATCTCCTCTTATTATAAGGATACCAGTCAGAGTGGATTAGGGCCCACTCATATCACCTCATTTAACCTTAATTACCTCTTTAAAGACCCTTCTGCAAATATAGTCACAATTCTGAGATACTGGTGGTTAGAGTTTCAACATATGGATTTGGCAGGTTGTGGGGGGGAGGGGGATGGGGACACAATTCAACCAGTAATAAAAGAACAAAGAGAAGCACTGGAGAAATCAGGGAGATGATCTAGTCTGAACCTTTCATTTTGAGAAGCCAGCCTTCATTCACTCTTCCTCTCACAACAGCAGCCTGTGTTTCTCTACATGACCAACTCTGCCTCATCTCTTCAGAGGAAGTTGTTGTCACCCATAAGCTCATCCATGTGCATCAGATTCTCAACTCTATGGGGCTTAGTGCACTGAGTAGCACATGATCATATTGGAACAATGAGATGCAAAGAGACATATTGGATATTAGCAAAGAAGGCAGGTGCTCTTTCTGCTGAGATGGCAACCAGCGAGGATGCTATGAGCCAGACGAGGGATCACCATGTGGTGCCTGAGAATGGAGCTAACATGGTGTAAGGCAAAGCCAAGAGACGGAGAATCTTAGTGACATTGTTCAAATTCTTGGATAAAGTCAAACCCAATGTCAAAATGGTGCCTTGGTATCATAATGAATTTCCTTTTCTGTTTTAGCTTATACGAATTGGGTATTCTGTCATACCCAACACTTCTGAAGCATGTGCATTCTGTTAAGATACAAACTCTTTCATTTTAGGCGAGAATAAAGAGATTTGAGTGTCCAGGACCCACAGTGGAAAAACCTAGACATGCAATCATTTGCTTTCTACATCTTTGAATACTCCATGGCACAGTTTCTTGCTCACTAAACTCAATTTCAACAAATGAAAGAATATATTTAATTTTAATTTAAATATTTTAGTTTAGCTCTTTTAAAAACAAGTGTTGCACAATTGATGTCTCTATAATTCTAACATTGTGGATGTGATCAACATACTCTTTATCAAGGTAGCATTAAGCTAATTTCAATGCTAAAGTAGGCTGATTTTTGAATCCACTTTAGTGAGATGGTTTAATAAGGTAGACCCATCCTACTCACTCTCTGTACTCGATGCAAATTAATAACCCTCAGCACGCTCCTTCCCTTGGCATCTCCAGGCTCCTGAAGCATGTGCATCCTATCTCTCAGCCCACACCTTGCACTTGCACAAATGATTAAGTACCGAGAGAGCTCATTTCTCCTAAGTGGGGCTGCAGTGTTGTTTCTTAGAAGAAAAACATATGGGTGAACCAGCACTCACCCAATCTAAATGTATTGACGTTTCACATATTTGCTATACATCTACCATTTATTCACTAAGGTAAAAAAAAAAAAAAAATGAAGAGGATGCTAGTTTAGAAAAAAAAACAAAAAACAAAAAACTAGACCATCAACACAAATAGTCAAGAATTGAGAGAGGCTTTATATTTATGTAAAACCTTTTTCTCCAAATAAAAGGACAAAGAGAGATTAAAGAATATTGAGAAATCACTGATAGGTCTGCTGTTTAAATTTAACCTTATGTCTAAAAATGTACCATCTCGCACAGCACATGGTTTTATGAGTCCGGTCTCCCTTCAAGGAGATAAAAATAAATGAAATCAGCATTCTTTCTAACTCCCCTTGCATAAATTATTACTTACCCTAAGCAAGATGACTGATGATTTCTAAAGCTCTTTTAATTATATGCTAAACTGATTAGTGGCTGAAAGGATGTCCTTTTAGAGCAATGAATTGGGATTATTCCAGGAATACCTGTATGTTGAGCCAGGGGGGTGAGGAGTAAGGAGAGGCATATTCTACTCCAAGAACAGTGAACATGAGCAAGGTCTATACTCTAAATCAGCAGGAGCCACCGATACCTTAATAAGTAATTGGAACATAGCAAAATTTTTGACAGAGTAGGTTTTTTCACCATTATCTGAGGTGGCTTTACAAGAAATGACCAAAAGAGGATTATTCAAATATTAAGGACTTCAAGAAAAAAAAAAAATCCTGCTGTCTCCTATGTGAAAACAAACAAAAAAACCTAGTAGGTTTAGTATGAAGGATTTTAAATACAGCAAGCATTTTCCCCAAGCAGAAGCACTTAAATGAGCTTCAGTAAGAACATCAAGTGAATTGAAGGAGTTATTTTGATAATACCTCTAAAAAGAAATATCCTGGAAATTAAGGTAGAAACTGGTTCTTGAAAGTTCATTTTCTCTAAAGAATTATCTGCTTAAATTTTTTTTATTTGATAATGTTGACTTGTCTTTGGGATTTCGTATTTTCTCAAAACTTGTGCCTTTTATTCATAGAAGGGGTTTCAGTCTTCCTGAATCAGGATAGAGAGTGTGTAATAGGAAGAATTGCAAATCACATAAGGTTGCTGAATACAATTAATTTTATGTTATCAACAAAGCAGAATATCTGCTATGAACAAAACAGCTGATAAATACTGTGGTAAAATTCTAAATATGTCTCCCCTGCCCTGCCCCAGGATTCCCGCACCTTAGTTATTCAATCAAACACAAATGTAGGCACTGCTAGGAAGGGACTTTGCTGATGGAGTTAAGGTTACTCATCAACTGATCTTAAAATAGAGAGAGTATCCTGGATTATTTAGGTGGGGCCAGTGTAATCACATGAGCCTTCAAAAGCAGAGGAGGAAAATTAAAAAGTGGGATTAAATATTTGGAGGTGATGGATAGGTTGATGGTATAGATTGTAGTGATGGTTTCATGTATGTATACTTATCTCCAAACTCATCAAATTTGTATATATTAATTATGTAAGCTTTTTGTATGTCAGGGAAAAAAAAAGGGAAAATAAACAGAGAAGAAAAACAGAAGAGTTAGAAAGATGTGGTAGAAGAAGAAGTAACAGACGAGTGATGCAAAAAAGGGGGTGTCAGAGAGGTTATGTATGTGAGAAGGACTTGACCTTGACCATTGAAGATGGAGGACTGGGGCCAAGAGCCAAAGAATGTGAGCATTCTCTAGAGGCTGAGAAAGATACCCCTCCCCATAAAACACAGCAAGGAAATGGAGACTTCAGTCCTCTAGCAGCGTGGAGCTGAATTCTGCCAACATTATGAATGAACCTGGAAGCTGATTCATCCCCAGAGCCTCCAGAAAGGAACAAGTTCCTGTCCATGCCTTGATTTTGACCTTGTGGTATCCTGAGGAGAACACAGCTTAGCCAACCTGGACATCTGACCTACAGATACTGTGAGAAATTAAGCCACTAGGTTTGTGGTAATTTGTTACAGCAGCAATAGAAAATGAGTGCAACTGCAAAGGAACTCAGTACTACAGAATTAATCCTCCACTCCTAGCACATCAGAGATGCTCAAAGAATGTCTTCAAAGCATTCTGATGCAACAAAACCTAAAACAAACAAAGCAAACATACCAAACACGATGATAAAGCTGGACTAGCCTTCTATCCTCAGGAAAAGTTTTATCTATTTAGCAAGAAAAACATATATTTAAAAAAAGATGATTCTTTTCCAAAGATCCTGCTTCTTGAATAGAGATTATGACTGTTATTTCAGAAGAAAAAACTAAAAACTAGTCCCCCTTTTCCATTTCCTTCTAGTATACACTGCACTCATGGTGGATATTTTATCAAAAATAACCACCTGCTATGATTTTGCATCCTGGAGATATTGATTTAGAGATTTTTTTTTTTGAGTCTTGGATTTCAATTCTCATTTTGCTGCTTTTTGGTTAAGTAAGTTTGGGAAAGAAGCTTTTCCATATCTTGGCTCCTCTCATGGGTAAGATGAGGATAAAAATTCTTACTTACACAGCATTGTTGAAACAATTAAAAGAAATAATACATGTTTTCAAATACTGCTGGCACATAGTAGGCTTTCATCCAATAATAGTGATTCGTTTTAGTATAAGTGAATTTGTCCCTTGACTCCTGACGCTTACTCTGGATTACAGTCCAGTTTAAGTTACACAGTTGGGAAGAATATTTCTCAAACGCCCTGTATTGATTATTCTTTTTTCTGACCATTTTTAGTCAAGAAGTTTCTTTTCATATTTGATAATGACTTTTGTTTCTCCAACGTGACAATATTCTTTTTAAACAGGAACTACAGGCACATAGTAGACTCTCTATAAGACATACTTGTAGTTTAAAAATCTTTGTGATGTCGTTTTCACTTGACTTCATTATGTATGCTTGTGTGTACATTTGCTTTATTTTCCCTGCACCAGGAATGCCAAAAACTGTGAAGAAAAAGAATCCATCCTCACTGGACATGCAGCCAAGTCCCCAAGCTACAGTGCCAGCAGTCTCAAGAGAGAGACTAATCATGAAAGAATGCCAGCATAATTTCACAGGCCCATGAGATTTGGCTTGTTCAGATAAATTTTAGATAAACATCTGCACTTTTGGTGGCCTATCCAAACCCAATCCACACAACCAGCCCGGAGAGTATCATCCATCACCACACTGGCACCAGTGAGAATTTGCCCTGATGGGGATTTATTGCAGGAAATTAACTCTTCTCTTCTGTAAAATGATTTGTTTCAAATCCAGGTATCTTCACTCCTACTGAAAACTCCAGTGGTGAGATACACAGCTTTCTGAATTTTCACTGTGCATTTTAATTGGGCTCCCTTTCAGTCGTTAACATGTTTCACTACTTTGTGGAGAAGATAAGAGGGAAAATCTGATTCACCCTTAGGGAGGATTTCAGAAGGAAATTGTAAATTTCTTTAGAATTATTGATCAGTACCTATCCTGAGCGTGCTTATACTTTGAGGTTTTTCTATTTCACGCATTCATAGATATTTCCTCCTTATTTCCCTCATTTCTCTATCTTTTCTTGAAGTTTCATTGTTTCATAATTTTAGGTGGTATTTTATCTTTCCTGACTCATAACATCTTTGAAAATATATTGTGTGTAATCTCAGTATTTATACCGGGGGTGCCAAAAAGTGTATACAAGTGGACACTTTGGTCAACATTGATCAAGAAGTAGTTCTTCATAATCAGAAGTGTCTGGACGCTGATGGTAACCACTTTGAGCACCTCTTGTAATTGTAGAAGTTAAATATAACTTGTATCCACCTTTTGTTATTGGTACATATTGAATATTACAATTTTAATAGCTTTTTTCTTTCTTAAAATTCGTATACATTTTTTAGTCAATCTCTGTATATTTAATTCACTGTTATCATTTTCACCGCTGATGGGTTGCCTGCATGGGTTATTTTCTCATGAATTGAGTGGTTGTTTGCGTCTTCAAGTGGATGCATAGAGAACCTATGGTATCTGTGTCTTGAGGCTCTGGAGAGGAAACTTTTTGCCAGGGGATACTTAGCAGCAGTTTGTAATTATTTTTGAAGCTACTGATTGCTTATCTTCTTCTATTTTTTTTTTTTTAAATGTGAGGTGTATTAGTTTTCTATTACTGCTTCGATAAATTACCACAAACTTGGTGGCTTAAAACACCACACATTAATTCTCTTATAGTTCTGGAGGTCAGAAGTCCTAAATCAGATTCACTGAAACCAAATCAAAGTGATGGCAGAGTCATGATCCTTCTGGAAGCTCTAGGGAAGAAACCATTCTTTGCCTCTTCCAGCTTCTGGTGGCTGCTGGCATTCCTTGGCTTGTGACACCATCACTCCAAATCTCTGCCTCCAAGGTCACCTTGCCCTCTCCTCTTCTGTCTATAATCAAATTTCTCTCTGTCTCCCTTTTATAAAGACACATATGGTTGCATTTAGGGGTCGTCTGGATAATCCAAGATAATCTCTTCCTCCGAAAATCCTTAACTTAATCACGTCTACAGAGACCTTCTTTTCCCATTTAAGGTAACATTCACAGGTCCCAGGGATTATGACCTGATGTCTTTGGGGGCCATTTTCAGCCCATCACATGGGGATAAAAAATCCCAACATTTAGCTTTTCAGTTTTCTAATTGCAAGACAGTAGCTCTCATTTTCTTTTTTATTCATTCAGAACATTACTGATTCGCATATAGAAGAGTTCAATAGAAAAGCTCATCAATTAAATGAGCAAACACACAGAAAAAGTAATCAAGGTATGGTAGTACCTGTCATACTACATGTATCAGATCTGTGACAAATGTTTTTCTTTATATTTTGCTTGTTGACTTTCTTTCTCCTTTCTATCGTTCTTCCATTTCACCTTCTTCTGTTCCATCAGCCCCCATCAATTTCCTCTCCCTCTTTTTCTCTCTTCCTCTCTTCCTTCCTTCTTTCCTTCCTTCCTTCCTTCCTTCCTTCCTTCCTTCCTTCCTTCCTTCCTTCCTTCCTTCCTTCCTTCCTTCCTTCCTTCCTTCCTTCCTTCCTTCTTTCCAACTACATTTCTACTTAGCCTGTGAAAATAGATGGATGGAAATAAAGTATACCTGGTTGCTACTGGTAATTTTCACAGATACTTTAGATTATCCAACTAGGGAAATATAAATAAATGCTGAGATCAAACAACTGAATTAGAAATGAAAAATGCCATCAGCTACCTAGAGGTGTCCACACTTTTGAAGGTTTAACTGGGTATAGAAAACTTCTCTAGATGATTGTTTAAATTTTTCATTCATCAGGGTATTGGGCCTATAGCTTTCAGTTTGCCCTTGTGAATCTCCATTGATGATGATGAATAGAACAATTTCTGAAACTCAAATTAAAAGTAAACAGAATAGGTCTTCTCATGTGTAACCTATGAGTTGTGGTCAATTATGATATCAGGACATTTGTGTCCTTCTGTGTTACCAGGTGCAGTCAGACAGTGTGATGACAAGAAATGGCAGTTGAATAAGGATATTAGGATCAAATGTTACTGGTTTCAATGCAGTGTACTACATCCAGCTCTCAATCATCCATGCTAATTGGGGAGACAGGAAGCAGGAAGGAATGAAAACCAGAATGATAATATTAATAATAATAAAAAAAGACACCCCAGCTATTGCTTTGACTATCCTCTATCATTTAACCAGGTCTCAAAGAGGAGTATTATAGAATGGGCTGAACTAGCTCTTCTTTCCTTTGGAAAGTCTGAGGGAGATTTTAGCAAGCATAGTACTGGTGACTCTGATAGTTCCAGAGGGATATGTGGGCGGTGGGGAAGTTGTTCTGTCATTTTCCTTGTCTGCAACTGTTTCAGGTTTATCTTCAGAGATGCTTTTACTGATTGAGAATAGTGACATGTTAGTTATGAGGCCGTCTTAATATATAAAAGGGTCACTTATCTTTAAGGTTAATTTAAGATCGCTGTTCGAGCAGATTCTCCTAGTTATACTGGTTCCAGTGACTTCTGAGTGTTCCTACTCCCACCCTGAACCACTGCCAAGATGAGAACCAGTTGGAACTCACTGTTAGTTTCCATTAGGTTAGGGGAGGCAGATTCTGAGATCTTCTGAGGACATCTGAAATTTCAGTCAATGCCACTGTAAACATGAGTTCTCTGATATGCCACATGTTTTCATTGTAAAGCTGTGAATAGATGCCACAAATTTTCTTCTGAAGACTGTATTTGTTTTCATGTTCCTTAGCAGCTTGTGGTGACCCTTGATTAAGCTTGAATTTCCAAGATCTCATCTAGTTTTTATGTTCCTGTGAAAATTCTAGCTATTCCCTTTCAAAATTCTACTTTCTTATCAAGATTTAACTCAAATATTTCTTGAAGCCTCCTCTAATCTCTCATGATGGAGATGAGTTTTCTTCTCTGATGGTCATTTTGGTCTACCATTAAATTGATCATTAGTATAAAGGATGTTCTTGAAGCAGCTGTTATTTTATTACAATAATCTATTCTCTCTTTTATTATTGTTTTCAGTGTTTTATATTTGTGTAGCAGGCTGCATTAATAAGGGTTCAATGCCCAGAATAAAGGAGGATATTCTCTTGTCAGAGATTCTACTAGTCAAGTCACTCCTGGGATATTATATTTAGTTTGTTGCCCTTTCAGAGGGACATTGACAAACTAGATCATATACAAAGGATGATGACCAGGTAGGCACAGATTCTGTGCCACAGAAGCCGTGATGCAAAAATAGCCATTGAAATATCTGAGGCTGTTCAGATCGAACAGCTGTTCAGTTCCCATGGAACTGCACTTCCCCAACACTTCATGTTAAGTTTTATTTCCTTTTTTTAAAAAATTTAATTGGGGTGACTATTGTTAGTGAAATTACATAGATTTCAGGTGTACAATTCTGTATTACATCATCTATAAATCCCATTGTGTGTTCATCACCCAGAGTCAGTTCTCTTTCCATCACCATATATTCGATCCCCCTTACCCTCATCTCCCACCCCCCTCCCCCCTTACCCTCTGGCAACCACTAAACTATTGTCTGTGTCTATGAGTTTCTGTTTCTCATTTGTTTGTCTTGTTCTTTTGTTGTTTTTGGTTTATATACCACATATCAGTGAAATCACATGGTTCTCTGCTTTTTCTGTCTGACTTATTTCGCTTAACATTACACTCTCAAGATCCATCCATGTTGTCACAAATGTTCCTATATCATCTTTTCTTACTGCAGAATAGTATTCCATTGTATATATATACCACAACTTCTTTATCCATTCATCTATCGAAGGATATTTTGGTTGTTTCCATGTCTTGGCCACTGTAAACAAAACTGCAGTGAACATTGGAGCACACGTGTCTTTATATATAAATGTTTTCAGATTTTTGGGGTAGATACCCAGGAGAGGGATTGCTGGGTCATATGATAATTCTATTCGTAATTTTTTGAGGAACCTCCACAATGTCTTCCATAATGGCTGCACCAGTCTGCATTCCCACCAACAGTGTATGAGGGTTCCTTTTTCTCCACAGCCTCTCCAACACTTGTTACTATTTGTCTTGTTGATGATAGCCATTCTGACTGGGGTGAGGTGATATCTCATTGCGGTTTTGATTTGCAGTTCTCTGATGATTAGTGATGTTGAACATTTTTTCATATGTCTATTTGTCATTTGTATGTTCTCTTTGGAGAAATGTCTCTTCAGGTCCTCTGACCATTTTTCAATTGGGTTATTTGTTTTTCTGTTGTTGAGTTTCATGAGTTCCTTGTATATTTTGGATATTAGCCCCTTATCGGAGGCACTGTTTGCAAAAATCTTCTCCCATTCAGTTGGTTGCCTCTTTATTTTGTCGAAGGTTTCTTTTGCTGTGCAGAAGCTTTTAAGTTACACATAGTCCCATTCGTTTATTTTAGCTTTTACTTCCATTGCCTTTGGAGTCAAATTCATAAAATGCTCTTTGAACCCAAGGTCCATAAGTTTAGTACTTATGTTTTCTTCTATGTAGTTTATTGTGTCAGCTCTTATGCTTAAGTTTTTGATCCACTTTGAATTAATTTTGGTACATGGTGACAGATAGCAGTCCAGTTTCATTCTTTTGCACGTGGCTATCCAATTCTCCCAGCACCATTTATTGAAGAGGCTGTCTTTCCTCCATTGTATGTTTTTAGCTTCTTTGTCAAAAATTATCTGTCCGTATTTATGTGGTTTTATTTCTGGGTTGTCAATTCTATTCCATTGGTCTACGTGTCTGTTTTTCTGCCAATACCACACTGTTTTGATTACTGTTGCCCTGTCGTACAAGCTAAAGTCAGGGAGTGTGATACCTCCAGCATTGTTCTTTTTTTCTTAAGATTGCTTTGGATATTTGGGGTCTTTTGTGGTTCCAAACAAATCTGATGATTTTTTGTTCCATTTCTTTAAAAAAATGCCATTGGGATTTTGATGGGGATTGCATTAAATCTGTATATTGCTTTGGGTAATATGGCCATTTTAACTATGTTGATTCTTACAATCCAAGAGCACGGAATGTTTTTCCATTTCTTTGTGTAGTCTTCAATTTCTTTTAAAAATGTCTTGTGGTTTTCAGCATATAGGTCATTCACATCCTTAGTTAAGTTTATTCCTAGGTGTTTAATTCTTTTTGTTGCAATTGCAAAATGAATTGGTGTTTTTTTGTTGTTTGTTTTTTCTGAGATTTCATTGTTAGTATATAGGAATGCAATGGACTTTTGTACGTTGATTTTGTAGCCAGCCACATTACTGTATTCGCTGATTGTTTCTAATAGCTTTTTGGTGGAGTCTTTAGGGTTTTCTATATACAGCATCATGTCATCTGCAAAGAGTGACAATTTAACTTCTTCGTTCCCAACTTGGATGCCTTTTATTTCTTTCTCTTGCCTGATTGCTCTGGCAAGGACTTCCAACACTATGTTGAAAAGCAGAGGTGATAGGGGACAGTCCTGTTGTTTTCCTGAATGTAGAGCAAAGGGCTTCAGTTTTTCACCGTTAATTATGAGATTAGTTGAGGGTTTGTCATCTATGGCCTTTATTAAGTGAAGGTATTTTCCTTCTGTACCTATTTTATTAAGTGTTTTAATCACAAATAGATGTTGTATCTTGTCAAATGCTTTTTCTGCATCAATTGATATAATCATATGATTTTTGGTCCTTTATTTTGTTTATGTGATGTATCACATTGATGGATTTGCGGAAGTTGAACCATCCTTGTGCCCCGGGGATGAAGCCCACTTGGTCGTGATGAATAATCTTTTTAATGCATTGTTGTATTCGATTTGCTAGTATTTTGTTTAGGATTTTTGCATCTCTATTCATCATAGATATTGGTCTGTAGTTTTCTTTTTTGTGTTGTCCTTACCAGGTTTTGGTATCAGGGTAATGTTGGCCTCATAAAATGAGTTAGGGAGTACTGTCTCTTCTTCAATTTTTTAGAAGAGTTGGAGCAGGATTGATATTAGATCTTCTTTGAAGGTTTGGTAGAATTCACTAGTGAAGCCATCTGGTCCCGGACTTTCTCTTTTGGGAAGGTTTTGGATGATTGATTCAATTTCGTTACTGGTGATCGGTCTGTTTAGATTTTCCAGTTCTTCATGGTTCAGCCTTGGAAGGCTATATGTTTCTAAGAACTTGTCCATTTCTTCTAGGTTATTGAATTTGGTGGCATATAGTCCTTCATGGTATTCTTGGATGATCCATTGTATTTCTGTGGTGTCCGTGATAACTTCTCCTTTTTCATTTCTGATTTTGTTAATTAGTGTCTTCTCTCTCTTTATCTTAGTGAGTCTAGCCAAGGGTTTGTCAATTTTGTTAATCTTTTCAAAGAACCAGCTGTTTGTCACATTAATTTTTTCTATTGTCGTTTTGTTCTCTATTTCATTTTGTTCTGCTCTGATTTTTGTTATTTCTTTTCTTCTGCTGACCTTGGGTTTCATTTGTTCTTCTTTTTCTAGTTCTTTAAGGTGTAACATGAGGTTATTTATTTGGGATTTTTCTTGTTTCTTGAGATAGGCCTGTAATGATATAAATTTCCCTCTTAAAACAGCTTTCGCTGCATCCTAAAAATTTTGGTAGCATGTATTTTCATTGTCATTTGTTTCTATGTATATTTTGATCTCTCTTCTAATTTCTATTTAGACCCAGTTGTTCTTTAAAAGTATGTTGTTTAATCTCCATGTATTTGTGTTTTTTCCTGCTTTCTTTTTGCAGTTGATATCCAATTTCAAAGTCTTGTGATCAGAGAATATGCTTGGCATTATTTCAATCTTCTTGAATTTTATGTCCCAAAATATGTTTTATCCTTGAGAATGTTCCATGTACACTAAAAAAGAATGCATAGTCTGATGTTTTAGGATGAAGTGCTCTATATATGTCAATTATGTCCATTTCATCTAATGTGTCATTTAGGGCTGCTATTTCGTTAATGCATTTTCTGTTTGGATGATCTATCCATAGCTGTCAATGATGTATTTAAGTCCCTTAGTATAATTGTGTTTTGGTCAGTTTCTCCCTTTAGTTCTGTTAGTAGTTGCTTGGTATATTTCAGTGCTCCCTGATTGGGGGCATAAATATTGATGACTATTATGTCTTCTTGTTGTATAGCCCCTTTACCATGATGAAATGTCCATCTTTGTCTCTTGTTATCTTTTTCACCCTGAAGTCTGTTTCATCTGATATCATTATAGCTATACCTGATTTTCTCTGGGTAACATTTGCTTGCAGTGTCAATTTCCACCCTTTCACTTTGAGTCTATGCTTGTCCTTGTAGCTGAGCTGTGTCTCTTGGAGACAGCATATGGTTGGGTTTAGTTTTTTGATCCAGTCTGCTACTCTGTGCCTTTGTGTTGGTGAGTTCAGTCCATTTACATTTAGGGTGATTATTGATATGTGAGGATTTCCTGTCATTCTATCTTTAGTTTTCTGGTAAGGCTGTGTCTCCATTGTTTATTTGCTTTGTGTTGTTTATTATTTCTGTGTGGTGGTATTCTATGATTTTTCCCTCTGTTTCTTCTTTTATTACAGTATACATTTCAGTTCTGGATTTTTTTTTTTTTGAGTGGTTACCTTTAAGTTTATGTAAAAGAAAGTTTGATATTTAGAGTATTCCATTTTCTTCAGCATGCTTACTTTCTCCATTCCCATATTCCGGTTCAGGCCTTTACTCTCCCCCTTTTTATGTTTTGGTTGCCACAAATTGTCCCTGTTGATGCTGGTCGAATAGCCTCCTTTAGTATTTCTTGTAGTGCAGGTCGTGTATTAGAAAATTCCCTCAGCTTCTGTATATCTGGAAAGGTCTTTATTCCTGCTTCATATCTAAAGGATATCTTTGCTGGATATATTATTCTTGGCTCATAATTTCTCTCTTTCAATAGTTTGACTATTTTGTTCGACTCCCTCCTGGCTTGTAGAGTTTCTGCTGAAAAATCTGATCATAATGTAATGGGCTTTCCTTTGTAGGTTACCGTCTTCTTTTCCCTGGCTGCTTTGAGGCTTCTTTCTTTGTTGTTGATTTTAGACAGCTTCAATACAATGTGCCTTGGAGAAGGCCTGTTGGGATTGAGGTAATCAGGTGTTCTATTTTCTTCTTGGATTTGAGGATCCAGTTCTGTCCACAAGTTTGGGAAGTTCTCATTGACAATTTGTTTGAATATATTCTCTGTTCCCTTCTCTCTTTCTTCTCCTTCTGCTATGCCCATTATTCTTATATTGCTCTTTCTGATGGAGTCAGAAAGTTCTTGTAGAGTTCTTTCATTTCTTTGAAGTCTCAAGTCTCTTTCTTCTTCCATCTGTGTCATTTCCAGGTTTCTATCTTCGATGTCACTGATTCTTTCCTCCATCTGGTCCACTCTACTACCTAAGCTGGTTATTTCATTCTTAATTTTTTCTATTGAGTTCTTAATCTCCAGAAATTCTATTTGGTTCTTTTTTAAAATTTCAATGTCTTTCGTAAAATGCTCATGTTGTTCTTTAATTGTGTTTCTGAGTTTATTAAACTGCCTTTCTGTGTTTTCTTGCATCTCATTGAGTTATTTCATAATTGCAATCTTGAATTCTCTGTCATTTAAGTCACATATTTCCAGATCTTTAAGATCCTTTTCTGGAGACTCTTCACTTTTTTTCTGAGCTGTCTTGTTGCCTTGGTTGTTCATGGCAATTGATGATTTGTTATTTCTCTTCCTAGACATATACAGGTGTGGCTTCTGCAACAGGTTGATAGGAAGAGGTCTTTCTTTTGTTTTCCAGTACTTGTTGGTAGAATGTTTTATTTTCTCTCCGACTGCAGCCTTTTTTTTCTCTCTCACACGGCAGTGCTATGTTTTATCTGCACTATTCCAGCTTCTCACACAATGGGGAGATTCCCTGGGACACGGGCTTCTCCTCTGTTAATAGTTCCCCTGGGTCACAGGGCGTAGTGTCCGTGTGGGTATGTGGAGAGCTTATGAAGTTCCAAAACTGCCTGCACCAGATTCAGAGCCCGTATGTTTCAGCAGTTCTGTTTACTCCTGCAGGCATCTGCCCAGATAGGTGGGGCCAGGGGTGGGGTGAGTTTTGAGAGGTGGCCCAGAGCAATGGCGGCAATCACCACCACATTCTGTCCTGCTTCCACAGCTCCCTCCCCTTTGCCAGAACTAGTTGGGCTGCGAATCTGTGTCTGCGGTCCACATTTCTCAGAACAGCAAATATTCTGTTCTTTTGATCTGACACTGCTACTGTTCCACTTCTAGCACAGGGCAGGTGGTTGCGGGGCAAGCTCTGGGAGGGGAGGGAGGGGGAGGCTAGTCTCAGTGCCTAAGGCTTCCATTCTTTGCTCAGCAGTGAGGGCTTAAACCACTATTTTCAGCCTTCTTCCCTCAGTCTCTTCTCTGAGGTCTCTGCCATGAGCGTTGGATTCAGCCGTGTTATATGCTGCCCCCTCTGCCCTGTGGGCCACAAGCGGAGCCTTAGCAGTCTGAGTTCTTTCTTCTCCCACAGCTGAGGTAGTTCCGGGATGCAGCAAGCTCGGAGCACTGAGCTAGGTCTGCGTCCTGGGCCCACCGACTCCGTCTCCGCACTTCTCCCTTCCCACCTTCCCGGCTCGCGCGATTCACCCACCTTTAGGTGAATTTAGTAGTGGGCCTCTTCATCTTGCTTGTCTGCTGTGCAGGGAATCCTTTGTGGAGTTAAAGTTGTTTGATTAGTTGTAAATTCCAGGGGAGCTTTACAGAGGATCACCTCACACCGCCATTTTGATGACGTCCCCCAGGTTAACTTTTTATATTACTGTTTGTTTAATTGTCCTTCTTTCACACTAGACTTTAAGTTCTGGGATGTCAAGAATCATGTCTGTTTTGTCTACTGTATTGTTTCCAGCACATATCACAATGCCTGGGGCAAAATAGATGCTTGATAGATATTTATTGAATGAGTAAATGAATAGATAAAATTTTTATTGAACTGTAAATCTGTGTGATATTAATAGGGTAAAATTGGGAGAAATCACATTTCTGGGGGCAAATGGTTTTGATAAGTCATTAGTACAGGTCGATTAGATAGGTTTTCTTATTGCTGGACTCCTGAGAACTTTAAGAAAATAAAACGTATATTTTCAAGACAAGATTAGCATATGCCCTATTTTCTAGGTATATTTCACCATGGAATGCTCTTTTTTCCCCCCTGTGAAATATCCAAGGGCAATGCTGCCAATAAAAAGGAAGGACAGGTAATATGATAGGGGACTTTAAATACTTTAAGGTCTATTACCCTGTTTCCCTGAAAATAAGTCCTAGCTTGACAATCAGATCTAATGCATTTTATATCATGTATAGACCAGGTCTTATATTTTAGTAAAATAAGACTGGGTCTTATATTAATTTTTGCTCCAAAAGATGCTGGAGCTGATTGTCTGGATAGGTCTTATTTTCGGGGAAACACGGTATTTGTAGGGGAAGCCACTAAAAGGACCAGTGAGTAGAAATTTGAAGGATGTAGTTTTTGATTTAGTATAAAGATACTGTTAAAAATTAAAACAGTAAAAAAATGGAGTAGACACGCTCCCAAGGTAGTGAATTACCTGTCTCTGTTTAAGCAGCTTTAAGCAGAAGCTGAACACTCTTGGGGAGAGTTGCAGGACTTGAATTATCCATCAACTATTAATAGAAGATTGTATTAGCTCCTTCAAAGCCAAAGTTGTCTTCTGTAGTCTCTATTATTTGCAAGTTCCTTGCCAAGAAGACATTGGTATCTTTTAAACACCCATACCCCCTTACCCAGTGTTTTGTTTCATGGTAGGCATTTAACAAACGTTCCCATATCATTTGATTGGTCTGTAGGTTCTTACAGAATTTAAACAATTGTAATGAACACACATTGGGTATAACATAGAAAACTATATGCAAACTAATTTTCTTATAATCAGAAAAGAAACAATATTAATAGGAAGCCTGTCTTCTGGAAATACACAGAAATGTACAATTTAAGGGTATGGAATAATTACTGATGCTATCTTACTGTATTTCTTACTCCACAACCCCCAATTCAGAACCCTCACTCCATTTTACTGGTGAACCTTGACTCATAACAAATGAGTTGTAATCATCTGGATGACTTTGTTGTGAAATTTGAAAGCATATTGAATGACTCAGACATCATAACCTAATTATCTGCAACTGTTAGATCGAATTTAGAGGGCTATATTTTTATCTGGCTTTTGCTATTTATGTGTTTCTGTTACTTTGCTTGCCATCTGGCCAAACAATAGCATATTGGGCAGTTAGGAAGTACCCAGAGGTTGAGTTCTTGGGTGTTAAAATAGGCTAAAATTGCGTTCTTCAGGCTTTTTTAGACTACTGTTCTTACTTCAGGTTTCTAGTCTGCTTGCTGGTGCTGTGTGTAGCCACCAATTAATTTTTATTAAACTATCCAGAGTTGGTTTTTGTTACGTGTTACCAAATGACCAATAACTCACACAATGTATTTGGATGAAGAACCTGGGCACTGAAGGTATAACGGAATGAGAGCCTAGAGCAGAGCTGTGCAATAGAAATAGAATGTGAGCTACATATGTAATTTAAACATTTCTAGTAGCTACAGTACATTAAAAATATACATACAAAAGCAGGCAAAATTAATTTTAATAATATGGTTAATTTAACTCAATATATCCAAAATAATATTACTTCAACATAGGGTCATTATAAAAATTATGAATGCGATGTTACTTTTTTTTTAAATGAAGCCCAAAATGTAGTACTTTATATTTATAGCATATTTCAATTTGTATTCTAATTTTTCATCAGAGATAATTGATCTTTATTTAGATTTCATAAAACTTACAATTAAAAAAGTAGATTTACTTACCTAAGTTGTTCCAAACATACTGAAAAGTTTTCAATAACCAAATAGGACACAGAGAAAAATAATTAAAATTCAGTCCCTCAGTCACACTGGCCATATTTCAAAGGCTGCCCTATTGGACACCACAGGTTTAAGAGCCTCACTTCAAACCTATCCTCCAAGAAGTGTAAAACCCAGGTTCCTTGACCTCTCTCCCTACCTCTTGCCTCAAAACCTCACACTCCACCAGGCGTTACTGTGTAGGTCAGGATCCAGTCAGGAATATGGAATACATTGTGAATTCATTACACAGGTGTTAACGGGCTGAAAGAGCACAAAGGGAACACTGAGATAGAGGAAACAGCTGCCACCCTTGGAACTGAGGAAAAATAAAGGACAGATGTAGAATCATTAGAAGCTAGGAGCTTGGAATACAAGGCCCATGCAGGTGATATTCAGATTTCTGACAAGCCACCTACTGCTGCTGTAGCTATGAGGGAGCGTGTGTAAACTGGTCTGAGAGTGCCAAAGGAAGTGGGGGCTGCAGCCAAATGCTGGTGCTGAGCCTATCACCCCAACTAGAGGGTCCCTGACAGGAATAGGACAAATAGGAAGGAAGTCCTTTCTACCTTTTCCCATCTTCAAATTTCATGCTTGTGTCTCACATTGTCGGGAACTGATAGGAAGCCAGTTTGTAGAATTCCATCTTGAGAAAAGTAGACTTAGAGCAGAGATTAAAAAACAGGTAAATAACTGGCATAGACAAGTTGAAATGCTTGTTCTTCCTGTTGTACCAGCAGCCCTTCATTTAACCTGGTGGTTTCCTCAGAGGCCCTGGCTGTGGTTTTCCATTGGCTTTGGCGGTACCCTGGCAAAGCCCTTTGGGCAGAGGATTTCCAGGGTTCATCTGAGTTTTGAAAGCAGCTCTAGCTGTCTAGGTGGAGACAGATAAATCCAGAGCTCAGCTCAATTTGAAATTGTTTAAAACTGAATTGTTTCAAACTGCCTTAGTATTGATGAATATTTGGGCCTTAATGAGGGAGTATTTTGCTCTGCCAGACCTTGTATGGCTAGTTGTACTTTTTAGGACAGCTTTATCTTGCAAATGGTTCCACGTGCCCATTCCCTATATTCCATAGCCTCTGTGGATTTTCCTAGGCCTTCCTGCAAATGGGCACAAAGGGGATTATTATTGATGTCCAGATGCTCCTTTTGGGAGAGGGGAATCGCATTTCCTTCTCCCCAAAATGAGTTTGTAAAGTGAACAAACTCATGTTTTTATCCCTGAAGCATGTGCTTGGGTAGAACACCCTTAAGTGATTTCCAATGTATCTCCCATTCTCGAAGGGTTAATCTCTAACGTGGCTGAGCTTTTTCTCTGAAAGGGAGATAAGTGCAGGAGGAGATGCTCTAATGAGGCTGCCGCGACTAAGCGCAGTACTGCGGGTGAGGAAGCACCCATCTATAAGCCTCAACTCGAGGGCCCCACTTCCCCGTTCACATTCCCGGGCAAGTGGGATTATTTTTGTAAGAAAGATATATTTGTAGAATTAATGCCGCATATGTTTGAACTCTTTCCAAAACAATGTATTCATGAATGCTTAAAACATTTTGAAAGCTCTGTAATAAGAGGCGCATTAGCCATTTCCTGGCAGTGTGATGTGTTTGTGTTTGGGTTACAGTTCAGTTCTTGGCTTCCTCATCACACAGCAGTTGGAATGAGTCTTTGAATTAGCATGAAATGACACGGTTTATTTTGTTTAGTCGATGTGGTCTTTCCAAAGCTGGTGCTCTTTTCTTCTGAGCCTGTTGTGAATATTCGACTCCGATAGGCTAGAGAGAAAGAAAGCAGACATCCTGATGGTAGTTTTGACACTGGGTTTCTCATTAAGTAAGAAAACGGCCAATTCCCCTGCCACCCTCCCTTCCTGCCACAAAGCAAAAATCAAGGCGTGGCAAGAATCTGTACAGAGGAACACACTCTCATTAAAGGGAATCCTTTGTAGTATTTGATTTTAGTAGTTCTCCTCCCCCACCCAGCCCATAAAGGTAGAAAAACAAAATTAATGTTCTTTACATTTTCTGGCTTTGCCTATGATTTTATCAACTAAAGCCCTCATAGGTGAATTAGAATGCTTTCCTTTGGGATGCGGAGCTAATCAAGACATAAATTACTGGGAAGTTAATGAAAGCAGACCCTTTGGTGTCCGACACCCAAGCCTTTATTCTTTAATTTGGAATCCTCATAACACTGAGAATCCCTTCCTTCAAGCAAGTCCCTGGCAGATGTTTTATTGTTTCTGTTGTTTCTCCTCTGGGGCTGTACATTAGGTTAAAATATCACAAATAGCTGCTATTAGAGTGTGAGTCACAGAAGCTATAATTCTTTGTGACAGCCAGAGGAAATGTGACATGTTTAGGAAACCCTGTCACTGATGCTAACACTCAGATCTTCAGGCAAATGTTTAATGACCGACTCAGCAAGCTGCACAAACTTTGCTATCTACCAAACAAAAGGTTATTCCCAGGGAGCTATAAATATTCGAGAAAATGTCTCTAGACAATAATGGGCTCTGTTTCCTCCTTTCACCCCTTAATCTGTAATTGTAGGATGAATATCATATCTGAGACAAATCAGACAGATCTCTCTCTTCTGTTCATGTTTGCATATCAAGTTATGTTAGTATTTCCAGCCAACATCTGTGAAATTGGGCTAAGCAATCGTTCACGTTTTAATCTGATGTTAGTACAGGACTCCGAGTCCTTTAAAAGCCTTTAGGGTATGGTCATTGGGGATTAGAATAAGTGTTGCCATAATTACTCAACTATTTGCTAGTCATCTCATAGCGAATCATTAATTTTATATATCCAGCAAATTATAAATCCCCCAAGTGAATTTTCCATTATATAAATACATACATGCTTTGTATTATCTGTTTAACTCAGTTTCTCAAACTTGGCATTGTGGACATTTTGGCTAGATAATTCCTTGTTGTGGGGGGCTGTGCATTTCAGGATGTTTAGCAGCATCTGTGGGCTCCATCCATTAGGTACCAGTAACATCTGTCAGTCGTGACAACCAAAAATGTCTCCAAGATATTGCCAACTGTCCCCAGGAGGGCAAAATTAACCCCAGTCGAAAACCACTGGTCAAACCCTATCTTCCTCTCTGCTTCTCTTCCTGGTCTCCAAACTAATGATTTCAAGTGAATACACATAATTCCTCATCCTCTCTTATAGGTCAAATATACAATTCTCAATACTGTCTAAAAAGGTCTCATATACATATTCATGTTTTCCTGCTTGAAAGTCTCATAACATAGTATCTGGGGTACTGACCACATTCTACATATCACTATATGTATAAGTGTATATTTGTGAGCACCCCTTCTAGACTGAGTCACAGTGTTTAGACATAGCTTGTGACCAATATTAAAAAAAAAAGAATCAATATCTCGTTGTAGACCACACCTCATTTAGAACTCTCATAATATTTTGTTTGCTATTTTCTTCATTTTTTAATAATGAGAAATAAAACACACTAGAAAAGTATAAAGATCAAAAATTAGAATGGCCCAAACCCCACTATCCAGAAATAACAATTATTAACAATGCAGTTACCTTTCTCGCAGTGTTTTTCTGCGCATTTTTATTTAGAGCTTTTAAAAATTTAACGTCATATTATAAGCACTTTTCTTATCAAAATGTATAAGCATTATAGTAATGGCTCTTCTTGTGGAAAGCAAGACCACAGTCTAAGAATTTAAGTTAAGATATTGTATAGAAGGACAGGTTGCAGGAAGAAAGAAAAGAAAGGAGGCTCAGAAACTGGCAGCTGAGCCATCAACACACCCAGATCCCTAACTCATCAAATTTTCAGGCTTTTTTTCATATTCGAGCGCAACATAAAACTTTATCCATGATTGATTTGTGACAAGCGGGGGAAGTAGGGTCTGTAATCCCACTCAGGTAGGTGAGAAGATATTCATATGGGGGAGATGAGACCTCTTGTACTCAGCAAGGAAAAGGCAGGAGAACCTTGTAATCATAAATTAATCAAACTGAAGAAGACTGCATACAAGGGTGCTAGTCACGCATATTGGAAAGGGGTCTCAGAGGTTTGCCTGTAAAACATAAAAGAGATGGGTTTTGTTTTCTTTCTCTAATTACTTACAAGTAATTGCACTGACTTATAATGGAGAAGCTGGTTTCTTTTTCATTAGGTACTGTTGCAATTTGTGGAATAATTCACTTTCCTTTTTCTAATTTTAAATAATGGATCCATTCATTCAACCAGAGTTATGGACCCTCTAGCAAATGTAAGGCTCTATGCTGGATACTAAGGCCAAAGGGTAAACACTGAAGACAAGGTCCCAGTTCTCATGGAGTTCAGGGGTCACCTGGAGCATCAGACAATCACCAAGTGAATAAACACGATTTGTTCATGGGGAAAAATGTGTCTGATTTCTTTGTGTAGTTTAATTTTGATATGATATTGGCTTTTTAACATCTCTGTCCAGTTCTTCCTTGTCTTTTTAAATAAGATATTTATTAAAATAAAGCTAACCTATAATATTATATTAGTTTCAGGTATGCACCATAGTTATTCAACATTTATATACCGAAAGAAATGATCATGGACCATGATAAGTCCAATAACCGTCTGACACCATACCACACTACCACAATATTATTGACTGCATCTCCTGAGTTTTGCTTTACATCCCATGACTCTTTTATAACTACAAGTTTGTACTTCTTAATCTCTTTCCTTTTTCACTCACCACCAAACCCCTTCCCCCTACCATCAATATGTTCTCTGTATCTATGATTGTTTCTGTTTTGATTGTTCTTTAGATTCCACACGTAAGTGAAATTGAATTGCATCTCTTTCTCTGTCTTACACTCCATTCAGCAGAGTACCTGTCAGGTCCATGTATGCTGCCGCAGATGGCAAGAAACCATTCCCTTCCCTGGCCAAGCAATATTCCATTGTATATATGTGCCACCTCCTCTTTATCCATTCTTCTATTGATAGACACCCAGGCTGCCTCCCCATCTTGGCCATTGTAAACAATGCTGCAATGAATATATGGATGCACATGTTCCCTCAAAGTAGTGTTTGGATATCTTCAGATAAATACTCAGAAGTGGGATTACTAAGTCTTTCTTTGTCTCTTATTGTAGCCTTTGTTTTAAAGTCTATTATGTCTGGTATAAGAATTGCTACCCTAGCTTTTTTGTTGTTGTTGTTTCCATTTTTATGAAATATCTTTTTCTATCTCTTTACTTTCTATCTGTGTGTATCTTTCAATCTGAAGTGAGTCTCTTGTAGACAGCATAAGTAAGGGTTTTGTTTTCTTATCTATTCAGCCCTCCCATGTCTTTTGAGTGGAGGATTTAAACTATTTGCATTGATAGTAATTGTTGATAGATATGTAGCTATTGAATTTTTATTATTCATAATTTTGATTGTTTTTTTTCCATCTTAAAGAAGTCCCTCTAACATTCCTTGTATTACTGGTTTGGTGGTGATGAACTCCTTTAGCTTTTTCTTGTCTGGGACACTCTTTATCTGTTCTTCTATTCTAAATGATAGCTTTGCTGGGTAGAGTGCTCTTGGTTGTAGATCCTGGCTTTTCATCACATTGTGTCAGTCCCTTCTGGCTTGCAAAATTTCTGTTGAGAAATCAGCTGACAATCTTATAGGAACTCCCTTATAAGTTACTAGTTGCTTTTCTTTTGCTGCTTTTAGGATTCTCTCTTTGTCTTTAACCTTTGCCATTCTAATTATAATGTGTCTTGGTGTGGACCTGTTTGGGTTCATCTTGTTTGGGACTCTCTGAACTTCCTGGACTTGTATGTCTATTTCCATTGCCAGATTAGGAAAGTTTCCATCATTTCTTCAAATAGGTTCTCAATCCCTTGTTTTCTCTCTTCTCCTTCCAGTACCCCTATCATGTGAATAATGTTACACTTCATATTGTCCCAGAGGTGTCTTAAATCATCATCATTTTTCTTCTCTTTATTCATTATTTTTTGTTTTGCTTTGTTTTTGATTCTTTTCTTTTTGCTATTCTGATTGGGTGTTTTCTGCTACCTTGTCTTCCAAATTGCTGATTCAATTCTCTGCTTTATCTAGTCTGCTGGTGATTCTTTCTACTACATTCTTCATTTCAGTTATTGTATTCTTTACTTCTGACTGGTTCTTTTGTATGGTTTCTATGTCCTCTTTTATGCTTGCTATCTCTCTGTTTAAGTTCTTACTAAGTTCCTTGATCATTTTTATAACCATTGTTTTGAACTCTGTCAGTGGTAGATTGCTTGCCTCCATTTCATTTAGTTCTTTTTCTGGAGTTTTCTCCTATTCTTTCATTTGGGATGCATTTCTTTTTTTCCTCATTTTGGCTGCTTCTCTGTGTTTGTTTCTATGTGTTAGATAGATCTGCTACATCTCCCAGTCTTGGGTAGGTGGTCTCACATGGTAGGTGCCCTGTGGGGCCCTGGCACAGTCTCCCTGGTCACCTGCTCTGGGTGTCCTGGAGTGCCTCTTGTGTAGGTTATGTGTACCATTCTATTGTAGTTGAGCCTTGATTGCTATTGGTACCTCAGTGGGTTTGGATTAACCCTTAGGCTGATTGGTTGTGGGGTTTGGTCATGTCTACAGCTTACAGGCTGCTGTGCAGGGGGGCTTACACTACTGAGTGGGATTTGTCTTAGTGGGCTCTGGTGCCTGTTGAGAATTTCCTTTGGGTTTAGTGCTTGTGGAGCTAAATGGTCAGTGCTCTGCTGTTGTCTGAGCCAACCTCCAATTATATTGGTTCTGGGCCTCTTGAGAAGGGCTCAGGTGCAGGCCCAGGTCACCCACTGCCTGTGATCAGCCAGGGACTGTCTGGTAGGAGCTACAAAGGGATCCACAGTTTTTTGCTGCCCGTGTTAAACCTGGAGGCATGTGGGATAGGCCACCCTGTGAACTGAGAGTGTCTGCCACCAGAAACAGGAGTGGGGTAACTCCACAAAATGCCAGAACACCCTGAGGCCTACTGCCACCTCCTGGCTCCCTTAAGGTTCAGACACTGATAAAGCCTCACGCAATATACAAATTGGGTGAGCTGGGTCTCAGGAAGTCACTAGTGTGGGAAGAGTTGTGGTCAACAGGTTAACGTATACTCTGATTTGGTGCCAGTGCCAAGCCTGGAGCTACTCAGCAATAGCCTCAGAGCACACCAAGGCCAGTTACCACCAGCCTGGGTCCCATGGACTCTGATAATTTTCCAAGAGAGAGTGCAATCTGGGAGGGGCTAGCTGCTTACAGAGACATTGCCTCTGGTATTTGGTGAGTTGGGTAGGGCAGGGTCCTAGTGAGTCAACAGGGTGGGGCAAGCCCAGCTCACTAGGCCAATCAGATTCAGATTTGGTCTATGGGGGAGGGCTCAACACAGGAAACATAGCACCCACCTGCTTGCTACTTGGAAGAAGGACCTCATATAGAGAAAATGGCAACTGTCCTCCAGCCTCCAGTCCTTGCTCTGAAGTTACACACTTCAGTCTGCCCCCCATATGTCTCCAACACCCTGAGTTCCTGTCACTCTGCCAGAGCCCAAGGTGAGTGTCTGTGAGTGAGTGAGTCTGTACAAGGGCCCTTTAAGAGAATGTCTGGGTTTCCCACAGCCTTCCATCCCACTCAGATGGTTGGAATCTTCACTGTTTTTCACAGCTAGATATTGTGGGGGCCCCTCTTCCCAGCACCTGTACTCCAGACTGGAGAGACTGGTTTGTGGCTGGGATCATTCACTCTTCCAGGGGGAATTTCCATGGCCAAGATATCCTTCCCAGTTCTCAACTGCCACACAGAGGTTTGGGGCTAACCCATTTTGCATCTCTCCCCTTCCTACCAGTCTCTATGTGGCTTCTTCCTTATATCCTTAGTTATAAAACTTCTGTTCCACTAGACTTCAGATGATTCTCCAGGTTGATTGTTGTATAATTTAGTTGTAATTTCAATATGTTCACAGAAGGAAGTAGACACAGTATTTATCTACTTTGCTATCTTGCGTCTTCCCAGTTCTTCTTTGTCTTTGATTGCTTGTCTTTCATGATGGTTTTCTAATTTCATAGGTACAATGTCTCTAGAAGTGAATAAAGATCAGATATTATTTTGATTTTTAAAGAAGATCTATTGCAGAGGAAACCATATTTTAGAGTTCTCTTGTGTTTATTTTTTGAATTGTAGAATTTTTTCATGGACCTCGTGACTCTACTTATTCTTAGTAGGAAGTCTATGATTGTCCTCTATTGGCTTTTAAAAATCACTTTAATTTAATTTACACATTTAATTGAATTTATATATTTTATGTAGTTATGTATTTTATTTGTGTTAATTTATTTATATATAATAAAGTTTACCAATTTTGAGGTATGATTGCATGAGTTTTGACAAATACACATGATTACGTAACCACAACCACACTCATGATATAAAATATGCCCATCATTCCAAAATTTTTTCTTATGTAACTTTGCAATAAGTCCTTTCTATCTCCACCTGGCAAGCTATGATCTGCTTTCTGTCACTATGAGTTTGCTTTACCTATAAATTTATGCATATAGACTCATACAGTATATAGCCTCTTGTGTCTAGTGTCTTTTATTCACCCTAATTTATTTCAAATTTATTCGTGTTGTGCAACATTATATCATGTTTCTTTTAGTTGCTGAGTAGTATTCTTGTGTGTGGATGTACCACAATTTGATTATCTATTCACCTGTTGATGGCATTTAGAATGTTTCCAGTTATTGGTTGTTATAAATAAAGCTGCTATAAACATTCAAATACAAGTCTTTATGGACATAGATTTTTATTTCTCTTGGATTGAGGCAGCAGAATAACATTCCCCAAAGATCCCCATCCCCTAATCCTGGAACCTGTGACTATGTTACATAACATGTTAAAAGGGAATTAAGGTTGATGATGGAATTAAGTTTGCTAATGAACCTGACCTTAAAATAGGAACTCTAATCTGGATTTTCCAGGTGGGCTCAATATAATCACATAAGTTACTAAAGGGAAGGATTTTTCCCTGCTGTTGTAGAGAACCAGAGAGACGGCAGCTTGAGAAGGACTTGACCTACCATTACTAGCTTTGAGGATTGAAGGGACAAAGGATACAGGCATCCTCCAGACCCTAGAAAAGGCAAGGAAAGAGACTTTTCCCTAGAAACATCAGAACGAAACATAGCCCTGAGAACACATTTTAATTTAGTGAGACATGTGCTGAATTCTGACCTACAGAACTGTCCCATAGTAACTCTAAGTTGTTTTAAGCCACTAAATTTGGTAATTTGTAACAGTAGTCATAGGAGACTGATGCATGACCAAATACTTGGGAGTTGCATTTCTGGGTCATGCAATAAATGTATGTTTAACTTTATAAGAAACTATCTTAATGATCTTTTTTTAAGTAGGTTTAAGCTGTGTTCTAAACATAGATTGCAGTATGTTTCTTTACCAGTGATTTTTATTGAAAGACTTCCAGATTTAAAATGTAGAGAAAGAATAAAAGGAGGAGATAATCATTCATAGGTTTAGCAGTTTTGGAGACTGGGGAGTCAGTTGTACCAGAGCCATAGCTGAGAGGTTTTCAAGAACATTAACATGGACAATATTTCCAGAGAAAGATTTTGACTGGTGAGCAAGCTCAATTGCTGAAGAGGCCATAGCAAGCCAAAGTGCTAAACTTCTTTTTTCTTTTCTCCCCTTCTTCTGCCTCTCCCCCCCACTCTGGTTCAAGCCATTGTTTTTCAGTCTAGTTGTGTAGGACACAGCTCCTTTGCCCATGCTGGTGTTATGAGCCTTGTGCTCCCCCCGGCTGAGACAGTCGCAGGTTGGCTTCTCACAGCAGCTCTCGCTGGCTGCCCCCATGGCCACTCATACTGGCCACTGGCCTCTCATGGTAGCACATGGTAGCCCACTGCAGCACACGGTAGCACATGGTAGCCCACGGCAGCACACAGCAGCCCACGGCAGCTTACGCCAACCTCTGGCTGCTCATGGCAGCCCAGTTCCAGGGAGAGCTGTTGTTCACAATCTTAGCTATAGAGGGCGCAGCTCACTGGCCCATGTGGGCATTGAATCGGTAACCTCAGCGTTAGGAGCTCGGCGTTCCAACCACCTGAGACATCAGGCCAGCCTCGAGAGTGCTATTTTTAATAAAATTATAAATTGAAATAAATGGAATGCACAATCACATTCTACTTTTGCCTCCAGAGAAAGAAATTCAAAATCTTAATTTATAAAGAGTTCAACCTAGATTCTACCATGGGCACAAGAGACAGAGAAAATCGGTTCAGAGAAGCATATTTGGATCCCTTACAGAACATGGGAAAACTCCTATCCATTTACTTCATTGTTTCTGAAAATGGAGTTTTGCATGATACTCTGCAGAACATGAAAGAAGACAAATGCCTTGGTCTCATTTTTGACATGCCAGTCAATACTCTAAGAGCAACAGAGTTCATTCTGCAGTGAGGGAAGAGCTGATATAGCCCCTGTCCTAACAGAGACATTGGGTACAGAGCAGATACCTCCTTGTCTTAGCTGCTGCTTCCTGGAGGGCAGCTGGAGGCCATGATGGAAACTGCTGCACTTCAGTCTCCCTTGTCACAGTCACGGTCCTTGCTTTTTATAATTTTTTTATTTTCTAGTAATGTGCTTCCTAGAAAAAGTAGTAAAAGCTCCAAAGGCAAAAAAAAAAAAAAAGTAAAATAAAATAAAATATCAAAAAAGGGAATGAAAGGGGCAAGAGGGAGGTGCTGCCTTCTTTAGGTCTACCCAGGACGCCTTTCCTGGTTTACGATTCTTCCTCTGTTGAACCACAAAGAGAAAAATGTAGTAGGCTTCTGAACACCAGGGTATATTGTCTGTCAAAGGATTTGCCAGTTAAAGAACCAATTAATTCCCAGCCCCTACAGCTCATGAGGATATAAAAATAGGATCTAGGATGGCTTTTGAAATATTGGATATACGCTCTTCTTAAAAGAAGAGAATTGAAACTGGCTTTTTTCTTTTCTGAAAGAAAAAAAAAGAACAACATTTTGGGGCTTTGATGTTTTTCGTTCGGAATCTGCCCCAAGGTGTGTGATTTCAGCACGTGTACAAAAGTGTGCACACAAGTGTACTGCATACATATTTGCACACATTGATGCAGAAGTGGTTTACTGTAGAGTTAATGCAGATATTTTATTTTTTCAAGCAAGTGGTTATTTCCTTTCTTCCCTGGTCAGATGGATGATTTGAACAGCTTGGAAGGGCAAGGGCAAGAAAACCTTTGATTTATCTGTTGTTGAACTGATTTAGACAAATGCAGGAAGATGATACATCACTGAATTAGGGTGAGCAGAACAATAATGAGAACGTAAAGTGGGTGACAAGCGCACACTAAAATCCATATTACCAGTAAACAAGCAGGCATGCATGTGTACCCTGTGCCTTATTTTACTTGATAGAATGGTGCTTGTCATGTTTCAGAATAGTTTAATGAATGCTTTAGATCTGTAATTAGCAGGGCTGTCATGTGCTCATGAGATGCTGGCATTGGTGAGTGGTGAATTACCCACTAAATACGATAAAAAAAATTCAGACCCTATATAGGGAACCATACAGCAGAAGAGTAAGAGAAACATGGGTAAATATTAATGCCATTGTGGTAAAATTTAAAGCTGTACCATCATTGTAGTACAAGAGATTTGCTAACAAAAAATGTCCCATTTTCCTTCAAAATGAAAATCAAAGGAAAGAGAAACTGCAGAGGAAGAAGAGTTGCTCTCTCCTTAAATTCCGTCATATTTCGTGGGCCAGCTAATTAGATACTCTTATTCTCTTGGGCATTTATTCTTTAAGAATTCCCCCAGATAATCTGGTTGAAAGCTGAGTTCCCTAAATAAGTCAAATGGAGGATTTCCCGAATGTACAAAGGAAACAGGCTTACAATGAACCCCAGAGGCATCTGGGAAGCGGTGGAAGGATGTCTGTACAGGAGAAAACATGGAGCTTAAGGAGGAGGTAGATGGAGATTGAGAGGTTTTAAGCAGCTAGCCCCAGACCCTCCTGGGTTGTCCCTTCATTAATGACTCATGGAGAGTCTTTTCTCTGCATTAGTAGCAAGATGTCTCTCTATTTCTTCCCTTAGTCAATGTGCAGTTTTCCGTTAGAGGCCTCAAGAGCAAACTTTTCCAACACTTACTTTCTCTGATGCATTGGGTTCAATACGATAATAAAAATTTCAGTCCATTTATTAACATTTTCTCATTCGAGGGATCCCATGTTATTTATATTAATATCTTTAATATGTATTTGTCACCTGTTTTTTTCTTGTGCTGAGTGTCACCCTCTGACTGACTTTGCTGTTTGCATCCAGCAAGGTACTGTTAGTTACAGAGCTGAAATGAATTTTAAAAGAATAAAAAAAAAGACACGAAGGCCATAAACTAAGAAGAACTCTATGCCAATGACCTTACACAATTACACTTAAAACTAATATACCAGCAAGTTGGTAAATATGATTATCCCTCAAGGCATTTGTAGCAATTACTTAATGTTGTGTGAATATTACTTCAGTATCTGATATAGAACCTTGATGGTCTTCCTTTTCATAAAAGATTCATTGTTAAATGTGCTCTTGAGTCAGCTTGGCTGTTATGGATGGATCCCACTGTGCCTAAATAGACATTACGTTTGCCCTGGTTTTTAAGGATGACTGGATAAAGCTTTGCTTTTGAGACTTGTGTAGCATAGTCAATGATATTTTTAGTGAAGTGACCTAAAAGGTGATGTTCAAACCACAGATGAGACTTTAGCTTCACCAAAGTTTACAATCAGGGCTGACCTAAAGCAATATTGTGAAATAGGGAACTTCTTCCTCACCTCTTCACCTCTTAGATGTCAAATGACTCTATGGCAACCTCTTGGTCCCTAATGGGGCATTCTCTGTAGGGTGGCTCTTCCCTTTCACGGTCCCATTTGTTTCCAACCCAAAACTCCAATTACTTTTGGGTGTCCTTGTGCCTCACTAGCTAATCTGATTGATCAATTTATGCTAAATTCTTAATCCTTTAACAAGGGGTTAAATATCAATGATCTTGCTCTTGCAGATGATTGCATATTTCAGTCAGTGCCTTCCACATCTAAAGCCAAAGCAGCACATACTAGTGGGGATTACAGGTCTCGTGCATCCATAGTCACTTGGGTCCCTGCTGAAAAGTTCCCCAGATTTTATTTTAAAAACTCAGGATTTGTAAAAGCAAGTTTTAAAAATACAGTGGGACCTATTTTATTTTTTGTATAAATGACCGAAATATATACACTCAAGATTAATAGCATACTTTTCATGAATAATGCTTTATTCTCTATATTTTTATTTTAAGAATGAGTACATTCAAATGGTAAACAATTTAAACAGTACGAGACAGTTTAAAGTGAAAAGTAGAATCTCCTTGTCTTGCTACTCCTAGTCCTTGGTTTTAGTTCCCAGAGGCAACTGTGGTGGGTGGAGTCATTTTTTAGTGTTTCTGGAGGTTCTCATTGCATGTTGAAATAATATTCTTATACCTCTGTTACTTTATTTTTAGTATTTTTAAAAATTATTTACTTTCTTTCAGTTACAGTTGACATTAAATATTATTTTATAGTAGTTTCAGGTGTATAGCATAGTGGTTAGACATATAATTTATGCAGTGGTGCCCCTGATTCGACTAGTACCCACCTGCCACTACACATAGTTGTTGTTACCATTATTGACTATATTCTCTATGCTGTACTCTACATCCCCGTGACTATTGTGTTACTCCCAATTTATTTCTCTTAATCTGTTCACCTTTTGCACCCTGCTCCCCAACCACACTCCCCTCTGGCAACGATCAGTTTGTTCTCTGCACCCATGAGTGTGTTCTATTTTGTTTGTCCTTTAGTCTCCATATATAAGTGAGATCATATGGTATTTGTCTTTCTCCATCTGACTTATTTCACTTAGCATAATACTATCATCTAGGTCCATCCACATTGTCCCAAATGGTAAGATTTTGTTGTTTTTGTTCGTTTGTTTGTTTTATGGCTGAGTAGTATTCTATTGTGTGTGTATATATATATATATATATATATATATATATATACACACACATATATACATATATTTATTTATTTATTTATTTATTTATTTATATACCATCCCTTCTTTACCCAGTCATCTATTGATGGGCACTTGGGTTGCTTCATTATCTTTGCTATTGTAAATAGTGTTGCAATGAACATAGGTGTGCATATATCTTTTCAAATTAGTGTTTTGGATTTCTTCAGATAAATACCCAGAAGCGGAATTGCTGGGTAATAAGGTAGTTTTATTTTGGATTTTTTGAGGAACCTGTAAACCATTTTCTATAGTGGCTGCACCAATTTGCAATCCCACCAAGTGTACGAGGGTTCCTTTTTCTCCACATCTTCACAAACATTTGTTGTTTGTTGATTTATTGATGATGGCCATCCTGATACATGTGAGGTGATATCTCATTGTGGTTTTAATTTTCATTTCTCTGATGATTATGTCTTCTCATATGTCTATTGTCCATATGTATGTCTTCTTTGGAAAATGTCTATTCAGGTCCTCTGCCTATTTTTCAATTGAATTGTTTTTTTGGGGGGTTGATATTGAATTTTATAAGTTCTTTATAATTTTTGGATATTAACCTCTTATCCGATATATCACTGGTGAATATCTTCTCACATTGTGTAGGCTGTGTTTTTGTTTTGCTGATGGTTTCCTTTGCTGTGCAAAAACTTTTTGATTTGATGTGGTCCCATTTGTTTATTTTTTCTTTTGTTTCCCTTGCCCAAGGAGATAGATCAGGAAAAATATCACTATGAGCAATGTCGGAGAGTTTACTGCCTTTGTTTTCTTCTAGGAGTTTCATGGTTTTAGGTCTCACATTTAAATCTTTAATCTATTTAAGTTTATTCTATATGGTGTAAGAAGGTGGTCCAGTTTCATTTTTTTGCATGTATCTGTTCAGTTTTCCCAATACCATTTATTGAACAGACTGTGTTTATGTCGCTGTGTGTTCTTGTTTCCTTTGTCATAGATTAAATGACCATATAGGCAAAAGTTTAATTCTGGGCTCTCTATTCTGTTCCATTGATCTATGTGTCTGTTTTTATGTCAGTACCGTTCTGTTTTGATTACTACAGCTTTGTAGTATAGTTTGGTATTAGGTAGCGTGATACCTCCAATTTTATTTTTCTTTCTCAAGATTGCTGTGGCTAATTATATAAAACTATTATTTGCTCCAGAACTAAGTAGAATGATTAGATGAAGGTGGATGGAAGTATAATCTAGAAAGATAAATTTCTGCTGTTTGAAATAAAATCTTCAAAGTTTGAAAACTTAAGGAATATCTTTTGTACTCTATTTCACTTAATTTCTTCTATGTTGGAGTTGCTCTTGTTTTTTATATTCTATGTCATTTTTTTGTGATAAGTGTTGTTTTTCTTTTTTTTAACTTCTTCTGGTATATATTTCTGAATATTTTTTTCAAATATGGATTATAGGTTGTAAACTTTGTGATACCATATATCAAAAACAATTTTTAAAGAATCCTCAGACGTAGTTTAGAATTTGGGGGTTGTATAGATATTTAGATTTAAAAGAACTTTCCTCTCTGGACTCTGCTCCTTATTTTAGCATCGACTGTGGCTTTTTTGTTTGCTGTGAGCCTGTTTTGTTTTTCTTTCTGGAAGTTTCTCAGATCTTTAGTTTAATCTATCCTGATATTTTAATAGGTGATGGTGGTTGTCTGGATCTTAAGACCTTGTTTTTTTACAACTCAGGGAAATCTCCATTTATTATTTCTTCTATATGTATACATAGTTTTTACACTATTACCTCTATTTTATGTTTTTGAAATTTATCAAATAAATACTGAACTTTTCAAATTTATCACCCTTGTTATTTTTCTCTCATATTTTCTGTTATTTTGTCTTTTTATTATATATTCTAGAGGATTTCCTCAACTCTATTTTCTGTATCTCCAACCCTGTCTGACTACTTTATATTATCATTTGGTCTGTCCATTACTTTAAGTTAACCATTGTATTTCCAATCTTTCTTTTTCTTGGATTATTCCTTTCTTGGGGCAGCTCATGCTTGTGTTACAGATGCGATGTTTTCTTGAATACTTTTAGGATACCAATTAGGTATTTTAAAAGTTGGGTTCCTCAATTGTTTCTAAGTAGTTGTTCCTTTTATTCATGTTGGTCATTTTTCTCCTGTTCTTTTGGATTTCCTTGGGTGTTGGATGCTTTTTCATTGTTCATTCATTTTCACGAGTGGAGAGCTATATTGGTGAGTTCAGGTAGCTGCTATGTATGGTTGTGCACCCAGATGTCCTCTCGTCTGAAGGGGCCTAACTGCAGTCTGTGTAGTTGGGGGCACACATCGGCACAATAGATTTCCTTGTAGGTCACCTGAGCGGGGCACCTTAACTCTGGGAATACAAAGCTTTAATCTGCTTCACTCCTTTCCTGTTTTACTGTCATTTGTTTCTCACTATTGTTTACCCTCTCTTTCTCTACTGGAGGTCCAGGTTCACCTCAAACTTGGCTTCTTTCTCAGATTCCAGCACCCTTGCCAAGCATCCTTACTTCCTCTTTAGGCAGATTACACACTTCTATTAGAGTTTAGTTTTTGGGTTCAAGAGTTCAGTTCTGAAGACGAAATCTTATCTTGGTTTCATTTTGTCACTAATGAATTTATTCTGTCACATAAATTTTTTCCATGTCATTTCAAGGGTACATATGGAGAAAGGGAGTCAAAAGATGAGTGAGCAAGCCTACTAATTCCACTTTTTTTACCCAACAGACATGTATGAATTAAAGAGACTTCTGCATTATACTGACATATTCCTCCTATTAACCAATCGTATATGGGTAATTGGTGTTATAGAAATGTGTACTGCAGCAGAACAGTCTATATTTTGCATTGAAAGAAATAGATTTATCTGGAAAGTTTAATTTTCTCACCATGATCAGGACTCCAGAGTAAGACAAAATTAATTGTAGACAATAAAAACTTAAAAAAAAATGTATGAACTGAGTCAAAGTCTGTGAATTTTGATTCAGCCACACACATATTCAAAGGGACATGGATTAATCAACTAGAGGGTAATGAAAAAAAGCAACTGGCAAGATGAAGTGGCTGCAGCCGCCATATCTGAGGAACAGATGTCTGAGGTTTTTAGCCTCAGGAGAAGAGACTGAGCAGAGATGCGACAGCTGTCTTCAAATATCTTAAGGGTTATTATTTCAAAGAATGGGTTGTTTTGTGTTATCATTCAGCTCGTATGACTTTGTCTTAAGTTGAGAAAATATACTTTTTTCCCCAGTAAAATCTTTTATGGAATCATGCCCAAACCCCCTTCACAGACTTTCCCACTCCACTTTCCCTCTGAGGCACCTCAAATTTAATCCCAGGAATCCATAAAACATAGTTTGAGAAGTCAGTGCTATAGGGGACAGAACAAGGACCACCAGATAGAAATTTCCTCAAGACAGATTGTAAAACCATTTAGAAAATATATTTATAACTATGACTCTCTCATTTTCTATCACATTTTGTAACAGCTCTACTACCATTTAAACTCACACTTAGAAAAAGTTTGAATGGCTACCCTGTGTGATACACTGTGAGATGTGCTTCCATCACCTCTGTTTTTCACTATGTCTTGCTGTAGTCTCCTGAAATCTCAATCTCCAAGGAGTGTCTCCTATATTCCCATGTGTCTTGGTGTTTTTATTTGTCTTCTCCTGGGGCTGTCTTCCTCCAGTGGGTTCACCATGTCTGCCAGGCACACCACTGCATCTGACACTGCTTCTCGACACCACTGTTGGGTCCACCTGACGCCTGTCCCATCTAGTGGGCACTTTTACCTCTTCTGTGAGAATTACTTTGTAATACCACTGCTTCTGCAGGAAATCACTTCTCTTCCCAGGTAGCCTCTACCTCGGTGACTTCCCTACTCAACATCCTCTTGCTGGCCATCAGTCTCCTCCTAGATTCTTCCAGGTGACTAAGCAGTTCCATTCTAAATGGAGGAAGTATGTTTGTCCTGTGTTATATTTGGTTGGAGGAATCCTGAACCTGGGCTACTAGTGCCCCAACATTGTAAAGCATATTTAGTGATACAGAGTAGTGAGCTTTTTTTATCTCAGCCACCATTTCTTCAGAGAACTCAGTTATGAAGCCAAAGAAACCAGACACATACAAGGACCCGTGTCAAGATATACTCAGGATCATCCCTCCGTTCTGGTGACCATGGGTTTTTTACTGGATTGAGATCTCATCCTGGGCTCACTTTTATGGTAAACGTTCTCTTAGAATTCTTCTTGAGTCCTATGCAAATACATAGTGGGAAGTTTGACCCCATTGGTTTGCCAGATATCCCCAGATGTTTGAATACCTCATGCAAAGGCTCTACTACATAATTATAAAAGGAATACAGTTGTGTTGTAGAAAATTTGGGAAATATAAAAATATATTCATTTTCTCATCACACTTGATAATACAGAGTGCACTGAGGGAGGGAGACCAAGAGTGAAATCCTAACAGAGAGAGAGAGAAACAGAGAGACAGAGAGCGAGTTGATTTTTTTAAACATATAATTTTGCATCTCATTTTAGTGATCGTCTTCGTAACATTGACTGGATGGTTGTGTAGTTTGATGTTTCAGATTTCAAGTTCCAGATTTCAAGTGATAGAATGATTATTACTGGGCATTCTGACAGTGGGACGAGAATACCCGTATATTGGTCCTAGGGTGTAGTTGGTGTGGGAATATACATGTGACTTCAATGTGACAATCAGTGGGAGGTAGAATTTCACTAACAAAATTTTAATTACACATGGAATACATTCTTCATGTAAGTCATAGACTCCTATTATTTCAAAAGCTGTATTTGAAATAGATTTAAAAATCATTTAAGGCACTTAGGTTGTATTCTGTTTACCAAAAAAATTTTACTCAATAGTAATTAGATGGGTTCACACTCTTCCTGGCTTTGGGAATACCTGCCAGATCATTAAGACTATCTCTTTCCACCACCAACCTCGCTGTGGCTCTAGTAATAAGAGACAGTTATTTCATATAGTATTTCTTCAAACAACTTTCTATCACATTCCTAACACTTACCGAAGTTATTCACTCTATTCATTCTATGACAAGATAATACCCTTTGTCACATAATTTGACTACCTGCGATCAAGGGTGGGTTGTGGTCATGGGATGAGCAAATGTGATGGGGGTGATGATGCATGTTTCGCATTGCTGAGAACAAATTTGCTTTATGTTAGGAAGAAGGAAGAGATCAAGAGGTAAGGAACCCAGGAAAGACAAAGGAGAGAAAAATCTACAAGGGAACTGGAGTAGAGAGCCACACTTTAAAGGAAAACAAGTGACCTAGGGGTGAGAAGACTTATTTGGGAAGTGTTTTTATTGGGACTTTTGAATTGAGGCTGCACAATTTCATAAAGGACACTCACCACACTCTATTCATCTTAGTTCAGGTTGCTGTAACAAAATCACATGATGAAAAGAGAATGAAAGAACTCTCTGGGGACTCTTTTATAAAGGCACTGATATCATTCATGAGGGCTCCACTCTTAGGAACCTAATTGCCTCCCAAGATCCCACCTCCTAATACCATCACCTTCGGGGTTAGGATTTCAACATTTGGGTGGATGCAAACCTCCGGTGCATTGCATTATTTCTTTTTCACTGGTAACATGGCCTCTTTGTGTCCAACACTGACACTGTGTGAACAAGAGAAGGATGAAGGAGGCTTACAGGAACCGTCGGGCTCACCTCCTGCTACGTGCCTTGACTTTGTACCTTCCCCTCCATCACTTGAAGCTCCGTTCTGCCCGGCTCTGAAATCTGAGCTCCACCCATCTCAAAATACTAAACTTCCCACATTTTCTTAAACACTTTTTCTTTATAATTGTTGTTCCTGTAACATTTCTTTTCAACTTCCACTTTATAGCTTGTTAATTCTCATTCACACTTTGTGTCTTTGTTCAGGTGTCACTGCTTCTGGAAGGATATGCCAATCACCCCTGACTTCTGACTGAGGTAAGCACTCTTCTACCATTTACTACACTCTCTTGTTTCTGCTGCTTTAATCGCCTGTTTCCTCCACTAGACTCTTAAGTTCTTCGATGGCTGGGATGAACAATGCCTGGTTGACTTTCAGCCCCAAAGCCTTGTAGAGTGCTTAAAAAGTATTCAGTAAATATCAAATGGGTAGAGAAGTAAAGGGATGAATGAATGGATTAATAATGAATGAGTGATGGTGTAAGTCAGTTTCTTCTCCAAATCTATTATTCTTCTCTGTTCAAGCAGGGTCCAGTCAGAAACAACAATAACAACCTAAAACCTAGCGAACTAGACATTTAAAACAAATGGGATTTAGTAGAGGCAATTAATTACACCACAATGGAAGAGATGCCAAAGTAACTATGACATTAGTGTTTATAGGAATCAGCTATCTACAGGACTAGGAAGCAAACAGGAGGATGTGGGTTACCAGGACCTGGGGCCCCCTCAGAGTTTTTGCTCAGAATTCTAAAGAGGACTATAGTTCAGTGATTGCTGGACCTCTGAAGATGGTATGTGGCCTAACAGGTGTGTGGTCTTCTGAGGAGAGGGCATGATCTGGTAGGTGCAGGCCATGGAGCGTGGCCTGGCTCAGTAGGTAAAGGAGCATGGCATGGTTAGTACTGGAATTACCAAGAATCCTTGGCCTTACTTTTTCAGGTATTTCTGAAGGGGCATGGAAGGGCTGGTGCTGGGAGTACTGAAGAAGCTGGAGGCTGGAGTTAACTATCTGTGGTTGCTGGAGCATTGCTAAGGGACTGAAAAATAGGAGGAATGCTACTTCTCTCCTCCTTCCACCTTCAGACACTTTGGTGCCTCCCATTAGCAAAACCTAATAGAATGCCCCAAGCAAGCTAGTATGAGGAATGTAGTATGCAACATTAGTGCCCAACATTACAGAAAATAAGAGTTGGGCACTAAGAAAATTGGTAAATAACCAGTACAGTTAATCTCCTTGGCTAATCAGCATCCATACCGATCCTTCTAACCATTCATAAGAGCTTTGTGCTTCTGCCTAATAAGATACATTTATCCTTCATACAAACAAAGACTGTACTTTTCTTCTACAAAGGGACAAGTTCCTATATCAGTCATATCTATATCTATCTGAATATTCTGGTAACATGAAGACAAATTTATAGATTTAACCACCAACAGTAGTACTTAAAGAAAATAATAGGGGAAAGAAGGAGGGAAGAAAAATTTAACATTAGTGATGTACACATAATAAGCAAGATAGACAATATTCATAACTGTTACATTTCTGTCATTGTTCATAAAGCCATGACTGATATTTATAACTTCCTTTCCCACTACCGATTCGATGTTTCCTTCGTTTTAAACTACCAACTTAGGTGGTGAATCTACTTTACTGGTAGTATGATTCAAACTTTTATTCCTAAAAGGATCTGAATTCCCACAGGTCTTCCTTTTATTGGGTTGGTGTAGATTTCCAAAAATTTTGTACATGGAAATATTATGAGACACTTATAGAAGACTATGCTTTCCGAACATAGTCCTTTCTGCCCCATGAGAAGCTGAACCCAAATTTCCCAGACAGTACATAAAACTCTTTTTGAGCCTTTTCGTTCAGTGGTGTGAAAACCCCCAAATTGTTAAATAAGCCTAAGTAGGATAATTTCTCCTAGGGAACTAAGATCCTTAAATGAACAAAGTCCAAAGTTGTAGACACAGGAAACACAAATTAGCTCAGTAGATTATTAGGTATATTTTGTAAGAGGGTGCATTCCCAAATTCTATCCCTTGATTCTGGCTGTGTGATAAATTTCACCATGTATTTGTCACTGATTCAAAGTGTGTATCTCATCCTACAGGATAAAATCCCAATCTCAATCTTTCAGTGTTTTCTCTATCAACTGGTCTTTAATTTCATCATTTGATCAGCATAACTATTTCTGGGTGATATGGTTCATGGTAAGACTAGTAGATTCCATATCCCCATTGCTATGATCCTTTCACCATGAAATAAGTTCTTTGTTTAAAAGCAATGTTGTGTGGGATACCATGAGTAAATAAGGCATCCTATAAGTCCAAAGATAACGGTATGGGCAGAAACAGTGCTGATAGGGAAGAGAGGTTTGTACTCTAATAAGTGTATGTAGCAATGAGCAAATGGCTGTCCCCTGATGAAGAGTTCCAACATGAACAATCTATTCCTAAGTGGCTCTCTGGTTTCCCTGAAAGTGATAATATAGCAATGGTTCAGTTTTGGTCTATGCTATTGGCAGGTTAGACACTCAGCTGTAGAAATTCCCAGTTAAACTTTGTAGAGTGGAACTCCATGTTCTTTATCGCTGCCACTAAGGACTTTGAGGCGGCTGGGAAATGAAGCCACCTTGCCACCTTGAACATGCCACCTTGAATATCTGGACATTGAGTGCCTCTGCTATGGTGAGCGTCCTTTGGTGACTCCATGAGACACTCACTTCATGAAGACATTGAAAGATAAACTAGGGAATGAAGTATCAGCATTCTTGAAAAACTCAGTTGGAGCTGCCTCTGAAGGCTGGAGTGATGGTAGGAGATGGTGCCCTTATGATGGAGATGAAACAATCCAGCAGTGTCAGAGGCCAAAAACCAGCACTTATTTCCAGAAATAAGGCATCAACAGAGTACAAACAGTAAGTAGCAACAGGATATAAAAATAATCAGCGTAGTCAGACCTAAAAGGATCTGTGGTGGTGTCTAGTTCATCGTATGTCCATAGGTATGCAAGAGATAGGCAGTCTACCAGAGAATTACTTGATCTTTATAACTGGAAAAATTCTTGGCCTGTGTGCAGAAATCTCACAACAGAGTCACGGCTCTCACGTGTTTCTGTGTTCCAAGTCCAGCAATAGACACTGAATATTTTTTCCTATTCTGTTCTTTGTTGCATCCTCAGTAGTTTTCAAATGAATGAATGTATGAATAAATGAATGGCTATAAATCGATGATAGGAAGGAAGGAAAAGCTGATGGGATTTATTGACTCAATTGAAAAATGGGTTAAAGTCTCAACTTGAAGCCTTAGATGCTTATGAAAATGGACCAATGAACTTTAATTTAAAAAAAAGAAAAAGAAAATGGTGATAATGTTAACAGAAATAGAAAATTCTGGGAAAGCCACTTATAAGAGATGGCAGGGAGTATAAATATGAGGAATTCAAATTTTAGAGCTGAATCTGAGAATTCTTGCAAATCTTTTGCAAAGGCTCCCAGAGGTTACCCAGTATCAGCTTTTAATTTATTATCTGGATAAGTAAACCATCCATTTGGGTTGGAGTTTTGGCTGTCTCATGATACAAGCAATAGACTGTCTGTGTGATATCTGATATGTTAGTCTCAGGCTGACAGTCCCATCCCCAGATTTTTACCCCTGCATCATACTCATTATCTTCTGAACCTGTGCAGGTGGCTGAGCAGAGCAGTCAGATAGAAATGTTTACACAGAGAACTCTTCATTACCTCTGACAGACTGTTTTAGCCTCACAGCTTCCAACCCCAGTTCCTGGAAGGCTGCCCGGCATTGTTGCCAGATGACATTGCCATGGAAACCACAGACCATCCCACTAGGGTGAGACACACAAAAGTGAAAGCAGTATAATAACAGATTTGTTTTTGGGCTCTGGTCCCTCTGATTTCACACCTGACAGGACTGTACATATGTCCTTCTGAGGAGCACAAAGTAAAGCAAACCAGTGCAGTTGGGGTTATTAGTGGCTTTCAGGAATAGAATAACCAGGAGAAATCTCACTCAGAGAAGCAGGGTCACAAATGAGTCTCCAAAGCCTAAGAATGTTTTTTCTCTTTTTTCCTCTAAATGTAGAGCTACCAGGGCTGGCACTTCTTTCAGAAAAAAAAAATGATATTCATGTCAGTTTGACATTGAAAAGATAACTTCAGTGAAAATGGCTTTTCTATTCCAGGTATTAACTCAACCACACCCAAAATTACCTTGCTCCCTTAGACTGAGGGTGGAGAGCAGCATATAATGGGCACTGCTGTGCACAAGGAATTTATTTCTCACCTTGAAGCCAGTAGAAGTACCAGTATTGCATTACCCTCTTGTGCTGGGCAGTGGTGACAGGGGGTTAAGTGCATACGTTAGCATTTGTGGAGCTGTGTACTGGAGGCTTGTGGATATGACTCTATACAAATTGTATCTCAATGAAATATTGTTAGCATGGAAAATGAAAAGTGATGTATTGTTAATCATTCAAAGCCAAAAAATTTTTTTTTCCAATTTGCTCATTTTTTTGAAAGGTCGGTTTGAGGAGTGGCTTTCTGGAACCACACAACTTTAATTTTGAAACTTTAGTTGCAAAATTAAAAAAAAAAAAGGTTTTCTCAGAGTAACTGAGGATTTTCATTGTGCTAAGAACTTAGGGGGCTGCACAAATACGTATTGAGCCACTACTCTGGGATGAAATTGAAATGTTTTTCCGTTGGCTTATCTATTCCCTCTGCTTCTTGTGAGCCTTGTCAGGTACCCCTCACCCACCCCCAGCTGGGAGCGTAGTGCTCCACTGGCCACATCCCTAGTCTGGTATCTGAACATGGCATGTATGTACACCTGCTCTGCACGGCTCATGGTTCTCTCTTGATGTTTGGAAGGAAGCTGCAATGAGTCTACACTAAAGTTCCAGATGAAATTCTGAGGCTGAGCAGTAACATCAGTCATTCTCTTGCTCGTTTCCCAGTTTCCAACATTCTTCAGCAACCATCCTTGCGTTTACTATCACAGTCTAAGGTGGAATCCCCCTGAATGAGGGTTTTCCCAATCATGTTCATCTCTTCCCTGTCTCTAGCCCCATTCTGAGTCTTATTTTGCTCCTGTCTATGTTGATGTTATCTGGTCGGTCATGAGATAGTTCCCAATGTCATTAATTTTTATTAATTTTAGTTTATTATCTTCAATTATTTTTCTTCTTTTCTACTCCTCCTCCTCTGCCTCCTCCTCCTCCTTCTTCTTCTTTTTCTTCTCATCCTCCTCCTTCTTCCTTCTTCTCCTCAATACTCACTTTACATTCTTGTTTTAACTAAAACCTGGCTGTTCATGAAACTTAGTGAATATGGCGAGAGGGTTTTGAGATGTAGTCAGAGAGAAAGGGAGAGACAGAATCATCTAGTAGGAATAAGAGTCCATGGAAAAAGAGAGACTAGTGTGGTTCTATTTCTGTTTTAAGAAGATCTTGCTGGCAGGCAGGTAGAAAATGGCAATGGTAAGAGGAGTGAAGGAAGAATGTAAGGAGGATGTTGACATATGGATAAAGATGACAGAGGCTACTCCATGGGAGTTGCAGTAGAGGTGAGCAGAGAGCACAGACTGTACATATGCTGGGAACTACTATAAACTGGCAGCGTATTGACGTGAGCAGTGAGGCAATGAAAAAAATATCTCCTAGGTTTCTGGCTTGTGAATTGAGTGGACAGTGGTACCATTTATTGAGAAGAGAAAGACTCAGGTGGGGAAACAACGGTGTGGGGGGAGGTTTGTAAAGTCTGAGACATCCCAGCAAAGTATTAACTAGACAATAAAAAACATAATTCTAAAGCTCAAAGAAATGGTCTAGATTAGAGATGTAAATGTGGGACTCATGGGCATACAGATGGTATATGCATGGGTGGGAAATGATCAAGTCATTTAGAGTTTCAGCCTAGAGAGAAGTTTCCATTAGGCTCAGCAACATGGAGGCCTTTGATGACCTAGATAATGCAGTTTCAGTGGAGGTCTGGGATAGAAGATGGTATATGGCAGGTTTTAGAGACAGCCTGTGTAGACAGTTTTTCCCAGAAATTTTGCTGTAAACTAGAGAAAAGGAATGAGTCAGTAGTGAGCAATAGATGTGGCCGTGTGTGTGTGTGTGTGTGTGTGTGTGTGTGTCTGTGTGTGCTATACTTTTTAAAAATGAGAGATACACAAGAATATGATATATACTAATAGAAATTATAGAAAGGGAATAACTGGGGAAAATGGAAGGAGCCAAATCCTTGTGAAGGAAAAAGAGGATGGCTGCAATTGCCCTTTGACAGAAGAGGGGAGGCTTCTCTACTGTCATGGGCGGAAAGAGATGACTGCATGTGTAACTAAGCTGGCATGTTTGGGGTGGGCAGATGCAGGATTTCAGATCTAGTGGCTTATATTTCCTTAGAATATAAGGCAAGGGCATTAGCTGTGAGTGGTTGTAAAATTGAGGTGTGATAGAGTTGAAGAGAGTGAAGAAGTAGGAAATATTGTGTAGTAGAGAGCAATGTGAATCTACTAAAGAAATGTGGTAGGCTTTCTGGGCAGCACTGACTAGCCAACTACCTCGTGTATTTTTCTCCATCAACATCCATCCAGCTGCTTGTGTACAGGCACAGAAACGGTAGATTGCAGGGTTTATTCAGGAGTAGGATGAGGCAGATGAGTGCAAAGGAAGGGAAGAACAAGAAAGTTGAGGTTCTTTGCAAAAGGGTGATTGTTATGGTGAACTCCAGACTCTATGCCTGCTGACAAGTAGGGACATGAAACCAGGAGTAGATAATGGATAGTGACAAGGTGGTGGGGCCAGTTGATTAGCATCTCTGGAAGCTTGAGAGCTGTGGAAACAGGAGTACTTGAGTTGTAAATAGGAAGGTTAGGATCATGCTTGAGGACATATTTAAAACAAAAAACTAAAGATGGCTGCAATTTCTTGAGGTCATAAGTTCTCCAGAATGTGACCATGGAATTGGATGGCTGAGGAGTGAAGGTAAGGAGTTCAAGGAACTGAAATTCTTGAGTGTTGGTTCATTCATCCAAGGAATGTTGAATTCAACAAAAAGGAGGAAAGGAATTGTGAAAGAGGTGAATACTGGGAGCCAAGAAAACAATATTGAGTCAGGGGCAGTGACTAAGAGCTAGGTTGTTGATAGCAACAAAGAAGGGAAGAAGGTGTAGCAAAAAAGGCCCAGACTACAAAGGATCAGGAGTTTTCCAAAATGGAGGAAAGGAATGGTCTGGAGTGGCTATGGAGGATGCTTGTGGAGTTGAAACACAAGGGGAAAGAGCCTATTTCAAAATGAGGACAGTCATGCTTTACTAACGAGCAATTCAGGAAGGTATAAAAAATGCAGCAGAGTGTGTTGGCCCCAGAAGATGCAGTGGAATGTTTGGCTGAATCCCAGAGGTGGGGGCTTCTGGAGTCTTGGCTTTCTCAGACTTTGAGGTGGCAGCGGGGCCCCACATCTTGGCATTAGAGATATTCTAGGATCAGAAGGAAGGACCTGTGTTTTCTTGGTGTCCTCTTATGCTTTCAGACCACTGTTCTGTAGCTTTCATGGTGCTTCTGACACTGTGTAAATTAGAATTCTTTCAGTCATTCAGCACTTCATCTGTAAGCCTCCAAAGCCTTCCCATATACTCCTTTAAGGTGGCAGCACTTTTCCTGCCATTGGCCTCTCCTTTCCAGTCCATGCCACTACTTTGGGTGACTTTAATTCCTATTTAATGACGTATTTGACAACTGATTATCTCAGTTTCTTAGAATAATTTCTTCTAAAAACTTTCATCTCTTTCTTACATTAATAAATTAGTTTCATCACAAGTGGCTGTACCCTGGGCCTTGTCACATATAAAACTGCTCAATACCTGAAATCCTCAATCTTGAAATCCCTTTTGTGCTTTCTTTTCCTGACTGTAACCCATTCTTTAGTCTCATCTGACATCGTTCTCATGAGTCTTTGCTATTCTCTCAGAGTTTCCTATCTTCCCTCTTGTCTGCACCCATCTGGACCCATGAGAAATCACTCACACAACACACTCACCAGTGTCCTCAGTTCCAATGTCCCTTTGACTTTCAGCAGCACCTGCTTTTTTTATCCTGCGCTAGAATAGACCACCCATCTGTGGGTTAGTTTGTTACCCTTTCTTGTTCAGAGATACAGAATGTGTCAGAGGAAATCACATAACAGTGATGACTAAATTCAAAACATAGTTTCCAGTCTCAGGTGGTGTATCATGCTGCCCTCCTCTCCATTCTCTGTTCCTTCCCTTGTTCTTCCCTCATCACCTCTTGGCTAGATTTTTACAATAATCCCTTTAATAGTCTCCTTTAATCTGGAGTCTCCATTTCTGATATTATTTCCTTTTTCTAGATGTGCTCTTCCAAAATGCAAATTGTATCACTCACTTACCTGCTTAAAAATCCCTGAGAGAAGCCTAAGACCTGAAATATTAAATAGAATATTTTAGGGTTTCACTCAGGAATCAGGACCCTGCATTATTTGGTCCCAACCTACTTGTGCAGTCTTACCTCTCTACATGTGCAGCACCTCTTTCCCTCCCCCTCCACACCATAATAAGCCAGACTCCAGTTTTCCACGACCATATTCTGTATTCATCATCATGCTGTTCCTCCTGCCTGGAGTGAACGTTTCTTTCTTCTCCTCATCTGTGCAGCTCATGTTTTCTAAGTTCCCACTCAAATGCTGCCTCACCTGAGAAGTCCCCTCAGCACATCTGTGCTCCCCAAGTAAAAGAATAGTTCTTTTCTCTGTGTGTCCGTGCACCTCCCTATGCCACTAGAACTGTGCATGTCATGCTCATTTGGTCTGTTTACGTGTATGTACTTGTCATGTCTGCTCTCCTATTCCACTGTGAGCTTCCCGAGCGTAGGGACAGTATACCTGTCATCTTTGTATTCCTGAGGGCTTCTCAAGATGGCTGCTGTATGGGAGATACTTAAGAAACAGTTATTGAATGAATGATGGATATATGTATAATACTTGTTGGCCAATGAAATGCTAAGATAACAGAGAGTCTAAATCCACACCTAAAACACCCAAGAATGTGAGGCAGATTATGACACAGTCAAAGGAACAGTAAAGACAGGAGGAACTCAGAGGGAGGGAAGGTGTCTAGTCTGCCTGGGACGCTATAACAAAATACCACGGACTGCAGGTCTTAAATAATGGAAATTGATTTTTCACAGGAGGCAGGGAGTCTGAGATCAGGTGTCAGCATGGTTGGGTTCTGGGGAGGCCCTCATCCTGACTTGAAGATGGCTGCCTTCTTGCTGTATCCTCACATGGCAGAGAGGGTGGGGGGATATCACTTTCTGGTGTCTTTTCTTATAAGGGCACTGATATCATCATGAGAACCCCACTCTCATGACCTCATGTCACCTTAATTACCTTCCAAAGGCCCCATCTCTAAATACCATCATATTGGGGGTTAGGACTTCAACACAGGAATTTTGGAGGGCACAATTCAGTCCACAGCGGAGGGTGTGCTTCTGGCACTGTCGATTTGGTAACAAAGACCTGCTTATATAGTGCCCTCCATTCCTGCCAGATCCGGTGAAAGACATCCTCTCCTGTGCTATCTCATTTCCCAGAATTGTGTAAAGGAAGATGATAGCATCTGTGGACATCCCAGCGGAAGAATTTTATAAATTGGAGCCTCCATCTCACTTCTCAAGGAATGCTCATTCTCCTGTCGCTTTTTGATTGGAATGTGAACTGTGAAACACAAATATGTAAAAGGAAAAAATATAAACCCTGTTTCCCTGAAAATAAGACCTAGCTGGACAATCATCTTTAATGTGTCTTTTGGAGCAAACATTAATATAAGACCCAGTGTTATGTTATGTTATGTTATGTTATGTTATGTTATGTTATGTTATGTTATGTTATGATATGTTATGTTATGTTATGTTATGTTATATTAATTATATTACATTAATTATACTATAAAGACCTGGTCTTATATTATAGGAAAATAAGACTGGGTTATGTATTAATTTTTGCTCTAAAAGACTCATTAGAGCTGATTGTCTGACTAGGTCTTATTTTTGGGGATACACAGTAGGCTGTATCTTAATGCTTCTTGGATTTTGGACTTTTTTATTTTTTCAATTTAGCCGTTTCCCCTTCACACTTAGGGAGGAAAAAAGTGAGGCTGCTGCCAATAACAAGGTGAAATGTTGAGTGATGTCACCATCCACACAGCTGTCTCTATTGCTTATTTTCCAAAGCAGAACCAGGGTGGCCATGCAAGAGAAAGGAGCCTGTGTCTGTGGCTGGAACCACACTCCTACTGAGTAGCTTCTTTCTTCCTTCTCTTGTTCTTCTGTAGCCACTGCTCACTTAACTTTTCTAAAACACTTCCTCAGGCCGTTCCCATGCTAAAGATTTCATTTGTGATGATAATAAGGCTTATTTGATTTTTATGATTACAAAAGTAGTAATTATTATTTTCAGAAAATTTGGAAAATGTAGAAGAGCATGAAGAAAAGTGAAAATGACTCACCATCCCGTCTTCCAGATACAACTGGCGTTATCATTTTGTGTATTTCTTGTAGTCTTTTATAGCGGTATATGTATACATGTGCTTCCTTTTTCTGAAAATCAAATGGAGATCAAATTAGATACATGACTGTGTAGTCTGCTTTTTGACTCTGTCAATGGCTTCCCCAATGCCTACAGAAAAAAGTGTACTCTTAAAGCTTTCATGACTGTCTCCAACCTGTTTTTCTGGCCTTACCCAAACTCTGTTCCACAGCCAGGTCAGCAGACTCATTCAGGCCTTTCTGTGCTCCATTACTGGTTTGATTACCACTCACCTAGATGCCTTTCCTACTCCCTCCATGTCCCAGAGACTAGTCATCTTTCAAAGCCTGGCCACAGGGCACCTCCCCCATGAAGTTTCCCTGGAACCTAAGCTGTAGCTGATTTCCTTCCTTCCAAATCCCCCAGATCACACTTTTCATTTGGAATGTTTGTCCCTTAGATGGCTCAGTCTTCACATCTTTTAGGTCTTTGCTCCTCAAAAGAAACTTCCTGAGACTTCACATCTCCATTTGCATCCCAACATCTCATCCCCCTTTCCTACTTTATTTTTCTTCAGAGCACTTATCACTACCTAATATTTGATGTTTTTAGCTTACTTTTTGATTCATCAATGGTCTTTCTACCACCACAGAACTGTAAACACCATGTAAGCAGGTGTTTTTTCTTCTGGTTTGTTCATTGCTGTATCCCTAGTGCCTAGAACAGTGGCAGCCAAACTATAGGTACTCCATAAACAGTTAAGAGGAAGATGAAAGAAATTCATGTTTATCATTTGAAAATCAGGATCAATCACTTTATATTTTTCATAAATGTGTACATTACCTCCCATTAAGAAAGTATGTATAAGTTATCTATTATCAAGAATGTAAACTTCTCTAAGGCAGGGACCTTTTTCTATTTTTTACATGTCTGTTGTCCTTTAAGTTCTTGGTATAATATTTGGCATATAGAAGGAATTCTAGAATGTATGCTTCTTTAGAATAGGGATTTTGTTTTTATCACTGATATACCCCAAGTGCCTAGAAAATGCTTGCCACATAGTAGGCACTCAAAACTAGCTAAATGACTATGACTGAGTAATGAATTTATATGGTTTTTATAAAGGCTCTTTCCTCCTTACTGATTTCAAGCATCTCCATGAAGGAACTTAAAATTCCAATATGAAGTCATTCTCTTCAGTCTTCTACTAGGGAAACATTTCCAAATGCAAATACTGTGAATTTTTAGTTTCAGTGGGAGCATGGCAACAGTTGAGTTCTAAATCTGCCTTTTCTCTTGGAAACCACCTAGAAGAGTACATTTATCAAAGATAGAGCAAGGTGTGACACCTAAGCAGGAAGTTGCAGCAATAACATGCTGTTAAGGAAAAGAAGTAAAACTCAAAAGCGTATAATATGCTACCTTTCCTGTAAGAAGAGTGGGTGGATATAAGAATATACACAGGTGTTTGCTTATAATTGCCAAAGGAAAATCAGGAACGATAAACCAGAAACTGAGGAGACTGCTTACCTACAGGGTGGGAGGGAAAGGTGTAGAAAGAAAGGGAAAATGGGAAAAAGATAGCTGGACTTAGGAAGGAATAGCACTTCGTGAGTTTATCTTCTTGTACAGCTCTAACTCTTAGAATCATAGTACTATTTTGTTTGTTTTACCTAAAGAGTAACAAACAATAAGAAACAACCTGGATATGAGGGAAACTCAAAATGCAGTACAAAGGATAACAAACTAAACAAAAACCATATTACAAAGGGTATTGTGGGTATTACATACCCACACTGACGGGGGCAAGAAAGAAAAGAAGTCACCTAAGTGACTATGGAAAATAGCATCTTAGGTTGGATACTCTGAGGCTAATGCAGAAAGAACTGTATGTGGATGCTGCAATATCTTTTGCAAAAGGAGGTAGATGCCCTGTCATCAGCGTGTGGACAAGCAATTCTGAGGCTCTTTCATGCATGTATTGGAATTGAATATATGAGGAAATAGACAGTTGATAATGAAAGTTGGACTTCCCTCTGTTGGAGAAAGAAGTTATCAATAAGAAAAAGGGAAGGTTAAATGATCCCTGTGGTGTTGGATTAGAGTAGAGGTATCAGTAGGAACTCATGGTTTTGATTATATACACAGATAGATAAATACATAAACACAGATATGTGTGGGGAGGGTTAGAATATACATATATATTTCCTAGCTCTATCTGCTTGAGAGGACCAAGAATCACTGATATCTATCTCCCAGATTTTGGTTTCCAAACTGCGTTCTCCAATAAAAGGAACCAGGGATCCTTGAAGAAGTGGTTGATTTTGGCGCTGATGCAGGAAAAATACAAACTATGGTGCCAGAAAGTAAGGAAATGCTTGCTAGAAAAAATAAAAAATAAAAAAAGGTGGAGGTGGTGGTGCTTATTAAAAGATCACAGGAGAGCCATCCTGAAGGAGCTTCTAGTGGCCAACACCGAAACAGTTTACAAAAATAAATAAGTAAATAAATCATAACAGTATAAGATTTTAATCCATAGAAATAAATAAATAGGCGTGAGTCCATGAGCCAGTATTTATAATGAATGGAATAACTAATCATATGGTATAGCTCATCACTCTTCCCATCTTGGGCAACAGTCTTTTATCTCCCATGATATGTTTTATCATTAACTTATTATTTATCATGATATGGTTATCATTTTTTGTGTCATCTGTGTACCGCCCACAGAGTCCAGTCTGGCATTTTTCGCAAAGTAGATGCTCAATGATTATTACTGAACTATAAAGGGATTTAAACTTGGACTTGCAGAGGTAATAGTAGGAAGCTTATCTGCTTAAGGCTGGGGGACTTTTCTTTTTTTTCAGCCTGGAACAGTGGCCTCTTTTTAAAAATTCAGAAGGCCAAATGTGTCTTCTGATGAGTTATACCTGGGGTAAGAAGAGTAAAGTTTCTTTTGTTGTTTTCAGTTTTATATACCACATATCAGTGAAATCATATGGTTCTCAGCTCAAACAAGGCAAACAAATGAAGAAACAACTCATAGACACAGACAATAGTTTAGTGGTTAGCAGAGGGTAAGGGGGCGGGCGGGTGGTAGATGAGGGTAAAGGGGATCAAATATATGGTGATGGAAAGAGAACTGACTCTGGGTGGTGAACATACAATGTGATATATAGATGATATATTACAGAATTGTATACCTGAAATCTATGTAATTTTACTAACAATTGTTACCCAAATAAATTTTAATTAAAAAACAACAACAAAGGAGTAAAGGTAAACCATGAAATGTCAATGAACTTTCAGGGCATGATCAAAATTAGGGACTGTTTCATTTTAAGGGGTTTCAGTTTCCTCTGATGATGCTACTGATACAAACTGCCTGCTAAATGCTGTACTGCCTCATTTTAAAACCTTACCATGGATACCAAAACATCGCATGAGGAATTTGTTTCTATTTCTTTGCCCTCCCATGACTTATCTGACTACAGTGGGCTACATCATGACACCAGGCCTGGCTTGGAGTTGTCAGGGCTGTGGATGATCAGAGCCACTGTATCTCTGCAAACCACACAGGCATCCATATAAAAGCTCTCAAAATAGTGTCTTCCGAAGTCTGTTGTCTCCTACGGTCCTTCTTTCATCTTTCTCTCATCAGATAGGAATGAATACGCCAGGTACCACCTCTGGGGAGACTTCTGTGAACACCATTCAAATACCCATGACCAGTGAGACACTTTTCTCAGAGGAGCATATAAAGCCAACATCTGGAGATATGTGATACGTAAAATCACCTTTAGAAATTACATGACAGAAGATTCTTCAGGCTTCCTTGCTGGTGCAGGCCATTAGGTATTGATTGGACGACTTTGAGTTTGCCAGTTTCAGGTGGTATTGTGTTTTATAAATGTGAGTTTGAAAAAAATTTTTTACACAACTTCAACGGATGATGCATTTTCCTTGGTAAAATAGCCCAAAGCTTTCAAACAGTGATAAATCATCTGAGAGCATTAGCAGGTTTGAAAAGCAACATTTATTAGCTAACGCAGCCATTTCTTTTCCCACCCAGATTTCCTCTCAAAGAAAATTTATTGCCATGTCTCTCTGACTGAAATATCTCCACAACTGGATCGAAAATATAGTCAATCTATTGTTTTTGCCTGTCTTAATAACTAAATTGAATTGACCAGATTGTTGATCCCATTGATTGTGAAGAAATCTTTTAGGTTGGTTGAAAAACAAAACAAAACAAAACAAAACAAAAAACCCAAATGAAAAACAATTAAGCTGGAAACCATCTGAGTCGGTGACCACAAAAAACATGCCCTGCCTTCTTTGCAGACTAACTTTCTGTCTTTATTGATGTATCTAATTTGGAAAGTTATTTCTTTTCTCCTTGAGAAGGGTAATTGTTTTAATGACAACAAAATGCTTTTTTTCTCTAAAAGCTTTTGTAGTCTTTTGGATCCAGATTCTACATTACAAAAATCATAGTTTTTTAACTTTAATTTCAAAATAAAAAGAATGCATTCATTTGTTTTGATTGGGAAATAAAATGCAAGAGTAATTTCTAATTACTCCCGATTTAGCATAGGAAAAGGATAAATCAAATTCTGGCATTTTAAATCACCGAGTTGCATTTTGCTGAACCCTTAAGATTTTTTTTCTGACCATTTACCTTTTGCACATGTACAGTTGAATCTCTGCTCTTAGCATTAGGAAAATATCATGAGTTTTAGGGAATTAAAGAATAGATCCCTTAGATATTTCTTGTTTCAGGGTAAAGAGAGAAGAAAATTTTGTTTATTACTGAATAAAATAGAAAAAAATCAGTTAATTTTAATTATGATTCTTAAACTAGGTGTAATAAAGAGTCTGACCCCATTTTTGACGGTTGATTGCTGATAATTTTTAAGCCACATTCCTCTCTCTTCCTCTCTGGGCTTCACATCTATCCGGGCAAGCCAATGAGAAAGCTTGTACACTCCTTCCCTTGGTGTCGAGCAGCTTGCGTGAGGCAACTTTCACCCTCATCCTGCTCTCTAACTGTGATAAAAACCAAAGCCACTCACTCCTCCCTTCACTCAAGCCATTTGGGACCAGCTTGGGTGTCTGTCCAGAAAGCGACACTACGTGAATAATAAACCTTTTCATACCTTCTTGGTGCATGTGTTGCATCTACAGTCCCAACATCTGAACTAGTTCTGGGGGGTTGATGCTGCTGCCTAAGGGCACCCACACAATTACTGGTGCTATGAGCAGGGTGGTCTTGATGGTGACCACCACCGTCTGGAGGACTTCTCTTTCTTTTGGCCTGCTAACAGGCTCCACTGTCTGCTGGTGAACATGCACTCTGAGCTGCTGCCTGTTGGCTAGTGTGTGCTTTCATCTGTTGTGTTATGTTTGTCAAGTCCTACTGAGTGCCTGTTATAGATTTCATGGGCCCAAGTTGGAAGTTTTGGTAATTGGTGCTTAGGAACAGGAGTATGCGACTGGGGCCTTTCTTAAAGTGGTCATGGGCCACGCACTTGGCCCCGGACATATCCATGAGTCTTGGACTGAATTGTATGTCCTGATTTCAGTATAAGCAGTGATCAACGCTAGATTCAAGGGAACAACTTTTACCCTGTGATCATTGGTTGTGGGTCTCAAGTGGGCATTGGTCTTTGTTCTGTAGACAGCTCAGGGAAAAGACTCTAATGCGGGCAATATAAGGCCCATCAGTGATCACTCATGTGAGGAAGAGTAGTCATTATGTGGAGTGCTGAGGTCCACACTCCAAAAAGTTGTGGCTCATTAGAAATCTATAAAACACTTTTTTTGCTGCTGCTTCCCGAGTTTATGGCATGATCAGTCTCCGTATCCTAAACAAATTTGGGTGGGGAGGTTGATCTTGCCTCTGAGGCGCGACCACAGAACACTAGGCATCTCAGTATACCAGATGGGATGCTAAAATCATATGGCATATCTTTAGGAGCATTGTATTTTTTCCAAGTGTTTGGGGGAAAATTGATTTTCTATTAAGATAAGCAAGAAATTTTAGTGTAAAATGGGAGACTTCAAAGCAGTTCATGCTGCCCTCAGAGTTCTTTGGGAATGGGTTCACCCTTGACTGAGAAGGGTTATTTTATGATAACTTTGCTTCCAACTCATGGTCTGATAATCAATTAAGATCAGAATCAGAGTATCCCAGAAAGACAAAACCTAGTAAGCTGCATCATGAAAACTGACTGGCTTCTTTGGGTCATCTCAGTAGATATCCAAATTAAAAACAAAAAAAGTTATTAAAGTGTCAATTAGTTCACAAGCAGGTATACAAGAAGTAAAATTCTTTGGAGATTTCCATCCTGAAAAATTCAATTGCCGTGCTTTTATTTTTTATATTACTGTTTCATCAAGGATTCATAATAATTTGTTGAAGATCCTTGGATGACTATTCCAGAAAATCTATGAGAGAGAGAGAGAGAGAGAGAGAGATTGATTTAAGGCAGTCGAATTGAGGACAGAAAAATTTCTCTGCATTGTTGTAGGACATGTGTTGTGAATGGATCTGCCAGATTGCATTTTTCCAAACTAAACCTAAGCATTTTTAGAATACATTTTATCTTTTACAAAGTCACATTTTATGATATTTGGAAGCTTTAAGCTTTCTGGAAGCTTAATTGTAACCAGAATTCATGTTAGACAGGTACACTTAGAAGACCCTTCAGGGAGCCATAGAGCGATGCTCAAGGAATCCCTGTTCTGCCAAGCAGAGTGTTTTCCTACCCAAAGGAGCTCACACTGAGGCAGTGCCATTGCAGACGGTTTACACCAGTACTTGAAGCAGAAGCCCCACAATCAGCACAGCATATAATCTTTACTCACATCCCCTGAACATACATATCATTTCTTTAAAATACTCGCGCTGCTGCTATTCCATTTCAATCCTGATTGGAAATGGGCATGTAGGGGAAAGGGAAATGGAAGCATATAAAATCCCTTCAAATGAGTCAGTTCTTTCCTGCGCTTTCTTTATTAAGCACAAAAATTTTTCCCTTTATGACCTACCTCGCATCCCACTTACTATTTGCCTTTTCCTGACCATTAGCTAAAATAAATGTCTTCTTTGCCTGTGTGACATGGTTATTCTTGCCTATTCCATTCCCCTGGCAATTATTCATACATTCCCATGTGACTTTTAAGTCTTTTGTGTTCTTTACCTTATTGGATTTTATAATTTATATCCTCACTTTGAATCAAATTTTATTGAAGGCAAGGACAGCATCCTAAGTTTCTTTTTATCTTATACATGACCTATTTGAGTGACTTCAAACAGTAGTTACTCCATAAATATATGCTGAATGAATGAATGTTGATTAAATTTTGGCTTCTTGGATACTTTTAAAAGGATACTTGAATTCTAGAAACCTCTGACGAATATCAGTGAATTTATATTTAAAGATCATTAGTATTTAAAGGACATGCATATGTATAGTTAATTCAATCCAGAATATATTTATTGAATGATTACTATGTGCTAGGTACTATGCTAGATTTGGAAAATGCAAAGATCACTAAGAAATGATCACAATATCAAAGACCTCACAATGTACTAGGAGGACAGAGACACGAATAGATGACATTATACAATGGCTTAAGTTCTAGGATAGCAGTGCATACAAAGGGATTTACAAATAAAAGAAAAACCTTGAAGGAAAGTTATGTTATATCAAGGTTTATTTCAATCATCAAAACAATTGGCACAATAAGAAGACAACCAAATAATTGCCTGCCTGATAATAGATTCCACTATCTATTGTTTTATTCACTTTGCATCCTAATGCTTTACTGTTGTTTATAGATTCAATTTCACTCAACTTCTTCATAGGGTCAGGTTTCTTTTTTATCTTTTTAGCTTCACTTTTCTGTAGGGACATATCATGCTTCTTTTATCCCCCTCTGGTGATTTCAGCTAATAGCTTATAGAATACTATGAAAAAACAAACAAACAAACAACAAAAACCCCAAAAAACAAAACAGAGTCAAAGATCAAGTTGTAACACATTTTTATTTTTCCATTCCAGTGGTAGAGAGGTGAATAATTTTTCAGAAAATCTGTGCTAATAAGGAAGAACATTGTAAGAATTTTTGTCTACCTTGATTTACTATGTTCGAGATATGTTTAGATTGACTGTTTTTGGAATTCCCTTGACATATGACTCTGGTAATTAAGTGAGACATCTGGTTCTCAAAAGATCAGCAGTGTGAGGGTGTTAACATGATGCATCACCAATTGCTAAGTCCATTTATTGATTATATCAGGTTATACATGGGCTAATATTGTTTGCATTGAGGATGAGATGGCTGTGTTTAACCAGAACAAAGGGCACACAGGTACATTTTTGTTTTGTGACTCGTGATTAATTTTTAGAAGGACACTAAGCAGATTGCTGCCAGCATTCCTTTTATTGGGGTGGGAGGAGGGTTTCTCTGCCCCCTCACATTTTTTAAATTATTATTCTCACACCCAATATTCTAATAATGCAAGGGTGCTTATGTGGGAGAAACTGCTGGTTTGGTAGGGGGAACATATGTTTTCAAAAACAAAGCCTATGCATTTTTTATTTAAAAAAAAAGTGCTTTTTACAACAGCAGCATAATCTGCAGATGGAGCAGCTGATATGGCCATCTTGTTGGTTGTTAAAGAGTTTATTCTACATTAAATTGACTCCCGAGGGCTGCATTTTTCAGTGCTGTTACTACCACCAACCTTTCTTATGGAGAAGGTCAATAGGCCTGATATGAAGTCTTGTAAATCATCAACTCCCTCTTTCTGTAGTACCTAATGTGTTCCAGTTCACATGCCTTAAAAATTATAAACCATAGCACATACTGTATATCAACCAAATAAATCACCTGCTATAAATATAGGTTTTCTTTTGGTTCTGGACAGATTCATCCCATTGCATTTCACAGATTTTAAGTGCTTTTAGCTGGTTAGACAGGTTCTCTTTTAGTAGTCGAGTATCAGAGAGCTGGAATGCAATCTGTTTTAAATACTTTATATGCACAATTGACCCCAAAGCATTAAAAATAGCTCCCTGAAATTCTAAGGAATTTAGATATAAAACAGTAAAATACATTGTTAGCCACCATGTGTTGTTACCAGTTGATGAAAAACACTGAAGTTTTATTTTGATTGTAGGAAAGGGTAAGATAAAAACTTTAAGGAAAAGTGTTTGGGCACTGTGGCACTAGAAGTACTAATAAAGTATGCATCCTTTACCTGTGGTACAAACAGAAACCACGGGCCTCCAGCCTTTTCTCTGGATGGGCTTAGGGAATTTGTGGTCTGTTCTCTCCTTCTTTGCTATGAAAACTTGTTCTACATGTATGCTTTTCATTGCTATATCAGAATAAACAAGCTACTTACAAAAACATGGGTTAATGAATGGGTTACTTGCATTAACCTTCATGCATACTTCTTTGCAATTTCCTTGTTCTTTTATTGATTGAACAGTGGAAAAGTCGGCATAAACTTGCCGCACTGCTGCTAGCTTCCCACATGCTTTCCCAACCAGTGTGTCTTGAATGGTTTCCTTTTTTTTTTTCCAGAGTAGTTTTGAGTTATGAATATATTTTTAAGCTAGAAACACAGTGGGCTGTGATCCCTGGTCCTACAGGATGCAATCAATAGAGAAGAGAGGATACAGAGATGTATACCCAAATTACAAAGGGCAGACAACAGAGAGCAGGGGGCAGAGATTCTGGTCCTAATTCTGTCACTGACTGTGTCAATATAGAAAGGCATTTAATTTCTCAAATACAGTTGATCCTCATTATTTGCAGAGTCCATATTTTCGCAAATTTGCCTACTTGCTAGAATTTATTTGTGACCCCCACATCAATACCCATGGTGATCTAACAGTTATTTTAAATAGCCACAGAATTGCAAAAAACTTGAGTCACCCTCAGCACACATTCCCAGCAGAGATCAAACAAGGTGACACTTTGCCTTCTTGTTTCAGCTCCCATACTGCAAACAAATGTCATTTTACGGTCTATTAAGTGCCACATTTTTCTTTTCCTTTTTGCCTTTTTGGTTGGTGATTTTGCTGTTTAAAATAGCCCCCAAGTGGAGTGCTGAATGCTGGTTAGTGTTCCACAGGGCTTGAAGGCTGTCATGTGCCTTATGAAGAAAATACGTATGTTGGTTTAACTTCATTCAGACGCGAGATACAGTGATGTTGGCCGAGAGTTCACTGCTAATTAAGCAACTCGACATTAACTAAGTTGTCTCTAAAGAGAATCACACACAAAACGAGGTGATGTGATATTATCTGATGAAGATGTTGTGAGCAGGGGCTCCCAGGGAGCTAACCCTGTGTTTCCCCTGGGAGCAATGGGTCAGTATTCACAAAGTCAGTATTTGCGGTGACTTTACAGAACATATCCACCATGAAGAATACTATTCCATCGTATCAAGTCAGGAAAGGGTCAGGTAGGAAAACATGAGCCACTCTATGTATTTCAAATACAAAACATTTTAATGAGGAAAGTAGAGTCTTAAGCAATGTTTAGAAAAGCTGTGGGAACAAAGGTCAAGTAGGCCTTCAGCAAGATTATCAGCCTGAAGCACTGAACAGGGTGGTTTTTAAAAGCTTTCCTTAGAAACTGCTTAAAGAAGCTCAAATCTGCTTGCAGCTGCCTCTGGAGAATAGCGTTTTTCTGTTTTTGTTTTTTTTTCTTTTCCATTTTTCAAATCCCATATAAGTGTCTCTTATTAGCAGATGCTAACCTGAAACCATACAGAGAAGGGATACTGGAATGTGTTTCCTGCCTCCTCTCCTGAGATCTTAGAAGAAAGTGGTAGTGATTCTTGGTGGTGGTGCTGGTGGTAGTAGTAATAATAGTGAATAACACGAAAATGATAGTCTAGCCATAGTAGTAATATAATCAGCACATAGTAGTGTCAAGCTGGGTCTTCTTTTGGAACTATGGCACAGACTCAGTGACCATTTACAGAAGTTCTTTCCTGTTCACATACATAGAACCTTCAGGACCACAGTCACACGCTGGCTTCAGAGCACAGGTCAGGATTTTCCAGAATCCAGGTGTTTTTCCTTCTTCTAGCTTCTTTCATGAGGGTCTAGTGATATCCCTTTTTAAATTCTCCAAAATCAAAAACAGATCGGATTGCACCACCTTCCTCAGGCAATGGAGCTATTGACCATTTGTTCACCTGCCTGATGGCAGCAGCTCTCAATGCTGTCCAGGGTGAGACATCCACTCTTTGAGGGAATATTCCTCAATACCTCAAGGATGATTTACTCTCCTACAGGTGAGCGGGTGTAACAGTGGGCAATAGCTTAGTAAATTATTTTATCCCAAATACTTCTTTGCATTATAACATGTAAGAATTTCATAACATCATAACATGTAAGAATTTCAAGGTCAATGGAGGAGACATTGGGGGGTTGGGTGGGGGAGGGTCATTGTGGGTGGTAGAGAAAGCATTAGTCTGGGAATCATCAGATCTGATTTTCAGTTCCAGAGCTTTGACAGCTAACTAATATAAAAACCATCATACATTTTAAACACAGGATTTAAAGTCCTGACATATGTCCTCTTGGGGCTTTTGAATATTACTTCTGAAAGGTCACTTAAACCCATGGTTTGATTGCAATTTATAATAGTATAATTCCCTTAAAAAAAAAAAGTGAAACTTTGGTATAAAGACTTAGATGATCCCCTCAAAGCAAGTGATTGGGGTGGGATTTTTCAAAGACTTCAGGTTTTACTAACAAGGTGATGGATTCTGGAATAAATGAAACCTTGTTCAAAATTTTAAAGAAGTTTATTACTTGGTTGTTTCCTTCCATCAGTGAGTGACTAGAGGTGATTTACCTTGAGATTTGCTCATTTAACTGTAAATTGTTTCAGAATTTATTAGGTAACTTCAAGTCAAGTATTTTGGTTGCATTAAAAAAGTCAAAATGTCTTCCAGAGAGATCTGTTCTCAGAAGTGCTGAGTTTGTAACCGACTCTCATTCTCACCATCTTTCAGTGTAAGAAGGCCACTGATTCATTTTTTTTCCCATTATAGTTCCATAACTGGCTTTCTTTCATGGCTGATTACAGTTTTATAGTTACTGTCTCTATATATTTATGTAAATCCCTGTTCCTGGAAAGTTTCAGCTCAGCTGATAAAAAGCAGTCAGTTCGATTTCCATCCTTTCATAAGAGAACGATAAAGGCAGCCTAGGAAGTGTTGATTATTCCAGTAAAACAGTAGCTCTAAATTCTTTGACTTTCCAGGCTTGTCCTTTAATAGAAAATAATGCTGTAAATAGAACTGAGCCTGTTAGCTAGAGACAATTCAAGTATTGAATTCAATAAAAACTCCCCTGGGTTTCTGCATGAAAGCTATTGAATTTGGCTGCAAATGAGCACAAAGCACCTTCAAAAAAATGTTTTTCCATCCTTTCCCAGTTGTAGAGTCCTTGATTTAGTTTATTTGACAATAATAGATCTCCATTGACCTACCTAACTGGTATATTTAAATACTTCTTTTATTTAAAAATAGGTATTCAAATACCTATTTTATTATAAAATATGTTGAGAAAGAATGTAACAGCTTGTTCAACCATCCTTCTTAACAGCTCCTTTGGAGTCTCTCTGTGCTCTCAGCTAAATCTAAACTTGCAGAATTTCATTATGAGAGAGGATTGAGTCAATTCAATTACCCTTGGAATTTCTGGTGGTCTGTCATGTTAGCGTTTCACCCGAGGGAACTACAAAGTGTATTCATTTTAATTTTGCTAAACCCACATGAGGCTATTTTGATTGAGGAAATTTGGGGAGTGGGTCCTGACCATTTTTTTAAAACTGAAGCATACCATTCGCATAGTAATGAGCAGAAAGTGCACTGATTATAAGTACATAACTCAGTGAATTTTTATATATGTATGCACCCATCATGATCACCCTGATGAAGACAGAGAATATTTGCTGCATTCTAGAAGGTTCCCTTGTACTTCTTCCCAGGCAATCCTCCCACCTCCAGAGGTAACTAGTATCTGAACTTCTATAATCATTGATTAGTTTTGCCTCTTTTTCAACTTCATGAAATGAATCCTAAATTAATCTTATGCTCTTTTGTGTTTTGTTTCTTTCATTATTTACAATGTCTATGAGATTCATCCATGTTGTTGCATGTAACAGTTTACTTTGTTTTATTGCTGAGTTGTATCACATCATATGAATATAGTAGAGCTTATTTATCCATTCTCTTGTAGGGCATTTTGGTTGTTTCCAGTTTGGAATTACTATAAATAAAGCTGTTATGAATATTCTTGAGTATGTCTTTTAGTGGATCTATGTACTCATTTCTCTTGAATATATACTGTGGTGCAGGAATGCTGGGTTAGTTTTCTTAAATTATTTCATACTGCCAGATAATTTTCTAAAGTGTCTGTTCCAGTGTACATTCCCACCGGTAATGTAAGTGCTCCACATCCTCACCACCACTTAGCACTGTCAGACTTTTTAAAATGTTGCCAGTCTGGTGAAGGACTGGTGATATATTTCTGAATTTCATTTAGGGAACATTTCCCTGTTGAGTATTGTTGTCTATCATTTTTTCATATGTTTATTGGTCTGTGTGTGTGTGTGTGTGTGTGTGTGTGTGTGTGTGTGTGTGTGTAAAGTATCTGTTTGTCTGGTACCAGGCTGAAAAATTTTCTTGTTTAATCTTCTTATGAGTATGTGAAGTTCTTTGTATATTCTGGATACAAGTCCTTTGTCAGCTATGTATATCACAAATATTTTTTTCCTAGTCTGTGTGCCCTGCCTTCTACTCTTCTAATGATGTTCTTTGAGAATGGAAATTATTTAAAGAGATCAAATTTCTCTTTTTTATAGCAGTGTTTTTCTGTCTTATCTAATAAATCTCTGCCCATTGTAAGACGGGACTTGTTTTTTGATTGTAGTTCTATGGATAGTTGGCAAATTGCATTTAGGGAACAGTCTGAGTGACTAATTGTTAAAGCCCTACTCAAGGAGTCAAATCCTTCATTTAGTTATCAGGAAAGAGAGTTCTTCTTTTTGTTGTTGTTGTTGTTGGTTTTAAAGATTTTATTGGGGAAGGGGAACAGGACTTTATTGGCGAATAGTGTGTACTTCCAGGATTTTTTTTTTTCCAAGTCAAGTTGTTGTCCTTTCAATCCTAGTTGTGGAGGATGCTGTTCAGCTTCAAGTTGTTGTCCTTTCAGTCTTAGTTGTGGAGGGCGCAGCTCAGCTCCAGGTCCAGTTGCCATTGCTAGTTGCAGGGGGCACAGCCCACCATCCCTTGCGGGAGTCGAGGAGTTGAACCGGCAACCTTGTGGTTGAGAGCCCACTGACCCACGTGGGAATCAAACTGGCAGCCCTCGAAGTTAGGAGCATGGAGCTCCAACCGCCTGAGCCACCGGGCTGGCCCTGAGTTTTTGTTTGTTTTTTTCAAGACAACAGTATTTTCTGTGTTGTTCTTGTTTCTTTCCAAAAGGGATACAGTGACTGTGATTACTCCTGACTCTACTCATTTGCAATACACTAAAATCAGATCAATTTTTAGAAGGGACTGATACATTGACATTCAAAAATGAATGGGCTATTTTGTACCCTGATATAAGCTAGCAAAAGCATTTCAGAATGTATATAAGGAAAGAGGGAAGAAAAACATATCCATAATTAGGTGACAGAAGGGCTGTTGAGAAGATATTGAAAACTGAAAATGTTTATAACCCAAAATTTAGGAGTAAAGAGTACTTAAGAATGCTCTAGTGAGCCCTTTGTTGGGAAGAAAGGCTAAGGGTATCAGCTTGTTCTAATTCCCTCTAACCTACCAGGGAACAATTGAATAAAGTTTGTTCATAGAATAGAGGCACATCTAGGGTATTCAGAGGATAGACATAGTAGAGGTGGTGCCACCCGTCTCTCCCCTGATCTCTTACCCCGGGCAACAGTATTATCTCAGGACTAGTTGGGCCTTGGAAGGGATGTGGCCAGCACTAGGTGCAATGACAGTGACTCCTTCTGGACCTTGGCTTCATGACCAAGGCTGGACCACTTGCCTTAGTTACTCTATTAAACAGCAAAGCCAAGAGGGTCAACTTATCATCCATGCTGGATATCTTTCATTTGCCTTTTCAGATACATCCACTCTGTTCCCTTCTCCCCCTTGCTCTTTGCCCTGGGAGGCTGACTTGTGTGGCACACACCCTGGTTCTCTCTTGCCCTCTGGCTTCGGGTTGGGTTTGCCAATGTGGAACACCACTGAGAGATCAGGGGAAGACAAGGATAAGGTGAAGGTAGTTATTCCTTCCCTTAAAGCTGCTGCAAGTTGGCTGTGTTCCATGCCCTTAAGGCCACGTTCCCTTTGGAGTGGCCCTCTCCACATAGCCTGTGTTCCAGGTTCTGGTAATTTCTCTTCCCCTCACTTATTCAGGCTTGGGGGACTTACTACCCCTTACCATTACTAATATTGCACTATCTCTGTTGATTTCCCTGTACACTTGTCTTAAAGAGTCCCTACACATTAGTTCCATTATTAACTTCTCCCTCAATGACGAATTTATAAAAAGAAGAAATTAAAATTATCTGAGAGAGTATGGGCATGGAGGTTGCACTTTGACTAATACTTCATGTGAGGAGACATTGCGCACCACAGAAATTCTAACCAGTAAGCAGCTCCCATTCTCTTAATATGTTCTGTCCCCTCTTCTAGCCTCAAAATGGCTGATCCTTTCGAATGTATCTCCAATGAGGGTATTTCTTCCCCTTTCTTTCTACTTGGCTGCAGAGTCTTCAAGTCTCAGCTTGAATATTGCCTGAAAGTATTATATACCATTCATCCTTAGCAAGGAGAAGTTTGAATAATAAGAGATAAGGGTTGAAATACATATTTTTGCTTTTGTTTTGTTTATGTCTACTCCTCTCCCATCATTTGGTTCATGTGAGATTTGTTCAGTTTTAATTACCACTGTTATATCACAGCTGATAGATATTATTACAATGGTAAATAAAACTGAAGAAATTTGTAAGTACCTTTGCAAGTGCTAAATAAACATGTTGAGTAAATTAATGATTAATAACCAACCAAATAAAAGAATTCAGCTGTACTGAATCTCTGCAAACAAATTAATTATGTATCATTAAAAAAATAAAAAATCACTTGACTTTGGGGTTAAAAAGAAACAGCAAAGAAAAGCATTAGCCCGAAGTATATCAGCCAAAGTATCAAATATTTTTTCTATCCTATTCCAGACCTCATCTTTATTTATATACAATTTCTGAAAAACAGTTATCATAGGTAGATATAATTGTGCTTTCTCTTTGCATTTAACAAGTTGCATAAATATTCCCTATATTGCTAATTAACCTGAGTAGTTAAAGTTTTAATAACTGCATCAAATTCTATACAGTTGCTATACCATGATTGCTCTTTGCTTTGTTGTCTGACAGTTAGGTTGTTTTCTATATTTTACTATTATGAATCTAACCTAAATGAATTACCTCATGACACACCACTACAAGAAAGGTCACATTTCTTTATTTTCCTAAATCAAAAGAAATCTGGTTAGGGCTCCCACCTGTGAAGGTTAATGAGAAATCCAATTTTAGCCATTTTTGAAACAATTTCTGTCTGTTTCATTGGTTTTACCGGAAACCTGGGGCTAACACAGCTCAAGAAAATTGGAGAAGGGCTCCTTATCCTCAGCTCATTTTTGTTCCTTGTTTTTCATTACAATCCAAAGTGGAGGGTGAGTGCTCACTGTCTTGCATTTATGGCTGTTCCTAATGACAGCAATGATATCTGTCCATAGAAGCTCCGCTCTTGGTGGCAGCTCTGATATGTAAGCAGCATCTTTCTGCTTCCCTCAAGGTCTCAGCTACTTCTGGAGAACTGTACTCAATCATAATATGCACAGTTTGCCCATACAGAACAACCAAAACCAAACCTGTCCTTTCAGTCTTCTGTCATGGTTCCAGCTTCCATTCCCATCCTGTCAATCTTAATTTCCTTCTTTATAAACCCAGACCTCCCTCTCAAACCAAGGCCTCTGTGGGGGTTACTTTACGGCAGCTTCTGAAATAAAAAGAACAAGAACTTGTTAAGCCCCCTGAAACAGTACCCCAAGCAGAGCCCAAAACTTATAATACAAGGGCATGGATGTCCTTTATGTGGAGGAGGGAAGAGAAAAACATTTTATTGTTTTTAAATCCTTTGAGAATTAAGCTCACATTCATATCTCAATAGATTTTCCTGCCATGTAAATAATGCTACAATGCATATTATAAATCATATCATTTTCCCCAAGAAATAGGATTAGTGGGTCAACTTTATTAGTCATTCTGAAAGCTTAACTGTTGTAACAAAGGGAATTAAAAGACATAAACTGCAGACAAGTTGGCTTCCACTTCCATAACTAGTGTTATGAAATAATCTAGGGGATTCTTCTCCTGAAGACAAGGGAAAAAAACAAAACAAAACATGGTTGTTCACAGGTTAAGAAAAATTGAGGAAGCTGCCTCATTTTAAGTTTCTACTGTCACTGATGTTACAGTGATGCTTTCTGCTCACAAGCCAAGGAGGAAAGCTGGCCCCCACTCTCTGCCAGGCTCAGAAGCTCTAAAGAGCAACAATGATGTTATCCACGAAGACAGACAGTTTTCAAGAGAGTAGAGTTAAATCAGGCTAGCACCTGGGAGAACTGAGAACTGAGGAAGTAAGTTTCCTGCTCAGGGCTGTTTTATTTGGAAGAGGATCGTTTGTTGGTTCTAGACAAAAGAAATAAGGAGCTGACTGCTACTCTTACTAGTCTTGAAAGGAAATAGAAAACTGTATTCAGGGCTGGAAAAAGGGCACAATGACCCTGGTGAAAATCTCTAGCTTGGGGCTCGTACCCTTAATGGGTTACATTCTAGAAGTAAGGACCAACTCTAGTAAATAGCCCTGCAAAGGACTGGATTTCCTGCAAATCTTTTTTACTTTTGAATTAATAAATGGTCCAAGATTGCCAGGGTCCCCAAATAGTTGATAGAAACAACACAGATGATCTCTAGAGAACGGTAACAGAATTGTTAGACTCAAGTTAATTTTACAAACAATTTTGCAAACCATGTCTGGCATATAATTAAAAAAATCAGGCACACAGGTGATAATATAACATGAATGATCACAGTAGAAATAGAAACATTAAAGACAGATAAGTGGGGACTTTAGATATTGGAGGATGAAGTTATTGGACACAGACTTTTAAAAAAATATGCCTAAAATTGAAATAATACACAACTGAGTATTTTGTCAGAGCATTAGAAACCATGGGGGAGAAAATTAGGTGTCAATTCTAATACCATAAAGTATAATAACCAAAATTAAGAGCACAAAGATGAGAATAACAGCACATTAGATATAATTGAGATTTATTGAACAGGAGATAAGTCAGAAGAATTTCAACAAAAATGTAATGAAAAATAAGAGGAATGAAAATACAGAAGAAAAGATTAAAAAACATAGAGAAGAGAGTGGTAAGGTCTAATGTACATGTAATTAGAGGAGAAAAGCAGGAGAGGAGAGGAGAGAAGCAATTAGACAGAAGCGGTATTTTAAAAGATAATGTCAATTTTCTCTAAACTGACAAATACAAAAATCTTAAAAGCAGTTAAGCAGCACAAAACAAAACAGCAGGTTGCCTTTAGTGGAGCAACATTTAGATTAATAATTGTCATTCAGCAAAACCAGTGGAAAGCAGAAAATAAGGAAGTGATGTTTACATGTTTTGAAAGAATTCTATATACAACGCCCTCCCCTCAAACCAAAAACCAGTCAGTCAACTGACCAACCAACCAACAAAACTAAAAAGCAATCAAACAAGAAAAACCTTCTAAGAAAGAAGACAAAGATATTTTTCAATCAAATAAAAATAGAGCAATTATTTGACAGCAGATATACAGATTACTAAAAAAAGTAACACAAAGTATTCTTTAGGCGGAAAAAAATAACTTTAGATGGAGGATTGGAGTGTTAGAAGGAATAAAAAGTAATGAAAATAGTAAATATGTAGGTAACTTCTCTAATTAAATGATGGAACATTCAGATGGAAAATTAGCAAGGATAGTAAATACCTGAAAGGATTATTAGAAATCTTGACATACATAGAACAATGTTCACAAAATGTGAAGATTTCAGATTCTTTTAAAGTAAATGTAAAAAAAATAAAGTAAGTATACACAGAACATAATCTATACACAGAGCTTAATATCATATAGAGTATGTTCTCTCACCACAATGATATTAAATTAGGAACAAATAACAAAAGTAAAAATGTAAAAACTCCATATTTTTGTAAATTAAGAAATACAATTATATATAACCCATGAGTTAAAGAAAAATCAGAATGGAAATTTGGAAATATTTTGAACTAAATGAAAAAGAAAATACACATATTAAAACTTCATAAAGGGAAAAGCATAGCCCAAAATATAGAAAAGGAAAAAGAATAAAATTTAATGAGCTAAGAATTTATAACAAGAAATTAAGGAAAGACATCAAAGAAAGTGGAAGAAAGGAAAAAAAATAAAATTAGGAATTATTAGATTAGATAACACATACAACAGAGAGGATGAATGAAGCTCAAAGTTAATTCTTTTAAGAAATTAATCAAATTTATAACACTCTGCTACACTGATTAAGTAAATATAATAACAATGGAGAAAATAATCAGACAGGAATAAAAAATGTTATTACTACAGATGCCACAGAAATAATCAATATTCTAATTGCATATTATGAACAATAAATTAGAAAATTTAGATGAAATAGACAAATTTCTAAAAAAATACAATTTACCAAAAGTAGCACAAGGGAAAATAGAAAATTAAAAGAGACTTACACTAATTTAAGATTTGGTTCTGGCTAGATGGTTTCAATGACTAATTTCAATAAGTATTAAAGAAGAAATAACACAAATCTTATACAAACTCTTCCAGAGACTAAAAGAAGAAACAATCTTCAATCATTTCATAGACTAGAATGTTCTTGATATTAACACCTGATAAAAATATTATATTAAAGGAAATTACAGGCTAATTTTATTCATAAACATAGATGTAAAAATTCTAGCAACATATAGTCACATAGAAACTAGATGTATATGAAAAGTACGTCATGACCAAGTTGGATTTATTAAAAAAATGCAAGTTCAGTTTAGCATAAAAAAGCAGTATAATTCACAACATTAGAAGAAAAGGGCAAAATTAATATGTAAAAAATTATAGAAATACACAAAAGAAGAAAAGAATTTAAAAATTACTTCTTATAATAAGATAAAAATATCAAATACCTATGAATAAAACAAAATGTTTGTAAGGCCTTTATGAAGAAAGCTATAAAATATTATTAATGTAAATAAGAGATCTAAATAAATTGGCATTTACTGTTTGGAAGACTCAGTATATTAGAGCTGTCAATTCTTCTCAAATTGATGTATAAGAATCAATGCAATTCCAGTCAAAATCTCGTTTGTTTGTTTTTTCTGTGTAGAACTTGACAAACTGATTTTAAAATTAAGTGGAAATGCAAAAGGCAAATGCTTGTATTTTCTCCCTGTTTGTATTTTCATGCTCCAAGTGTATTTTGAATAGCAAAAAGATTTTAGCCAATCCTCTCTTTGCACTACAGAAAAAAAACTAACTCAAAATGGATAGTAGATTTAAGCATTAAAAACTAAAACTATTAAACATCTAGAAGATACTCTAAAATAAAAGCTTTGTGACTTTGGGTTAGACAAAGTTTTTATAGATATGACACAAAAAGCACAATCCATAAAGAAAAAAATTGATAGATTATGCAGTTTTTAAAAAAGTATTATTTGTTATATTCTTACAGTCAGCTATGCTCTTCCCGCATTCTTTCATGCCATTTGAGATTTATTTGTAGTACATAATTATTGTTCAATATTATATTATTTAAAATGGTGAAATACGCGTGTGGAAAGAGAGATATTTCTATAAAAGCTAAATTGAATGCTGCAGAAAAACAGAATAAAGATTAATGGCTAAGTGAAAAATGCTTTTAAATTTAGAGTGTGATAGATAATTGCAGCATATTGAAAGATATTATAAAGACTAAGAAGGATTTTTGCCCACATATTTGAAATAAATTCTCTCTTATTTAAAGAAAAATACCCTGGAAATCATTTTAGATGCATTATAGGTGTGGTTTCTGCAAGAAAGTGAATGTGGGATTCATAACGCACTAATATTAAAAAAGAAAGAGGTAATTCTATATCAAAAGAATCCTGAATCACTGTCCGTTTACATGTTTTTAAGTTAAACTAAAGTATTTAAGATACTTATGAATAATTTGAACTTGAACTTTTTGATGAACACACTAACCACTATCCCAATTGCCTCAGATAAGAGAACTTCTACTACATACTAAATTATACCTATATACCCTTTTACATATTAGCAAGATGTATTTTTGCAGTATTTTCACTTTTATTACACTGATAAACACCCAATACTGTTTTAAACTAGTTTTTATATATTTTAGTTCAGAAAATTTCATCATTTAATAGGTATGTAGTTTATTTTTTTCTTAACTTATCAATCTATTACAATATCATTCATGGATTTTTCCCCCCAACACATTTTGAGTATAATTAAATGACTGTGCCTGTTTTTTTAAAATTGAAGTTCTAAAAGGAATTTCTTATTTCATTTTAAGTTAAATTGCTATCCTTTCCCAGTTTTGAAAGGAGAAAGAGAGAGAGAGAGAGAGAGAGAGAGAGAGAGAGAGAGAGAGAGAGAGAGAGAGAGAGAGAGAGAGAGAAAGAAAGAAAGAAAGAAAGAAAGAAAGAAAGAAAGAAAGAAAGAAAGAAAGAAAGAAAGAAAGAAAGAAAGAAAGAGAAAGAAAGAAAGAAAGAGAAAGAAATTACAACCTATCCATGTAGACCAGTGATTTTCAACTGGGATGATTTTGCCCTCTAGGGACAGTTGGCAATGTATGGGAACATTTTTTGTTGTCATACTCAGGGAGTGCTTCTGCTATTTAGTGGGTAGAGGCCAGAGATGCTGCTAAACATCCTATAATACATAGGATGGCTCCCAACAACAAAGAATTATCTGGCTCCAAAAGTCAGTAGTGCTGAATCAAAAAAAGGTCTTGTAAAAACGTAAATAGAATGCTTTGAGAAAACCAGAGACACACTAAAAATACTCAGAACTTAAGAATGTTTAAAGAAGCAAGGCACAAATGAGTTTTCTATGGGAAAGAGGAGAAAGACTGTTCTATACTACATTGTTATTAAATACTTATACTGTATACATTTAGAAAATTAATGTAGTTATGTACACTGAACTGACCTCTACAATCTTTCATTAAAAAGGTTTGTGGGGTATTAAAAGGAACTTGCTTTTAGAAATTGTCATATTGATCGACTGAAATAGTCTTTGGGGAAACTTCTCAGATGTTTCATATAAATGGCAGTTCCCAGGTCACAGGAAATATCTTGCAAGTTATCCTTTAAGTGGAAGTCAGACCTCAATTATGTCAATGATCCACTCAAAGATACAAAAGATATATAGCCTGTGCTCTTCACACTATAGCACCCAGAACAGTAACTCTTAATACTATGTTTACATAGTAAGTATTAGAGTTACCAGTTTTAACAACAGCAACCATACAAAAATGTCCGGGTAAATTTGATATTTACACTAAAAAAATTTGTTGGGTCGTAAATTAACTGACCACCCTGTGTTTTATCTGGTAACCCTAATATGTATTTTAATTACTTTTAATTTGTTTTTAATACAAAGAAAAATACTTTTTTACATTTTATTTTCTTTATAACTTTAACATAAAATTTAAAATTTCCAGCCTCTTTACAGTGTTTTTCTCTATCTGAACAAAATCTTAATGCATCTTCCTATTCTTCACTCTCTGCCTTCCCTACCCTACAAATTCTAGTTAGTAATTACTACAGAATTGACATTCTTGATTCACTAATTGTCTCTATTTAAATGGTGGGTTTTGTGGGAATGATTCTAATTTAAAACATATTCCAAATATGAATTCTGAGCTTAAGAAATAATATTTTCCTATAAGAAGACTAAATTTGGCTATGGTTTTGGGACAGTGTGTGGTGCAGACTTAGTTAAAAAAAAGTTTTTAATTAAAAAACAAACAAAAATAAACTGCTATCAATGAAAACCCACAGATGAAAGAAGAGAGGAAAATAAAACCTCCCCCAGGCCTGCCACTTGGTACACAGCAGTGTTTCTCAAAATACTGTCTCTGGAATACTTTGTCTCAGAATCACCTGGGACATTTGATGTGAATTCCTGGGCCTGAATCAGAATCTACATTTTGAACAAACACCCAGCTCAATCTCAAACACCCCAGCTGAATCTTAATGCACACTGAAGTTTAACCACCAGTAGGTTGGGATTTCTCTGTTGGTCAGGTGTGCACAGTATCAGGAAGGGTTAAAAACAAATGGTTTCTTCAATTTGAGAGTTCATTTGGAAATCTGGTTGCTGCTTAAACCGTTCTGAAACCATGTCCACGAATTCCCATGTCTTCTCCACAATCCATAGAAACTCACTTTCCTACAACATTTATTTTCATTCATTTATTCAACAAACATTGACAGGTACAGGACTCTATGACTATTTTAAATGAAAAGGTTATAAATATAAACCTTATCATTACCTTCCGGAAGGGCAGTGTCTTCATATTTTACATTTCTGTCTTTCTCCACATTGTTGGCAGCCACAAAACATACAGCTTTATTTTACTTATTTGTTTCCCTGTCACCTGTGGCAAATATTTAATTTGTTACTAAATGACATTTATGGTTTTGAACTTGCTTGTTTCCGTGTCCCCCACATGCACTGGGGTCCCAGTATGCATTGACAATATGTGTGTATGCTTATCAAAGTGCCCTTGGGAAATGAAATAGCATGTGAAACTCATTTTTTATTTTCCAGCAAACTTCATAACATTCTCCCTGATTCTATCCTTTGGATAGATTTCTAGTTTATCTTATATGTGAGAAATGACCTTATAACCTGTGTGTGACAGTTGTTTGGGTTTTATTAAGTGCCCTGCTAGCTGGTGATATAGGGGCATTACTCATAGATATTTGTTTGCTATCCAAGTAAGCCAAGAAAATTTATTTTTATATATTTAACTACAGCATCTTTCTTCTCCTGCATGTCATTTAAAAGTAGTTCATGGAATAAGGAGAATACTGCCAATTCTAGCTTTAGAGGCGGGAAAAAGAGATGGATTATCCTGATGGGTCCCAAGGGTGAAACTTTGTAATACACATATCTTCTAGGACAATGTGAGCTTGATGAAAATTAAATATAAATTCAAACTAAGAGGTGTTTCTTTTTCTTTTTTTTCTATATGTGGAGGAACAATCAGCTCATAACCCTTATTTCTACACCCAATGCATCAGTGGAAAGGGCTTGCAGAATGCTTCCACTAAGCCATTGGAAGTGCATCCATTCAGGAAAGGGAATCATTCCCATAGAGTGAGGTGGGCTTTTGCTGCTATTTTTGAAACAATGATATCTTAGTGACCATTTCAAAGTTGTGGCTAATTTCTGGCATGTGAGAACAGTTCATGGTCAGAAAATGCATTAGGGCTTCACTAGCCAATTCTCAATCGTGTCCTGTCTTTTCATATACTGTACTGAGACTCAAATCAGATATTTTATTTAGTGGGTCTCACACTGTTCAATAGGGGGACATTTTTAATAAAACTATATTGTTTCAATGTAACTCTGTATACTTACATCAAAGCAAATACGATCATCATCTGTTCTCGCAGAGGACTTGTGCATTACACTCCTTTTCTCTGGTAGTTAGATATGGCATTTTGGTTAAGCAAACGTTGGGTGTGTAGCAAATTATCTTATGTGTTAGGATGTGATGAGGTAGAAGCAGATGTTCAGCTAGTTCTTCTGGCTGTAGGTATTAGATAATACCCCACCTGCCCACGCCCTCGCCATGTATCCATTTGGATCCAAACGGGCATGTGGGAGACTTGCTTTTTTTTTTTTCTTTTGTTCATTTGTTTGTTCATTTTCACAAAGATACCTGGAAAGAATGGGGCCTAGAACACAGTCAATGACTGTAGTGATGGGGATACCTATGAGGCACTGTAGTTAGATATAACAGCAAGAAGTAGGCTACAGACAGCTATATAAACTTGGGCAAATTACTCACTTTCCCTGAACCTCAGTTGCATAATATTAAAATAGAGATAATAATATCTTTGGTGTGTTGTGATATTTGAGTTAAAGGCAAATTGTTGATAATAACAAAAGATTAGAAGCAACACAAGTGTACGAGTGGATTCCTAGGGATGTGGTTGAGCAAACTGGTTTGTGTCCCTAACGGAGCACCATGCAGCAAAGCTTCAAAGTAAATACAAAGCAACACAAAGGAACCCAACTCTATGCCAAATTGGAAACAACCACACAGAGAAAAAAATTGTTTCAAATGACATTAGAGCTCTGCATACATTTACTGGTTGGTATATATTCTAAGGAAGAAAGAAAACTGTGAAAAATATTAAACTTCTGCTAGTAGTTTTATTCTTAGTACTAATAATATTGGTAAAATTATTTTGAAACTATTTTTGTTAATGTTGTAGGGTAGAGCAAGAATAAAATATTAAGGTTTGTAGGAAACAAAATTTTAAGTATAAGAGAAAAGACATAGAAAAATAGAATTAAAAAAATTAAGTAAGCTATCCGAAATGTTAAATTTGAATGGGAAAACATCAATATGCACACATGATAGTAAAATATATGTATATTTTCTAGCTCTGTCCATTGAGAAAGCCAAGAATTACTGATACCTCAGGAGCAATGAAACTGTTGGTGTCCAAACTGTGGTTTCTAAACACATACTAAAAAAATTCCATACTAAAAAAATTATTGGAAAAATTTCTGTTTTCATATTTTGTGCCAGAAAGTAAGAAAGTAATCAAAGAAGTCCTATCAAAATGATATGGGAGCTAATTTGAAAGGACTCCAGCTGATCAAATTTGAACATCATAAATAATGTAATTAACTGAAAGTCCTTGAATATATGAAAATTAATGAGTCTATATTGATACTAGCAACAACAAAAAAACAGAAGACTAAACCCTCATTTGTCACCATTGGCAAGTACTATTAAATCAACTCCTTACTTTGGAAGTTGGTAATTAAAAGGAAAGAATTAAGCATTTATCCTACCTGTCTGCCTGGACGAAAGGTCCGGGTAAGCAAATAGCGCCAGTTGAGGTTCTCTCATGAACTTTACAGTGGAATGCCAAATAAAATGCAGAAGAAATGATATCATTTTAAAAATCCTGTTTAACCTCTAAAAAAATATTTGATTCAAGCAAGCATTATCACTTGGTGCTCAACCATTAGATAAAAGATTTTACATGATGCCAAAGCATTGGGCTATAGATGGCTTGCTAATCACAAAGGGAAAAAACTTATCTTGATTAATAGAGAGATCCAACTGTCACCACCTTAACTCCGTGATCAAACTTTTGTACTACTAGTGGAAAACCCAAACATCATGGGCCTCCTGATGTGATGTAATATGACGTACACTGCATTCCTTAGAAAATATTCTTGCCAAACACATTCAACTTGAATTCACTACCTATATACAGAGAATATAGGGGTCAGGGGAACCAGTAAAATGATATCACAGGAAACAATTGAACACATCTGGACTGTGACATTCATCAGATAACTGGCCTGATGTAAACTTCCTGATGGTTAAATAGGTGAAGTGGGGGTGAGGGGGTTGGGGCTCAGTGATTGGGGTACTACTGTGAAAATGATATCATTTGATTCCCAGACCTATGTATCTTGGGCTTATATCCTGAAACATACTGGTATGTTACATGCATGGGTTGCCCATGGTCAAAGAACTTAAAATACACCCAAATGAACCTAACACGAACACTGTCCCTTGTTTTAAAATAATAGAAATCAACATATACTAAATTTTCCAGTCACATCTTTTTTTTATAAATAGTGTTATTTTAGTTAACACATTAACAGTTTAGAAATGGTTATAGAAGGACAATTATTTTGTCAAAACATCCTTAAACATACACAAATATCTGATGAACTTTTATATTGGTAAGACATTAAGAAATGTAAGGGGCGCCTGGGTGGCTCAGTTGGTCAGTGCATGAGCTCTGAACAGCACAATTGCCAGTTAGATTCACACATCAGCCAGTGAGCTGCACCCTCCATAACTAGATTGAAGACAATGAACTGCCCCTGAGCTTCGAAGGGGTGGCCAGATGGCTCAGTTGTTTAGAGCATTAGCTCTTAACAACAAGGTACCTGTTCGAATCCCACATGGGATGGTGGGATGCACCCCCTGCAATGAAAGATTGAAAATGGCTCCTGGGCTTGGAGCTGAGCTGTGCCCTCCACAACTGGATTGAAGGACAATAACTTGGAGATGATGGGCCCTGGAGGAACACACTGCTCCCCAATATTCCCCAATAAAATTTATATGAAAAAAGTAAAACATTTAGTAAGTGCTTTGTGTTTATGATTCTTAAATGTTGAGATTTGTTGTCATGGTTACAATAGAAGGGCTTTCTTTAATAAAATTAGGCTTTGCCTCCATATTCTTTTTAAAAATTTACTTTCTTTTATAATAACAATAAAAGAATACATAATATAAGTTTTGTATTTTTAACTATAAAATTTGTACCTGTACATTATTATTTCCAATGGGTTTTAGACCATATGGCTCCATGCCTTTTCATATGGGATATTTCCAATAACCCTTTAAAATTTTTAAATTTAATCTCCTGAGTTGCCCAAGTATCAGTAACCCTTTCTTTGTATGTCTGTATAGATGAGGCTTATTTTCTTAATATAAAAATTTGTTCTTGAGTGAAGCAAAATTTCTGAGCAACAAGAATTGCAGTTTCAATCAAAATGGCAGCGTGAGTTGAGCCTCTGGAAATCTCCCCTGGAATTTACAACAAATCAAACAACTATAACTCAAAAAAAGGACTCCCTGCACAGCAGACAGGCAAGACGAAGAGGCTCACTACTGAGTTTACCTAAAGGTGGGCAAATCACGCCAGCAGGGGAGGAAGGAAGAGAGAAGTGTGGAGACAGAGCCGCATGGGCGCCGGACCCAGACCAAGCTCAGTGCTCCAAGCACGCTGCATCCCAGAACTACCACAGCTGTGGAAGAGGGAAGAACTCGGACTGCTAGGACTCTGTTTATGGCCCACAGAACTGAGGGGACATCATATAACATGGCTGAACCCAACGCTCACAGCAGAGACCTCAGAGCAAAGACTGAGGGAAGAAGGCTGAAAACCGTGGTTTAAGCCCTCACTGCCAAGCAGAGAACGGAAGACTTAGGCACTGAGATTAGCCGCCCATTCCCAAGCCTCCCAGAGCTCACCCCGCCCCCACCTGCCCGGTGCTAGAAGCGGAACAGTAGCAGTGTCAGATCAAAAGAACAGGACATTTGCTCTTCTGAGACCTGTGGACCGCAGACACAGATTTGCAGCCTGACTAATTCTGGCAAAGGGGAGGGAGCTGTGGAAGCAGGGCCGGCTGTGGTGGTGGTCACCGCCATTGCTCTGGGCCACCTCTCACAAGTCACCCTGGCCCTGGCCCCACCTATCTGGGTGAATCCCTACAGGAGTAAACAGAACTGCTGAAACATACGGGCTCTGAATCTGGTACACGAAGAGCTTTGGAACTTCCAAAGCTCTCCACATACCCACACAAATGTGGTGCCCTATGACCTCAGCAAACTGTTAACAGAAGAGAAGCCCGCCTTCCAGGGAATACCCCCACTGTGTGAGAAGCTGGAATAGTACAGAGAAAGCATAACACTACAGTGTGAGAAAGAAAGGCCGCAGTCAGAAGGAAAATAAAACATTCTACCAACACGTACTGGAAAACAAAAGAAAGACCTCTTCCTATCAACCTGTTACAGCACCCACTCCTGTTGATGTCTAGGAAGAGAAATAATAAATCATCAATTGTCATGAATAACCAAGGCAACATGACAGCTCAGAAAGAAAGTGAAAAGTCTCCAGAAAAGGATCTTAAAGGTATGGAAATATGTGACCTAAATGACAGAACATTCAAGATTGCAGTTCTGAAAAAACTCAATGAGATGCAAGAACACACAGAAAGGCAATTTAATGAACTCAGAAACACAATCAAAGAACAACATGAACATTTTACTTAAGAGATTGAAATTTTAAAAGAAGAGCCAAGGGGAATTTCTGGAGATTAAGAACTCAATAGAAGAAATGAAGAATGAAATAGCCAGCTTAGGTAGTAGAGTTGACCAGATGGAGGAAAGAATCAGTGACACCGAAGAGAGAAACCTGGAAATGACACGGATGGAAGAAGAAAGAGACTTGAGACTTAAAATAAATGAAAGAATTCTACAAGAACTTTCTTACTCCATCAGAAAGAGCAATATAAGAATAAGAGCATACCAGAAGGGGAAGAAAGGGAGAAGGGAACAGAGAGCATATTCAAACAAATTGTCAATGAGAACTTCCCAAACTTGTGGACAGAACTGGATCCTTAAATCCAAGAAGCAAATAGAACACCTAATTACCTCAACCCCAACATGCCTTCTCCAAGGCACATTGTATTGAAGCTGTCAAAAATCAATGACAAAGAAAGAATCCTCAAGGCAGTCAGGGAAAACAAGACTGTAACCTACAAGGCAAAGCCCATTAGATTATCATCAGATTTTTCAGCAGAAACTCTACAAGCCAGGAGGGAGTGGAACAAAATACTCAAACTATTGAAAGAGAGAAATTATGAGCCAAGAATAATATACCAGCAAAGATATCCTTTAGATATGAAGGAGGAATAAAGACCTTTCCAGACATACAGAAGTTGACGGAATTTTCTAATACATGACCTGTACTACAAAAAATACTAAAAAGGAGGCTATTTGACCACCATCAACAGGAACAATTTGTGGCAACCAAAATATAAAAAAGGGGGAAAGTAAAGGCCTGAACCGGAACATGGGAATGGAGAAAGTAAGTATGTTGAAGAAAATGGAATACTCTAAATATCAAACTTTCTTTTACATAAACTTAAGGGTAACCGCTCAAAAAAATATCCAGAACAGAAACATATACTGTAATTAAAGAAGAAACAGAAGGCAAAATCACAGAATACCACCACATAGAAATAATAGACAACAACAAAAAGGCAAAGAAACAATGGAGACACAGTCTTACAAGAAAACTAAAGACAGAATGATAGGAAATCCTCACATATCAAAATCACCCTAAATGTAAAAAGACTGAACTCACCAATAAAAAGGCACAGAGTAGCAGATTGGATGAAAAAACTAAACCCAACCATATGCTGTCTCCAAGAGACAGATCTCAGCTACTAGGACAAGCATAGACTCAAAGTGAAAGGGTAGAAATTGACACTCCAAGCAAATGGTATCCAGAGAAAATCAGGTGTAGCCATAATGATATCAGATGAAACAGATATCAGGGTGAAAAAGGTAAGAAGAGACAAAGATGGACATTTCATAATGGTAAAGTGGACGATACAACAAGAAGACATAACAATCATCAATATTTATGCCCCCAATCAGGGAGCACCAAAATGTACAAAGCAACTACTAACAGACTAAAGGGAGAAATTGACCAAAACACAATTATACTAGGGGACCTAAATACATCATTGACAGCTATGTATAGATCATGCAAAATAAATTGGAAATAGCCCTAAATGACACATTAGGTGAAATGGACATAATTGACATTTATAGAGCACTTCATCCTAAAGCATCAGTCTGTACATTCTTTTCTAGTGTACATAGAACATTCTCAAGGATAGACCATATATTGGGACATAAAAGTAACCTCAGCAAATTTAAGGAGATTGAAATCATACCAAGCATATTCTCTGATCACAAGGCTTTGAAATTGGATATCAACTGCAAAAAGAAAGCAGGAAAAAAACACAAATACATGGAGATTAAACAACATACTTTTAAAGAATGACTGGGTCGGAGAAGAAATTAGAGGAGAGATCAAAAGATACATAGAAACAAATGACAATTAAAATACATCCTACCAAAATTTTTGGGATGCAGCGATAGCAGTTTTAAGAGGGCAATTTTTATCATTACCAGCCTATCTCATGAAACAAGAAAAATTCCAATTAAACAACCTCACGTTACACCTTAAAGAACTAGAAAAAGAAGAACAAATGAAACCCAAGGTCAGCAGAAGAAAGGAAATAACAAAAATCAGAGCAGAACTAAATGAAATAGAGAACAAAAAGACAATAGAAAAAAAATTAATGTGACAAAGAGCTGGTTCTCTGAAAAGATTAACAAAATTGACAAACCTTTGTCTAGGCTCACTAAGATAAAACGAGAGAAGACACTAATAAACAAAATCAGAAATGAAAAAAGGGAAGTTATAACGGATGCCACAGAAATACGAAGTATCATCCAAGTAAACTATGAAGGACTATATGCCACCAAATTCAATAACCTAGAAGAAATGGACAAATTCTTAGAAACATATAGCCTTCCTAGGCTGAACCATGAAGAACTGGAAAACCTAAACAGACCGATCACCAGTAAGGAAATTGAATCAGTCATCCAAAACCTTCCCAAAAGCAAAAGTCCGGGACCAGATGGCTTCAGTAGTGAATTCTACCAAACCATCAAAGAGGATCTAATACCAATCATACTCAAACTCTTCCAAAAAATTGAAGAAGAGACAATACTCCCCTACTCATTTTATGAGGTCAACATTACCTGATACCAAAACCTGGTAAGGACAACACAAAAAAAGAAAACTACAGACCAATATCTCTGATGAATACAGATACAAAAATCCTAAACAAAATTCTAGCAAATTGAATGCAACAATGCATTAAAAAGATTATTCATCATGACCAAGTGGGGTTCATCCCCGGGGCACAAGGATGGATCAACATATGCAAATCCATTAATATGATACATCACAAAAACAAAATAAAGGACAAAAATATATGATTATATCAACTGATGCAGAAAAAGCATTTGACAAGATACAACATCCATTTATGATTATGACGCTTAATAAAATAGGTATAGAAGGAAAATACCTTAACATAATAAAGGCCATAGATGACAAACCCTCAGCTAATCTCATAATTAATGGTGAAAAACTGAAGCCCTTTGCTCTATATTCAGGAACATGACAGGGCTGTCCCCTATCACCTCTGCTTTTCAACATAGTGTTGGAAATCCTTGCCAGAGCAATCAGGCAAGAGAAAGAAATAAAAGGCATCCAAATTGGGAATGAAGAAGTTAAATTATCACTCTTTGCAGATAACATGATGCTATATATAGAAAACCCTAAAGACTCCACCAAAAAGCTATTAGAAACAATCAATGAATACAGTAAAGTTGCCGGCTACAAAATCAATGTCCAAAAGTCCATTGCATTCCTATATACTAACAATGAAATCTCAGAAAAAGATATACAAAAAGCAATTCCTTTTGCAATTGCAGCAAAACGAATAAAATACCTAGGATGTGTAAGACCTATATGCTGAAAACTGTAAGAAATTTTTCAAAGAAATTGAAGAAGACACAAAGAACTGGAAAGACATTCCGTGCTCTTGGATTGGAAGAATCAACATAGTTAAAATGGCTATATTATCCAAAGCAATATACAGATTTAATGCAATCCCCATCAAAATCCCAATAACATTTTTTAAAGAAATAGAACAAAAAATCATCGGATTTGTTTGGAACCACAAAAGACCCTGAATAGCCAAAGCAATCTTAAGAAAAAAGAACAATACTGGAGGTATCACACTCCCTGACTTTAGCTTGTAGTACAGGGCAACAATAATCAATCAGAATGGTATTGGCAGAAAAACAGACACATAGACCAATGGAATAGAATTGAGAACTCAGAAATAAAACCACACGAATATGGACAGATAATTTTTGACAAAGAAGCAGAAAACATACAACGGAGAAAAGACAGCCTCTTCAATAAATGGTGCTGGCAGAATTGGAAAGCCATGTGCAAAAGAATGAAACTGGACTGCTATCTCTCACCATATGCCAACATTAATTCACAATGGATCAAAGACTTAAACATAAGACCTGAAACAATAAACTGCATAGAAGAAAACATAGGTACTAAACTTATGGACCTTGGGTTCAAAGAGCATTTCATGAATTTGACTCTAAAGGCAAGGGAAGTAAAAGCTAAAATAAATGAATGGGACTATATGAAACTTAAAAGCTTCTGCACAGCAAAAGAAACAATCGACAAAATAACGAGGCAACCAACTGAATGGGAGAAGATTTTTGTACACAGTGCCTCTGATAAGGGGCTAATATCCAAAGTATACAAGGAACTCATGCAACTCAACAACAAAGAAACAAACAACCTAATTGAAAAATGGGCGGAGGATCTGAAGAGACATTTCTCCAAAGAAGACATACAAATGGTAAATAGACATGAAAAAATGCTCAACATCACTAATCATCAGAGAAATGCAAATAAAAACCACAATGAGATATCACCTCACCCCAGTCAGAATGGCTATCATCAACAAGACAAATAGTAACAAGTGTTGGAGAGGCTGTGGAGAAAAAAGAACCTCGTACACTATTAGTGGGAATGCAGATTGGTGCAGCCACTATGGAAGGCAGTGTGGAGATTCCTAAAAAAATTACGAATAGAATTACCATATGACCCAGCAATCCCTCTCCTGGGTATCTACCCCAAAAATCTGAAAACATTTATCCATAAAGACACATGTGCTTTAATGTTCCTTGCAGCTTTATTTACTGTGTCCAAGACATGGAAACAACCAAAATGTCCTTCGATAGGTGAATGGATAAAGAAGTTGTGGTATATATACACAATGGAATACTATTCGGTGGTAAGAAAAGATGAAATAGGACTATTTGTGACAACATGGATGGATCTTGAGATTATAATGCTAAGCTAAATAAGTCAGACAGAAAAAGCAGAGAACCGTATGATTTCATTGATATGTGGTATATGAACCAAAAACAATAAAAGAACAAGATAAACAAATGAGAAACAAAAACTCATAGACACAGACAATAGTTTAGTGGTTACCAGAGGATAAGGGGCGAAGGGGCTGGTAGATGAGGGTAAAGGGGATCAAATATATGGTGATGGAAGGAGAATTGACTGGGTGGTAAACACAAAATGTGATATATAGATGATGTATTACAGAATTGTATATCTGAAACCCATGTAACTTTACTAACCATTGTCACCCCAATAAACTTGAATTAAAAAAAAAGAATTGCAGTCTCAAACAAATTTCTAATTATGGATGTCTAAACAATCAATGATAGTTTTAAATGAAGCCTAACTAATAGGAACCATTATGATTTCAAATGAATTGAGTATAAAAGGAGACAGGACAATAAATGAGATCCCTATTAATAAATGTATAGTGATAAGGTTACTATTGCAAACACAAAGTCAACTTCATGCAGATGAAGCTTGCTGCTAATTTATATTTCATGCCTTTTATTAACTGGTATCTAATGAGAGTTACTCATGTTTTTCACAGTATCAAATCAAACTCTCCTAATCAAACTCTGTTCTTTTTTGCATGTGAGTTGCACCATTTCATAAAATTTTCAACAGTCTTTGACTCGCTAAATAAAGTTGTCACTCAAACCTTATTTCCCGCCTGTGTACAGGGAAGCTGTGTGGACACTGAATTAATCCGGCATATTGTCTCTGCTTGATGAAGTCTCCAACAGATCTTTGTCCTGTCACCTTTAATGGACTCTGTCTAATGGACTCATTAGTGAATTTCTTATCAATTTTAGGAGAAAGATGCAATCTTACAAAGCTGTCCCTCATGTGTTTGGAAATTATTGTAATTTATTCCTTAAACAGTTATTCAAACATTAAGAATGAGGAGACTCTACTTTATTTGGGTACCATAATATTGTAACAATGACATGCTGATTACAGCGAGGGGTCTAAGAATACTATTTCATGCTGATTACTCATGTTATATTCAACACTAGTAGTTAGAGCGGACAACACTCTTCAACTCAATAGCATAATATTATACCATAAGTCAGAAAATTTGCAGCTGGAAAAATGGAGATTTTCTTGGCTTCATTTATCTATAGGTGTAGAAAAGCTAATAATAAATGACTTCTTGTTATTATGCAACTCTCTCTAAGTTCATGCTATAGGGATTTAAATTTTCATATCATTTTGCATTGCAGTCCAATAATCAGTACTCATGTTTGTTATCTTAAAGTACACTCTTCCTTCTGTCTCTTTTCCTCAGCTTCTCATGTTATTTTGGTTAATGAAATTCACATAGATGGTTGGGGAGGGGGCACATGGAAAAGACAGAATTAAGCAAATATTTAATTTTGAAAAAATCTGAAAGTTTGCTATTCTTATTGTGTTTGAGTGTGTTCTTATGCCCTCAATTAATGTGTGAAAACTTGCTACTCAGGCCTATCACTTGAGAAAATTTTCTCAAGTTTCACTCTGACTTTTTTTGAACTCCAACTTTTAAATGATTATTGCTTTTATATTTAATAAGAAAAAATTGATAACTCTCATTACATTTTTCCTTTCTTTGAAAAGGTCCTTGGATTTTTCATTGCTAATTGCCTGATCACAGTCTCTGATGAGAAAGGCTGCAAGAAGTAGAGACTCAGCAGGTAACTGCTATATAGCCCCAGGGAGCCTGGATGCGCCTGCGCGCCTGTGTGCGTGCGTGCGTGCGTGCGTGCGTGCGTGCGTGTGTGCGTGTGTGTGTGTGTGTGTTGGGGGTGGGGATGGGGGTGGGGGTGGGGGTGGAAGAGGAAAGTATACAGCTCTTTTCAGAGATAATGGTTAATAGAATCAGATGGGATATACCTGAAGTCTCTGGCTGGAGATCAGCATGGAGACTGGGTCATCAGACCAGGCAAACTGTCTATACAAAGGACTGTTGAGAGAGGGAACTACTGAATGTCGGGGTTTTCCTGGGTCCTGGAACAATTTATCTCTGGTGGGCAATTAGATTGTGGTTGGAGGAACTTCCAGATTGAAAATACAATGTCCACAGTGTTTATTTTTGTCTGTTTTTAAAATATTTTTAGCACATTATTGACTGAACAAACTTTTTAAAAGAGATTTAATAGGACTGTCATCTTTTGAATAGGTCCTTCAACAACTTGCCCTTTTAACCTCTCCACGTTACAGAATTTGTGAACTTTTCACTGTACAGAGAAGACACTTAGTTCTTTTGTGTGTTTTTTTGAGTTTTTCAATGCAGTGTTTTCTCTGCCTAGAATGTCATTCCCCTTCTTTTTTGTCTGGCAAACTTACTCTTCCTTCATGATGCAACTCAAATGTCACCTTTTTCATGAAGCTTTCCTTGGAAAATCCTGTACAATTCCATGCCCAGAGTTGCTTATTCTGATATGTTAAGTACTCTATTAAAGTACTTAACTTTCTTTCTTAAAATATGTCATTTAAAATTATTTGGAGAAGTCATTGGGATTAACCAAGGCTCGGCCTCTCATGACAACCAACATGGTTAACAACACTATTATATTTCCAATATGCTTGGTTTTCCTATTAATATGAAAGTGAAGGGAGGTGCAAAAAACAAAACATGAGGTGGTGTTGCTAACTTCAGCCCTGTTAATTGGTATTTTTATTTTAATATTTCTTTTGTTGCATGGATACATCTGTGCTGTCTTTTCTAAATTGAGCTAACTCTGCCATACATTTTAGAATAATTTTGAACAGCTGAAATGTTTACTGTATTCAATGTTTATGCAGTGCACAGTGTGAATGCAGAGAAGGGAAGGAACAAACCACCATCTGTTAGATATACATGTTATGATAAACGTTAGTTCGTAGAAGGCAGCGTCTGAAAATCAGGAGGAAATAATGTACATTAGGACTGTAGAGAAGTAGAACTGTGGGGAAATTAATGATTATGGTTGCTTTTCACGCTGGTAGTAGAAATAAACTCTTCTATTTGGTGAAAATAAGGAGATGTTGCCTAGTAGAGAGATCTATGTGCAGCTCGTATTTCAACTAGACTTCTTTAGCTTTTTGTATACAAATTTTCATGTTTTTTTCCAAGATTACTGGGGCAGAAAGAACATAGTCTCATGATTAGTTTGGCTTTGGTTATCTGCCTCCACTGAATGTTAGTTTTCCTCTATGTCTTCTTTCTCCATTATGGCATTATGTCAAATATAAGACTTAGTTCTTCATTCACTTCATTGGAAAAGAACAAACAAAACATTTTTAGGAGACATGTAAGCAGAAGACTTTCTGAGGATTTGGGAATAGCATTGTGTGATTTAATTTTTTTATATAAAATTCTAAACAACGTAACTATTATAATTCTCAGTAACAGAAAGTAGAACAGTGGTTTTCTGGGCATGGAGTAGGAACCTCAATGCAGGATGGAGGTATTACCAAGGGGAAAAATGAAACTTTTCTTGATGATGGAATATCTTCATTATTTTGATTGCGGTGATTATTTCATAGTTGTATATATTGTCAAAACTTAAATTATACATTTTAAACTTGTTCAGTTTATTGTACTGTAACTATACCTGCGTAAAGCTACCAATAAAACATACACATAAGGAGATATAACTACACGTTCACTAAAATGACTATAATAAAAAAGATTGAAAATACTAAGTGTTGGAGAAAATGTGTAGAAACAGAACCCTCATACATTGCTTGTGGTAATGCACAATAATACAATTGCTTTGGAAAACACCTTGGCAGTTTCATAATACGTTAAACATATAATTATCATTTGACCTAATAATTTCATTCCCAGCTATCTATCCCAGAGAAATAAAAACACATGTCCATGAGACTTATAACGTAAATGTTCATAGGAACTTTATTCATAATAGGCAAACAATGGAAATAATTCAGTGTCATCACCTGGTGAAGGGGTAAAGAAAATGTGGTATAGTCATACAATCAAATACTACTTATTACATACAAAAAGCTAGTACATGTGAAAACATTGATAAACCTAAAAAACATACTAACTGAAAAAAATCCAGACACAAAATACTATATGCACAATTCAATTTATGTGAAATTTTTAGAAAATGCAAAGCTATAATGACAAAAATACCTATCTGTGTTGCCTGGGACAAGGGGAGAGAATAATAATTGACTAGAAACAGATATAATGGAACTTTTGGGGATGATAGAAATGTTCCAACTCTGAAATGCAATGATAGTTGTGTCACTATATAAATTTACTAAAAATTATTCTGTGTATTTTAAATGGGTGAATTTTATGATATGCGATGCATGCTTCAATATAACTGCTCAAAATACAACAAAAAATAAATGGAGTGCCTACCATATGTCACATATTTGGGGCTACAAAGAAAGATACAGTGTTATATATGATAACTGAAAAAAAAATGTGATGTTTGGTAAATATTTAGCTAACTGCCTTCCCTGTTTCCCAGGTAATTAGCCTAATTGAAGTCACCTAATTGAAGCCACTGTTAGACATCTGAGTTTCAGAGGCCATGGTCTTGAAACAATGCTCTGTGCTGTTTCCTGCTCTTAGCTCATTTGGTAAACAAGTGTCTTCTTTTTATTCTGGCACAGGTATTTTTTTTTTTTTTTTTTTTACTCCAAAAAGGAGGTGGTGATGCAGCCATTCTTATCTTGCATCAATGTCAGATAGATTTAATGGATGATGGTTGGGAAGTGCTCTGAGGTAATCAGAGAAAGGAGCTTGACACAGTCTATACAGGTTTAATGACTAAGAAGTCCTATTTGCTACTTCCCAGCTGTCACCTCTTCCCTGTATTCATTAGTTTTGTCTACTGTAAATGCAATTGGTCACATCAATGAATTGCTGAGTAAACTCACACATATAAAGTGCTCTAATAAAATGGAAGACAAGTTCAATTTCTTTGGGGAGAAATAATGAAGTTGGCACCATATTCCTGCCTGTTTCTTTAATGTAATCAGAGAGGATGTGACCTGTTTTCCCCCAAATATACCATTCTCTGAGAAGTCCTGTTTCTCCTAAGCACTTTAAAATGCTTCATTTAAAAAGCTGCGAAACCACAGAAGCACACTGGAGCATCATTGTCCTATGTTGAAAAATACTGGTTCAAAAAAATGGTTAACGCATTAGGGTGATGATCAAAATAACTTAAATCATTTCTCTCGGATAAATACCCAGGAATGGAATGGCTATATCTTTAACTTTATAAAACACTGACAAACACTTGTACAAAAGGATTGTACCATTTTATATTCCCACCAGCAGTGTATGAGAGTTCAAATGACATGAAAACTTTAAATACTCCAATAACTAGAGATGTACACACTTACACACACACACATACACACACACACACAAACTTGCAACAGGGGGAATGACTTAAAAATTAAACTCTTTATATGATGTTATATATTACATACCTGAGTCACTTTAGGGGGTGCTGGCTTAGCTAATTGGAACAAGGACTTCAGTGAGCAGTTAAGTGGCTCTAGTCACGGTGTACATGGAAAGTAATGAGAATTTTAACTAAGACAGCTGGGCCGGGGACAATCAGGGAGGAAGCAACTGCAGACATAACCTACAGATGGAACTTATTTGATGTGGAGGTCAAGGTCAGAACAATGCTTCTGAGATTTGGGGCTGTAGCACCTAAAATAGGTATTGATAATGCAAAGTGATGTTAAGAGGAGATTATGTGGGGAAAAGAAGAGAGAAACTGACATACATATATTGTTCAGCTGTGTTATTTTAATAAAGATTTCTACATGGCAGGTCTGGAATTAGCAGAGAATGTGAGATCAGAATGCTCATTTGGGGAGTCACCTTCATAACATTACAGTTGACGAGGTAGGGAATTGTTGAGATGTCAGGGGGAAAATGTGGATTGCTGAGCTATAGGGCAGAACATTTAAAAGCACTTATAGTTATGAATCTGGAGGAAGGGGGACAACAGGAAGGTGCAGCAGAGAGAAAAAGGAAACAAATTAGGTTTGTGGGCTTCTTGAGAAGCTAAGGATAGAAACCAAATCAATTGGATTTTTGGAAACCTGTTTTAATATGATTTACAAAATAATTCAATTGAAAACTATACAACTCGTGAGTTTTATTTTCAGAAAAAAACTTTTTTCCAAGTTGGTTTCAAAGAAACTGTGATTATCTGTAGGTGAGCTGGGAAAAAGTGACTGAGTTTTGGTAACATGTTTCTCAGCATTTTGACCTGGAGTTATTTACAATTTAGCAACCTAGAAAGGGTTTCAAAGAAATATGTTCTCATGGTGGACTGAGGCTTTGTAGTCAATCTTGGGGGAGAAAACACAAAATGAAGAACTAAATCTTTTATCAAAGTAAAAAGAGCCATATAATTAAGAGATTTTTGTTGTTGTTCATAGCATTTTGATTAGTAATTAGAAATCACAATTAAAATCATAGTCTCCAAGAAAAGGAATATCATCTAATGATAAAAATATTTGCTGATTCAGCCCTTATCTCCAAGAGTGCACATTAGAGAATTCCCCACAGCCTGCATTTTGCTTCAAGCTGTGTAGTTATCTCAGAGTGTATACTAATTTAAGATGTTAATGCTTATGTCATCAGATGTTCTTATTTACAGACCCTGACCCTGGTAATTCACAGTCTGTGATTATAATTGTAATTTTTATTGGCTCATTTTATAAACCCATAGCTTTCTTGTTTTTCTTACTTGTTGGCACCTTCACGGGAGAGTTTGATCAGTAATTTTATATTTGCTTTAGAAAAATCTCTCCTAAAAACAGCTAAAGGTGAGCTGTGATAAATATATGGAACGTATGTGAAAATGTTACCCATATCCAAAGACATTTGGATTATCTTTACTTATACCTTATCCACTTATCTTATGCACCCCAAAACACACCATATAATTGTCATTATGTTGGTCACACATGTGCAGAATGCTGGATGTAAATGAAGATGAAGGAAGAGTTTCTGTCATTTGAGGTGTTCATAATGTAGCAGCTTATAGTTATCTAATATAACAAATTTGTTTTTTGAAATTCCATTTCAGGCAATTGTTCAGAACTGTGGATGTAGTTTGTCATATAAATAGGACAAAGAGGGTATTAATCCAATAAGTCAACCACAATTGTATTCCATGACCCATGTTGCTACTTTAATCCAATCCTTACATAACATAACATGTATTTAAGGGAAATGCACTCAGAGATGCATACTAAACTGCCAAAAAGATCACTTCTTTGCAGTGATAGGAAGCTTGCCCTTCTTCCATCTCATCTTTTGAGAGTATGAGAGCTAGAACCACAGCTCCAAGAGGCTGGTCCAGCTGGGTGAGCGCTGGGCTGAGATGGGGTTCTTAAGTGGAGAATCCCACTGGGGAAGAGGTGTCTACTCCCTGTAGGTCAGTTTTCTTTTCTTTTGAAAGACTGAGGGGGTAGTCTGTTTGTTTCTCTTTGCACTGACTCAAAAAAAGAATCCCATGTTGGCATGCTGATTCAGCGTTTTCCAGTTTATACAGTATTCAGTCTGTCCAGGAAATGTCCTATAAGATTGACCCTGCTGAATTTAGACAGCGTCTGTTCAGTCTTCTCAGATTCCAGAGGTTTGTAACTACTTATTACAAACCTCTCCAACAGACATAAGACCATAGATCTGTCAGCCTTTTGCTGAACCATTAAGCTAAAGATACCACTTTTACAGAATAAGGAATAACTTTAGTTGTTGAGAAGGAGATTGTTTGCCATGGTACATATCACCATAGTAACTAGATTTTCAAGCAGGACTGTTGAAATGGAACTTAAAAGTCACACAGAAACAGGTCTGTCTTGCACTGGTTTCAAAAGGATCATGTTGGAGAGAGGAAGAGACTCATGGATTACATGCCATTTCATCTATGATTGCTCAGAGGCATGGCGGGAGAGAGAGGTAATATGCATGTTATAGCAATATGTTGCAACATTAAGACAAAACAGTATGTATGTATCTCAACACTGATTTGCTGTAGGCAAACAATCCAATCAATGAATACCTCTTCTCTCATAACTTTGTGCCTTGAATTAATGCAACATTTATGAATACACAAAGCTGACGTTATATTTGATTCTTTCAAAATTTTTAATCAGCATTCTAGAACGCATTCACCTTAAAACAGCAGATGTTTATCATATCTTCCCATGTACTCTGTAGTCACTGTAGGGGAGAGAGTGTGCTTGATGTTATAGTAAAGGTCACAACATATGTAATAGGAATCTTGTGGGAAAATCAATATCAAATTTGAGAACTAAAGGGAAATGTAGATTATAAGGTTCTTAAATCTTACGTATGAAAGGAGCTCTAAGGGAGATCGTTTGCAATGTCTCTGATTTTCAAATGAGGACGCGAAGTTCCACATTGAGCAACTTGCTGAAGGTCACACAACTAGTTGTATGTGGAATTGAGGCTAGGAGCCAAGTATTTTTGAATCAGGATGTTAGGAGAAACATGAAAATTAAAAATTGAGAGATTCTACAGGAACATTCACAATTTAAAGAAGAAAACAAAATTAATACACATGAAACCACTAGAACATACTTACGAGTGGCAAGGGCTTAAAATTAAGGGTGAGGGTGTTCTTACTGAATTTCCTCTAAAATTCCTTATTAATTTTAAGGCACATGGCTTCTAAAAATATGGGTGGCAGTTTGTGCGATTACATTTTTTGTTGACGCTAAAGAATACAGAAAGGTATAGGGACAGTTATAAAAGACATCATGGACCAATGAACAACTGAAACTTGTTCTCTTTTTGGACGTACCAGGGGTGCCAAAAATATATACACGTGACTTGTATTCATCTTCTGTTATCAGTATATATTATTACAATTTTAATATAGTTTTTTCCTTTCTTAAAATGTGTATACTTTTTTTTGGCACGCTCTGTGTATCAAAATTGCATGTTTTGTTTTTTGCAGGGAGGAGAGTATTTGTATGAAGAACACTGAAAAGTGTAAATCTAGAGTTATTACTGTTAAAGAATGACTAAGATCAGCATCCTGGAAAGTGACTAGGAAAGTCATTTTTATATTATAGGACAGAAATCTTGACTCCCAATCTAAATAAATAGGAAAAACTAGGCGCACTCCTTCCCTATGTAGGTTAGTTTGGCTGAAATAAAATAAAGCCAGTCTTTTAAAGAAGTAAAAGTATAAGTGATACAAAAATACTAGAATTAACACACTACCAAATGAAGGTGCAAGTTTATGTGAGAATTGAAAATTGTAAGAACATTGTCTAAAAATTGGATTCCAAAGAGTATATTTAAAGCTGTGTTATAAAACTGTTTTCCACAGTTAAAACTGGCATGAAAATTTTTTTTTCTAAATACTGGTAAAGAGTTTATGCTGACAGAGTTCAAAAACAGACAAATTTATTTTTAAACAAGAGAACGCTTTCTCCAATCAAGTAAGCACTATGTTATATTTAAGTTGAAATTATTTCTAATTCAGAGGAAATTATCTATATAATTGCTGGTTACTAAGCTAAGAGTTCTATGATAAAAATTGGTTAGATTTAAATGCTTAATTATATAAATTATAGTCTTTTAATTTCTAGAGTCTTTTCAAATGAATTTCTAATAAATTATTTTTAAATATTTTTTATTTTTCAATTACAGTTGACATACAATATTATATTAGTTTCAGGTGTACAACATAGTGATTAGACATTTATATAACTTATGAAGTGATCACCCTAATAAGTCTAGTATCCATCTGACACCATACATAGTTATTACAATATTATTGGCTATATTTCCCATGCTGTACTTTACATTCCCATGGCTATTTTTATAACTGGCAATTTGCACATCTTAATCTCTTCTCCTTTTTCACCCATTCCCCCCAACTCCCCTTCCATCTGGCAACCATCAAAATGCTCTCTGTATCTATGAGTTTCTGTTTTGTTTGTTTGTTTTATTTTTCAGTTTCCACATATAAGTGAAATCATATGCTATTTGTCTTCCTCTATCTGACTTATTTCACTTAGCATAATAACCCCTAGGTCCATCTATGTTATTGCACATGACAAGATTTCATTTTTTTATGCTGAATAGTCTTCCATGGTATACAAGTATATGTATCACTTCCTCTTTATCCATTCATCTATCAATGGACAGTTAGGTTGCTTCCATATCTTGGCTGTTGTAGATGATGCTGTACTGAACATAGGGATGTATATGTCTTTCTGAATTAGTGTTTTTAGTTTTTTTTATTTTGATAAATACCCAGAAGTGGAATTGCCGGGTCCTTCTTTGTCTCTTGTTTTAAAGAGAGGTCCTTATGGCCTCTGTTTTAAAGTCCATTTTGTCTGGCATAAGTATTGCTATCCCACGTTTTTGTTTATTTGTTTCCATTTGCATGAAATACCTCTTCCATCCCTTTACTTTCAGTCTGTGTGTGTCTTTCAATCTAAAGTGAGTCTCTTGTAGGCAGCATATATAAGGGTTTAGTTTTCTTATCCATTCAGCCCCCCTATGTCTTTTGATTGAAGCATTGACTCCATTTTCATTTAAAATAATGTAGTTATTCCCATTTTATTATTCTTTTTTTACTTATGTTTCTTCTTTTTCTTAAAGAAGTCCCTGTAACATTTTTGGTAATACTGGTTTGATGGTGATGAACTCCTTTAGCTTTTTCTTGTCTGGAAAGCTCTTTATCTATTGATTCTAAATGATAGCTTTGCTGGATAGAGTAGTCTTGGTGGTAGGTCCTTGCTTTTCATCACTTCAAATATTTTATGCCAATCTCTTCTGGCCTGTCTAATAAATTCTTGAATAATCTAATAATTTTTGAAATTCATGGCAGAGACAAAAGTTTGACAAATAAATTTTTTGAGTCTCAAGGCCTTTCCTTTCCCTCTCCCAACTTTATTGACAAATAATTGATAAATATAATTGTATATATTTAAAGTGTACAATGTGATGATTTGATAAACATATAAATTATGAAATGATTACAGTGCTGTTCCTTTTTTTGATTATTATCTTTTTATTTTTTAGTTTCAGGTGTACAAAACAATGTAATAGTTAGACATTTACACCCCTCGCAAAGTGATGACCCTCCCAATCACTACCCCCTGACATCAAATATAGTTGTTAAAATTCCATTGACTATATTCCCTATGTTTTACTCCACATCCCGTGACTATATTTATACTTGACATTCAATATTATTCTACTTCAGCTTCAAGTGTAGCATATTGGTCAGGTCTTTACACAGCCTATGAAGTGATCCTCCTGATAAGTCCAGTACCCATCTGGCACCCTACGTAATTTTTCAACATTATTGATTATATTCCCCAAAGTGTATTTCATATCCCCATGGCTATATTGTGACTACTAACTTGTACTTTCTAATCCCTTTACTTTCTCCCCCATCTCAGCCCCCTCCATCTAGCAACCATCAGTTATTTTTTCCCTATATCTCTGAGTCTATTTCTGTTTTGTTTGTTTGTTCTTTAGATTCCACATATAAGTGAGGTCATATGGTATTTGTCTTTCTCCATCTGACTTATTTCACTTACATAATATTCTCTAGGTCCATCCATGTTATTGCAAATGGTAAGATTTCCGTCTTCTTTATGGCCAAGTAATACTCCATTATATAAATGTACCACAGTTTTTTATCCAATTGTCTGTTGAACAGAAATATGAAAAAATGCTCAACATCACTAATCATTAGAGAAATTCAAATAAAAACCACAATGAGATACCACCTAACCCCAGTCAGAATGGCTTTCATCAATAAATCAATAAACAACAAGTGCTGGTTAGAATGTGGAGAAAAGGGAACCCTTGTGCACTGTTGGTGGGATTGCAGATTGGTGCAACCAGTATGGAAAACAGTATGGAGGCACCTCAAAAAATTAAAAATGGAACTACCTTGTGACCCAGCAATTCCACTCCTCAGTATCTATCCAAAGAAATCCAAAACGCTAATTCGAAAAAATATATATACCCCTATGTTTATTGCAGCACTATTCACAATAACCAAGACATGGAAAGAACCCAAATGCTATTCTTTTTTTATCTCAAAATCCGTGGCCCTGAAGAGCTTATGGCCAAGAGTGTTTTTCCATAAACTTGTATTTGAGAGAAGTGCATGAAGTTTTCATGCCCTACCCCGAAGAAGATAAAAATTCCACAGGGAGGAACTATGCTGCAAGTCTTGAGCAAGAGGGATTTTATATGTCAGTGAATATCTAAGAAGGTGCTTCGTGTTTTCCTAGGTACAAGAAAATTAACTATTCACCTGGACTTTTGCCAAGGGAATCTCAAGTATTCAACAAATTAATTTATGGTTATTGAAGAACAGTACGTAATGCCCTGAGAGCTGGTACTTCTTAGCCTACTGTAAGTACCTTCCTGAACAGGTCTTGGTGGAGGAAGATCAAGAATCCATTGCTTCTATTGTATGGAGTGACACTAAGAAAGGCCTAACCTACGTCATAGAGCATGTAGCTGGTCAAAGACGGGTGGCGATTTCTCAGTGTGTTTCCCTTGGTCCCAGAGGGGTTTGGAGAGCATCTGAATACTTCCCGTGACACACAGAGGGATATAGCAGTATCTGAGAAAGATCTGGCAGACCAAAAGTAGCATTACATTTCTTGGGAGAACAATGTAGCAGCAAGTGTGCCTGCAGTCTGTGATTACAAACTGGATGAGAAATTGGATGTCCTCCAGATTCCAAAATCTGGAGACGATCCAAGCACAAGGACAGTCAGAGGAGCGAGCGGCATGAGTATATGTAAGACTCATTGTATGAGCCTTTTCAAAACTTGTACACAACTATAGGGGTTGTGTACAGAGAAAATACAAATTTATTTCACACAAAAGAATAAAAGCTGAGTCAGAAAAAGTGCAACTTGACTGAGAAATTCTGAATTATTATTTTTTTTTATTCTGAATTGACAAAGATTAAGTTACTATCAGGTAGAATGGAGGTTTAAGATTGAAAGTAAGTGCACTTATAGAAAATTAAATTGACATTATTTGTACATTTGCGTTCATAGCCTTAGAAATCTGATTCATCTCAGAATTTTAACTCCAAGACCATAACACTTTTAATAACATGTATTTATATGCAGGACCAAGACAGATAAAAGAGTTGAAAGCACTAATCAGCTTTTGAAATGTAATTGAACTGAGCTTACTTAAAATTTTAATTTCCTACTTTCTATAGGTTAAGAGTAACATAAGCTAATATAAGTTATTATGTATTCCTTAAGTCTAATAGCAGAAGACTTTTCAAAAATTTCAAATCAGTTTCAGTAAATCATATTTTAGAAATATGAATTTTTAATTGATTTTTTGAGAGACTGAAAAACCTGACTCTCAAATATAAAAGATGCCTTAGTTAAAAATATAAATAAATAAATAAAATAAAATCTCAAAATATGTAACCCTAGTTTTATATTGAATTTTAAATGACTATAAATTCACTTTTATGCTCATTTATTATTCATTTGCACAATTATGAAACAAGAGGAGGAGTATATTTTCTATTAGTTGTATTGTTTTATCAATGTAAGCATAACAAATTGCTATAGTTATCTCTCTTTCTGAAACTGTGTGTTCCTGATCTTACATAGCTGATAACATATCCATTTGGGAGCTTGGCTTATTATGATCATAATTTGAAAAATTCAATGAAGACTGTCAAAACTTTAAATTTAGAACAATATTTATAGATACCATCGAGAGGAATGCTGCTTTTTCCCCCAGTCGTTCCTGTGATTCAGTTTCTGAAGCCAATATTGTTAGTTGCTTCTGGATTTTCATAATCCTCTTCTTTCTTCCTAGGAAACCCCAAATTTTCGTCTCCCTTAAATTCACCAAACACCAAGAAATGACATTTTAATAAAATTTCCCAGGAGACTTGAAGATTCCACAATAGGATTACACAGCAGAACATGAAAATTTACAGTTCTAGGAGAGAAATCAGTGCACCTAGAGTTCATCAACCCTGGCCTTTTAATATTAGGAGTCCCACAGATCAGCTCCTTCTCGGCTCCAACCTGTGGCCTTATGACTGTGGCCTATTTAATTCCCCTGAACCTGGTCACTTTGAAAACGTCCTCCAGCCCTGGATTCTAGGGTTCTGTTTCCCCTGGTCCCAGGTTTTTCTCCATCACATAGTTTTCATCCATTTTCTTCAAGAGAACTATCTCACTCCTTTCACAGAATGAGGCTAAGCCTCCATGGCTTAGACAAAGCATATCTCTATTGTTTAGGAATGAGGTCACAAAATGTCCATGAAATAGAAACCAAAAATATTCTACCTAAATAGTTGTGGTATCTTTGTGGTATTTTTAAATATTAGCAACACATTCTCCCTAAATAAATGAAAAACCCCACATATTTAAAGCATATTCATTTTAAGATAAGTTTTGAAATTACAATATGAGGAAGACTTATACCTGAAAATGTAGATAATTAGTTGGTAACATTGAGAAAAAAAATTTGAAAAATAAAAACCTGAATAGTCTTGCTTCAAAAATGTCTAAGAGACCTGGTGTAATTGTAAAGAGCATTTTTTTTTTTAACTCCCTGTCTTGAATTTATCTCTAAACAAAGAAGATTAACAGTCAAGCTATTTTCTGTTCATGTAAATATCATTTTGGCATCACAGGCTCTTTTTTTTCCCAGTATCTAAGCCATCTTCTCATATGTGCTTTGATTTGTAACTTGGTCTTCAAGTGCTTTCGTGCAACAGTGGGCATCAGTTATCCTTCCATTAAAAGTAGTAAATGAGACTTTGGGTTTATAAATCAGATTCTCAAGAGTTCAGTTACTGAGAATCCATTTTCCAGAGTCTGATCATCTTTTGGTCAAGTTATTCAACCTCTTTGAGCTTCAGTGCCCCATCTGTGAAATGGCAATTTAAAATACCATTTATTTTATTTATATCTTGCCTCATTCAAGAAAGAATTGGAAAGTACTTCTAGAAGAGCAAATGTTAAAAATAATAAAAAAATATAAACACTAAAAAAAACTATATAGTAGGGAATTCAAGGGTACACCCAGAAAACCAGTCTCCAAGTGTAAAAGGATAAAACTGATTACTTTATCCGTTTAGAAGGGTCTTATAACAGCACCTGTTTTGTAGGGCTTCTGAGAGGATTGAATGACATAATCTATGTCATATCGTTGGTACATCACAGGGTTCATCAAATGTAAGTTTCCTTCTTCCTGGGAAATTGAAGAGATGTGGGTTTGTCACAGAACCTTGGACCTATGGTAATGTCAAAACACGGAGCTTGGTGGTGATGGGGTGGTGGGTCTCTGTTACCACTAAAGGATAAAAGGGGAGATGAATTTATAATAGCACAGTCTATAATGTTTGTGTAAATAATTGTTTAACACACTAGTATGAGAAAGTAAGGAATGAAGAACTGAGCAGAAGGGGCAGGCGTCAGGCTGTGTGACTCTAAGAGGGCAGAATAAGCCCAGTGAGAGAAAGTTAGAGGAGACCGATTCCAGCTTAATATAAGGAAGGCTTTTTATAGCATAGTAAGTTCACCAAATGTGGCATATGTTGCTTCAGGAAGTAGTGAATATCTCAGTCCCGGAGGTGGTTACGTGTAAGCCAGGCATGTTGTTGGCTGGAATGCTGTTGGAAGGTTTAAGGAGTGTGTGGTTGAATAAACTACTTGAAATATCTTGCCATCATGGTTCTGTGATTTTTCTGAAGAGGCTCATTGAATAAAGTGAATATTAAGTAAGTTTTAATGTCAGGAATGAACATAGGCCCATAGAGAACAGGAATAGGCATTATTACTTAACTCTGTGCTGTTCTTAATATTTATCCTAGACTTTTACTCTTATCCTGTAGGAAACTACCTATCCATCCTATTACTTTAACTTGCATTTCCCCCCATTATCTTTGACTCCTTCCAATTATTCGCTTTTCAAATGAATCTAGTTGACAAATTCAGGTGTTGTTTCTCTATGACATGTTAGAATCTCTGCGTAGATTGCTTTTCTGGTTTCTAAGACTCTTTCTTTTAGCAATTTGTTCTTTGATACATGCAAAATACAAGTATGCTATCCCAATCAAATCTTTACACAGTTTTCTGTAGTAGTGTCTTTCCTGTTACCTTTCTTATTTCTCAGTTGTTTTCAAGAGCTTCTTTTCCAACTTACCATGCAAAAGCAAAACAATAGGCTAACATCTTTTTCCTAGTCTGTGTTCTGTTTTCTGTTTTGCTTAGTGTCTGGAGTCATTACATTGCTCCTTTCCTCACGTCATGACCTCTGGATTCTTTCAGTTTCGAAATGGGTAGATTTAATACCTACAAAGACTCCAATTGTCTTTTTTTTCAAGTTCCTGCTGAAAACTTATTCTTAATAACCCTATTGTTCTCTTTAAATTCCCTAAGGGAAAAAGAAGTCAGTTAAAATAAATACTAGAAGCAAAAGAATAATGAATAAGCTGTCACTTATAAGATGTAATGACCATCTTGCTGAAGCTTGCTGATAGAATATGATACAGTTAACACCCAGGAGGAGATAGCATCTCATTAATTGCCTGGACCCCAATTCTCTTTTCAGTTTGCATGCTTTAAAATGGAGTTGATATTTTATTGTTGCTCTCTTACTGTATGGCAGTTATGGAGCTCATGATTTGGATTTTTAATATTAACCCATCGAATATTTTATGTTTTAATGTTTTTGTTTTTTTTAATGTTTCATAATTTTGCTGTATATTCACCATGACACATAGGAGTGGGCAAAGCAAGTATTTTTATTCCAATTTACCAGATTAGATTACTGATATTTAAAGAGATTTAAGGATTTTATGAAGACTACAAGACCATATGATGCATCCAGAGGTCAACTTTAAGTCTTCTGTCTCCTAGTCCGATGCTCCCTAAATTTAAATATCATTTTATTTCAGTTCAGGCAGACCACTTTATCTGTAATCTTTTAAAACATGTTCTCAGAATTTACTTCTTTCTCTGGTCATAAAAACCCATCATCAATTGCCATTTGTGGAAATCTTAAATGAAAAAAATGTGAAGATCTCTAAATCTGAAGACATTGAATTTGATTACAATAACTTTTTTAAGTTACCTATTTTTAGTTATTTAACTGTAATGGTATGACTGCCTGCAACAGACATTGGATCGATAGAATCTTAGGAGGAGTTACTTATTTTTAGTATTTCACACACACACATTTGCTGAATACATTGATGGAAGAATACGTTTTAGCTGACTATGGTATTTAGAAGTGGAAAAGAGTAGCTCCAATCATAATTCTTTTTCTATTTTAATTTCCACGTGCCAAGGAAGCTTGTCTATTTATCACCTATCTCAGACAAACAACCTTACTATTTAAAGGATTTTTAACTTCTCAGAGCCCAATGACTAATAAATCATTGTAAAGTTATTCCAACATAGACAATAAACATTCTTTATAACTCTGCAGTACATTTAACTTAATAATGAGGTTTCTCCCCAATGAAATAGAAATTTTTTATAGGAATAAGAAGAGTAAGTAAACTGAGTAAAACTCAAAGTTAAAAGTTTACCTATTTTGATGCTGACTACCGAAATAAGAATTGGAAACAAACACATATTCACTTTCTTTGTGTGAAATAAAATATGTAGTATTTTTTTAAAAAGAAAACTCTGAATATTATAGCCCTCTTGGAAAAAATACATCCTTGCTCTAATATTGTAAGTAAAGAGTTTCTGAAAAATAACAGAATAAAATGTATTAACAACAACAAAAAAAACCTAAAAGCTTTTACTCCAGGCTATTATAATGAAGAAGAAGTGTGCCAAATGTGAACTAATGAAGTACAAAGTAATGAATATTTAATTTGTATAATTTACCAAAGTGCTTTTAGAAATCAGAGCTACATTCTTCATAAACATAATGTTCATTAGGCCTTAACTGTAGCTCTCGTGCAATTATCATATTGCTCCTGAACAACTTCAGCATCACATGGCATTGAGTAAAAACCCTCTGAGAATATCTTCAGGGCAAAGAGAAAAAAGGGGAAGGGAAACTGTTAAGGCTGTGAAATTTGAATAGCTTACCTTTGACAAGAAAAGCATAAAAGACTTTGCATAGGAGAGCTGGGCAGCCAGGTCTTGCTTAGGAAACAAAATGGATTCATCTGGGCTCCTGACCCTTCTGGCAACAATGTTTTGAAGGGTTAAACAAAACACAAAATTAGTTTGATGGCTCAGTAGGACATATTATCACATTCTTAAAGGTATGAGGACTGCTACTTAAAATGTGACTGATAACATATCAGATCAAGCCAAGCCAAGCAGTGTTCAGTAGAAACAAACTTGCAATGTGAGATGAATTTTAATATGACATGTAATGTTGCACAAACAGACTTCAGAGCCCAAGCACCTGCATTTCTTGTCTATTATTACAATGGAAGGTGATTTCTTTTTCTCCTGAAGCATATTTCTTCTTCCTTTCTTTTAGCAATTTGGTAGCAAAATAGCTCCTGCCATTAAGGGGTGAGGTAAAAAAAATTAAAATTTATTTGGGGAAAAAACTTTAAACATTGAAAGAAAATCAGTAAAATAAGTGATATTCTAAGATTTTTAAAGTCTGGAAATCACTCTTAATAAAGTAAATATGACAGAAGAGATTTCTGAACTTACTTGAAAACTCTCCTTCCCCTTTCCCTTTGTTTTGTAATGTTTCTCTTCAATTATTCTGAGTCTACATAATTCTCCATGCAAGAAGTCATTAAAAGTTGCTACATGGTCCATCCAGACTGTGATAACTAATTTCAGCGTGGGCCATCCAAACAGAGTCACAGAACACTTTTAAAATAACAGATATCCTTTTCCTTGGAAAATGGTCTAGTTATGTGATTCCTAAAAAGAATAACAGAACTACCTGAGCGATGCAGAATTTGGGGATAAAATTAACAACTGAGTGAGTACTGAATTAATATGGAAATCGTTGGTGTATAGCTCTGCCAAGGATTTCCATTAAAATGTTTAGAGAAAAATAATTTTGACAAATTATATATTTTATGAGCAGAAACATGCAACCTGCTGCATCTGGCACTTTGTCCTTCCATTCCTGAAAGAAAGGTAAATTGCCTTTGCCGTGAGTCATTGTAATTGGACTCCAATTTCTCCAACAGCACTGTCCATTAGCTGAGATACCCACCTGGAAGCACTCGGTAACAGCTGGCAGGTATGGCCTTCTGGGAGCCTGGGATGGTTGGACTTAGATCCTGTTCAAGTGAAGGGAGAATCTCTCAGGAGAGTATTTTGGCAACTTCAAGTTCTCATTTTAGAACTCTACTGGCAAGGATCTTTCATTTAGCTTGTCATTTGAAGAAGCAGACAAGTGCAAGTTCACTGTAAAATAAGAATAAGCTCATAATTGAGATGGCCAAAGGGAGTGCATCATAGTACTAAATTCTGGAGGAAAAATTTGATAGGGTATTAGACGCTACACCATAAAAGTATTATGAAATTTTAGTGCCAGGGATGGGGGTGTGGATAAAAAACGCTTTCACCTATTTTGACCTGAATAAATGAATTAAAGAATAAAGACAATCATCCAGATAATTTAATGGACGCACAACATTTTATACAATTGGAAGGAATCTTAAAGAATTTAAAGGTGCTGAGTTTAAAGCATAAGCTGAAAATCTAGCTGAGGATACCCAGTAGTCAAATGACAACATAGGGGAAAATGCAGAACTGAGCCCTTCGTGCTGTTTTATTGCAGAAATGAAAGATTGCCAAGCGAGAGGGAAGAAATCCTGAGGGAAGAGGAAAGGAAGAGAGAAGGAGCGATGTTATATGTTGTGGTTGAACTGGGGGAAGTGGAGGCAAATTTTATTATATGGTTTTTATTTTCTCAAGTGGAAGGCAAAACTCCCATTCACTGAGAGTGAAAGGAGACACACAGATTGGAGGATTTTATAAGAGTGGAAAAGGAGGAAAGATGTATAATAAAATTTGCATGAAGTTAGAGTCAACTAGAGATAAATGATTGCCCAGCAGTCTTGATAGGCCAGCAGATGTTAGATAACATGGATTGGTTGTAATGCCAGCTGGCATCATTGTATGACTTTTTCTAACAATGCTCAGCAATCAATAGTCAGAGAGGGGTGATCTGATGATTGACATTACCCAAGGCTGGAAATGGCCATGATGGATATTTTGAGGTTCTGAGTGACCTTTAAAACACCAAATAGCAAGAATTGACATATAGGTAAGAGGCACAGGGAAAAAAGATGCCTTTAGGCAAAATAAAGCTGTCCTCATAAACAGCTCTGACATTCATGTGTCTCATTTCCTTGACAAGTTTATGGTCTGATACAGTAGAATTACTCTTAACTGATATCATCTGGGACACCCATTTGGTGGGTTAATCGGAAAAGAATTCTGTTAAAGCCAGGTGGGTACTAAACTTTACTGGGGCGAACCACTTCATAAGTTATATAAATGTCTAACCATTATGCTGTACACCTGAAACTAATATAATAGTAAAAGTCAACTACACTTAAAAAAATAAAATGATAATTAAAAATAAAGTGAAGAATCATAAAAAAATTAAAAGTATACAAATATTATTTGCATTATTTTACCTGAAAACATGTTCATTTATTCTTCAGTATGTTTAATGTAGAACACAAACATTTTTTGGAGGGTTGATATGAATCTAATCCTATTCAAAAGATCCTTTATCCTCTTTTCACATAAACTACATATATAATACATCATCTATAATTTCCATACAATGGGTCTGAGTTCAGAATTCTTCTGGAATTTTCTAAGTTTTAAATAAATGCTGCAATGATGCTGTGATAGTTAATTTTATGTGTCAACTTGACTGGGCCACAAAGTGGCCAAACATTACCCTGAGTGTGTCTGTGAGGCTGTTTCTGGTTGCGATGAACATTCGAGTTGTAGACTGAGTAAAGCAGATGGCCCTCCTTAATGTGGGTGGGCCTCATCCAATCAGTTGAAGACTGAATAGAATAAAATGGCTGGGTAAAAGGGTATTCCACTTGCTTGACTGTTGGAGCTGGAACATTGGTCTCTTGTGGTCTTTGGACACAGACTGAAACAGACTTTTCTTGCATCTTGAACCTGCTGGTTTTCATACTGGAATTTACATCACTGGCTCTGCTGGTTCTCAGACCTTTAGATTCAGACTGGACTATATCTACTCTCTTGGGTCTCTAGCTTGCCAATGTCAGATTTTGGAACTGCTCAGCTTTCATAATTGTGCAAGCCAATTCCTTTTAATAAGTATCTTTTTCTCTCCATATGCATGTGTTTATATATATGTGGATGGATATATATATATATATATATATATATATATATATAATTGGTTCTATTTTTCTAAGGGATCTTGACACTAGTTCACAATCTTCTCAGCATGAGGGCTTTCCAAATGAAGTCGCTTTCCTTGCCCCAACACCTTGTCACTTGACATACTGGCTGTTTTGTGGCGAGTGGTACGAGCTTGGGCTCATTTACAACTACTTATGCTGCCACTCTCCACACAACTTGGTCCACAGTTGTCTGGTCTACACTCACGTTGCACTGTCCTTTTGGTGAAAGGAGGGAGAGCATTTTGAGTTGTTTTGAAGTTAAACAGGAAGAAATGATCATAGGAGCCAAGGTGGATACTGGGGTATATAATGGACTCAGAGAAAAGGGAAGGGCGAAGGGTTTGGGAATGAAAGGAAGAGGTGATGATGAGAACTGATGATCAGAAAAGGACATTCCTCTTTGGAGATGGCAGAATAAGTGATTTTAATGAGGAGTCCCATGGGAAGGATGTGGAAATAATATTTGGAAGTATATTTGGAACATATTTGGAAATCACAAGGCCAAGAATTTGTGAGGCCAATGTGTTTAATGTTTCCACATAATGAACTTATTCTTGATTAAAATTTTCAGTTACTTGTTATGCTAATGCTTTTAGTGTTTTTATCAAAATATGTCTGAGAAGGCTAGTGTTTTAAGTTTTTGGGTAATTACCTCATATTTCTACTTTACTTTAGAAATAGCCTATCTAGAAGCCAATAAAAAATCAGAAATGTTCATTCATTGTGAATTGCTAATCTAGGAAGCATATAAAACATGGTCCCCTGAATTAAACTAATTGACCATACAGCCCAATTTAGCCCACTTAAAAAGACTCTAAGGGGCAACTTTTAAGAGGGAGGAGATATTTTCTGAGGAATAATCTTCAAAACTTCTAGCTGTTCCCACATGTCTCTTGTTTCTGATTAGTCAGCTATTGCAATCTATGATCTAAATGTACTAAGCGTGGGACTTAAGGAGCCTATTGAGAATATCAGGTCCAAATATCTATTGCCCATTTGTAGGAAATATATTAGTAATTAGTTAATTATGGTTTAGAAATTGTTTTAGATAAGACTAAAGCCATTATTAAAGGTCAATAAATAAAATGTCTGTCTAATTGCCCTTGAGACTAAGCTGCTTTTCCAGGGGGATCAGTACAAACAAGGCAGCAGGGAAAGGCAGGAAGTCAATAGAAACTGCAGACTGGATATCAGGGGAGCAAAGGAGAACTGCTAACCCGGTGATTTTATATAGTCAAGTAGGTCGATGTTGTTTCTATGACATCAGTACTCCCACCACTCTAAATAACAACTTCTTTCCCAGTCTTTATCTCACAGGCTTCAACAAATTGGTCAAAGACCATTTTGGGGGGATACTCAGCCTCCAGCGCCTAAATGTGACTGTCATTCCTTCATAACCCTGGTTCTGATAGCTACAGAAAAATGTCAAATGGCATTCTCATAATCATTAACCAAAAGTGCTGCCCACTTAACTCTAATCTTCATACTACAACTCTCGGTTGCCTGTTGCCTCTGCGTGTCCCACATTACACTAGAGACCTTACATATATTGAAAACAGGGATAGGAATTTGAGGTGCTACGGCTCTAAAACCAAGGCTTCAATAAAAACACTGTTCCAGCACACAGTCCACACTTCTTTCTTCTAAAAGACACTTTGATGGTCAAGATTTTAAGGCTGAATTTATTCCAGCTAAATCAAGATGATATCAAAAAAGCTATATATATATATGTTTTTTCAAAGAATAAGTACATTCAAAGAAACATATATATGGTTTATTTGAATTATCTGTGTAATGGCTTTAAATATATATAATTAAAATAATATATACTGTATTAATAATGTATACATATAATAGGAAATATATAATCTATTGATATAAAATATATTAAATAAATAAAATAGAAATAAAGTATAACATAAAATATATAATACATTAATAAAGATATATAAATATAATATATTTATTATATATGTACTTTCATATATTAAATATATTATATATTCAAAGAAATATATGTATATATAGAATATGTATGTAGTATTTTTTTGAGTTATCCATAATTGCTTTAAACTCCTACTTTATTATGCCAACATAAATGGCAGACCTGGTTTCATTTTCTAACTTACAAAATAAGAGGGATAAAGTATTTCTCTAACTGCTTTAAATCATAGGTAATGATAAGTAATTACAAGTAATCTCTCAAGATGAAAAACATCAGTTAAGAACATAATTTTTATGACAACTTTTTTGTCACTCTGAAGATGGTACAAAAATATGCCTTATTTTACTGCAGGCAAACCCCTTCCCTTAAATCTTTTTGTTCGAAATGAATTTTGTCTCAATCTAGTTAGAGAAAAGTTCAGTATGACTGGTAGCTTTGACTGTTGCTGCCTTTGTGTCACTTAGAAAATTCTAGCAATTAAAGCATAATAGTACTTGCTCTGGGTCACCAAGCATTCTTGGAACTTTTGTCACTAATCTAATAACAAAATGAAGCTAAGCCATATTTTGGAGAGGCAATAGCATATTATAATATACTAGTTAAGAACATAGGCTTTGGAGTCAGACAGACTCTACTACCACAGAAGTATTATTTTTTTTATTATTGTATTATTTTTTATTACAAAATATTTGCTCCCCACAGGTTCTCCGCTGTGGGCCCTCCCTATGGGGGATACCTAAATCCTGTCACCTGCATTACTCTCTTGGTCAGTGGAATGTGAACAGAAGTGACAGAGCTTTAAGATCCATTTCATGGTCAGCCACACATGCTCTTTTTCCTCTGCTGTGAGACCAACAATGTCCCAGATAAAGGCTACTCCTTCAGCTCCAATCCCTGAATGCAGGGAATGTGGAGCAGAGCCACAATACCCGTGCAGCCAACACTAACACAAGTGAGAAAAAAAAACTTTAATTAATTTTGTTAGTGTAATCCCCGAAGGCTTTGGGATATACTTACCATCAAACTAGCCTATTGAGAATGATACAGAAAATTCTCCTCGAAGTGGAGTTCCTGTTGTTACAAAATTATGTATATTCTTGTGGATCCCGGTATAGGGTGGAAAATAAACTGTTATTGCAGGTGGGAAGCCATTGAATGCAGTAGTGAAACATTTAGCGAAACTGTTGCCCAGTAACTTGGAAAGCAGATAATGTATTTAATCAAATTGTGGCTTTAGGTGAAGTGGGAAACATAGATGTTTGTAGCATAAATTGGTCACTATTGGTTGTACCTGGCAACATTAACGAAGAAAAAGATAAGCTCAGGAATAGAACTGACTGATTTGCAAGAAGAAAGAAAAAGTATTGGAGAACGTCCAGAGATTCTGGAACTTGTAGTGTTAAAAATCTCAAATGATAAAACTGAGAAAAGCTTTGAGCTACAAAAATTGACTGAGACCCAAATTCTTGGCAAAAACCAAATGGAGGGTGTGGCTGCCATCCCCTTTGTTGAAATCTCTGAATCAATTCAGCTGGTGTCCAGAAAATCCTTTCAAATGGAAAACATGGTTCAGAGTAAAGAGACTATCAGGCTATCAGGGATCCCACAGGAGCCTGATAAACTAAAATTATTAGCAATAAAGATTATTAGCATATCTAACAAAGAACTGGAGGTGTGGCTACTGGCACACAGAATTGACTAGAATTAAATAGATATAGAGCCAGTCTTCTGTGGGCAAGAAGCAGGCTGCGATAGCTCACAACCTCCAAGGTGGGCAGTTTCTAAGGTGTTTTTTAGATGTAGCCAAGGAGGAAAAGGAAAACAAAGGATCTCCCTGAGGCCAGAGCCAAGGTCACTGACAACATGGAGAACAGTAGCCTGGGGAGCTACTTCTAGACAACAAAAACAGAGTCAATAGAGGATGTCCCCCACCTTTAGGGTAGGGGGCTATTGCAACAAGTGCCCAATAGCATTCCAGAATTCTCTGGGTCAACGGCTGCTGTGAGCTTTCCATCTGTCTTCTTTCCAACAGGAGAATTTATTGTCATTATCCTGTTCCTATGCCACCAATACATGCCTAGAGTGCAGTATTTACATATCCTGGTAAATATGTAATAACTGTCTCTCTAGGGCAAAAAGCCCCAAGTTGTAGCATTTGCTCATTTCTGTGGTGTAAATACTCCAACAAGGGCCAATTTTAAGCTACCTATGTGACACTGGGAAAATTCCTGAAAATTTAACCACTGACTCTCTTAAGGAGATACAAGCTCCTTCCACACACCACTGGTCTGTGTGTGTGTGTGTGTGTGTGTGTGTGTGTGTGTGACACAGACTTATTTAATTTTCTTTATTGATTGATTGGTCTCAACCTACCATAGCAGCCAGATCTGATATAATGACTATCACAGAATCCTAGACGTTTAGTCTGATATCATGTTAAGATAAAACTTTAGAGTTGACTCCAGTAAAGGAAGAAACAAATATTTGTGACCCAGATTACTGACTTTGGTGAAGTGTGACAGTGTACAAACTATGTGCGGCCTCTCTGTGGTCCTTCTCCATGGGGGGATTATACATCCCCACCCTGTGGATATCAGACTTGCTCAGGTGGCTTAGGTCAGAGGAAAGGACATGAGCTTCGGAGCAGAACCACGTGGTCCATCCCAGCCTCTGCCGTAAAAACAAGTTCCCGCGAGGGCAGCTTTAGCGGGTTGGATCCCGGAATACGCAGGGCAGGGAGTAGAGCCACACCAGACCTGAGGCTAAGTAAAAACTGAACCTTTGCAGTTAAAACCCTCGGAAGTTTCATTGTTTGTCTTTATTTTTTGTTTTTAACGACAGAGTAGCCTGACTGATTTTGTTACATAATAGCATTGTTAGCATAGTTACTTCTTCTAGCCTCTTCAGTGAGGGAAGGGAATAATGATACCTACCTCATTAGGGTTTTTGTGATGAGTGAAGAACCTAATATTTGAAAATGTCTGACACAGAGGAAACCGTACAGGCACTAATTGATATTCGTTGTGATCCTGGAGATGAGGTGATGATAATGTCCTTCGCTGGAATTTCATGCTGTGAGATGTTGTGGCATTGGGTAGTTATGCAGTGAGAAGCATTAATCTTCAGGAAAAACCCCAGGAGAATTTTCTGTTTAATGAAATAATTGTTCAAAAATGCCTCCAGATAATAAACATTTTATCAATATTATCTTGACAGAATCAAAAGACCTGAGTTAGAGCCCAATATTATCACTTAAAATCCATGTAACTTTACACTAGCAACTTGACCTTCTTAAGCCTCTGTCTCTTGTGTTAAATGAGCATGGTACTATCTGCCCCACCCAACTCCAGGGATCATTATCAAAATAAATGAATTTTATCTGAAAGCACTGCATAAACTGTCAAGTGCTATAATATTATAAGAACTTATGAATACGTTATAACTTATTATCTATTTCGCTTTCCCTGTTTATGGTCCACATTTCTCTAAAAACTCCTCTTTATTTCCTACTTTCCTAAGGAAAAAAGACTGAGTCTTTTGTTGACATGTCAGTTTGCATAAAGAAAACTGCAATTTGACTTGTGTTAGTTGAAAACACAGAGGGTGCCAAAAAATGTATACACATTTTAAGAGTGGAAAAAACGGTATTAAAATTGTAATACTCAATCTATACTGATAACAAAAGATGCTACAAGTCATGTGTATACCTTTTTTTTTTGTACCCCCGGTATTACTCCAGCTGCCTGTTACCAGAACAACTGAAGGGTATACATTCTACCACATCATCTCCACCGAGTTAGAGAATTCATGTTCCCACAGTGACATGCACTCACTCCGATTGACTCCCAGAATAGATGCTCCAGCTTTTTTTAGGAAGAAAATTGCAGCCTTTGAAGTAGGCTAGTAACTGCCTCTGCCACTTTCCTGTGAGTTTCTAAGAGGTACAAGTGGTATCAATAAGTTTAGGAGTGATACTGCAACCTCAGGAAAATTCTTTTCAAATCGTGCCAATCTATATCTGACTTTTAATTGGGTATGCGGTTTCATTATCAGACTTAATACAATTCTATACATTTTAAGAGGATTTTTATAAAGAAAAAATACATTTTAGGAAATGATCTTTGTATAAAAAAAGTCTGGAGTCAGACTGACTTGAGTAGAAATCCTGCCCAGGCCACATACTAGCTGTGTGATCGTGTGCAAGATACTTCACCTCTCTGAGGTCAGTCTCTTCATCTGTAAACTAGGAATAATAATAGGATCGGTCTCATAGAGTTGTGTGAGGATAACTGAGAAAGACAAGTAAAGTATTTAGCACATTCCTGGGTTCCTACCGTGTTTCTCGAAAATAAGACCTAACCAGAAAATAAGCCCTAACATGATTTGTCAGGATGACATCCCCTGAACATAGTCCTAATGTGTATTTTGGAGCAAACCTTCATATAAGACCTGATCTTATTTTTGGGGAAACACAGTAGTTAGAATTCAATACAAATTTTGTGTTATACTGTACCGAGTTACTCGTTTTTGCCTATGCAAACTTAAGGGAGGTATTCCTTTTAGACTTTTACTGCTTATTTGTGTAACTGAGCAAAATGTTCGTCCACCCAGCGCTGCCCATAGCCAATTACACTGACACTGGAGTGCAGTGAGAGAAAGTGGCGTTTATTGTATAGCGCACACAATGGGGAACAGGCAGTTGGTGTTGGAAAGTCTTGAACTCCTCCGTGGTTTATAGGCAAGGGGTTTTATAGAGCAAAAATCATGCGTAATCATGAGTAAGGGTTTCAGGGTCATAGGCTGTGTTGATTGGTCAGTTCTTATGCAAGCTTCAGCAATCTGATTTATTCAGCTCCTGGTGGCATCCTGTCTAGGTCTATGTGACTATGACCAGGTGGTCTTGAACAAAAAGAGAGATTGGTAAGACATCTTGTGGTTGTGAGTGATGTTATCTTAGATGCAGGAAGAAAAGAACGGAGCTCTACATTTCATGCTTAACAGGCTACATTCTTCTGTTATCTTAAGCAGAAGATACCTTCTGAAATTTGCTTTATAGGTAGGACTACAAACCTCAGGACAGGACTACATCTCAGGGTAGCTACGACTCTTAAGAAAGGCTAATTTAATAATTTTAACCAAAAGCTAAATCCTAATATATCTAGTCTGTTATGATTTGCTATGGGCTTCATTTGCTTTACTCATTTTTTCTTCAAAATAGCCTTCCCCCACATCCCCACTATTTATTATTGCTGGTATTCAGAATCACTGACGGTCTAAAATGTCATTTGAATAGGCAACCTTTCAAGCTGGGTCTTTTTTACTCTTAATTGTGTGATGAAGTACAGAAACACATACAATTTCCCACACCAAGAAGAAACTATAGAGGATGATTTAGAAAAAATTTCTTTCATTTTTGTAAATTGCTGCTCCCTGTTTATGTATTCATTTTATAGGTTGATTCATCTTTATTGTTAATTAAACCCTTAAATTACCATCCAAATTGGAATTAAAATAAAATGTCAAAGGCATTTACATTTGAAAACTAGATATTCCACAAGTACAATTAATCTCAGAGCATAAAAAAGAAAAAAAAAAAATCACATTAGCGTGAAAATCCTAGACCCAGCAAGCAAAATGGTTTCGGAAATGAGCTATTTGTGTGGCAGCAAACATTAGCCAGGGCACAAGGCAGAAAGTTCTACCTATGGAGAGACTGTTGGGGGTCCCCTGCTAAATGAATGGGGTGTGAGAAAATAAATAAGGTTGAAACAAATAATGAAAATGAAGCATTCTTCCCACCTCATTTTCAGACCGATTATAAATCTTTAATCATAATCTCCAGTATTAGAAATTTCCTCAGTTTATTTTTATCATGTGCTAACATATTCTTGCTCCTTCCTGAGAATAAATGATCTGTTTTAGCCCAAGCCTTTTTATTTTGCAAAATTACTATTCCTTTTGCATTTTTCCTGCTGCTTCATATCACTACAGAATATTTGTTAAGTACAGGAAAAAATCATGTTTTCTCCTGCTTGTCAGGTATAATGCGGAAGAAGGACTAATGAAAACCATTTTTCATGCTTATTCAACAGAGACCATTACAATGAAGTGAATGAAATGCTTTTTGCTTAAATTGAAACCTGCCCAAATGTTTCTGTAGGGAGAGACTTTCTTTTTTTTAACCAAATAATCTGACCTTCTATTTGTTTAGACAACAATTTCTCAAATTTCCCCAGGAGCAAGTTACTCAGGATGGTAAAAGCAACATGCTGACTAGGTCTTCACAAGAGCATTAACCATCTGGACTGTGAAGGAATTGGTCCAATTCGAGGTAAAAAGCACAGACTCTGTGATGCATTCTGTTACCCCATGTCACTCACAGTCCAAACAGTCTCTGAAATGGCTTCTGGATAAAGCAGAAAGGCAGATGTGGTAAGATGGGATCCTGAAACCTCTAGCTTCTTTCCTTCATGATGGTATTCAATTCATTTTTATTTCTTCAGAGAACAATTCTGTACTAACCCTCGGCTCAAATTCATATTTTGAACTTCCTGAATCAGGGTATGTTCCAGACTGGGGGCTGCAGACAAGGTTTAACAGGAAGAGAGTGGGAGGGGCATAGAAATGGGAAACGACCAGGGGCTGCTGAGCTTGCACATGAGGAAACTTGGAACCTTGTGCTTCAGTGATCAAGTAGGAATATGATAAACTCTTGGCAAAGGAAGTAGGTGCTAAGTGGGAACAAGCTATAGCTAATGGGTTTGGAACCAAAGGAGTGAGAACAAGTAAATGTAGACTAGAATGCGGGTGGCAGAATCTACAAGTGATTCACTAATCTCAAGAGGATCTGTGGGAAAGTAGACACTTAAAATAATCAAGAATACTAAATGGCAGAATCATAATCAATGAAAATGAGACTTTTTAAGACCCAACTTTCACACCTGGCCTGTGCCTGTTCAGCTGATCGTATCTTGAGAAAAACAGACACACATGCTGACTGGTCTAACTTTAAGTTCATGACCTTCAATAGTCCCTCAGAGCAGCCTGGAAATTATAGTCTATGCCATAGTCCATGCACTCATTTACACTCTCGATGACAAGTTCCTGTCTTCCTTCTCCTCAAACCTCCTTCATTCTAATTCTAGTTGAAAACTTTGATTCCCATTTCACTGAGAAAATAGAAACAATCAGAAGGATGTTCCTTATGTCCCTCATATTCCCACCAGCACACCTTTCCACCTACCATGTTTCCCCGAATATAAGACCTAGCCAGATCATCAGCTCTAACGCATCTTTTGGGGCAAAAATTAATATAAGACCTGGTCTTATATTATAGTAAAATAAGACCAGGTAATATAATACAATGCAATGCAATACAATACAATACAATACAATACAATACAATACAATACAATACAATACAATACAATACAATATAATACAATATAATGTAAGACCGGGTCTTATATTAATTTTTGCTCCAAAAGATGCGTTAGAGATGGTAGTCTGTGTAGGTCTTATTTTTGGGGAAACACGGTACCTGCACTTGTCCCCAGACACTTTGACTTCTTTCCACTTCAACAGATAAAACTACTATGCTCCTCTCAGAGATGAAAGATGAATCCTCTAACCAATGTATCAGATCCTATTCCTTCTAATCCACTCAAGACATCACCACTGGGATTTCCCCCTGCCTCTCCTGTGTAGTCCTCTGTACTCACTCTGTTGCGTCATTCTCACCAGCATACAGCCATCAGAATTTCTCCCACATCCCACTCCAACTACCACCCCGTTTTTCTGCTCCTGAAAAACTCCAGTAGGCATTCATCTTCATCATTCCACAAAATGGCTCTTGTAAAAGTTAGCAATGACCTCCATGCTGCTAAATCCAGTGACAAATTATTAGTCTTTATCTAACTTGGTCAATTAGCAGGATTTCACAGCATTGATAACTTTCCTTGCAATACCTTTGTCACATAGTTCCTGTTATGAATGCTATGGTCTTCATTTACTTTACTCACTCTTTCTTCAAAATAGCCATTTTTTTGCCCCACTATTTATTATTGCTGGTATTCACAATCACTAACTGATACGGGCCAAGTGAGTAGCCACCTCCCCCCCCACCCCCGAAAAACTTTTAAGTTTTCTTTCCTATAGGGATTTTAAGAATTCCTTTCCTTAAGTTTCCTTTCCCCCAGTTTCTTAGCTCCCTAGTTCCTGATCTTAATCACCTTTCAAATCAGCTTTTTCCTAGCCTGAATCATAGGAAGTCCCCCGCCCCCTCCTCAAGGCCATTCCAGGCCCAGCTCCTGGGTGAATGCTGCCACCTGAATAACTAGATTAACCAGAGGGGAAGACCACAGGCTCCACAAGCTAAACAGAATTTCTATCACACAGTCATCTTGCATCGATGGCTTTGGGTCCTGCTTCTTGGGCCAACACTTTTAACTCTGTTTAACCCAAATTGATTTTTCCTCATTCAGGGGCCTTGGGGATACAGATGATACTCCAGAGAGATTACCAGTCCCAACCAAAGAAACCAACACGGCCTACCAAGCAGATCTCGGTCTTCCAGGCGGATCTCAAGCTCCCTTCCTCTCATCTAGGATTAGATAGGGCAAGAGTTCCGTGAATCCCCCAATAGGTAGGGACAGCTCTATGCCCCTGCCCAGCAGGAAGCAGATACAGAAGAAAAGACCTTCTGTCCCTGAGCTTCCCATAGAGATTCTATGGGGATCATGTCTTGCAAGGGGAAAACAAGGCAGGCAGTTAGAGATAGACATCGGGTCTCTACATTCCTGCACAACCCACAGAATGCAACCACCCAAAAGACCTCCCCTCTCCCCCCAAAACTTCCCATTTTCACTATAATTATCTATCCCTATGAGCAAACAAATGGGTACAAAACACTTAACTAGATTAAACTGGCTACTCACACCTGTGCAATAAAGGCCACAATGACCTTCATTTCACCTGGGCCTCATTATACCATCATTATAATAGCATACATATGCCAGGAAGTTCATTAATATCATTATAACAGACTGAATTCTGGGAAGGAACATGCGCAGTTAAAAAAGATGAGGTAATAGCCCCTTGTCAATCACAGGTGTCAATCAAGTGGTCCCATTCCTGGAAAGGAGCAGTCCATTCTAGAGAAAAAAAGGATAAAAACTCCAAGTGCCCGCCAATCAGCGCCTCCTGAGCCTTGCCTTTGCTCAGGGCCCGCTCCAAACCCTTTGAAGTGGACTTTTTCTCCTAATAATGCCACCTTGAGCCTTGAGCCCCTTGGGCCTCTTGAGCCTCTTCTTTTGCTCAGCCCACTCCAAACTCTTCGGAGTGTACTTTCTCTTCTAATAAGGCCCTTGAGTCATTCTCTACTGCTCAGGTCTGCTTCTATTTCTTGGAAGTATACTTTTTCTTCTAATAAACTGCTTTTTCACTACTTTACCTCGGTATCTCGTTCAATTCTTTGCTTGAGACGCCAAGAACCTGGACACCGCGCCAAGGAGGGCCTGCTCTCCGGTAACATAACTGGTGGACACACTGCTAATGTTTCTCCTAATGCACAGCGGCTCCTTCTCACGCTCCTTTGTGTGTCTTACTCATTTGACATACGTAGAAATATTGGAGTGCCCCAGGGCTCAGTCATTGGACCTTTTCTCTATCTACACCCACTCTTTAGGTATCGCTCTTGTGTCACATGGCTATAAATACTATCACTATGTTGATGATTACTAAATTTATGTCTCTCCTCAGCTCCAGAAACATACCCAATTGTCGACTTAATATCCCAATTTGAAGGTCCAACTAAAAATTTAGTGTTTCAAATCCAACTCTTGCAATTCCCCCTTGAACATATTACTTCTGAAGTCTTCTCTAACCAGTAAATAGCAACTCCGTTTTTCCAATTTATCTCTTCTCTAAAATACCCCATTTAATCCATCAGTATATTCTATTGTTCTTACCTTCAAAATATATCCAGAATCTGACTCCTGCTATCAACATGGTTCAAACAGTTCTCATCTCCTTTCCAGGATAATTGAAACATTCTCTTACCTGGTTTTGCTGCTCCTACATTTGCCCACAGTAGTAGATGTTACTACTGCTCTTTGAAATCAGTTTTCCTTCCCTCCTGGGAGGACATTTCCTGGGGCTTCTGACTAGTTCTTGGCAATGGAGTTGGAGTAGAAGCAAAAGTCTCCTGTGGACCTTCCAGTTCACTTTCCCCTTGTCAGGGAATTTGTCAGCTGAGCATTGAAATAATAAAGTCACAAATAGAGGCAGCCTGGATCACTGAATCACCATGCAGAAGACAGCTAGCTGTCCAGCACATCACCGAATTTACGTTACATTTTAAATGAATGTAAGCCAAATCATGCATTTGCATTTCACTAACAGTAAAAACCAAAGTCCTTTGAGTAGCCTACAAGACACTATGTAATTTTCACCATTGCCTCTCTGCCCTTATCTCTGATTACTCTTCCCTTTGTTCACTCTACTCCCGGCAGACTGCTTCTGGGTTAGTCTCACGGCCTTTGTTCTTATTGTTTCCTCTGCCTCCACTGTTCCCAATATATGTATATGGCTTGCTTCCTCATCTTCCAGGGGTCTATGCAGAAAGGACTTCATCTCAGAAAGGCCACCAACTTATTTAAAATTGGAACAGCTCATCTATCCTTGGAACTCTCCAGCTCTTTCTGTGCCTTAGTTTCCTCTTCCGTATGTATCACCATCTGACATAATCTACCTTTTACTTGTTTGTTTATTGGTTGTCTGTCTTCCTCCATTAGAAAGGATACTTCATCACAGTAGGAATATTTATCTCTCTTTTTCCCCCTCTGATGTATCATTAGGGCCTAAAACAATACCTGGTACATAGTAGGCAAGCAATAAATGTGGAGTAGGTAAATAAATGAATAAAACTTTTTTTCTCCAAATGTAAATCTGAACATGGCAAATGCTTATCAATGTGCTGTGAATGGAATGTGTGCAACATAACCTCAGAAATTCACATCCTAGCCTACCTATAATGCAAAAGTAATGCACAGTTATCAATGGAAATCAGATTCCACATATAGCTTACATGCAAAACAAAGAATGCCAAGTTGAGTATTCTTAATTACTTACAATTAAAATAAACAGCAATAGGCAAGGACTTAATTTTTTTATATAATTGAATATATTCATTTTTATAAAATACCTATAACAAAATCTGGAAAGGATATTACACAGCTCATTAGTATATAATAATCGATGCAGAAAATATATTGCCCAATAAATAGAGTAGGGAATGAAGCAGAGATTATGTGTGGTGCGTGTGTGTGTGTAAGTGGGAGGTCAATAGTGATTATGAATGTCTGCCTCATGTTAAAGCTGTCACCTACTCTTCATTATTTGCTACTTACACATAGAGTTATTTTCACATCCGCAGTTTAATTGGGAAAGTTCAATATTTTAATTTGAAAATGACCAAAAAAAATGTTATTGAGAACATAGCATAATGCCAAAAATGCAGTGTTATTAAATAATGATTTTTCTTAAATATATATACATATCAAATTGCCATTTTCTTAAAAATATTTAATAAATTTAGAACAATCTGCTACATGGTTTTTGTGGCATATGAACAGGCTATTATCACTAATCATTGGAAAAGGCTGCTTGAACGTTTTTCTTGGGTTGTTTGGATTCAAAATGTGAGTGATAAGAATGTGAACTTGAGTTGCATGGAAAATCAAACTAGATAGCAAAGGGGTCTTCTGCATGGGGAATGAGACTGGATTTCTGCAGCTTGCAAACCTAGAATTTACTTCTGACTAGCACTGCCTTTGTATTCAGATACCAATTTTCAAATGAACTTCTCAGAATGATTAATGATTATAAGGATTGTGAAATTGATGTATGCCCTTAGGACTTTGTAAGTATAAACCATTAGCCAGTCCAAAAAGACAACACAAATTTTTTAGAGAGTTAGTGATGAAGTGGTGTAGGGCCAGTAGAAGGACACTGGGTTCTAGAATTTGCTCTGCAAATTAACAAAAATGACATCACTTTTCTGAGCACTGTTTCTTTACCAACCAGGATGCGGTGGCTATTCTAACTTCTGGGGATTTTGTAAGCTCCAACCAGGATGATGATTATCAAAGTCTGTGAACAAATCTCTAGAACAATCCAAGAGGATAATAGATGTTGTCACATACAGTTGAAGATCCCCATGATCCAGTTGCTTCCCAGAGTGGACTTTCCCTTCAAACCGAGGTAGAGTCTGATTATCTTTACTCCATGCACACTATTTTGTGTGATGATTTAGAGAGAATGAAAGAGATTGTTTAGGATGTGATTAGAATATACAGAGGGTGCCAAAAAAATGTATACAAATTTTAAGAAAGGAAAACTGTATTAAAATTGTAATACTCAATATATACCGATAACAAAAGATGAATACAAGTCACATTTGACTTCTGCAATTACAAGAGGTGCTCAAAGTGGTTACCATCAGCGTCCAGACAATTTTGATTATGCCAAACTACTGCTTGAGCAACGCTGACCAAAGTGTCCATTTGTATACATTTTTTTTGGCACCCCCCAGTATTATTCACTAACATCCTTTGAATTTAGGACAGATAGGATTTCCAAGAACAGATGAAATCTTAGTTTGTCTATTTACATTAACAAATTTATCATTTGGTCTTTTGCTTCATTTCTTCTCGGCTCTAATTATGACTATTTGACAAGTAATTATTAAGATCCTTGCTTGGTTGTTCTGATGTAGTCATTAAGACGTGGTGAAGTGCCCCAAATGATTTTATACACAAACACTACCAAGTTTCTACATGTAAAATAATAATAATAAGACTATAATTGGAAAACACCTGCCCAATGAGGAATATTATAACCTCAAATATATCACATAAAAAATATTTAGGAGAAGAGTTGCTGGAATTTAGAACACATTATTCCACAGATTTTAGTGTGTAAGGACAGATAATCAATGGGAAGTTGCTCTGTAAGAAATTTGCATCTAGTCTTGGCAATCTATATATTTTCTGAAGTCGTTAGAAAAGGAGTAAATAAAAATTACATTCTTAATAACAAGAACAATTATTAAAAATTATCTTTCCTCATTTCTCTCATTTGTTCTTCAATCTGCCCTAACTCTTTCTTTTATTTTCTGCTTTTCTAGATCTATTATTTTCTTGCACAGAAAGGCCTTTGCCTTTTCTAAAGTATAAATATCTGACTTTTCTGGGTTTCTTTCTTTCTCCTCAGAGCAATATGAAAAAAGGTTCAGAGAGCAAAGATTCAGACTTACACAGAGACTTCCTGATTAGCAGGGGAAGTCCTTCCATTCCCTAGACCTACAATTGTAAGTCTATGAACAAATACAGCTTAATTTTTTGTCCATGCTAATTTTTTGTAAGAGCTATGGAAAACACAAAATTTTTTCATTGTGGCCCTCGCACTTAACCTCTTTACCTGCAGTTGTTCCATCTGCAAGTTGATCTTGCCTATGAGCTTAACCCCTGACTGTTCATTCCCACCTGCCTGAGTAGAGGCCACACTGTGCAAACAATGGCTGCTAATCCACAGGACCAATCCTCCCTCTTCCAAGAACCATTTTTCCCAAAGTGTAGTTGACCCTTCTCCTATACAAAATTACATCCTCCTTCCCTAAGTAAGAATATTCCTTTTAGAGTCTTCTCATGCCTGGCATTTTTGAATACAGGTTTGTGCTAATGGTGCTTTGGTTGATTTTCTTCCATGTGTTTATCTAAACACAATGGGAGCTACAGGAAGTAATATACTATATGGTAGGCTGAATAATGGCTCCCAAACATAGCCAGGCCCTAATCACTGAAACCTGTGAATATTATCAAGAGACTTTGCAGATGTAATTGGGTTAAGGATCTTGAGATGGTGAAATTATCTTGGTAGACTGAGTGTAATTGTAAGAGTCCTTAAAACAGAGAGGCAGAGGGAGAATTCATACAGAAGGAGAGAAGACAGTGTGATTATGGAGGTGGAGCCTCTGTAATGCTACCAAGATCTCAGGAATGCTGGTAGCCACCAAAAGCTGGTAGAGACAAGTAATCACCTTTCCCCTAGAGCCTCCCAAGGGAGTACAGCTCTGCTGGCCCATGAATTTGTCCAAATAAAGCTGATTTTGAACTTCTTACCTCCAGAACTGTAAGAGAATAAATGTTTTAATTCACCAAGTTTGTGGAAATTTATTGCAGCAGTCTTAAGAAACTAATTTGAAGAAAGCCCTATTAAATGGTCCTTCTCTGTACGGTCTCTCCTGACAACAGTTGCCAGATCACTCTTTAGAAAATGCTACCTACATCACACAAGTCCTTATACAAAATCCACAGTGGCCAGCTATGTACTAAATATTTTGTTCCCCTCCACCAATTTATATGTTGAATGTGATGGTATTAGGAAAGGGAGCCCTTGAGAGGTAATTATGATTAGATGAGGGCGTAAGAGTGAAGCCCTCATAAATGGGATTAGTGCCTGAGTAAGAGTTTGAAAGAGCTTGCTTCTTCTCTGGCTCTCTGCCACGTAAGGATACAATAAGACAGAAAAAGAGGGTCCTCACCAATCCAACCATGCTGGCACCCTGATCTCAGACTCCCAGCTTCCCAAACTGTGAGGAATAAATTTCTGTTGTTCTTACGCCATCCCATCTGTGGTACTTGGTTATAACAGCCCAATCTGACAAAGGCAGCTTCCACTGTTTATAGATTACATACCTCATCCTTACACCTCTACAAAGTAGCCATAGCTTTCTGTCCCCACTGTATCTTCCTTTACATCATATTATTTTCTGTCCACTTCAGCCAGGGAAAACTCTCTCTCAATGAAATATGTGCTACACATTTAGTTTTCAGTTATCTCTTTTGAATATTTGTTATCATGTGTTTAATCCTAATAATTGAATAACACCTAACACTGGTAATATTCTAAAGTTTATTTGAAATATTAGGCAAAAGTTTTCTAGTTAAACAGTTAATACTTTTGCCTGAGTGAGAAAGAAAACAGAGATGGTCAGCAGATCAAACCCTTTCTGGTCTTAGAGCAATTTATCTGCCTTTTGTGTGATCGCCCTCTCATTTCATGTAATCACATTGCACGCATATATATACATATATATATGTATATGTATATATATATGATTTATCAGAGCTGCCAAAAATTATTGCTTTGCTTAATTTATTCAGAATTTACTTCTCTATTTATGTATCCCAATGACAAATACTAAACACAGGGAAGGGAAAAAATCTGTGTTCAATAAATTGAAACATGATTTGTTATATACCTCATGAAGTTTAGTGGCCTGTAGCTAAGAGTCCATTTTTGATTGAACAAAGGGTTTAATTATTATAACCAACACTATTTCAGCATTATCTTCCCTTTGAAATATTGCAGTTAAATGTTTCAGTCCAGGCAATCACTTATTTGTAAAAAAAAAAAAAAAATTGTCTACCTTTGAGGCTTGAATTAAAGATGATAAAAATTAGCCATCTAAAACCATTTTGATTTTATGAAAAATAAAACTAAGTGCAGTGTTTCAGCTTGAAAGCTCAGATGATCTTTAGGGGAAATTAGTGATGTTGCTAATAGTGGTTCCAATTTATAAGGCACCAGAAGAAAGCAATCAAATAGGCAAAAACAAGATAAATAAAATGGAACAATTAAATGAAGATCATTTGTGACAAAATCAAAAGATAACATTCCCAGACTTTGAAAGGCAATGCCTTTTTTTTGTTAGAGATAATCTACATTTTACAATACGTAACTATTTATCAGGCAATGGTGTGTTTTCTGTTAATATAAAAATGGATGCATTTCCAGATGGATGTCTGTCCAACGGGGAAGGTGGCTAAGGTGATAATTGCTCATTTCTCTAGGTATAACTTTGATAATCTCCAGGCTCTCCATCATTTTCTTCTTCAAAATTAAACTACATATATAAACCAAGTGCATCAAAACTCAAACTAGTGCAATATACTTTTTCATTTGGTAGAGATATTAAAATACCTGCCTATTTACACATATAGCTGAGTGTAAATATGAAATGAAAAATGTCACATAGGGATCTCTCAGGCAGGTATATTCCCTTTCATAATAGTCATGCTTGTATTTCAAACCTCCAACAATGAATATTATATACTGTGAGTTTAACAGATGTTGAATGTGTTGCTGTTACCTCATTTACATACACAGATTAGAATGTTTCACTTTGTTATGCATTAGCTTGATCTCTTAATTTTGATGATTTCAAACTTTTTATTAGGTTTGCAAGAAAAATATAATCAATTAATTCATAAAGAAATTTATTCACATAATGTGCATCTATTCATACATAGAATAAATTTTAAATGTATATACTACTTTATTCTCTGTCCCATAATAGTCAAAATGATAATGTTAGAGCTTTCTTGATTCATATTGCTTTAAAAGTCATGCAAATAGGCATAAATACTGGTTTTGCACTTTTGTTTAGCATTTTCATGCATATTTATTCCCACATAAGTAAATATTTCTCACTTTCAAATTCCTTTCTTCTTTCTAAGAAATTAACAGGCCGGGAAATCAAACTGTAAACAAAATAAATTTCAGGATTCTGCCACATTTACTTTATTGGGAAATAAAGTGCTACATTGTAGTATAACCTTCTTTTCCCAGGATATAACAGCCATGAGAAAAACAATAAGGGCCTCACTTAAGATGTTTGGCTCCAGACAGTCTTCCATTTGTTCCTAGGGTACCGCTCTCCTGGAGCCTTCTCCCATCCGTGCCCCAGGGATCCCCCTCTGGATGTTTCCCTTATAGAGGGTCTTAATGATTCGTACTTTGTCCTCTTCCATTATTATTCCTCAGTCATGGTTCCCAAGTGTTTCATTTTGCAGAGACCCCCAAATCTTGCAGGTAGAGGGAGTATTTTTCTAAGTGTGAGAGCTCTTTTAAACATTCTTTGTCCGGCCTTTTCAAAACCCCAGAAAGCAGTCACTCAGCTTTGACTTTATTTAGAACAACATATACTAAGTCCTTCAAAGAAGCAGACTGCATGCAGTGAGAGTTAATCGTGTGATTCTACCCTGTATTATAGTCTTGGACTTCTCAAAAATTACCGAGGCTGCGATTAAGATGTCTGGACACACATTTTCTTCCCAAGAGAGTGCTTCCTGCCCTTTACGGTGTTTTTCTTTCCCCTTCTAGGAGTTTCTTTCTTTATCCTTGTTGTTTTGAAAGTCTTAATTTCAGGTTTACTGTTTCCACAGGAGACAAAAAGCTCTCTTGTGCACAAGATTGCTGGGAAAATTGTGCTATACTAAAACTTCAGGTACACCAGCAGTCCCTTCCTTCCCTTTCTGTCTCAGAACTTGTAGTCACATGCATTTTAGGTTACCAAATTATTTTTATAGTTATCCCCCCCACCCCTCATAAGTTTGAACTTGCATGCTGTTCTGAGTAGCGCGGTGAAATCTCGAGGGTCACATCCTGCTACGGATGTGAATCATCCCTTTGTCCAATGTATCCACACTATAGACACTCCCTTCTGAATAGTTACTTACTAGCCATCTCAGTTATCAGATCCACTGTCACAGTATCTCAGGACTTGTGTTCAAGCCACACTTATAGCAGCCTGACAATATGTCATTATGCCTACATCACTCATCTCACTCCATCTCATCACATAGGCGTCGTAGAATCTCATGTTATCACAAGAAGGGTAAGCACAATACTCAGATATTTTGAGACACACACACACACAGACACACACACACACAGTTACATAATTAGTATGTTATTATAATTGTCCTATTTTATTATTAGTTATTGTTAATCTTTTATTGTGCCTAATTTATAAATTAAACTTTATTAGAGGTATGTATGAATAGGGGTAAGCATAGTACATATAGGGTTCGATATGAAATGTGGTTTCAGGCATCCACTGGGTGTCTTGGAATGTATCCCCCATAGATAAGGGCGATTACTGTATTTTATTTTATATCATGAAAATCACTGATTGAGTTTCCTCTATGAAGAAAGCACTGAGTAAAAAGAGCCCTTAAAAGATAATAATCTAAAAAGGGAAAGAGTAGATACATGCAAATATAAAATACAGAGTTAACATAAACTACTGTATGCTATCAAAGGCTTATAGAAAAAGACAATTAGTGTAGCTGTGCTTAGTGGGAAAAGAGGGCAACAAAGATAGGAGCGGCTTTTGATGAGTTCTTAGAAAAGTATGTATTAAAGTGGGTTTTGAAGGATAGGTAACATTTAACTAGGTTTAGTGAAGATTAGATCATATTTCAGGCCATGGAAACTTTGAGAGAAAATGTGCTGAAGTAGGAAGGCACATGTTTGGGAAACAGTAATGTGCGTTCAGGAATAGAAGGAAAAATTGTTTTGTAGGAAACACTGAAAACATAGATGGGGACAGATCATAGAAGACTTCACATCACAAGCATTTAAACTCTAAGCCAAACTGTGTTCCAGTCCCATGAGATCTTAATAATGATCCTCACAAAGTGGTTCCAGAGTTAAAAAAAAAAAATTGAAAAGCCCTTTATTACTCCTTTGGATAGTTACAGTACATTTTAGCACAATAAAAACTGAGAAGTGCTGCAATAAAGAAATGCGTTAAACATTGTTTAACCCAAAATTCCTCAAACTTATTTGACCACTAAGGCCCATTTTAATTTTTTCACAAAATACTTTTGCCTTTAGCAAAACTACTGTCCTGGGAAACAAAGTTTCTTCTGATACTGTATGGATTTTGCAGGAATTTTAGTGAGGAACCATTGTCTTATACAAATAGAGATATACAGAGTGGGATGCCTGCATAATCCTGGGACCATCCAACATAGAAGCCACTTTTTTTATTTTTTATTTTTATTTTATTTTATTAGTTTCAGGTGCACAAGACAAAGCAAAACCTAGACGTTTATCATTTATATCCCTCACACTGTGTGAACCCCCCTCCCCCCATCCACTATCCCTCTGTACGTTCCCCAAATTAATTTTCAAACCCCCATGACCATCTTGTGGTTACCGACTATTTTTCAAAACCTCTCACCTTCCCCTTATCCCCATCCCCCCGCCCCTCTAGCAACCCTCTGTTTTTCCTCCATGTTTCCAAAGCTGTCTCTGATTAGTTCATTCACTTATTCTTTTCTTTAGATTCCGCATATAAGTGAGATCATATGGTATTTGTCTTTCTCTTTCTGACTTATTTCACTTAACATAATGTTCTCTAGGTCCATCCATGTTGTTGCAAATGGTAAGATTTCTTTCTTCTTTATGGCTGCGTAATACTCCATTGTATAAATGTACCAGTTTCTTAATCCAGTCATCTACTGATGGGCATTTCGGTTGTTTCCAGGTCTTGGCTATTGTGTATAGTGCTGCAATAAGCATAGGAGTGCATAAAGATTTTTGAATTGGAGTTTTGGATTTCTCCGGATAGATACCTAGGAGAGGGATTGCTGGATCATAAGGTAGTTCCATTTTCAGGTTTTTGAGATACCTCCAAACTGTTTTCCATAGTGGAGAAAAGCCACTTTTTAAAAACATTCTTTATAGAAATTCAGAATCTAAATATTAATGAATCAAGGTATATTTACAACAAAGCTTTCATGGGCAAAGCAATGGATCTAGCTGCCATGTAGAGTGCACATACAAATAAGAATGAGTCACTACCCATAATATATTTACTAGCATATCAGGCAGTTAGGGCAACTTCATAAATGACTATTACACAAGGAGGAATAGACTGTGTGAGAATAAAGCTGCAACAAAGTGTTATGTATGGGGTGGCAGAGGAGATGGACTTTCTCAAGGAAGGCATTTGGAATGAGAATGCAGCTCAAGAAGGAACCAGAAGATAAATTGCTGGAAAAAGAGTCAGTGAAAAAGCAATGTAGTTCTGACCATAAAAATGGCAAACTAGCAACCCAGCCCTCGCACTTGCAGGTATTGAGTTTCACCTACAGTGTTGTCAACATTTAAAAATTCAGAGATTTATGTAAAATCTGGGTTTCTAGCATCCACTGCAAATAAGAAGTCTTGGGAACAATAACCTGGAGATGAATACAAACCTCCTCTTTAGGTAAGGTAGTGGGCTCTGGTTTACAACAGTCTCAACCGTAATCCACTGACCTGGAACCAAGTGTCTGGGGTTATTTATTACCTAGGTGATAGCTGCTTGTCTTACAGTATAGATAAGAGGAAAGTGAAACATTTCTTGTGTCCATGTTTCCATCAAAATGGAAAAATGAAAGAGAGGACATGTGGGCCATGAGTTTTAAGAACAATGAGCAAGACCATGTTAGTTGCAGGAGATGCAGATATTCTTACATGTTTCATATATGTGTAAAATGTATCTGTGGTGAAAGAGTATAACATAAGAGACCACTTCACTCGTTTATAGCATGGGCTCGGCCCCTGTACGCATTTGAGTGTGGACTCATGAAATAAGAGAACAAGGAAAGTGCTCCCAGGTAATCAAAAGGAGGAGAGGGATTCTAAAAAACGATCACCTAGAAAGATCAAGTGGGTTAAGAGTTAAAAAGGGGCCATTGGAGTTGAGTTAAAGCCATTGGTAAACTTTCATGGTTTCAGGGGAAAGTTTCAGGGGAATATGAGGGTAGAAGCCAGTGACTAAATCATATGAAAAAGAGATGGAGAAACTAGAACCCATTAGAATTGCTTGATGCAAGGTTGAGGTGAAGGGTTTTTTGTTTGTTTCTTTGTTTTGTTTTTATTGTTTGTTTTAAATATAAAAGGCTTACATGAGTCTTCAGGCTACTACTCTTCTTCTTTCTTCCTCACTGGCATTCCCTGACAATGGATCTCATGCACAAAGATTGTGGTCAAATGGTAAAATAAATATTGATTTTATTAATCTGAGAGAACTTCCCAATGCCCTTAAGGCAGAGCTTTGATAAAAACTGTATTATAGAATACAATTTAGGTTTCATGCTATATATGAGCTTTGTACATCTCTCTCCTTGTGTTTGTGTTTACTATACATCTACAACTTGAGGATGGCATCTTATCATTGCATTATAAGAAAAAGTGAGTCTGAAGTTTATCCACTAGGTCAAGAGTTAAAGAAAAAGAAAGCAACAAAGTGTTAATTAGCCTTAATTCTCAGAGCTGAGTAGTCATACGCTGCTTAGTCTGTATTTGATAAATATAGTTATCCCTCAGTATCTGCGGGGAATTCATTCCAGGATCCCCCCGTGGATACCAAAATCCATAAATGCTCAAGTCCCATATATAAAATGGCGCAGTATTTGCATATAGCCTATGCACATTCTCACGTATACTTGAATCATCTCCAGATTACTTATAATACTTAACACAATATAAATGCTATGTAAATACTCATTGTACTATATTGTTTAGGGAATAATGACAAGAAAACAGTCTGTCCATGTTCAGTACAGACACAACCATTGTAGGCCTAACTACATAGCACACAGCAGCAATAAAGAAACTTAACAAATGCTTTTGATCCATAGTTGGTTGAATCCACAGATGTGGAAAACTTGCATATGCAAGGTTGATTGTAGCCTGTACCAGGCTGCCTTTGAGAGATCAAAGAGGAGATAACCTTTACTTTCCCCTGAAAAGGCAAAAAGACCATATTCCTCTTACCAGTCATCGGACCTCAAAGTAAAAAAATGCAGCAGAAATGGAACAGGAGAGTACCCTAACCCTAAACTTTAGTACTGTCACTTTACCTACTAGTAGGACATGGCCCAAGAAATGTTTGAATCTGGGCAGATAGCTGTCCACCACAAAAAATGACCTGCATTCCATGTAAACGACACTTCCTACCTTCATGACTTTTCAAGATCACCAGCATGACCTTATCAAGAGACAATAGACTAAGTGAACTAAGACAGTCACATAAAGACAAGTATTGCATGACTCCACTTATAGGAGGTGTCTCAAATAGTGAAATTCATAGAAGGAAAACGGAATGGTGGTTCACCAGGGCTGGGCGGAGGGGCAAATGGGGAGTTACTAACTAACAGGTATAAAGTCTCAGTTAAGCAAAATGACGAAGCTCTAGAGATCTGCTGGGCAACGTTGTGCCAATAGTCAACAATAATACGTTATATGGTTAGAAATTTGTTAAGAGCGTAGATCGTATATTAAGTGTTCTTTCCACAACATAAATAAAGTAAAATAAGATAAAATACAATAACATACAACACAATACAATAAATAGAGACAGTGGAAAGACAACCTACTGTAGTGACATGAGTGAAGCTTCTATAAGCAAGCGACTGCTTACAGTTCTACCAGTAGTGAGCTACGTGGCTTTGGCCAGCTCTCTAATGTCTCTGAATCACCTATTATCTACAATGTGGACTGAGTTAGGAGAATTCAATTTGACAACATATGTACAATATTTAATATAGTGTCTAACACATAATAGCTATTTAACAAACTATGCACATACACCATATTTGTAAATGATTTTATAAACTCTGAAGAGTGGTATTCCCCAAACCACATTCTATGAAAACCACTTTCCATAAACTTATCTGAGAAAAATTGTTTCTACTGTTGGGAAAACAGTGTGTTTCATTAGGGGAAGAAACTGAAGTTGAGAGAGACTAAACAACTAAATCAAAGCCTATAATTAATAAATGGCAGGGATAAAATTTGTAGTCTAAAGCAGGGGTTGGTAAATTACCATCTGCCGGTCAAATCCAGCCAGCTGTCTGTTTTTTCTCATTGAAACACATGCCCATTCATTATTACCATCTATGCCTGCTTTCACTCCATAGTCGCAGAGTCCAGAATTTGCTACAGAGACAGAATTACCTGCAAAACCTAAGATATTTACTATACGACTTTTTAAGAAAAAAATTTGCCAACCCCTGGTCTAGAGTATACTTAGAGAAGGAACAAAGTATAGAGGACAGATATTAAACCAAGTCTGACCAACACTAATTTTCAGTGAGATTTCAAGTAATTCAACAGTTCTGGATCTCAGCCTCTCCTGTAGAAACCCTAACCTTGAATTTTTAACTTGATTAACCATTGCGGTGCACATTTAGATGCATATTTATATGCTCAGCAGATATCTTTGGGGGGAAAACTATACACTGAATTGGAGTGGCTATAATAATTCATTTTCAGTTTCTGCTTTACTATTCACTACTACTCGTATTTTACTGCTGGCTTATATCTTGAAAGTTCTCTTGGGTGTTTCCAAACATTGCCATTCCTCACCCTCAGACCCTTTTAGGATTGAGCCACCAGTCTTCTTTCTCTGTCAGTTTGTAGCTTTCTCTGGAGACTCTATATCAAGGAGGGCACAGGGTGATCAGAGCCATGCATTATCACAAAGTCAAATCAGATCCAAGGCAAATGAAGAGCAAAAGAGATGAATGGACTCACTGCTTATACCACATGATAACCCAGTGATTTGCAGTTTCCATTCAAAGGGGAAAAGTCAAGCGTGGAAGATTCCACGTTAACCTTGTGATAATTTTGCTATGGAAAAGATTTACTGTTCTGCCTTTTGCCTTTTTTCTGGACAAATGGGATTGCATGTTACATGCTTGATTTAAGACTTTAAATTTTTCTGAATTGAGGACTATCTCCTCTCCCTTCACAATGCATTATAAATAAATTTGCACAAAATCAAGGGCAGGGGCAAATTGATTTAGGTCATTTGTTTCTTTGAAATCAAATAAAACTGTTCCTCCTTTACAGAACTTCAGATAAAAGACACCTGTTTCTGATGCTTTTTACTTGACTGTCAGATTGATAAAGAAAAATTGAGTCCCAGCCCCATCATTTGTCAAGAGTGTGACCTCAGCCAAGTTACTATGCTTCTCTCAACTTCCTTATGAGTAACATGGAGATAAAACCCAGTAGCTTTCTCATATGCTTATAGTAAGAATTAAATGCAATGATGCATGGAAGGCACTTGGCACAATGTCTAGCACAAAAGTAAACACTCAATAATTTAGACTGGGACATACTTTCTCACTTTCTTAGGACTTGACATAGCTAAAAAATCACTGAAGTAATTTTCCTTTTCATGTAAAATTCAACTGGCAAAAGGTGCCGGACAATGTATCCTTCGTTGATATGGAAAAATTAAGGGAATGGAACATTATTTTTTTAACCAACAAAGTCCAGAGTGAGAAGATCTTTGTCTTCCCTGCCATTATGATGACAGACATCTGTCCTCTGCTTCTTCACTGTATAAAAACCCAAAAAAGTCAAGTGTAGAGTATTAGAAAATTGATTGTTTTACAGAATTTATCAAGAACCCTGTAACTCAGAATTTCTTAACCTGGACACCCACAGAATAGCTTTCTAGAGATCCATGAAAGTCCTGAAGCTTTATGTAACATTTTCTGTTCATGCTCATTTTCTTGGGAGAAATTCCGTAGCTTTAATAAGATTCTCACTCTGGTGTTTGATCTATAGATCAAAGGTAACCTTCTAAGCAGTGTCAGAGGGCCAAAAAACTGTTAAGAACTTTGGAATTTGTGTGAGCATACAACCATAGCCAATAACGTGACGCTTGACAATAATTTAACATTTTTTTTCAAGTAAAATTGATGAAAAAGCACTTTGTAATGTGTAAAAGGCAACAAAACTGCTTAATACAATAAATAATTACACGTTTGTGGCACTGATGAGCCAGCTAAGTACGTTCAGGTGACACTTCTGTAGGAGGAAAGCTAATTCATTGTAATTTAACAGCACTTTATAATAGATGCTTAACAAACCAGGTAATAAAACATAATGAGTAGAAGCCTTTTAGAAGCTAATGTTGAATATTACCAAGAAAATACACATATTACTTAATGATTGTGTATTCCATTCAATTAACCATTGCCACTCTTACTGAGAGGCAACAGGATTGTAAATCCTCAACATTTGGCTCACATGTCCATTACTTTTAGTTGACTGTCGGGAGGGGCGGCCTGCGGGGTCTCTGCTCCTGCTCCCCACATAAGAACGCAGAATGTGGTGAGGCCAAAAAGGAACACCCACGGAGCCATAGAAAGGGGAGTCATACCACGGTATTCTCGCTAGCAGCTGGGTTGGAGACACAGGAAGCAGGAGCCACACGACCCACAATCCACACTCAGCTGCTTACTAGCTTAGCCACCATCTTCTTGCTAGCCCCCATTTTCTGCTAGCGAAGTCACGGCAGTTATATCAGTGGCCAATGGCTCACTGGTTACAGCCGACGGCCAACTAGCCATAACTGATGGCCATCCAATCACAGTTGATGGCCATTTACTACCTGAACCAGCACCTTTCTATGTGAGGCCGAGAGCTTGGAAACTGCACTCCTGGCTCTGTCCCCACATTGACTTTACCATACACATATACAGCTGGTGTGAAAAGGTTTTCTTGCTAACCTGAAGGAAGTTCCCTGCTTACCTTGAGCGGTGGTGGAGGGGTGGGGACGTAAGGTGAGTTTGAGGGGGTTGATCTCTAGCCTCCTCTGCCTACTGTAGTCCTGAAAAGATGATTGGAGATCAGCTACAATCCTTTCTTTGAGTACCTGCTGTTATGACAGTCTTTCCCAGACTAAACTTTCTATAACAGAAACGTACAGTTATTTTCTTAAGCTGTGGCAGCTCAAAAAAGCAATACAGTGTATAGAAGGAAGAGGCTTTAATCTAATCTAATTTAGTCATACTCTTCAACTATATAAGGGAAGGCTTTTTTTATGGCTTTGGCTCTCCAAAAAGAGAGTATACCATATGCCACCTTCTCTGGCTTCTTTCATGTCTCCCAGTTGGGAAACCCCACTGCTTTTTGGGGAAACTCCACTGTGGCATGAAGTAAGATGTTTCTCCTTTTTGGCCCTGTGGGGACAGAGTCCCAGAGAGCAGTTTCCAGGTTCTCGACCTCACGTGGCAAGGTGCTGGCTTGGGCAGTAGATGGCCATCAGCTGTGACTAGTTGGCCATCAGCTGTAACCAGTTAGCCATTAGCCACTAATATAACTGTTGTGGCTGTGGTGGTATGGGGGGGTTAGTTGGTTGGCAGAGAAACGGACTGTGGATCGCGGCCAGCAAGTACGGTTAGCAAGCGATGGCGGATTGCGGATCGTGTGAATCCTACTTTCTGTATCTCACCCGGCCACCAGCAAAACTGGGGTGCAGGAAGACCTTCGTTGGGGTACAGGCAGATGTGTGCTTTTGTGTCTCGACCAGCCGCCATCAAGAATATAGAGGTATGAACCGCCTATTCATGGCTCTGTTGTTGTTCCTTTTTGGCCTCACCATATGCTGCGTTCTTATGTGGGGAGTGGGAGCTCAGACCCTGCATAACAGGCCCATCTTGTGTCCTTCAAAGTCTGGTGTCAAAAGTGAAGGAAGGCATCAGTTCTGTAAGTGCCGGTGAAACTGGGTGCTGTTATTTCAGTTCCATCTCCCCAGCAGAGAGCAGTGCAGCTGACTGCCTCATTAGTTTTCCTAAAAGGCAAGTACATTTTGCCATGTTTCTATTTATTTTCTCATCATATGAAGAAAGGGTAGGATTCTTGTGATTATGACTTTGACCTTGCCCCTAGAAAAACAATATTATCACAATTATTATGCTAACAGTATGGGGGGAGCATTTTTTCCCCTTCATATTGTCACAAAAAGGTCTATTTTCCAATATCTACAACATTTAAAAAACACTAACTGTCATACATTACATGGGAACAAATTGAATGATTATAAATACTGGTTATTTAAGTATTCTCATATATCTAGAAACCAAACTTATTCTAAGACCACCTAACAATATTGTCTACTAAATTCATGTTTGGAGGCATAACAGAAATTATTAATTGTAACAAGAATTATTTAAAAAAATTCAGAAGTCTTAGAAGGAAACCCTGTATGTGTTTTTTAAATTGTAATTTTAAAGATTAATAAGTAAGGGTAATAATCAGCAGGAAGAGCTGTACTTTTGGAGTCCCACAGACTTGGATTGATATTCTGCCTGGATAACAGAGGGGCTGTGACCTTGGTCAGGTTATTTAATCTGTCTGGAGTCTCAGTGACCTGCAGGTACCATGTTGATGATAATATCTAGTAAAAGAATATTAAATGAAGTAACTACTGAAAGTCCTGAGCACACAATATGCATTTAATAAATGTCATTTGTTTCCATCTATTCTTTTATTCTTAAAGGAAATATAGTGTCCAGTTTCTATTGTTGCTGGTGTGTCCACAAGACTACCTAAAGACCAATAGTATATGGTAGAAGTAATGTGTACCACTCCTGAGTTTTGGCAAAAGGATTGTGAGGGTACTCTCTTGGTTTTCTCCTCACTTCTTGCTGGCTGGGCTATAATGAGAGCTAGAGTAAGAATCTAGGTCATACAAGTACAAACCATGTAATGGAAGGCAGAGCCATACTACCAGTCTTGGATCCCTGTGTGCTTGTGGATTGTTGTGTGATAGAGAAGTAAACTTCCATCTGGGTTAAGCTGCTGTGTTGTCTTATTATGCTTTTCCTTTTTTTCTTTTTTTTAACCCTTCCCTTCTTTCCTTTCCCTTTCCTTCCTTCCTTCCTTCCTTCCTTCCTTCCTTCCTTCCTTCCTTCCTTCCTTCCTTCCTTCCTTCCTTCCTTCCTTCTTTCCAGCAACTTATTCTGTACTCTAACTATTACAAAATCCAAAAACAAGATACAATAGTCAGGGAAGCCTCACTATTTCTTTTCTTAATAAACCCAGCTATTATGGAGCCATTAAAATACTTATTAAGAGTATGAAACTGTGAAATAATGCTTATAATGTTACATTAAATTAAAGAGCAAAACAAAAAATCATAAATATTATTACAACAATATTTTATTATTTATTTGTTAATAACATGTACATTTCAGGTGTACAATTCTATAATACAGCTTCTGTATATGGCATTATGTGCTTACCACCCAAAGTCTAGTCTCCTTTAGTCACCATATATTTGACCTGCTTTGTTCTCTTCACTCTTCCATGTTTTTTCCCCTCTGGTAGCCACCATACTGTTGTCTATGTCTGAGAGTTTGTTGTTTTCTGTTTTATATCCCACATGTGACTGAAATCATATGGTTATTGTCCTTTTCCATCTGACTTATTTTGCTCAGCATGATACTCTCACGATCCATCGACGTTTTTGCAAATGAAAGTATTTTATCTCTTTTTTTTTAATGGCTGAGTAGTATTTCATTGTGTATATACACCACATCTTCTTTATCTAATAATCCGTTGAAGGACACTTAAGTTGTTTCCATGACTTGGGCGTTGTGAGTAATGCTACAGTGAACATAAGGATATGTATATTTTTATAAAAAATGTTTTCAAATTAACCACGTGAATACCCAGGACAGAGATTGCTAGGTCATATGGTAGCTTTATTCTTAATTTTTTGAGGAAACTCCATACGGTTTTTCGTAGAGGTTGCACTCGTTTACATTCCCAGCAGCAGCAGTGTATGAGGGTCCCCTTTTCTCTACATCCTCTCCAACACTTGTATTACAGCCATATGTATTTTATTAAATTAAAGTTTATTGTGGTGACAATTGTTAGTAAAGTTACATAGATTTCAGGTGAACAATTCTGTGTTACATCATCTATAAATCCCGTTGTATGTTCACCACCCAGAGTCAGTTCTCCTTCCATCACCATATATTTGATCCCCTTTGCCCTCATCTACCATCAGCTGCCCCCCTTACCCTCTGGTAACCACTAAACTATTGTCTGTGTATGAGTTTTTTTTCTCTCATTTGTTTATCTTGTTCTTTTGTTGTTTTAGGTTTATATACCACATATTAGTGAAATCATACGGTTCTCTGCTTTTTCTATCTGACTTATTTCGCTTAGCATTATAATCTCAAGATCCATCCATGTTGTCACAAATGTTCCTATATCATCTTTTCTCACCACCAAATAGTATTCCATTCTGTATATATACAACAACTACTTTATCCATTCATCTATCGAAGGACATTTTGGTTGTTTCCATGTCTTGGCTACCGTAAATCAAGCTGCAATGAACATTGGAGCACACATGTCTTTATATATAAATGTTTTCAGATTTTTTGGGTAGATACCCAGGAGACAGATTGCTGGGTCATATGGTAATTCTATTCTTAATTTTTTGAGGAACCTCCACACTGCCTTCCATAGCAGCTGCACCAATCTGCATTCCCACTAATACTGTATGAGGGCTCCTTTTTCTCCACAGCCTCTCCAACACTTGTTACTATTCTTGTTGATGATAGCCATTCTAACTGGGGTGAGGTGATATCTCATTGTGGTTTTTATTTGCATTTCTCTGATGATTAGTGATGTGAGCATTTTTTCATATGTCTATTTGCCATTTGTATGTCCTCTTTGGAGAAATGTCTCTTCAGGTCCTCGGCCCATTTTTCAATTAGGTTGTTTCTTTGTTGTTGAGTTGCATGAGTTCCTTGTATATTTTGGATATTAGCCCCTTATCGGAGGCACTGTTTGCAAAAATCTTCTCCCATTCAGTTGGTTGCCTCTTTATTTTCTTGATGGTTTCTTTTGCTGTGCTGAAGCTTTTAAGTTTGATAGAGTCCCACTCATTTATTGTAGCTTTTACTTCCTTTGCCTTTTGTGGTTCCAAACAAATCTAATGATTTTTTGTTCTATCTCTTTAAAAAATGCCATTGGGATTTTGATGGGGATTGCATTAAATCTGTATATTGCTTTGGGTATTATGGCCATTTTAACTATGTTGATTCTTCCAATCCATGAGCACAAAATGTCTTTTCATTTCTTTGTGTCTTCTTCACTTTCTTTTAAAAATGTCTTATAGTTTTCAGCATATAGGTCTCTCACATCCTTGGTTAAGTTTATTCCTAGGTATTTTATTCTTTTTGCTGCAATTGCGAAAGAAATTGTTTGTTTTTATTTCTTTTTCTGAGATTTCATTGTTAGTATATAGGAATGCAATGGACTTTTTGTATGTTGATTTTGTAGCCCACAACTTTACTGTATTCGTTGATTGTTTCTAATAGCTTTTTGGTGGAGTCTTTAGGGTTTTCTATATATAGCATCATGTCATCTGCAAAGAGTGACAATTTAACTTCTTCATTCCCAATTTGGATGCCTTTTATTTCTTTCTCTTGCCTGATTGCTCTGGCAAGGACTTCCAACACTATGTTGAAAAGCAGAGGTGATAGGGGACAGCCCTGTCGTGTTCCTGAACGTAGAGCAAAGGGCTTCAGTTTTCCACAGTTAATTATAAGATTAGCTGAGGGTTTGTCATATATGGCCTTTATTATGTTAAGGTATTTTCCTTCTATACCTATTTTATTAAGTGTCATAATCATAAATGGATGTTGTATCTTGTCAAATGCTTTTTCTGCATCAATTGATATAATCATATGATTTTTGTCCTTTATTTTGTTTATGTGATGTATCACATTGATGGATTTGTGTAAGTTGAACCATCCTTGTGCCCCTGGGATGAACCCCACTTGATCGTGATGAATAATCTTTTCAATGCATTGTTGCATACGATGTGCTAGAATTTTGTTTAGGATTTTTGCATCTGTATTCATCATAGATATTGGTCTGTAGTTTTCTTTTTTTGTGTTGTCCTTACCAGGTTTTGGTATCAGGGTAATGTTGGCCACATAAAATAAGTTTGGGAGTATGGCTTCTTCTTCAATTTTGTGGAAGCGTTTGAGTAGGATTGGTATTAGATCCTCTTTGAAGGTTTGGTAGAATTCACTAGTGAAGCATATGGTCCCGGACTTTTGCTTTTGGGAAGGTTTTGGATGACTGATTCAATTTCGTTACTGGTGATCGGTCTGTTTAGATTTTCCAGTTCTTTATGGTTTAGCCTAGGAAGGCTATATGTTTCTAAGAACTTGTCCATTTCTTCTAGGTTATTGAATTTGGTGGCATATAGTCCTTCATAGTTTACTTGGATGATCCTTTGTATTTCTGTGGCATCTGTGATAACTTCCCCTCTTTCATTTCTGATTTTGTTTATTAGTGTCTTCTCTCTTTTTATCTAAGTGAGCCTAGCCAAGGGTTTGTCAATTTTGTTAATCTTTTCAAAGAACCAGCTCTTTGTGACATTAATGTTTTCTATTGTCTTTTTGTTCTCTATTTCATTTAGTTCTGCTCTGATTTTTATTATTTCCTTTCTTCTGCTGACCTTGGATTTCATTTGTTCTTCTTTTTCTAGTTCTTTAAGGTGTAATGTGAGGTTATTTATTTGGGATTTTTCTTGTTTCTTGAGATAGGCCTGTAATGATATAAATTGCCCTCTTAAAACTGTTTTTGCTACATCCCCAAAATTTTGGTAGGATGTATTTTCATTCTCATTTGTTTCTATGCATCTTTTGATCCCTCCTCTAATTTCGTCTTTGACTCGGTCGTTCTTTAAAAGTATGTTGTTTAATTTCCATATATTTGTGGTTTTTCCTTCTTTCTTTTTGCAGTTGATATCCAATTTCAAAGCTTTGTGATCAGAGAATATGCTTGGCATGATTTCAATCTTCTTAAATTTGCTGAGGGTAGTTTTATGTCCCAATATATGGTCTATCCTTAAGAATGTTCTCAAAAAAAAAAAAAAAAAAAAGAATGTTCCGTGTACACTAGAAAAAAATATATAGTCTGATGTTTTAAGATGAAGAGCTCTATAAATGTCAATTATGTCCATTTCATCTAATGTGTCATTTAGGACTGTTATTTCTTATTTATTTTCTATTTGGATGATCTATCCATAGCTGTCAATAATGTATTTAGGTCCCGTAGTATAATTGTGTTTTGGTCAATTTCTCCCTTTAGTTCTGTTAGTAGTTGCTTGCTGTATTTCGGTGCTCCCTGACTGGGGGCTTAAATACTGAAGACTGTTATGTATTCTTGTTGTATAGTCCCCTTTACCATTATGAAATGTCCATCTTTGTCTCTCGTTATCTTTTTCACCCTGAAGTCTGTTTCATCTGATATCATTATGGCTATACCTGATTTTCTCTGGATACCATTTGCTTGGAGTGTCAATTTCCATCCTTTTATTTTGAGTCTATCTTTGTCCTTGTAGCTGAGATGTGTCTCTTGGAGACAGCATATGGTTGAATTTAGTCTTTTGATCCAATCTTCTACTCTGTGCCATTTTATTGGTGAGTTCAGTCCATTTACATTTAGGGTGATTATTGATATGTGAAGATTTCCTATCATTCTATCTTTAGTTTTCTGGTAAGACTGTGTCTCCATTGTTTCTTTGCCTTTTTGTTTTTGTCTATTATTTCCTTGTGGTGGTATTCTATGATTTTTTTCCCTCTGTTTCTTCTTTTATTACAGTATATATTTCAGTTCTGGATTTTTTTTTTTTGAGTGGTTACCCTTAAGTTTATGTAAAAGAAAGTTTGATATTTAGAGTATTCCATTTTCTTCAGCACGCTTACTTTCTCCATTCCCATATTCCGGTTCAGGCCTTTGCTCTCCGCCTTTGTATGTTTTGGTTGCCACAAATTGTTCCTGTTGATGGTGGTCGAATAGCCTCCTTTAGTATGTCTTGTAGTACAGGTCATGTATTAGAAAATTCCCTCAGCTTTGTATGTCTGGAAAGGTCTTTGTTCCTCCTTCATATCTAAGTGATATCTTTGCTGGGTATATTATTCTTAGCTCATAATTTCTCTCTTTCAATAGTTTGAATATTTGGTTCCACTCCCTCCTGGCTTGTAGAGTTTCTGCTGAAAAATCTGATGATAATCCAATGGGCTTTCCTTTGTAGGTTACCGTCTTGTTTTCCCTGGCTGCCTTGAGGCTTCTTTCTTTGTCATTGATTTTTGACAGCTTCTATACAATGTGCCTTGGAGAAGGCATGTTGGGGTTGAGGTAATTAGGTGTTCTATTTGCTTCTTGGATTTAAGGATCCAGTTCTGTCCACAAGTTTGGGAAGGTCTCATCGACTATTTGTTTGAATATACTCTCTGTTCCCTTCTCCCTTTCTTCCCTGTCTGGTGTGCCCATTGTTCTTATATTGCTCTTTCTGATGGAGTCAAAAAGTTCTTGTAGAGTTCTTTCATTTCTTTTAAGTCTCAAGTCTCTTTCTTCTTCCATCCGTGTCATTTCCAGGTTTCTATCTTAGATGTCACTGATTCTTTCCTCCATCTGGTCAACTCTACTACCTAAGCTGGCTATTTCATTCTTCATTTCTTTTATTGAGTTCTTAATCTCCAGTAATTCTATTTGGTTCTTTTTTAAAATTTCAATCTCTTTGGTGAAATGTTCATGTTGTTCTTAGATTTTGTTTCTGCATTCATTAAACTGCCTTTCTGTGTTTTCTTGCATCTCATTGAGTTTTTTCAGAATTGCAATCTTGAATTCTCTGTCATTTAAGTCACATATTTCCATAGCTTCAAGGTCATTTTCCAGAGACATTTCACTTTCTGTCTGAGCTGTCTTGTTGCATTGGTTATTCATGGCAATTAATGATTTATTGTTTCTCTTCTTAGACATCTACAGGAGTGGCTTCTGCAACAGGTGATAGGAAGAGGTCTTTCTTTTGTTTTCCAGTACGTGTTGGTAGAATGTTTTATTTTCTCTCTGACTGCAGCCTTTCTCTCTCTCTCACACTGTATTGTTATGTTTTTCTGCACTATTCCAGCTTCTCATGTAATGGGGGGATTCCCTGGAAGGCGTGCTTCTCCTCTGTTAACAGTTCACCTGGGTCATAGGGCGCCACATCTGTGTGGGGATGCAGAGAGATTTTGTAGTTCCTAAGGCCTTCGTGCACCAGATGCAGAGTCTGGGTGTTTCAGCAATTCTGTTTACTCCTGCAGGGATCCGTCTAGATAGGTGGGGACAGAGGCAGGGTGGGTTGTGAGAGGTGGCCTAGAGCAATGTCAGGGATCACCACCACAGCCAGTCCTGCTTCCACAGCTCCCTCCCCTTTGCCAGAAATAGTTGGCCTGCAAATCTGTGTCTGCGGACCACAGTTCTCAGAATTACAAATATTCTGTTCTTTTGATCTGACACTGCTACTGTTCCCCTTCTAGCACTTACAGCCTTATTTTAAAGCACCTAAATAAGGGGGAAGAAAGGACTAGAAGAAAATACATTAACTAACCACATTTGTATTTGAATAATAGCATTATATTACTTTTTCTCTTTTTGTTCTATTTTCTAAACTTTTCTGAATGAATTTGTTATTTTTGTATTGGAAAATATTTTAAAGCTTTTCTAAGAAAATAGTCAGTTAATCTGATAAGGCATCTTTTATAAAGATGTGCATCACAACACCACTGTTTCGATTGAAGAGAAATTGGCATCTAACAGTAGGTGAGTGTTTAAATAAATTATGTAAAGCAATATCATGAAATATCATATCATACAGTGTATTAGTTTGCTAAGACTGCCATAACTAAATACCACAGACTGGGTGGCTTAAATAATGTATTTTTCACAGTTTTGGAGGCTAGAAGTCCAAAATCAAGGTATTGGCAGGTTTGAGTTCTTCTGGGGCCTCTCTCCTTGGCTTGCGGGGCCCCCCCTCTTGCTGGCTTTTCATCTGGTCATATGTCTGTGCATATGTCTGGTGTCTCTGTTTGTGTTCAAATCTCCTCTTCTAAAGATATCATTCAGATTGGATTAGAGGCCGTTCTTTCGGCCTCATTTTAACTTAGGGCCCCCAAAGGGGTAGTTATCTCTAAATGCAGTCACATTCTGAGGTACTGGGGGTTAGGACTTCAACATATGATTTTTTTTTGGGGGGGGCATAATTCAGCCCATAACACATAACATTAAAGGTCACGGTGGGAAGAATACTTAATAGAATGGGGAAAGGTTGATGGTATAATATAAAGTTAAAAAAAAGTTACAATTTATTTATATAGTACTATCTCAAATTCATATAAAATAATGTATATAGAGACAAGCTTCCCTTCAGGATAGCATCTGTGATTCAGTCTCTCAGTACATAGAACCTGAAGATTTACACTGATTTTAAGACCTGTGGAGCTAAAATAAATTGACAGCTAATACTGACACATGCATTGTCATTTCAAGGAGAGTAAATTTGCTATCCTAAATGATGATAAAGGTGACATTATAAAATTAGCATAAAATTTGTATGCATAAGTATACTGGAAGGGAATTCATCAACTTAGTAATGTTAACTATCCTTGATAGGGGGTTTATTATGTGATTTTTATTTTCATTTTTACATTTTTTTCTGTATTATCAAAATTTTTACAGTGAGTTAATATCACCTCTATAATTTGAAAAATAACACTGTTTTTTTGAAAAATAAATCATAATACTATATGGTTCAGGAATGGCAGATTCAAGTCATGACTGGGGCTACCTGCTGATATTTAAAAAGATAAGCAGTTCAACAATTCAATTTAAGCACTTCTTGAACATCTATATGAACTAGGTTATAGGCCTCTTTTCTAGAAATTAGGTATAGAAAAATTTTTGAAAGAATATTCTTACTCCCCCATACATTACCATTTAATTGAAAAGACTGATCATAAATTTCAAAAAAAAAACATGGTGTATGTGTGACACAGGGACAAAGAGTCAGGAACAATTGATTTTGTCTTGGAGGGACATAGAAAGCTATACAGAAGTAGCAGCATTTAAATTCATTTTCGAGAAATAAGTGGGAATTTGCTAGGTGGAATGAGTGAAATTCCAAAGAATGGAATGAAATCGACATTCCAAGCAGAGACACGAGCAAATGCACAAGGTGTATTTGGGGATTAATAAACTATGCAGTGTAGCTTCTCAATTTAGCACCAGGAATAGGGGGTTGTGGTTGGTAGAAGGTAAGTGAGAAAGACAGGTGGGGGATTCAATAAGAAGAGCTAAATTCCTTCAAAGAAGTTGCACATTATCCTACAGGTATTATGCTATCGGTAGACAGGTCTGTAAAATATTGTTGAAATAGTGTAATTGTGATGTATGAAGGCCAAGCCTGAGGTACTGACAGTAGAATGAAAAGGAGGAAACAGAACACAAGTGGTTTCTGAGGTAAAACATGAAGTTTACCCATGGGGTAAGAGGGGTGCCACAGTGGAGGAATCAAGATGCCTCTTAAATCTTGTCTGGGCAACTGAGTAAATGAATCGTCATACCATAAGCCAAAGAGAACAGTCAGGAAAAAAGTAGATGTATGTTCATTGCAGCATTATTTATGGTGGCTAAGATATAAAAATAACCATAATGTCCTTTGATAAAGAAAAGGTGGATTTCATATATACAATAGTCCAATAATAGAATTATTACTCAGCCATAAGAAAAGATGAAATACTGCCATTTGTAACAATGTGGATGGATCTTGAGATCATGCTAAGCAAAATAAGTCAGACAGAAAAAGTCAAGAACCATATGATTTCACTCATATGTGGGATATAAAGCTGAAAGCAACAAAGGGACAAGACAAACAAAAACTCATAGACACAGACAACAGTTTAGTGGTTACCAGAGGGTAAGGGAGAGAAGAGGGATGGTAGAAGAAGGAAAAGGGGGTCAAATATATAGTGATGGAAGGAGAAATGACTCTGGGTGATGAACACACAATGCAATATATAGATGATGTATTACAGAATTGCACACTTGAAACCTATATAATTTTACTAACCAATGTCACCCAATAAATTAAAAAAAAAAAAGTAGATGTTTGGGTACCGTGTAAAATTATGCACCTAAGGCTCAAAAAGTGCAAACTGTGGCCCACACTTCACTTCAACATATATCTATTGGCCTTGACTCTGAATTCTGGTCTAGACCCACTCCACAACAGCCTCCTGGGGCCAGACACACCATACCATGAGATCCACAGCCTGCCTTCCCACTTCCTCGCTGAACATTTTTCAGGCATCTTCACCAATCACTTGCACCAGCTAGCTTTGTATCACAGTGTCCTATAAGGCTCCCAACAAGTAAGAAAATCAGCCCAATTTAATGTAAGAAAATCAGGCCAATTTAGTATAATGGAGAAAAACAAACAAACAAATAGAGAAACAGAAAAGAGAAACAAGAACTCTTCAGCTATAATAAACACACACAAGCATAAAATCACCATGAAAAACTAAGAAAATCCTTTAGCCTAAGTTTAGCATAATCCAATCCAATTAAAAAAGAAACAAACAAATAGGCCCTGAACATTGAATCTGCTACTCAAGGTAGGAAATACTTCATAAGGAGAATGGCAGATAAAGGGCCCTGAGACTAAATTTTTTGTGGCCAGGCTTAAGCGCATTTTACAGTGTGTCAGTGAAAAGTGATCCATTAGAAAATAATCAATCATAGCAGGATCCTTTCCCTATTGCCTCCCATAAATACAATTGCACACAAACAGCAACAAAAAAACCTACACAAAATGTCTCATGATACCAACTTGCCATGTGATTGCCACTTTCCAATGTACTAAGCTCGTTCACAAGACATGATCTCATTTAATTCTCACAGGAATCGTGTGAGCTAAGTGTTGTTAATGTAGTCATTCTATAGACAATGGTCTGAAGCTCAAAGGTTAAGTTTGTCCAAGATGTCAAATACACACTTGGTGACAAAGTCCCTAGCAAGAAGTAGGATGATGAGCTCCTCTGGGATTAGGGACAATGCATTTCATCTTCATACTTGAGCTCCCAGTACAACACGTGGCATTCAACATAACATGAAAAATGAACGAGTGGATGAAGAAATTAATTAGTGAAAAAAGAAACTGTCCTCAAATATGCGTATATTTTTAGCACATGAAGATACTTCTTAAAAGAGAATGCAATATTTTTTAGTCAGGATGTTAACTTCGGACATCTTATATTGCTTCAGGAAAAAAAAAAGAATTCTTTTCATCTGTAGACGCCTTCACATTATCTTACCAAGGTCACAGTTTCCCTTTCCTCATCACTCAGTGTTTCTTTCGTTTTATATTAGCTTTGTGCTGAAAATTGAAATTGGAATATTAGAACTCAGTCGGGGAGCACACTAATTTAATTAAATATTAAAAGCCAGCTGGTTTTATGTTATGTGGGCAAATTAGAGAATTAATGATTTGGTACACTTTCTTGTTCCTGTCAAGCTACAAGAACATGAAGAATAGCTCATTCATACTCAGTTACAAAAGGTGAGATTGAAAAATTACGTCTGCTTTATTAAAGTGCTTCCGCCTAGAATCTTTTGAGAATAGGGTTTCTTACTTATTTATAAAATGCCTCAGAAGGCACGAGTTCTGGGCCAGTGTAAAAGAACCTGAGGGACCCATTAGGCATCTTGAGTAAAGCCTCATCTGGGAAAAATAGTCCACTTGAGAATCTTGAAGTATTATTTCTTTGTGCAACCTGGTTGGGAGTCAACTGGGTGCCTATTGATGTCAACTGACTAAACTGATCAGTTCTTGTAAGAGTTGAGAAATATTTTCTCAGAAATACACAATGTGAAATGAGGTAATAAGAGTGATACACAGTTAGTTGAAATGACTTTCAGTCCTTAATACTCATTTACTGTACTAAAGAGTTCCCAGGTTTTTTGGTCCTATGAGTACGCACACACACACACCCTACACAATACAATGCAATAAGAGAGCAGAGAGCACTTCATTTACCCCAAGGCCAGATGCCAGACTTTGCGTCTAGTGTCCTCGGTTTATTAGATTTAGAATTGCCTCTCTTATTCCATACCTTTCCCATTTTCCTCTTCCATTCTTTTCCTCTCATTACATTTACACTAGCAAACTGAGACTAGGGCTTTGTGAGAGGCTGTGTGTTGAAGCGGAAGATGCTGTGAAACCCAGAACAAATCATTTAACCTCTCCGTTTCTGTTTTCTTCCCTGACATAAAGGCGTTGGCCTAAATAATGATGATGATGATGATGATAATAATAATTTCTGCTTTTAAAAGGCTGATGGTAAGTGCTTCAGTTATATATTACTATAAACCAAAATTTTGTGGCTTCTAACAACAACCATTTTATTTGTGAAAATTCTGCACTCTATACTGGGCTCAGTTGGGTGGTTCTTCCAGTGATCATTTGTACGGCTGCATTCAGTTGTGAATCATCTGGAATTAGACTTAGCTAGGATGTTGGAACAGCAGAGACTTTCTCTTCCTGTATTCTCAGGAGTTGCTCTCCACAAGGCCTCTTTACGTGGTCTATCCACCATGATTTCTTAAGCAGAGTAGCTTGTTATCTTAAGAGGTGGCTCAAGGCTTCCACGATTGCAGACACATAGGCTCTCAGGCCCATAACTTGCACAGCAACACATTTGCAACATGCTCTTGGTTAAAGCACACCATTACGTTTCTCTCAAATTAAAGAGGAGGAGACTATATACATGGGTGTGAGGTTCACTGGCGGCTACCAATGTAATTGATTACCTCAGTACATTTAGAAACCATCCTGGTGGTTTAGTACCTATACCTTCTGCATGTAGTGCTACTTCTAAAATTATGTGCTAAGTAGCTTTATTTAAAAAAATGATCATCACTGACAAGTTTAAATTATTTTGCCTAGAGGTTGTGTCACGGTGTTCCCATTCATGAAGAAAACTCATTTTCAACACTTTCCCACACTTAAATGCACTTAAATGGCTCACTTAAAATACACAGTAACTTGACTATTTAGGAGGGTAAACCTTTGGGTAATTTTTTATTTGACAGTTTTAACCTGATTTCACTAAGGGATAAAGCTCCATCCATAAGGGCATATACCTTTTACTTGACTCAGAAATAAGTCCTTGTTAGAACAAAGCTAAACCTAGCAGGATGTCCTTACTTCTCTGAGTAGCCAATCATCTTTCTAAATTGCATATCTGATTATATTACTTCTCCTGGCATTCTATTTTCTTCTGGGTAAAACCTAGAATTTTCTTTTTTTTTTTAACCTAGAATTTTTAAGATGGCTTTTACCAGTACCCATGACCTCCCCTATGTTCCACCATACTCTTCTTGTTGGCTTGAGTATTTCCTAATTATTTGTCAAGTCTCAGCTTGACTATATAATACTTATTCTAGGAAACTGCCCCTGGCTCACTCTAGTCCCTCTTCTGTGTACCCATGGAATCTTAAACTTCTCTATCCTAGCACTTGCCACGCTATAGTTTTCTATACCTTTCTCTCTCACTAAACTCTAAGCTGTGAGCACAGATGCTATGTCTGTTTTGTTTTTTCTTGTTTTCTTGGCATTTAATATGGTTATAGGAATGCCATAAATAATTGTTAACTGAGTGATTGAATGATTAAATTTTAGAACTACAGAATTAATGGCTTGGTATTTTTAATTCCTCTTAAGACTGGAATACAGAAATAATATTTGGTTTCCTTCTTGACTTTAGCACATTTTCATTTCCAAACCACAAATCCTCCTTTTTCAATGCCAACGCTGTAAGTAGTGATGGATAGAAACCCTCTCAGGATGTTTATTTTTTAAAAGAGAGTGCTTTTAAATCCACACAGATGTATGATTGGTGGCTTTAGACCCTGTAACAAAGGATAGGTTAAAAAATCAAACAATGCCCAAAGGTTAAGGGAGGCAATTAAAGGGATCACCAAGCAGGCAGTATTCTCAGACCATTTAATTTTATCCAGATGTTGTATTCTTTATTTGTCTCTGTGTTGGTCTGTCCCAAGCTGCATTCTTTTCCTCCTTAACAAGTTCTCTTTTCTAGCATGGTATCATCAGGCTGTGGTAACCTTGAAAGTCTTTCACATATAGATTCAAGAGACATTTTGTTCCTTCTGGTATTTCAGATCACTCTCCAGATAGGGAAATGCATGGCATGGTAGTGGGCATAATATTGTCTTCTCATGTGCATTTATTTCCTGGGGCTGTTATAACAAAGTGCCACAAACTGAGTGGCTGACATAACAGTAATTTTTCATCTCGTAGGCTAGAAGTACAAGACGAAGGTGTCAGCAGGGTCTGCGCCTTCTGAGAGCTGTCAGAGCGAGTCTGTTCTATGACTCTCCCCATGCTTCTGGTGGTTTGCTGGTAATCTTTGGCATTCCTTGACTTCTAGAGGCATCACCCCAGTATTTTCCTTCATCTTCACATGATTTTATCCCTCTGGGTGAGTCTGTCTCCAACTTACTCCATTTAATAAGAATGTCAGTTATATTGGATTAAGGTCCACCCTAATGACCTTGTGTTAACATGATTACCTCTGTAAAGACCATGGCTCCAAATACAGTCACGTTCTGAGGTACCGGGGGATAGAGTTCCAACCTTTAAACTTTGGAGGGGCACAATTAAACCCATAACACCATGTACATTGTCTCCTTACTCTATCCTAATAATACAGCAATCATATCTACTACTGTGGACCTTTCCCATGTAGACCATTGATGTGAATAATCTACAGGCCACCCCATGCTCTGGCCATGGTAGGCTTAAGCCAACCAGAGTTTGGCATTATTTTGGCTACAGAATTGGTTTAGTTATGACCATGGGATCTAAAGAAATGCCAAGAAGTTTGCTGACAGTTGTGGGGAAGAAGTTTCTTAGCTCTCAATTAAGAGCCACAAAAAGAGTAGAAAGGTAAACTTTTTTTGTTAAGGGGAAGATGGTATATATTTTAGGCTTTGTGGGCTATGTAGTCTCTGTTGCAACTATTCAACTCCGCCCTTGTAGTGTGAAAACAGTCATAGACAATATGTAAATGAACAAAAGCCACTGTGTTCCAATAGAACTTTTTTTTATAAAAACACATGATAGGTTGTATTTGGCCCGTGGGCCATAGTTGGCCAACCTCTGACATGAGGATACTGTATTGCATTCTGAGGTTGAAGTGGACACACAGGATAGGGATAAAGAAGACACAGAGAAAATAAGCTCAAATCTGCTCAAATCTGCTCAAATCAAGCCTAAAGGCAACTCTAACTCTGGCCTTTTTCAGTTTCTTTAGTTAATAAAAGCTCTTTATTCTTTAAGTTGGTTTAGGATGAATTTTCTTACACTTATAGCCCAAAGCATTCTAACTGATAAAGGAATTCAGCAAGTCCAAAATAATATGAAAAATCAAAGGTAGACATGAAAACTTGATTCGTGTCCTGGGGCTGACAGACAGACTCCTCCTAAAATGAGAATTTTTAAGTTGAACCTGAGACAACTGAAATGTGCATAGAGCCAGGAGAGATTGTAACTTGGAAAAAAATATGTGGTAACTTATGAATCCCAGGCATAACCATTTGGGTCCAACTTCTTTGAAATAAATAAAAGAAGAAAACATCCATAACCTAAGTTGGATTTCTAGTTCTTTTTTGTAATTCCATATCTCAGAGTATATAGGCAAGTGTCCAAAACGTTCTCAGTTAATACTTGGTGATGACTATTTCTCACTTCAAAATCGCCTTTGCTTTTTGAAGCGAGGTTAAAAATATTTTTGCTATATATAATAAAAAGCAGACATCCTCGCCCAAGATAAATCATAGGTAAGAGAGAATATTTGTGCTTTTTAAGATAACTGCCAGTGTATAGCTATATTTCAGGTGTGTAAAAAAAAAAGTTTGAGCAAAATAAGACACAATTTGATGTTTGAAAGACAAAGGGATTTAGAGGAAACATAAAAATAGTGGGAAATTTACTTTTTACATAATCTTAAGGTGATTTATGGCCTAAAAGCTGTGGTGAGGATAATTAGATGAAATCTTCCTTGAAATGGAAAGAGAAATGCAGGTCTAAATGCAGGTCTGAGAACAGGCATATATGTTCTCAGCACTCAGAATGAAGAAAAGCATTTTAGCTAGACCTTACTCAAAGCGTGCACATCATAAAAAGAAATACCGCCCCTGACAACTAAAGGAGGCAGTCCACAAGTGAACGAAACCCAATTGTAGCAGTTCTACTTTCAAGCTTTGGGGTACATCTTGAAGAGTTGAGATAAAATCAGTGCAGAAAAGCTTTGAAAGTTGAAAGGATGTCAGTAATCCTTTAAAAAAAAGAAGAAAAGGAAAAGAAACTGACTTCAGCAAGTGATTGTAATGCAAAGATCAAACAGAGGGTTCCATAGGTTTTCAGGAAGAAATAGTTGATAAGTTATTGGTGAACTGACTCTTGTAGGGAGGGAGCTGCTTATCCATCTCACCGTCTGGTCACCAAGGCAACTTCAACATCCCCTCCATGTCATGAGCTTTGAGGGCTTTTTCCCAAGGGGCTGCCCTTTTACCCAGGAACAGCACCCTCTAACAATATACTAATAGTATGTTTTGGAGAAACTCACTGTGCATCGTAGCATCACAAGACATGGCTTTGCGTCGTGGTTTTTAAGACTGAACAGAATTATTAATCGAAGAAATTATGCTGTAAGAGAAAGTGTAATCATACCTGGCAGATTCATGCGTTAGCTGTAGTTCGCTGGAATAAAGCCACTGAGACAAATGTTTGAGTGGTGCACCTGTTGGGCACTGTTTCTCTCCATTTACCTCCCCTCACCCCCTTTTTTTTGTTTGCCAAAGGAAAACACCTGAATGATGCTAACTCTCATTTGGAAATAAAGGGAAAGTATCCATGTACTTAATCGATTTGTATTACGCATTTTTATTAATTGCTGGACTCCCCAGAGCGTCTGCTCCATCACGAAGCATGGTTGGAGTTCACCTAGACATTGTGAACTGGGCTAGACCAGGAAATTCTGTAACTAATTGAAAAAAAAAAAAAAGGTTCCCATAATGCACTTGTCAAATAACCGTTTCCCTCATTATTCTTCCCAGTTCTGCTCCCCTCCCTACGTCCCTTTGTTTCGCCCTCCTCCCCTGCCTTCTCTCCTTTTCTAAGACAGCCGTGTTGCTGAATACTAATGAGACGATTCTTGGCCCTACCCCATTCATTTATTTTCAGGCAATTAATTCAACTTTCTAACATCTAGCCAGAATGTTATGCAGGTAATTTGTGGGTCTGCTTAATTTCTCAGGATCCTGTGGTTATCAGCCAGCAAAGCTCATTGTGAAGATGAGATAATCCAGCTGGTAGGCAAGTTTGATTTCTACTGGTAATATCACGCCTTCATTAAAGCCACTGAGTCCCTGAGCTTGGCAAGATTCCCTTGTTGCATACTTCACTTTCTGATTACAAATGGTTTGCAGCTTCTACATGTTTGCCTCAAGAGCTCATTTTCTCCCCTGAAGGACACTGGGCCTGATGGCATCATTAGCAGTTTTTCAACATAAAATTTCACAGGGCTCTGATAGTCATTTCTGGCTTTCAGATGTTGCGCATTTGTGACCAAGGCAAACCAGTTCATTCACCTTTCTATCCTGAAAGCATATGGAATACAGCATAGTAGTTTCTGGGGGAGGCTGGGAGAAGGGGGATAGAAAAGGGAAAAGGCATAATTTCTGCCCTTAAGAAATTTGCTGTGAACTCCTTGAAGCAGTGAACCATCCTGCTTATTGCTAGGCATATAATAGGTACTCATTAAATCTGTGTTACTTTCTCTTGTGAATGAATAAGATTGTGCGGTGGGAGAAAAATGAAACACATACCAGTGAAATATCTTAGAGAGCAATTGTGGAACAATGTATGATTTGTGGCAAGAAAATACATCTTTAAAACATCTTTTGAGGGCAATTAAATGGTGGTATGGGTAATCAGGAACTCTTTTAGAAGAATTTGGTAAAAGTCAACTGGGAAGAAGAAAATAGGAGAAGAAATGATTTGATAACACATGTAGTAGAGGATCAAATGAAGTAAAATTTGAAGGACTAAATAATTTAGAAGTTAAAAGTATAGGACCTGGAGTCAGAGAAACTGGGTTTGAATTCCAGTTTAGCCATTTACTTGATGTCTGATCTTAGGAAACTTAATTACTTCTTTGAGCCTCAGTTTTCTTATTTGTAAAATGGGGATAAATTACATAGAATTGTCAGAATTATATAGAAACAATAAAAGATAATTTAGCATGGTGTATAGAATAAAATAAACTATAAACCGTAGATACTATTTTTATTAGTATTAGTTTGGCATGAAAGGAGATTTTAAGGCACGAAGAATAGTCACTAATTTTGAAGCATTGGGAACAGATATACTAGAAAATGGGAAACCACTGACAATTTCTGAGAAAAGAAAATGATGCTTAAGACAATATTACGGAAAGTCAAAAGGCTTGCTTTAGGCAAGCAAACTAGTAAGATACAGTGATTGATGAAATGGGGAAGACATGGTGGCTAAGCAAATGGGAAAGAGAAAGTGAATGTGAAAGTTGTTACATAGGAAAAATTGGCAGAACTTGGTAATTGGAAGTGGGAAGGTGATGATAGAGAATAAAAGAAAAAGATAAGTCAAATTAGAGAGATAATGATTATCAAAGATTGGAAGCTAGGTGTTTCCACTGATTGTGAAGGATTATTATTAGTTAAGAGTTTTAATTTAGGGGCAAATTAGGCAAGGAAATATAAGATGAAATTCAGTTAATCTAGATCTCTATGGATTGGTTTTATTTTTAATTTGCATACAGTACAATTCACTCTTTTTGATATACTACGATTCTATGAGTTTTGACAAATGCATTGAGTCATGTGACTACTACTACAATCTCACCTACAAAAATTTCCTTGTCTTGCCTCTGGGCAGTCAACACCTCTCCCCAATCCTAAACTCTGACAACACCTGATTGGTCCTTTGTCCATATAGTTATGCCGTTTTAGTCCAACTGGAAACATACAGTAGGCAGACTTTCGAGTCTTTTTTCATCATGCATGTGGCATTTGAGATTCTTCCATGTTGTTATATCATCAGTTCATTCCTTACTATTGTTGAATACTTCACTTATCCATTCGCCAATTGAAGGATTTGGGGGTTGTTTCCAGTTTAATTATTGCAAATAGGGCTGTTATAAACATTTGCATATAAGTTTTTGTCTGACCATGGTTTTTCCTTGGGTAAATATTTAGGAGTGGAATTTCTGGGTCATATGGTAAGTGAAAGTCAAACTTTATAAAAACCTATCAACTTGCAAACTTGCTATAGCATTTTGCATTTCCTCTTTTTTGCATATGATATCACGTTGTTCTAATATCACTTGTTTAAAAGACTCTCCTCTTAGCGATTTTAGTTACCTTTACATATTTGTCAAACATCACTTGAGCATATTTGTATAAATCTATTTCTAGACTCTATTTTGTTCCATTGATCTATGTGTATATCCTTTCATCAATACCATGCTACCTTGACTACTGTAGCTTTAGAGTAAGTCTTGTTATCAGGTAGTGTAAGTCCTATGACTTTCACAATTATTCTGTCTATTCTAAGGTTCTTTGCATTTTGATAAAATTTTTTGATTAGTTTATCAATAACAACAAACAACATGTTGGAAATTTGAATGGGATTGTATTGAATATACAGAATAGTTTTGAGAGAATTGACATCTTAACTATATTAGTCTTCCAATCCTATTTTGTGGTTTTCAGCAGATAGAACCTGAATATATTTTGCCAGACTAAAATCTTTGTAATTTATTTTTTGGTGCTATTTTAAGGAGGACTATTTTATAATTTCAATTTTCAGTTGTTTATACTATATACTAGTATAGAGAGGTACAACTGATTTTTTGATATTGATCTTGCCTGCAACCTTCTAAACTCACATTAATTCTAGAAGACGTTTGTAGATTCTTTGGATTTTTCTACATAGACAATCATGACATCTGCAATTAAGTTGGTTTTATTTATTTATTTAATTTATTTAATTTTCTTTTTCTTTATTGTACTAACTAGCACTTCCAATATGGTATTGCATAGCAGTGATAAGAATGGATATTTTTGACTTGTCCCAATCTTAGAGGGAAAGGATTTAGGCTTTCACCATTAAATATCATATTAGATATAGATTTATATAGCAGCTCTTTACTAGGATACGGAAGATTCCTACTATTCAGAGCTTGCTAAGAGCATTTTATTTTATTTTTTGGTCATGAATGAATGTTGAATTTTTGTGAAATGTTCTTACTGTATATATTGAGGTGATCATGTGGGTTTTCTTCTTTAAACTTTAATATCCTGAATTAAATTAATTTTTGAATGTTGAACCAGGCTTGCATTTCTAGCATAAACCTTACTCTGTTATAATGTAATATCCTTTTTACATATTGGCTGATAAAATTTTGATAACATTTTGTTAAAATATTTTTGCTTATTTTCCTGAGGAATACTGATGGCTAATGTTATTTACTTATAATATTTTTGTCTAATTTTGGTATCAAGGTAATGCTGGACTCACAAGATTAGTTAGTGTTCCCTTCTTTTCTGTTTTCTGAGAAAAGTTGTCTACAATTCCTATTGTTCTTTAAATGTTTGATAGAATTTTCTAGTAAAATCATCTGGGTGTGGAGTTTTCTTTGTTGGAAGGTTTTTAACTACAAAATTATTTGCTTTAATAGATTTAGGACTATTCAAGTGACCAAAATTCAAGTAAGTTTTGATAGTTGGTGTCTTAGAGAAATTCATCCATTTCATCTAAATTGTTGAACTTATGAACATAGAGCTATTCATAATTATCCTTTTATATTGTAACATTTGTAAAGTTATATCCTCTTTAATTCCTGATATTGGTAATTTATGTATTCTTTTTTTATTCCTGGTAGAGATTAATTAATTTTATTGCTCTTTAAAAAAAAAACACATTTTTGGTTTCATTTCTTTATTTTTAGTTTTTATTGTGTTTCCTCTTACCTTTATTATTTCCTTTTTCCTGCTGGCTTTGGGTTAAATTTGTTCTTTTTTAGTTTAGGTTATTGATTTGGAACCTTTTCCTTTCTTGTTTTGATATACGCCTTTCATACTACATGAAAATACAGCAGAGAATATTAGAATTGTCAGTACTACCTAGTTAAACCTAAGCATAAATAAATGATTGTATTAATTTTAATGGGGTTTCTTTCATTCAAATATTTCCCATAGTTTCAATTACAAACAAAACAGCAAAGAATCATGTGAATTCTGCTACTAAATTTATTCAAGTGCTTCTTGAATATAAAAATAAGATCATTATGGAAAGAAACAAATGAAATGAATTCCAGACACTGTGGTTCTGTCCGGGAGGCACAAAAGCAGGTTCTTAAGGACATTTTCAGGATCAATTGTCACCCAAGGTAGAAAAACTTAAAACTACAATATATGAAACTTGTAAAAAATGATACTCTTCATCCAGACTGTAGAATCAACAAGAATTTAATAAAGTTAATCAAATAATTGTAGTTCAATTGCACATAAATTTGAATTGTTTTCCCATTAAAGAGTGCTTGTCTGTAAATTAATGCAGGGAAAGCCATTTTCAAGTTAATGTTTCAACCATTAGAGAATAGAAAGGGCATTTTCATTAATTAGACACAGCTCTCTTTCCTCCTAGCTTATCATTACCTTTGCTAGGTAGAATCAGTTTAGTACTCAAATTTATTGACATGTGTGATTCAATGACACTATTTGTTTAGAGTTCATCATATACCTGGTGGAATAAACTCATTAAGTATAAATGAATAGTTATGTAGTCATCAGCTAAAATGAGTCAGTGCTGTTCTCCAGAGTCATTATAATGAATGTGAACATAGCTGGAATAAAAGTCTCTGTGAAGGTTACAGGTTTTATTCTGAAATATTTAACGCTGTGGGCTTTCTTCCTATTATTTGAAGGCTGCTTGTTCAGGAAACAGGGCTTGATCTCCCTTTGAGGAAGATTGTTACACACATTTACTTGCCATGTAATCAAAGCTACGCACATTCTGTAATGGCATCTTATAAAGTATGGGACTATGGAAAAGCCAGGATTGCCCTGGCTGTTTTTGTTTGGTAAGTTTTTTGTATTCAAGAAAGGGTCTAGAGATTCAGAATCACCTTTGTGGGTTCTGAGGGCTGCTAAGTAGTTGATATTGATGCAAGATTCCTCTATCTTCAACCTTCTCCCAGATTTTCCACTGTTCCCTTAAGAATAGGGAATGGTGTACAGCATAAAAGAGTGAATTTCACCTTTTTGTTATTGAGATTTACAGTCCTGATTGAGATTTGGTGTTACAATTCTTTTTAGTGTCTAAGGATGGAAGTAGGTATGACCTGAATACCTGTATGTAACCAAGGGTGGAGGAATTCACTAGAATAGTGTTCTAAAACTCTGCTTTAGAATTATGCAAATACAAACAGTATTCTAGGGCCTTGCTTTTAACGAATGGTAACTAATATGTTGTTATGACATGCATGCTATATACCAATGAATGTTCAAAATCAGGGAGTAACGTCAGGAACAACAGGAATTTTATCAGTGCACAAAGCAGTTCCATTTTTCTAGGATTGATAGCAGATTAGTCCATTTCACAGTTAACACCATTGAGAAAAAGCAGAAGCGAAGTAAGAGTGAAAATGCTGATTTAGTATGACTGCTATATCATGCTACCGTGCAGGTTAAGCTCCTGGAAATGAGAGGATGAAATTATGTGGCTTGAAGAAATTCCTGGGATGAAAGATCACTTTTCCTCACCTTTCCCTTTCCCTACCTTTCAAATTATCTGACACATTAGCCTGGACATTTTTTTTTTAGAATGAGGTGATAATCAGGTATATTGAGTATGATGGGAATTTGGTCAAGGTGTGAAGATTCTTTTAAGTAATGTTTCTCTTCTTCATAATATGAAAAACATGGATATTATTTCAAGCAAGTGAATGGCGTATGCTGTTTGAATCCTTACTAATAAATATTAAATATTACTTATTCAAGTGGTAACACTTCATTAGACATAAAATTAAACATTAAACCAGCAAGAAATTAAATGTAAATAATTAAGTCTGTTAATGAGGAAAGAACAAGAAAAAGAGGGAGGTGAGAAATATATTCTGTAACCATTTATTTCTTTTCTAAAAAGATCACAATATAATGTTACACGTACTTGTGTTCACTCACACTGGTGCCTTCATTTTGTTTCCCTCCCTCTTTTCCCTCTCACTCTGTTCTCTGGTTTCCCCCTTCCTCCCACTCCCCATCACCTGCTTCCTGTTGTCAAATACAGCTGCAGATTAATGCCTCTATCCTCTCCTGAGACTTTCCATAATGCTCTTGTCTTCCCTGCAGGGGTGAAAACTGCACCGATTATCACTCTAAATATTAATGTATTTGTTAAGACATGGTCTTAGTGAGCTGAGTACTGAGTCTATTGCCTAAAAATCAAACCAAAAAATAAGAGAAGCTTTCATACTAACAGTTAGGGGTTAATGCACAGAGAATGATTTATTGCTCCTTGTTTGTTCACTCACTCACTCACTCACTCACTCACTCACTCACTCACTCACTTACTCAATACATGTGTATTTTGGTGGCACTGTGTGCTTAGCAGATGCAAAGTAGAATAAGGTTCTGTGGGAGATCACAATGAGCTTTTCATTCCAATTTTGAGAAAACAGGAGAAATTTAAGAACAAACAAATTGAAAGTGGAATATGCAAATAACCTAAAGTTAGGTAAGTGGGGTTTCCTAAATGCCAGGTCTATTGTAGCCTCTCCACAACATTCTTTCAGAAGGTATGGAAGGAGGAGAGGAGTGTGGAGTAGGGATAAAGCCCTCAGGCTCGAGTCTCTGCCATCTCCAAGTCCTGGCTTGTCATTTACTGTCCTCAAGAAGGTAGGGGTTTTTGTTTGTTTTGTTCACTGATGCAGGCTAAGTGCCTAAAACAGTAGGTGTTCAATAAATGTGCAAAGAATATTTGAGGTGTGAACTGAACTTGGGTTGTAATCTCACCTCTCTTCCTTGGTTTTGTCATCTGTAAAATAAGGTTAATAATAATAACTACCTAGTAGAGTTTGAGCATTAACTGAAGATGTAAAGCTTAGAAGACTGGCACAGAGTCAGGGCTCAATGACTGTGAGCTATATAACTCTTCAGCAATTGTTCATCATGCACGTACTTCCTGCCAGGCGCCGTGATGGACAGTGGGTACATGAGAGTGAAACAAACATTCACAGTCCTTCTAGGGCAAGCGAGGGGCACAGACGCGTGTGCGCGCACACACACGCACACGCACACACACACACACACACACACACAAGGATAGTGACAAATTGTGATGCCAGCCAGCAGGGAAAAGAACACAGGAGGTAACAGTAAGGAGGATCTATCTTGGATTGTTGAGTCAGGGTAGACGTCATTGAAGAATGATATTTAATCTGATACATGATGGTTGAGAAGAAATTAATCCAGAATAGGTAAGGGAAGGGTTCCATGGACAAAAGGAATAGGGATGACTGGGAGGAGGCTGCAAAGCAGTAAAGAGATTGGTGCATTCAGGAAGAAGGGGCTCTCTATGTGCCTGGACTGCACATTTCCTGGCTTTTGTAAGAGAGAAACACTCCTGTATTATTAAGACCACCATTGTTTTTGTTTCGTTGTTCTTACTAGCTGCCAAACTTACTCATAATTACTCTAGATGCACTTCTGCCCAACCCTGTAAGATTTTAACATCTCTAAAATCTCGATGCTTCTTACAATGAATGGCATCTTATAATAATAATGTTCTTATCTTTCTTAGTGGAACATATAATTATGTAACCTATTTTAATAAAGTGCAACTTACATTTGATGAAATAGGTTTGTTAGGCCATATTTAAGCCAGGAGCAGAAACCTTCTTATCTTAAATGCCATCTTGTCTTGCTTTGTACCTTGTACCTGCAGGCTTGTATTTGCCTTAGGCCTGGAGAAGCTGCCTGGAATGTAGAAATCATCTTATCCTATAAGCCATCTTGTCTTGCTCTGCACTTTGTACCTGCTGGCTTCTGTTTGTCTCCTAGGGTCTTATGATCAGCAGGCCTGGGTGGTCCAGACGGCAGCCTGGGGGCCAGGACGTGGCACCAAAGGGCTTGGTCATGCCCCAAAACCCTTTGTTGTGAGAGACAATGCAACGGAAGCCCCCTGAAGCATTGAAGGGGAAACAGCCTCGTTTACTCCCTCCTGTAAAACTCCATACCCCTTTTTGCTCGGGGAGGTTTTTTCTAGCCTGACCTCCTGCAGCTCAAACAAGCCAAATAAATTCTAATAGACCAATTTTGTTCTCTCGGGACTCATTCTTCCAGCCGTGCCTAGCAATTTGGTGGCCCATATGGGAGCCACCTTTGTCTACCCTTCGGCGAATGACTTAGGTAAGTCTTCCCTCTTCTACCCTCCGACTTGGTCAGACTTGCCATCCGAAACAAGACCTAACGCTAGGCCTGATCGTGTCCTGGGGCCAGGCCCGTGGGTCAGTCATCGGCAGGGACGCCTGCCCTGGTCTGCACCCTTCCCCTCCACTGGACCTGAGGACAGCGGGATGCCCTGCCACTTTCCCTTACCCTCCGGGTGATTAAGAGTGTCTAGACTTTACCTCCTTTCTTCCCCTTATTCTCCTTCTTCATTACTATGGGCTCCAGGTCCTCCTCTTACTCCAGGGACGCCCCTTTGGGGAGCCTTTTGGGCCTCATTAAGAGAGGACTTCATCCCATTTTGAAGGCTAAGTGTCTTATTTCCTTTTCAGCTGTGGCCTGGCCACAATATAAACTGGATAATGGCAAATCCTGGCCACCCACTGGAACTCTTGACCTTGATATTCTCTAAGATTTAGACAAGGTACTGGCAGGGTAGATGGAGTGAGGTCCCTTACCTCCTGGCTTGCTTTGAGCTGCAACCAGACTTGTCCCATTTCCCACCTAAGGGTGAATCACACCTCTTGGGTTTAGTTTCAGCCTCTTCTCCCTCTGCTCCAGAGTCATCACCCCCTAGTCCTGATCCGGATCCTTTCGACCCCCTGATTTTTCTTCTCCTCCCCGACCTCCACTAGTTCAAACCCCCCCCCCCACCATATCAACCCGCTGCCTCCGCATCACCACCTGACTCTTCCTCTTCTTCCTCAACACCAGATACTCCTGCTTCCTTCACTACTTCCCCGCCAGCTCCCGACCTTTCTTCCCCTTCTCATACCTGATCTGGACAGCCTTACGTGCCCCCAGCCACACAGATGCCTCTCAGGGAAATGGCAGGTGCTGAGGGCTCTGTTAGGGTCCATGTCGCTTTTTCGATGACAGACCTGAGTCAGATTGAATCTAAACTAGGCTCCTTTTCTACTGATCCTTGCTGTTTTACTAAAGAGTTCAAATACCTCACCCTTAGCTATGACCTTACTTGGCGGGACACCTATATTATTCTCTCCACGTGTACTAACTCGGATGAAAAGGATTGTATCATTCAAAAAGCTAGGGAAATAGCAGACTCTATGCATTGCCAAAATAATAACACCCATCCCCCTGGGGAGATGGTTGTTCCTACCCAGAATTCTAACTGGAATTACCAGACTCACCCCCAGCCCAATCCCAACCGCTTAAAGAGAGACCACATGGTTAATTGTCTCCTTCAAGACATGAAGGCAGCCATTCAGAAAGCTGTCAATTATGAAAAAGTTATGGAAATCTACCAGGATGACCATGAGAACCCAGCTGTTTTTCTCTCCCACCTTTCAGAGGCCCTACTAACCTACACTAATATTAACCCTGAGTTCCTGGATGGCAGAGCTGTCTTAGCCATGCATTTCATCTCCCAGTTGGCCCCTGATATCCGCAGGAAGCTTCAGAAACTAGAGAAAGGTCCTCACATCCCACAAGCAGATATTTTAGAACTGGCCTTTAAGGTCTTCAATAATCAAGACAAGGAGAGTAGACAGGCCCATACCCAGGCCTTACAGATGGTTGCCGCAGCAATTTTCCAGGCTGTTAGGCTGGGCTGGCTCCAAAGGAAAGAACCGGGACCCCAATCCTCTGCACATCTTAATCAACCAGGTGCCTGCTTTAAACGTGGCCTCCCGGGACTCTGGAGCCCCTCTTGCCCTAAACCAAGGCCTCCTACGTAGCCTTGCCCCCTGTGCGGCCGTGGTGGCCACTGGAAATTGGATTGTCCTTGAGCCCCTTAAGGCTCAGGAACATCCGCTTCCTGGCCCGAGCCAAATACTATGCCTGCCACGGCACCAGCAGATCAGAATAATCTTTCCCTCCTGGGGATCCGCGGCACCCATAATGATTGAAGGGGCCCCGTCCCATCCATGCTTCCACCTCCACCATACACATGGGATCTCCATGGGTAAACCTCCAAGTTGCTGGTAAGGCCATTTCTTTCCTTCTGGACACAGGGGCTACTTACTCGGCACTCCCTGAATTTTCGGGCAAGCTCTCTCCCTCTCTCGTCTCCATTGTGAGGACCCATGGGATACCTGCTCACCCCATGGCTACCCCACACCTTTTATGTTCCCTGGATGGATACCCTTTTACTCATTCCTTCCTAGTCCTCATCCCACTACTGTTTTAGGGAGGGACAGCCTCTCAAAATTTCATTCCACCATTACTCTATATACTCCTTTTTCTGCTACCACTTTTCTCGGTTTGCTAGGAGAATCACCTGCAGAACCCACCCCTTCTTCCCCTTCTAACCCACCTGACATTGACTCCTCAATATAGGATGCCTCCTAACCCATTATCGCCACTCACCACCCACTTCTTATTATCTCACTCAGAGATCCCACTCACTTTCCCACTAAAGCTCAATATCCTATTTCTCAACAAGGCCTCCTTGGACTCAAACCTCTAATTTCTAAGTTCCTCCAGGTGAAGATTCTCCACCCCACTTCTTCCCCTTACAATACTCCCATTCTCCCAGTCAAGAAGCCGGACGGACATACTGCTTCGTTCAAGACCTTCGAATTATAAATGAGGCGGTTTTTCCCCTCCACCCTATAGTTCCCAATCCATATACCCTTTTATCCCTCATACCTCCTGTCCTTCCCTTAAGGATGCTTTCTTTCTATTCCTCTACACCCCGATTCCCAGGGCCTGTTTGCCTTTACCTGGACTGATCCTGATACCAACTTTTCTCAACAATTAACCTCAACAGTCCTCCCTTAGGGCTGTAGGGATAGCCCCCATCTTTTTGGCCAGACCTTAGGTCAAGACCTAACTTCCCTTTCCCTTCCTGGTTCTATGATTCTCCAATACGTTGATGATCTCCTCCTTTGTAGCCCTGCACCTAATATCTCCACTTCCCATACCCGCCTGCTCCTTAATTATCTGGCTTCCGTAGGTTATCGTGTCTCCCACCATAAGGCCCAATTCTCCATCCCAACTGTCACCTGCCTAGGATTCTGCATTTCCCCAGGTCGCTGGAAAATCACTACACAACACAGAATGCTCATTCACTCAATCTCTTTCCCCTCCACTAAATAGGATCTTCTCTCTTTCCTTGGCTTGGTTGGATATTTTCACATTTGGATCCCAAATTTTGGCCTCATTGCCAAACCCCTTTACCAGGCTGCCACTGGTCCCCTCCAGGAACCTCTCCTGCTTACTTCAGAGACCACTTCTACTTTTTCTCGACTCCAGACAGCTCTTATTTCCACCCCGGCCCTCGCTTTACCTGACCTGACTAAGCCTTTCTTCCTATACACCCGTGAATCTTGGGGGCTCGTGCTAGGCCTCTTGGGTCAGAAGTCAGGCCCCGATCTCAAAATCATCACTTACCTATCCAAACAACTAGACCCCACTGCCCAGGGCTGGCCTCCCTGACTCCGTGCCCTTGTTGCCTCTGCCTCCCTCACTTTAGGCTGTCAAACTTACTTACTCTCCACCTATCAATGTTTTCTCACCTTACTCGGTCCTTAATCTTCTTAATAATAAGGTCCCTTCACTTCTTAGCGCTTCTCGCCTTACTTATTATCAACTTCTTCTGACCTCTCCCCATGTTACTCTACTCCAGTCCCCTGCCCTCAATCCCTCCACACTTCTTCCTACTTCCACCTGTGTCTCATTCCTGCATTGAGGAACTAGAATCTTCCCAACTTCTTCACCCTGACCTTTCTGACAACCCCTCTCCTGATCCTGACCACACCTAGTTTGTTGACGGGTCCAGTTACATTCGTAACATAGAATGCTATTCAGGCTATGCTGTTACCTTTGCCTATAAACTCATAGACTCTCCCCCTCTCCCTTCCAAAACTTCTGCTCAGAAGGCTGAACTTATTGCCCTTACCCGTGCCCTCACCCTAGCCAAAGGATGCTTTGTTAACATTTATACAGACTCCAAATATGCCTTTCATATTATCCATTCCCATCCTGCAATCTGGGCAGCACGCGGCTTCCTTACCTCCCAAGATTCTCCTGTAGCCCATGGCCCCTTAATCCTCAAGCTTATTGAGCCTCTTCAACTCCCTTCTTGTGTTTCTGTTATGCACTGCAGGGGCCACCAAAGGGGCTCTGACCTTGTTGCCATTGGTAACAACAAGGCTGATAGGGAAGCACGCTGGGCCACCCTCCTCGGCTCTCGAAAGCCTGTCACCCAACTCCTTGCCATCGCTAACCTTCAGCCCACATACACTCCAGATGAAATTACTTCCCTTACCAGTCAGGGAGCCATTCGGGAGGGCCCCTGACTAACCTCCATCAGCAAACCAATCCTGCCCGATAGCCAGGCTTTAGACATCCTTATGGCTTTCCACAACTCTCTTCACATTGGACATAGAGCCCTATTCACTTTCTTATGTCCCTTTATCATTCACACATGTCTTTCTTCCCTTTTAGCCCACGTCACTCAGGCTTGCTCCATTTGCTGCCTCTCCAACACCCAGGCAGCCATTCAGCCTCCCCCATCCTTCCCGCCCCTTCAGGCCCGTGGCCACATGCCTGGCGAAGACTGGCAAATTGATTTCACTCATATGCGATGCATTCACCAACACTGCTATCTCCTCACCTTCCTGGATACTTTCTCTGGATGGTTAGAAGACTTCCCCGCCATGTCTGAAAAATCCTCCATGGTAGCACATGCTCTTCTCCACCATATTATCCCCCATTTTGGCCTCCCTTCAACCATCCAGAGCCACAGTGGTCCTAGTTTTATTTCCCATATCACCCAACAAGTTGCCACCTATCTTGGTATTCAATGGTGACTACACATCCTGTATTGTCCCCAATCTTCTGGAAAGGTAGAAAGGGCTCACCTTACCTTCAAAACTCAATTAATTAAGCTGTCCTTAGAACTCCATTGGGACTGGATTTCCCTCCTCCTTATGGCCCTTTCCCACCTCCATGCTGCCCCCTCTGCTCCAACTTTCCTCAGCCCATTTCAACTCATGTATGGTTGCCTTTTCCTCCTTGGCAACATACCCCTTCCTCTTCACCTCTCCTTGGTGATTATCTCCCTACACTTTCTCTCACCCGGCATCTCCTCTGCTACCATCTGATACCTTCCTCCCCAAACCTCAGGTTGGAATTTAAATTCTATCAACTCCTCTAGAACCAGGAGACTAGATCCTCTTGAAGGCCTCTCCCAGACCAAGTTTGCCCCTTCCATTCCAAATGAGAAGGACCTGATCAAGTCATCCTAATGACCACCATGACAGCCAAACTATTAGGGATGCTGTCATGCGGGGCGGCCTGTGGGGTATCTGCTCCCGCTCCCCACATAAGAACGCAGGATATGGTGAGGCCAAAAAGGAACACCCACGGAGTCATAGGTAGGGGAGTCATACCAGTATATTCTCGCTGGCGACTGGGTTGGAGACACAGAAAACAGGAGCCACACAATTCTCAACCCTCACTGTGCCGCTTGCAGGCTCAGCCATCATCTTCTTGCTAGCCCCCATTTTTTTGCTAGCATAGCCACGGCAGTTATATTAGTTGCCAATGGTTCACTAGTTACAGCTGACGGCCAACTAGCCACAGCTGATGGCCATCCAATCACAGTTGATGGCCATTTACTACCTAAGCCAGCACCTTTCCATGTGAGGCCGAGAGCCTGGAAACTGCACTCATGGCTCTCTCCCCACAGATACCTTCTTGGATTCACCTATCTATGCTTAAAAGGGCCACAGAGCCACAATCTCGGACATTGCACTCGGACAGGGGACACAAAGGTGACAATACGTAAGCAACAGAGCACATGAGTAATAAGACCTCACAGGTATGTGCTGGACAAGTTTACGATATCATCTTACAGGGTCTGACTCAAATGCCCCCAGATAGTTTAAGGGACTTAACCGATACCTAGGTAGAAAAACGAATCTGGGAATTGGCCTTTGACAAACTGTTACAGGGGGATTTTATGGACTATACACCAACTGAGCTTCAGGACTACTTGGAACTCTCTCTATAATCTCCAAACTCTTTATTCCAGCCTTTCAAAATGTACCATCACCCTTCCTTATCTTTTCTAGGTTTACTAGAAAATAAGACTGGGTGTGGGGACCTCACCTTTCTCTGCTTTCTCCCCTCCCCTGGACACAGGAATTGGGAAGACAATTCCTTAATTAACGCCTCTCACATTTTAGTTGCAGGTGAAAATTTAACTACTGTGTTTCCGTGAAAATAAGACCTAACCAGAAAATAAGCCCTAGCATGATTTTTTAGGATGACATCCCCGATCATAAGCCCTAATGCATCTTTTGGAGCAAAAATTAATATAAGACCCAGTGTCATGCGGGGAGGCCTGTGGGGTCTCTGGTCCCGCTCCCTGCACAAGAATGCAGGACATGGTGAGGCCAAAAAGGAATGGGGGAGTCATACCACTATATTCTCTCTGGTGGCATCCGCCTCTCTGCAATCCGCTCCTCCTAGCTCAGCCACCATCTTCTTGCTAGCCCCCATTTTTTCTGCTAGCGTAGCCACAGCAGTTATATTAGTGGCCAATGGCTCACTGGTTACAGCTGATGGTCAACTAGCCACAGCTGACGGCCATCCAATCACAGTTGATGGCCATTTACTACCTGAGCCAGCACCTTTCTATGTGAGGCCAAGAGCCTGGAAACTACTTTCTGGGGCTCTGTCCCCACACCCAGTCTTATTTTCGGGGAAACACAGTAGATGCTGGATCTGCCATACCAACCCCGAGACACCATCTAGATACAATACCCATATTAAGGCTTATCCAATTACTAACCGCTTTCTAATCCAAGCGCTGAACTCCTCCCTCCAAGATGAGAGGCCCCCCCTTTTCCTTGAGGGTTCGTTGGCAATGTAACTCACCCCTCTGCTTCCAACTAACTCCTTTACAACATAGGACTTTCAACCTCTCCAAAACCTCTCCCACCTGTAACACATCCCTAGGCTGTACTCCTGCTTTAATAATACCCATATGCAACGTCGACCTCTTTCAGCCCTTGGTGTTTTAACCCAGGGCAGCTCAGCTGACTTAACAACTGGCGACATCCTAAAGCCTCTCAATTGGTCTCACCTCCTCTGCCAACCTGTCTTCAGTCAACCTTGCACCCCTAATAACACCCATTGTTGTCCTGAGACTATTACAACCTTGGACCGAGCCAACTCGACCGGCTGCAGACCTTGGTGTGATGCAGGGTCTCAGCTCCCATTGTCCACACAAGAATGCAGGATACGGTGAGGCCAAAAAAGAACACCAACGGAGCCAAAGATAGGGGAGCCATACCACTATATTCTCGCTGGTGGCTGGGTTGGAGACACAGGAAGCAGGAGCCACAAGATCCGCAATGCGCCGTCCGATTCTCTGTCAACCAATCAACCAACCCCCTTGCAAAAGTAGCCATGGGAGTTATAGTAGTGGCTAATGGCTAACCAGTAACAGCTGATGGTTAACTAGTCACAACTGATGGCCATCTACTACCCGAGCCAGCACCTTTCCACGTGAGGCCGACAGCCTGGAAACTGCTCTCTGAGACTCTGTCCACACACATGGAAACTGGGCAAATCCCTTCAGGGGAACTTACCCAGCTTTAACCCACCTCCGGCTTCCCCCTACACATCCAAGCTTGCCAACCTAGGTCATTTCAAATCGTGTATCTTCCCTCCATCCTATATCCTCCTTAGTTAATATAACTCTACCAATAACACTCATCCCCACCCCACAAGACTGATGTGGCCATGTAGGACCTCTAACAACTAGCTCACTACCCAGCAGGAGCCCCTTGAGGCCATAGACCACTCCCACATTGATAATTCACTACAGGGGGAAGACTGTACCTTAGGCATCTTGGCCCCACAGGGCCTTACCATTCTAAACCCCACCCAGAGCCCACCTCCACATAGACAGAAGAGGGGCTTCAGACTCGTGGTAGTGGGGTGGCTGCAGCGATAGCAGCCGCTGCCCCTTGGGGAGGTTTTGCCTGTCATGAACACACTCTAAGGCAGCTCACTCAGTCCATAGAAGACACTTCCTGGGAAACAGCAGATGCCCTGGCAGGACTCTCCAGGTCATTAGTTAGATGCACTAGCCAATGTTGTCTTCAACAACCACCTTCCTCTAGACTACCTCCTAGCAGACCAAGGTCTGTGAGGTGATTAACAAGACCTGCTATACCTATATTAATAATTCAGGACAAGTTGAAACCAGTATCAGAAAGATTTATGAACAGTTTGATTCGTTGCACAAATACAACAGTCAAGCGGTGACTAATTCCTTGACCTCCTGGCTCCTGAGCCTCTCTTGGTTACTCCCACTGATAGACCCCTTAATCACCTTATTTCTCCTCTTACTTTTTGGCCCCTTCTTGCTCCATCTGCTCATTAACTTTATACAGAAAACCATAGCTGAAGTGAACAGCAGGCAAATAGCTCTCACCATGCTCTTACAAGAGCACTACAGTCCCCTCACCAAAAACTAATTAGGGACCCTGATGAACAACCCAGCTCAGCAGGAAGCAGTTACAGAAGACTGAACACCACCCCTTTTCCTAAGAATAGTTACCAAACTCAGAGGGGGAATTTGTTAGGCCATATTTAGGCTAGGAACAGGAACCTTCTTATCTTAAAAGCCATCTTGTTTTGCTTTGTACCTTGTACCTGCTGGGCTTGTATTTGCCTTAGGCCTGGAGAAGCTGCCTGGAATGTAGAAATCATCTTATCCTATAAGCCATCTGTCTTGCTCTGCACTTTGTACCTGCTGGCTTCTGTTTATCTCCTAGGGACTTATGATCAGAGGGCCTGAGTGGTCCAGACGGTGGTGGTCTGGGGGCCAGGACATGGAACCGAAGGGCTTGGTCATGCCCCAAAACCCTTTGTTGCAAGAGACAATGCAACAACCCCCCTGAAGCATTGAAGGGGAAACAGCCTTGTTTACCCCCTCCTATAAAACTCCATACCCCTTTTTGCTTGGGGAGGTTATGGTCTTTTCTAGCCTGATCTCCTGCAGCTCAAACACGCCAAATAAATTCTAATAGACCAATTTTGGTCTCCCACGACTCATTCCTCTGGCCGTACCTAACAAAGGTGACACACTGTAATGTATAATACCAAACATTGTAAAATATATACAAAGGTAAAAATTAATTTTTATGTCAAGAACGTTAATATTTAAACATGATAATTTAAAATTTATTAGTGACATAAAACTTCTTAGTCCTCATAACTTATATTTGGAGAGAACCATGTATTTGAATATGTTTTATTAGTTTTCAAGTGTTTGGTTTATTTATGTTCTGATCATTTCTAAATTCAGTTTATTTAAGTACTTGGTATAATGTCATATTTGAGAAAGATACTTCACAAGAATACATACATCTATGCTGAAGAAGTTCAAGACAGGCTACACTTACTAAATCACAATACTCATTATTCAATCCCAACCAACAGTGAAGCCAATGATTTTATTAAAACCAGCTCATAAATTTTCATCTTCCCTTATGTCAATCAGTTGTTTTTGCAAACTAAACAGAAGCTGTTGAATTTTTACAGTGGTTTAAACTCAGTAATTGTATTTAGAAATTTTTTTTAAAGTTAGAAATTTGTTTCCAAGAGTTTTAAGTATGCAGATATGCAAGTTTTTATAGAAGACATACTTACGTTATTACTGTTGACAAAAACACAATCCACAGAAATATTTCCAGACATCCATTTTCAACATGCCGATTTCAAAACATAAGTCTCCTTTGAAAAGCAGTCATCTTTTTCATTTGTTGGCTGCCTTCTGTCAGATATGGTGAGATTGTCATTGTTTTTCCCTTGTAATATGGCTAAGAGCTTTTATCAGATATTAAGAGAAGGATTAGCTCTGCCATTCTCTTGTTCACTTCTACTGCGTTTTTACTCCTCTATCCACTGTGTGTATGTGTGTTTACACGTGTGCTCATGTGCATTTGTACCTGCACATGTTAATGCTCAGGAATCACTGAAAACCACTTGTGCACTTGGTAAAAGTTATGTTAATTAAAACAACATAATTAATACAAGTGCTTTCCTAAGTAAAGACCGTCTATGTTTCAGTATTCAGTGTATAAACACAGCAGTGTTGGCCGCTTGAATTGTGGTTTTCCCGGTGATGTATCTGAATTGTAAGACCAGCTGAGAGTGCAGCAGTCTCTTTGAACATTAAATATTAGTAAAGTCAAATCCCTTTCATATTTTTAGATAAAAATTAAACAGTGATGAGTTCTAAAATTTCTTCCCACATCCTCGTTGTTTGATTGCCTAGTGCATCTTTTGGGGTCAAGACACTCTACTTTGGAAACATTGGTTTATAAGATTAACTACTTAGCTTTGAATTCATGGCCTTCCTCACAGTGCTTCACACCTACGTCTCCACATTTTTTCTTCATTTCTCTCTTTTGCAAACCTTCAGATTTCTTTAATTCATCCTTGTATTCTTCCAGGATGCAGTGCAAAATAGTGCTGTGCTTCTCCAACTGTAATGTGCATAAAATCACCTGTGGACCTGGTTACAATGTGGATTATGAATCAGTAGGTTTGGGGTGGGAACTGAAATTCTGCATCTCTCAGCTCTCAGGCCATGGTGCTGCTGGTCCATGAATGACTTTGAGAAAAAAGGAAGTAGAGAGGAAAACACTGTCAGAAATACATTTTACTAATTCCTTAATTAGGGAGAGCCACATGTTGAGCCTCAGGTTTTTCATACCTATTCTACAGTGTCCATTGATTCATTCTTTCATTTATGCAATGAATATTTATTGAACATGCAATATGTATGTCTCATGTCAGTTCCTGACAAGTATGGGGTTTCAGGTATCAAGGAGCTAAGTCTAGAAGATTGTTGGGTGAATTAAATGACTTACCATTAATAGAAGCACATATAAATATATTTATGTACATGTATGCATGTAAGTAGCATGGAAAAACACACACATGGATTTTTATAACATGCACACACATATATGTGTGTACACACACGCGCACACACACATTTATACCTACCTGAGGCCTTTGTTTCACATTGTCCTTTCAGCCTGTAATACCCCACCCTCGTCTCTTTGCCTGTCTAATTCTACCTTACTTTTCTGCACCCAGCCTATCCCTCTTCCTCCAAACTGAGCAAAGGCTTTTTTTTTTTTTTTTTTAACTTTTACATCTATTATTTTGTGCACTATTTATCTGGCATATAGAAAATGCTAAAAAAGGCTATTTTGGGTAGTCATGTTTGATTATTAATCTCTTTCAGGGGAGTAATATAGTTTATTACATTTAAAAGAAGCTCAGTCGATATTTATCGGCAATGACCACTTTACTTTTAGTTTTTAAATGTTATACTAACTCTTAGATACTCTGTGATTTCTTTTTTTCCATTGGTTTTTAGTTAACTGGCATTTTGCTCACAAGTTACAGTATTTATATAAGTTGAACTCATAGAGTTCATACTCATAGAGTAGGATGGTTGCCATCCTATTCAGGGGTGGTGGAGAAATGGGGAGAGGTTGGTTAAAGGGTACAAACTTTCAGTTATATGGTGACTAATGTGTGAGGATGTAAGGTATAACATGCTGACTACAGTTGATATCACTGTATTGTATACTTGAAATTTGCTAAGATAGTAGAACTTAAGTATTCTCAAAAAAAAAACGAAAAAAAAACTGTGAGGTGATGGATTAGGTATTGGTTACTGGATTGTGGAATCCTCTCATATATCAAATCATCACATTATATACTTTGACTATATTACAATTTTATTTATCAATTATATTTCAATAAAGCTGAAAAAAGAACTTAGAACTGTAGATTACAAATGACAAATATTCAAGAAACTGTAATAAAAGAGACTTTAAATACAACACTGTTTTTATGGTTACCCATTCAATTCATGGTTCTATCATTGTTCCTTGAAAATAAAGACCATATTTTATACTCTGAACAGTTCAGAGTAATCATCTTACTCTTCTATGTAACAACAACTCAATCCTCTTATTGAAAAATAAATATTAGAGTCTAGTTTTAACACATCAAAATAAGAAGTTTTAGGACATGTATAAAATTGCATCAGATCAATAAATTTAAATAATTGAAGCTAATGTGTTCTTCCTTCCTTTTTTATTTTTTTCTCCTTATGTGAAAATTGTACTATCAGTATGATAGCACATCCAAGGAGTGATACAAACTCTCAATCTAGTCCTCTTCAGTGTATCTTTCAGGAACCTTCTATACAGTTGTGATGGGAATGAAAGCTGTGAGGAGTCTTTCCCTCATAACACACCCCTTTATTATCACAAGATTATCTTAAAATTCTACACAGAACAAGGCCTATGATGACCTTGGCTCGGACAAGTAGGATGACTAGACTAAAACTTCCAGGCAGACTCTTATTCAGCAGGTTAACCCAGGTTTGTTCTCATGGGGGCAATGGCAGGGGTCTGAGAGAAAGAGAGCAGAGACACAAAAGGCCTCATGGTAGGCCTGCATTCCAAACTGACAAACTGCCACTTCTGTCACATTCTAATATTTAAGGCCAGGCCAGATTCAAAGGGTGAAGAAATAGATTCCACTTCTTAATGGGAGGAGCTGCAAAATGACCTATGGGTTCAGGGAGGGGTAAAGGATCAGAGATGCTTTTACTATCAATCCACCATACCTTGAAACTATGCATTATGCGTATATAAATATACATACTTACATATGTGAGAATTCTTTCCTTTTGTGTGTGTGTGTGGTTTTTTTTTGCTTTTTCGTTTTAAATATTAACATTTATTGAGCACATGCTCCTAGGAAGTATTTTAGGTATTTTTCTTGCACTAATTCATTTAATCTTTTCCAAAAATTTAGGAGATAAGTACTCAATTCTTGTTTCCACTTTACAAATGAAGGTACAGTGATGTTAGTTACCTTGCTAAGGTCACTCAACTAGTAGAAGTTGGAGCAGGATTCATTCAAACAGACCAATGTTAGAACTGGAGTTCTTACCACTTTGGTACCCTGGTTTCCATGTACCTGGTAACATAGGATAACATACTCTACACATTATTCTGCACCTTGCTTTATTCACTTAGAAATAGACTTTTGATATTAATATGTATTAGTTCATGTAGGGTTTTCTCATTAGTTTCAGTGAGTATACATTTTTGGTTGCATGGATGTATTTAAATTATTTAACTAATCTCTTATTGATGGACCTTCAGGTTGTCCCAAGTCTTTTTCTATTACACACAATATCTCATTAAATATCCCAGGAAATTGGTTTATTAAATGAGACCAGAGGGTCAGTTTTATTGCTGAAGCCACAACTTTCTTGAATATTTGCATCCTGAATAACATATCATTTATATTTAAAAGCAAAAACTACAGCAACTATAAGAAAAAGAATTAACAGAAATATGATAGCATTAGAAGATCTTATGTAATGTTCTCAGTTATTTTCAGATAAAAAGCTCAAAGGATAACTAGGGCATAGATAATCTGAATGATAACTAAACTTATTTAAATTGATACTCATCCAATTTTATACTACACAAACAGCATGTACATTTTATTTCAAGTATCTTCTGATCAAATATTAGACAACATTCTGAACTGCATTCTATTAAAAGTGGAAATGAATACTGCAATTATAAGTCCACAGAGAAGAAACTGAATCATTTGGAAAGCATTATTCCAAAAAATTTTAGACTTTCCAGTCTAAAGATGGCAGAGTAAGTAAACACTGTGTTTGCATCCTTTTACGACAACATCCAAATTACAACTAAATTATAGATCATCCTTGAGAATTGACTGAAATCTAGATTAAAGAAGTCCTATAACTAAATATACCATGTTTCCCCCAAAATAAGACCGGGTGTTATATTAATTTTTGCTTCAAAAGATGCATTAGGGCATATTTTCAGGGGATGTGTTATTTTTTCATGTACAAAAATCTACATTTATTCAAATACAGTCATGTCATCTTCTGGAACATTGTCATAACATACTAAATGCATCTGTCTGGCTGACGATCTTAACTGGGTCTTATTTTCGGGGTAGGTCTTATTTTCGGGGAAACACGGTATATAGAACAAGCCACGACGAGATTGGTAGGAGGGGAGGAGATGTGGAAAGGGCTGATCCCACACCCACATGTGGCAGTTAAAAATTGGGAGGGATATCTCAGCTGTGGAGGAACATCTAACTGAGGAACGAGGAGTCCCAGCCCCACACTAAGGTCCCCAGCCCAGCATTCCAGTGGCAGGGAGAGAAGTCCCTGCCACTTCTGGATGTGAAAACCAGTGGAAATTGTGGCTGACTGAGATGAAGAGCAGCTGGAGTCTCAGGTGTTCCTTTGAAAGGGACTACACATGGACTTACTTGCTGACAGACTCATGTACTGTGAGCTGCAGCACTAGGGCAGCAGCTCGAAAAGGTGCCAGGGTCATATAGAGAGGAAATGAATTGTCTCACTTTAGGGTGAGGGCTGAAGGGGCAGTTTTCTCCCAGACAGAAGTGCTGGTAGAAGTGTTGTTTCTTTGTTGAGCCCTGTCCTATTCCAGTGTGCAGAATCAAGTGGCCACCATATCTAAGTCTCCATCAACTGGGCTAATACCATCTGCCCTGCCCTGGTGATTCCCTGAAAACTCACTTCACGCAATTTGTAGGCCCACCCAAGCCGTTTCCAGTGGCTTTTCCATATGAATGATCAGTGGTCTGTCTTGTATCATGCTGCAGACTTTCCTAAATTCTCTCAGGGTTTCACAACCCCAAACTAGCAGCACCTGGCCTTGGCATGTCCCACACCTCTTGATAAGCAGCCCAATGCCTGGCACCAGTGGCTGTCACCCTCAGTTTTCAGCTTAGCCTCTCCCAGGCACCTCCAAACCCAGCATGGATGGTGGCCATCTGCAGATTGCTTTGTGGCTCATTCCAGGTGGCCCCTGGAAGGCCAATGGCAGAGGCTGAGCTTAGCCTGTGACAAGGCCCCTCCGAGGATGCTGTGGGACCAGCATTCCCAGTGGACAGCTTTGGACCATGCTGGCACACTACTAGGCCACCTCTACAGATGACACACCCAGTGGGCAGACTGGGCAAGCATCAGAACCCTGCTAAATAAAACAAATCTTGCTTTGTAGGGTTAGCCCCTGCACAACAGCTCCTCCAATGCAGTTACAGACAGCCAGGCCTTGAAACCAATCAGTCTGAGCATCAATCCCTCCTACTGATGTGCAAACAGTAACCAAGGCTCAACTACAACAAGAGAGCAAACAGAACACGCAAAAGGGATACACCTGGAGCACCTGGCTCAGGTGACCAAGAAAACTGTGCCACTGGATCCCACAGGACACCTGTTGCCAAGCAGCAGCCTACCCATCTGTCTCCTTGTACCTGCCCCTAAAGAAAGGAAAGTCTGTGAGACAGATCCTTTCAGGGACTTTGCTTCACCTTTGTGCTTGCACCTTATGTCTCCCTCTTTGGCCCCAAAAAGATGGCTGGTGAGCCAATGACAAGTAAGATTCCCCACGAGGGAGACAACTCAAGCCAGGCACAGTAAAGTGGGGACCAACAGGAGAACCCACGGGGTTCATAGAGGTGGGCACAGCCCCACACCTTCCCCAGGCTAAGGAAAGCCTCTGCCTCTGTGGCTACATTCCTTCCCACAACCTGCAAGGGAAGTGATTCAATGGTGGGCTCTCCATCTATTCATCTGTATAAAGGGTTTGTCCTTTGGGGAAGTACATACATCCTGAGACTTCCGGTTCTGCTGCCTACAAGCAAGGGTGATTGGCTTGTATCAGTTTCCTATTATGATGTATAGGATTCACAGTTCTTGAGATTGACAAGCTTTATCTCCTTTACTTCCCACCTAACTAATAAAAGCTACTGGTAGGCGCAGCCCAGTCCCTGAGGCTGCAGGTCCCCTGGCCCCGCTTAAACTCTATTCATGGCGACTGTCTTTTCTTAACCCTGCGCCACCCTCCTCGCTCCCCACAACCCTCGTCGTGCGGGACGTGACAACCTTCTATGTAAAGCCATTCTGTTAAGACAGAGAGACATAACAGTTCTACCTAATACATAGAGACAAACACAGGGAGGCAGTCAAAATGGGAGACAAAGAGATATGTCCCAAAATGAAAGAACAGAACAAAGCTCCAGAAAAAGAACTCAAGAAAACTGAGACAAGCAATTTACCAGACACAGAGTTCAAAACACGGGTTGTCATGCAGCACTCTAGCCCTGCTCCCCACACTGTTGCGGAAAGCGGCGAGGACCGAGAAACTCATGTGGCACGCAGAGATCAGGGAGACCACAGCTTTATTACGCCGGTGGGCTCAGCAGGATTATTTCCAAAGACTGAGCACTTACTGGGGTCGGGCACTTTGTTTTACAGGGTTAGGCCTCCGGGTTTGGGAGGGATTCGCGCCATTGCTATTGTGGCGGTAGGGATTGGTTAAATCTGGCCGGGGTGCCGGGAAGGTCCGTCCCTAACAGCTGTGATCGCTGGACACTGTTTTGATGGGAAAGCCTCTAACTGCTGTGCTCGTAGGAAAACTGCTCAGATAAGATATCGGAGGAAGGAAGGGGACGGAAAGCTCGCAAGGCTGTGTTCGCAGGAAAAAACTACCCCAACAACACAAGAATGCAGGATATGGTGAGGCCAAAAAGGAATACCAACATAGCCATCGATAGGGGAGTCATACCACTATATTCTCGCTGGTGGCTGGGTTGGAGACACAGGAAGCAGGAGCCACACGATCCGCAATCTGCTGTCCGCTTCTCTGCCAACCAACCCACTTGCTAGCTGCAATCTGTGCTTCTCTGCCAACCAACCAACCCCTTGCTAACTGCAATCCCCCCTTGCTAGCTCAGTCATGGAAGTTGTGTTAGTGGCTAATGGCTAACTGGTTACAGCTGATAGCCAACTAGTCACAGCTGATGGCCCAAGCCAGCACCTTTCCATGTGAGACTGAGAGCCTGGAAATTGCTCTCTGGGACTCTATCCCCACACTGATTATAAGGATGCTCAATGATCTCAGGAATCACTTCAACAAAGAGATAGGAAACATAAAAATGGATATATAACACAAGAAAAAGAACCAGTCAGAAGTGAAGACTACAATAACTGCAATAAATGATACATTAGAGGGAATCAACAGTAGATTAGATGAAGCAGAGGTTTGAATCAGCAATTTGGAAGATAGGGTAGAAGATAACACCCAATCAAAATAGCAGAAAAAACCCCACAAAAAACTGAATCCCCCCACCTTGCCCCCCCAAAATGAGGATAGTTTAAGGGGCCTCTTGGACAACGTTAAGCATACCAATATTTGCATACCAACATCATAGGTGTACCAGAGGAAAAGAGATACTTTGATTGTTGCCAGAAGGGGGAGGGGTTGGGGGAATGGGTGCAAAAGGGGAAGGGATTAAGAAGTACAAATTGGTAGTTACACAATAGTAATGGATATATAAACTATAGCATGAGGCATAAGGCATATAGTCAGTAATATTGTAATAACTATATGGTGTCAGATAGGTACTAGATTTACCAGGGTGATCAGTTTGTAAGTTATATAAATGTTTAATCACTATGCTGTATACCTGAAACTAATATAGTATTATACATCAACTATAAGTGAAAAATAAGAAAATTATTTAAAAATAAATAAAATATATTTTCTAGATAAAAATGTTTTTCAGGTAAAGGAGGAACTCAAAACTGCTTAAAATACAGAATATCTAGGAAAACAATCATGATATACAGCCTAGGATGAAAATTTACAGTATTTAAAGAGGAAAAATTAAAAATTATCATTCAACTCAAGAAGTTATCAAAAGAAGAAAAATATACTTATGTAGAGCAAGTAGAATAATTAATAAACATAAAAGCAAAAATAAATGAATTAATAAAAAAAGAACGCTAGCATTGGGAAACAAATGTAAGAATTGGCTGTTTTAATAAAATGGTTCTTTGAAGAACCATAAAGAAGATAAACAGAAAAACAATAAGAAAGATAAAATACTACTGAATCTAATAAAGTGAAAATAGAAAAAAATAAAAATAGAAAAAAATAGAAATTAGAAATAACTGCAGATGTCAGGATTAAATGAATTATAAAGATGTTTTGGGGAGGCTGGATGGCTCAGTTGGTTAGAACGTGAGCTCTGAGCAACAGGGTTGCTGGTTCAATTCCCACATGGGCCAGTGAGCTGTGCCCCTCGCAACTAGATTGAAGACAACAATTTGAGCTGAGGTGCTGTGAGCTGCCAAGGGTAGATGAATGGCTCAGTTGGTTAGAGTGTGTGCTCTTAGTAACAAAGTTGTCAGTTCAATTCCCTCTATGGGATGGTGGGCTGCACCTCCTGCAACTAAAGATTGAAAATGGCGACTGGACATGGAGCTGAGCTGCGCCCTCCACAACTAGATTGAAGGAAAACAACTTGACTTGGAGCTGATGGGTCCTGGGAAAAAACACACTGTTCCCCAATAAAGTCCTGGAAATACACAGTGTTCTCCTTCCCCAATAAAATCTTTAAAATAAAATGTTTTGATTGCATTTATGATAACAGATTTGAAAACTTATATAAAATATCTAGGAAAATACAAATAATATTTTTTTTTACCATTTAGTTCCGTGGCTTTATTTGTTTTATGTTATCTTTTTAATTTTTAGTTTTCAATTACAGTTGACATTCAATATTATATTAGTTTCAGGTATATAGCAAAATGGTTAGCATTTATATAATTTATCAAGTGATTCTCACTGATAAGTCTAATACCTACCTGACACCATACATAGTTATTACAATACTATTGACTATATTCCTTATGTTGTACTTGACATCCCCTGACTATTTTGTAACTATCAATTTATACTTCTTAATCCCTTCACCTTTTTCACCCAGCCTCCTAATCCCCTCCCATCTGGCAACCATCAGTTTATAAATAACGGAATTTCATAATATCTTGATTACCAGAATGACCCAGAAGATTCTCTTTTAAACTGTACTACTTTCAAATTGAAGTCTTTAAGCCTTCAATGAATAGATTATTCTTACTCTTCTGTACATCTTCAACTCTAAGAATCAAGCTTTTCACAATTCCGTGGAACTGAAATAGGACACATTGTGTAGCATGGCCACATTTAATGTCATACTATTTCAATTTTTCTCTAAAAGCTTCTATTAAATTAATGATGCGTTCTACAATGAGTAAAGTTGAAGAAGTTGAAAATGCTATTCAAACAGAGATAAATGTCCCCAAATAATCCTGCCCCTGTCCCCCATCAACATGCACAGTATAGTCATAGATCTATGTACTATAAACTTACTTGCCTGAAAGAAATTTTAAGAAGAGTGATTTCATAAATGTGTAATTTTCTTTCCATAGACTGGAATTCTCCTTAGGGGAGGGATTGTACCTTCTGCTCGCATTTTTACCCACCGTAGTGTAAAAAATAAAATCTGGACAAGTACAACGTGATGATACGTGCTTTTGAGACAATGAGTATCAGAGGCAGTATAGCACAGGATTTTTAGTCCAGAACACTTAATTTTGAATTGTAGCTCTGTTACTTTGTATCTGTGGGGTTAGGACAAATTACTTAACTTCTAAGCTTTAGTTATTCATCTATAAAATATGTATAATAATAACCTACAGGGAAAAGATTAAACACACGGATTGAAATATAGAGTAGGAAAGCATTTGGCATAGTTGTGAGCATATACTAAGAGTTCAAAGTGATCATGATGATAGTGATGGACTCTATAATTTCAAGTTTGACTCCCCTCAGATGGGAATCTCTATGAGGGCAGGAGAATTTGTTCATGGTCTTATCTATCAGTTGTACTTAAAGTAGAGACTAGCACAGAACAGGCATCAAATAAATACCTGTTAAATGAATGACTAAATAAATTTCCAGTATTTGCCAACTATAGTTTGCTCAGCCTGTCTTAAAATAATTCAATGGTAAGTATTTTCATTATTGCAACAGTAAACAAGGTTTTATTTTTTCTATTGTTAACAAAAGATTGGTTTAAAGGATTTGATAAGTACACATTTATCTTTTATATGTGCCATACCTTTAGTCCTTTTGGCAGTTTTTCTCATTTGGTGTCAAAAAGAAAATATGTGTTGGGGAAATTTTTCTATCAATATTTTCTAGTAATAAAAGAAGCTGAATGAAATACACTAGAGACTGACAGAAGAAAAAATACAACCCAGCATCTGGGTGGTATGATTAATTTTTTTAACACAAGTTTGTTCATTTAGTGTGTGCCTACATTCATCTTCCACCACTTCATTCTAATAATGAGTTTCAGAGATGAAAATAA